>NC_092513.1:43016245-43678120 GCF_047511675.1 Marmota flaviventris
GTGTCTAACCACTTACTAAAAAAGTATTTAAAAAGATCAAAGCATAGTACAAAAAAGTAAATTTATAAATATAAACATTTTCCACAATATGAATAATAAGGTATTGAATATTTTAAAATACCTTGAAGGGGGATTCTTAAATGCTTTCATTGCAAAGAAATGATAAATATATGAGGTATGGATATACTTAACCTAATTTGGTCACTGTACATGTGTTGAAATACCAGATTGTACTCTATAATTAATGTACAATTACTATGTGTCGACCCCAAAATAATGCAAATAGTAGACACCCACTGAGAAAAAAAATAAATACTTTTCTATGTGTTTTAAAGAATGGAAGCATTTTTTTAGGGAAAAAATAAGAGTAATTTGAGATGAAAGGAATTAGCAAGTAGGACATTTTTAGAAAGAAATATATCTTAATAGTTTAAGAATAGAAGCTGGGCATGATGGTGCATGCCTATAATCCCAGAGGTTCAGGAGGCTGAGGCAGGAGGATCTTGAGTTCAAAGACAGACTCAGCAAAGGCAAGATACCAAGCAACTCAATAAGACCCTGTCTCTAAATGAAATACAAAATAGGGATGGGGATGTGGCTCAGTGATTGAGTGCCCCTGAGTTTAATCCCTGGTAACAAAAAAGAATAAAAGCAAATGTCTAATAACAATATTAGACAACATGATATAAAATATAAGTGATAACCATGATATAAACATATTTTAGACATACATATCAAATTATGTCAAATATATTAATTAAAGAAAAAAATGCCAACACATCTCAAAATGAATCATATAATTACATCTTAGAAATAGCACTTTGTAAGAAAGCATACACAATGGAATATTACTCAGCAATAAAAGAGAATAAATCATGGCATTTGCAGGTAAATGGATGAAGTTAGAGAGGATAATGCTAAGTGAAGTTAGCCAATCCCAAAAAAAAACAAATGCCAAATGTTTTCTCTGATATAAGGAGGCTGATTCATAGTGGGGTAGGGAGAGGGAGCATGGGAGGAATAGAGTAACTCTAGATAGGGCATAGGGGTAGGAGGGGAAGGGAGGGGGTATGGGATTAGAAATGATGGTGGAATGTGATGATCATTATTATCCAAAGTACAGGTATGAAGACACGAATTGTTGTGGATATATTTGGTATACAACCAGAGATATGAAAAATTGTGCTCTATATGTGTAATAAGAATTGTAATGCATTTTGCTGTCATATAAATTTTAAAAAATTAATAGAAAATAAATACATAAATACATAAAACAAAAAAATCTTACATCTCTATTATAGGTTTTGGTCAATGTTTTAAGACATGATACCAACCTGAGAGAGAGAAATACAAGACATAAAAAACAGTGATTCATTTTTAAAAATGAGAAAGTTCATTCTATGGAAAATGTATAAATGATTTATTACAAATGAAAGCACAAAAACAATACCGTGCCCATATGTAGGTAATAGCAAATGTGGAAATAAAATCAAATAAAGAACTTTTACTCCTGGTAATGAAAATACGAAGTTTCAAGGGCCGATTTCAATATAAACATATTTAACATATGAATGAAATTCCAAATACATTTGAGAGATATAAAACAGCTATATGGGAAGATGATATTTTATAGATATCAGTTATTACCAAGTTAGTTTTCAGTTTAATGCCATTCAAATAAAAATCAAATGTCACTTGGAGTAATTTAACAAAATAACATTTCCTAGAATAGTAATCAGGTGAGAATAACAGAGTTTTTTAAAAGAGAGTAATAAAATGAAGATATGAGTCTTTTACTATAAAAAATGCATTACAAAGCTATAATTAAAACATATGCAAGTACTGCAAATACAGAACCTGCTCAACATACAGAGAAAGATACCCCCAAACATACATTTTTATGTATGACCATATCAGAAATTACTGGGTAAAGGGAGAATTATTCAATGACTATCTTTTGGACACTATGCTTGTAATTAATGATGCTGTTGCAGAATTGACTTTCAATTTTCACTTCATATCTTTCATCACTGATAATCTACAACTCACATGCATTGTGTGCAAGAACAAAACCTGTTAAGCTGCTGAGTTAAGGGAGGTTTTTTTTTAGTAAAGCATACTTAGCTTATCTGAATTGCTAGTCATGCTCCAACGTGACTTTTCTGGTAAGATTTAATGTGAACCTACAAGCAGTGATTTGAACTATTTTTATTTCAGACAAGCAGGAAGGGGCTTCAGTGTCTTATGACTCTAGGGTGCAAACTCATAGGTTGCCAGTAGGTGGCATCATCTTCATCACCCAGTGAAGGCAAAATGCATCTCTTGAGTCCTGGCAAATGCTTGGATTTAGGCCTACCATGAGTTGGATTCCAAAGATAGTAAAGTGAGAAAAGTGTTCCTATTCTCTGGTTGTTGACTGCAAGTGCTAAGAATTTTTTTTTTTAATGTTGGCTTCCTGTTTTCTTAGTTGTACAATTTTGAGATGTTATGCATTGGTTTCCTCCCATTTAAAATTAATATTGAATGTCAATTGACACTGAACTTGACAATTGACACAGGATTATTGAAGCCATTATAAAATATTCTAAGTAATTTTAGCATAGTACTTTATAATTGTAGGATCTGTATAAAAAACTCTAACCCCTTGACAATAATTTCCCTTACAAAAAAAGCTGCCTATCTGGGCATGGTGATTCATGCCTATAATCTCAGCAACTTTAGAGGCTGAGGAAGAAGGATCACAAGTTTGAGGCCAGTCTCAGCAACTAAATGAGGTCTTAAGCAACTTAGTGAGACCTGTCTCAAAAAATAAAAAGGTTTGGTTTGGGAGTATGGTAGTTTGGTAAGGCACCTCTGGATTCAATCCCTAGTACAAAAAAAAAAAAAAAAAAAAACAACTTCCTAAAATCCTTTAATTCTCCCTCAACAGTGCCCTAGGGACCATGGAAATCCACCAAAGGTAGGGCTTACTGTCTTTTAGTCTCTTTCTTCCATACACGTTCATATCAATGTCAAACATTTGTCAAGTTTCCAGTTTGGGCCTGTTATAGGAAACAAAAAGCAATATTGCCACAATCAAAATGAATAGTTACCGGTATGAATGTGCCTAAAATATACAGCTGTGAAACTGCTTATGAAAGTGAACTCTATCTTGTAGGTATATTCAGAATACAAATGTGCCCTTCTATTTAACAAAATTAGACACAGCCCTTGAGAAAAGTTTGTGAAGACCACTGCTTTGCACCAATTAATATCAACTGCAGCCCTCCAAAGACAATGTAGCCAAGAAGGTTTCCCTTCTCAAATGCGTATTTTTCTTTTAACCTGATGTGTTTGTCTGAGGGCCTATTGGTGTTCTGTGGTGAAAGATGTCACAGAAACATTTGTTTTTTTGGACTAATTGGATGACTTCGGCTCCCAGAGCTGTCAGCTTAACAATTTTTACAAGTAGTAAGTTCAAGTGAAATAAAATTTCTAAAATTAAAGATAAGTTCTACAGAATATAAAACTAGACTACAAATAGCTTTAAAGGTTTCAAGTGTTTGTTCAAACTATGAGCACCTCCTAATGGTTGGTTCAAAGAGCAGGGCTCCACCATACCAGCTTTCGTGCAGACATTTACACAAAGCATAGAAAAAGTCAGCAGGAACATAACTATCTCTTTGTTCTTTCTCCCCACCTACTCCTTCCCTATATTTTTTTCTTGCTTGTTTTTAAGATATTGAAAGCTGACTCAGAGTAAACAGAAATGTTTGAAAGATTATACCCGTCACAGGGAATTAAGACACCATATTAACTGGAGATTTTGGGTCAAAGGAGGAAAAAGGTAGAATAATGCTTACTGATGAGTACTATAGTGAAAATCAGGCACTTATGAATTAAAACATAAACTAGGAAAATGCTAAGTAGGGATATAAAATATTTAGTTTTATGTTTGAAATTTTGCAGAAAGAATTAAGATTTCGATTTCTGGAAAAATATTTAATTACAATATTGGTTCTTAAATATTTAGGAGGACCCTGGGTTTTTTTTTTTCACTGAGATAATGAAGATTATTAAACTCAGATTTTTAAAATATTAACTTTGAAAAAATATCAAAGGGCAAATATATACTACTTTTGTTAAGAAATGTGATTGGACTATATTGATTATAGGAGATGCTGTCAGAAATCTGAATGGCAGGACTTGGGATACAGAGGAACCTCCGGAACAGCTGCAGTATGCAAGCCACTGAATGGACTTTGAAAATAAACAAATGAATACTCATGTTCCAGGGAGATATGTTAGTCAGCTTTTCATTGCTGTGACCAAAATACCTGAAAATAACAGCTTAATGGAAGAGAAGTTTAGTTTAGGATCACAGTTTTAGAGGTTCAGTCCATGGTTGGCCATCTATTGCTCATGAAGGTCATAAGCTCAGAAAGGAAATGATATAGGAAGAAAAAGATAAAGGGAGAGAGACAGATAGGAGCCAGGGACAAGAAACACTCCAAGTCACGCCCCCCCCCCCCCCCCCCCCCCGGGACTTACCTCCTTCCTCACACCCTAGCTGCCTACAGTTACCACAGAGTAGTCCATTGACATTATTAATCCATCAAATGGATTAATCCACTGATTGGGTTGCGACTCTCATAATTTAATCATTTCAACATTCTTCCATGAACACATGAGCTTTTCAGAGGACATTAAAGATCCAAATTGTATCAGAGGGATGCCTTTAAAATTTTAGCTAGGATCTTGGTTAGCATTTCTACACTGTATGGATCAACCTGAAAGATTTCTTGTTCATTAGATCTGAGGAGGTTGCTTCTCTTCAGTGGAGGCGATGAGAATTCATCATTTCTTCAGCATTAGCTGCTGCCAAATACTTCAATTTAAAAATCTCACTGAAGCCTTCTAGCACTTGTGTTCTTGCACACTAGGGTGCTCCCTCCACCTCCCCTGCTGGTGGGCCTATGATTCCTTTGCCTATAAACCCTACAGTCTGCAATAGCTGCTCTGAAGTCGGTTTGTCCTCCCTATAGCTGAGGGTAAAAGAAAAAGATGTGTCATTAGTCTCTTATTTCCTTCTCATTCTCAGATGAATTATCTAATTCCAATACCATCTTTTACAAAATTACCTCTTAATAAGAAAAAGTATTTTCAATATAAATATATAGACTTTTTACTCTTTTTAGTTATTAGTAAGTGGCCAACCCATTCAATTTTACCATTAGGTAAAACTGGAAATTCTAAGAAGTGAAGACACTTCTTGGAACAGATTGTTTGGAAATCTACCCTCTAGTAAAACAATGACTAATTTCTACATATCTGTTAAGTTGGTCCTAATATCCTAGTCTGTTGAATGAATCCTAGTACTTCAACTCCAAATTTGAAATTATCGTGTGGATAAACTCTTTACAAATACCTGTAAGGTTCAGTAACGTTGTACTGCTGAATCAGATAATAAAATTCAACTTCATAAGACTTCAAATAAATAATAGAAGGTTTGTACTAAGTGAAAATGAAGAGAAATTAAATATTAAATCATGATTCTCAAGAGCAGGAGTGTTCTTGAGAAAAGAAGCAATAACCTTCCCTATCAAAGCATGTCAGAATATTTGGGGTAAAGTGTACAGTAAAAGCACCTATTGATCAACATCTATTAATAGAGTACACCCTCCCCAGTGAAAGATATTATTTCTAGGATAAATTAACATGTAAAGTAGGATAAGAACAATAATAACAAAAAAACATCAAAGATAATTATATGAAATACTATAGTTACCAAGGTCTTTCCCATCTACTACAAGTGCCAGATTTATATTATTAATATTGTATATTTACATTTCTTGCTGCCTATTGGAAACGTGAATTTTGTCCATAAACAAGTATTTTATTCTGGATTTAGTTAATACAAGTTCTAGCCAAACATGGTAAGGAGAATATTCCCCCATGGATTGCTTCAACATGATATAAAATCTTGAAAATGGTCTAAATACTAATATTATGTAATGTTTTTAAAAAAAGCATTTAGAATCTTAAAAAGTTGAATCTTATAAGGGTTCAAGTTACAATTTGGGACTAGGTAATTTGTACGGGTGACACAATTTCTCATAGAACATAAAATATGGAGGATCCTTAATCAACTTCTGGAGGGGCTGAATCCAGTGAGATTCCTAAGCTAAAACCCCATCAAACTTCCAGTACCTAGAGGGCCTCTGTTGAGACTCATGTGCACATTTTTCTTGGGAAGGGGTGAATGATCAACTCAAATAGGGGAATCCAGAGAAATGAGGTAGGGCTTCTTCTTTCCTTTGTTAATGAATAAATCACAAATAATCTTGGCAGAGGTAAGCAAAGCCAGGCCAATCACAAACCGTGGTGTGGTTTCGGCTTGTCTCAGCTGAGAAAGTTCCTTAGAAACTTTTGAGAGCAGGCACTAGTCCCAGGTGCAGATGGACATGAGGCACCTGGTGTAAGTCAAAGAGTACCAACCTTGGTTCTATGACAAGGTGAGAAGGCAATCATTAGAAGAGGTTCCAAGTAAAAAGACTCTTGAGAAGAAGAACCTATCTAGAGATAGGCTCTGAACTCATGATTCAAATAAATTGAGGCTGATTGAAATGGAAATGCTAAATGAAATCCAGCATACTAAACACAATCTCCTCCCCAAGAAAACTCTGAACATACAAGAGACAAGAACAAATACTGCAAGAAAAGCAAAAGAGGAAACTGAGATAAAGCAGTAAGCAGAAAAAAAATTCTGAACAATATACAGATGAGAGAATCTCTTACAATCATGAAACAAGAGCAAGAGTCTATAAGAGAAACCATTAGAAAGCCCCCAAAACTCTTGAAAATTAAAAAAAAATGTATTAACAGAGTTTCAGAAAGTCTGGAAGATGAAACTATAGAAATTTCCCTGAGAATTTACTTAAAAGAGAGAAAGAATGACACTGCGGGGGGGGGGGGGGGGGGGGGGTGGTAATTGTGGAATGAGAAAGAGAACAAAATTAAGATTCAATAATACTTTGTCAGGCGCGGTAATTCCAGAGGCTCAGGAGGCTGAGTCAGGAGGACTGCAAGTTCAAAGGTAGTCTCAGCAATTTAATAAAGCCCTAAGCAACTTAGCAGGACACTGTCTGTAAAACAAATATAAAAAGTGCTAGGAATGTGGCTCAGTGGTTAGGAGGCCCTGCATACAATCCCCAGTACAAAAAGAAAGAAATCTGAGAATACGACTGTGCTTTTGGGCAAGAATTCTTAATATAATGTGAAATATTTTTAATATAGTTGCTTCATCAAAACTGTCAGTATTAGATGTCTCTGGGAGAGTTTCACAGTCAATATTTTGACCTCTTAAGAATTGCTCTTTGGAAAGATGATGGAATAAAATATCAGAAAATGTTAAAAAAAATTTCTCAATAAAACTGAATGTTCTGCTCCAAAAAAGTCTGAGAATTCCAGAAAGTGACAGAAAAAAAAAAAAAAAAAAACCCAACAAGGAAACCAATTTATATCATCTTCAGTTGAAGGTTATACTATCCCATTATCATATTGATTGTGCTTATTTTGACTAAAGGAAAAAAAAGAGTACAAAATTTTAAAAAATCCTCTATATTTCCATCCTTACAAAAACAGCATATGAAAGGGATTTTTGAAGCTTTGGTATGTATTTAGTATTTGTTGGAGTAGTAATTTGAGAGCTGAGAACAGTAGCATACATCCCCAGCAAACATCTTCTGAGAACTTTCTTACTGTCAATGATTTGCCCTTATTGAGCAATGTGTAAATTCTGGGAAAGAACAGGTGTAGAACCACTTTGCATGAACTCTTACCTAGGAGTTGCCCCTGTCCTGTGGCTCATCTTATCTATTCTGGATGATAAAACACTGTTCCTAAGGTCTTGTCCAAATTCCACGTCCTGTTTTCCAGCTTGACTCATTCCAAAAAGCTGGGATTTTGAGCAATTATTAAGATCCTGACCTTACCTAAATCAAGTCGTTTGGCTGTAGTCCACATTGCACCTGCACCAGGAACCCCTCTGCTACTGTAGAGCACAAACCTCAAGTGCTTTTGTCCTTCTTGATCAGCAATTGTGACCATTTGTCCTGCCCTTTGCTCTCCTTTCCCTCACTGCACTGATGAGCTGCCTCTCAAAGACTTCTCCCCTCAAATTGAGACCTCTCATGTCCCAGGGAGCTTCCAAGAATTTCATATTTCATCTAACTTGTACACATTATTTTTGCAATTCAAATATATGTTTATTATTGGCTGTGATAACAATTTTAGAAATGAGAATATTCCCATCTCTTGCAAAGGTATCTTTGAAAAAATTTTCTCTAGGATGACTCAAAAATAATAGACCTCCTGGAAAGAAAATGTTTATCTTTGACAATCACTCAGCTGGTTTGAGTTACTATGTAAAGAATGGATCACAGTGACATACATTACAAATTCTATAACAAAGGGGAATAATGCTAATATTTTACATTTACTGTTTAAAAGGAAAGCTCAAGATCCTCTCTACTTTAGCTGGTACTGCAATATAAGGAAGAAGAAACACAATCTATGAATGATTGTGGTGGATTTATTTTCTTTAATATCTGTGAATGTTGTCTTTGCCGTGTGAAAGATAAATATGTTATTTTTAAAATCTGTGGATAAGAGGAGGGAAATGAGATTTAATAAGTGCTTGGTGGCTTGATTGTGCCACATCATTAAAATGTGACTTAATTTTAGATGCCAGACCATCATACCATGTCTTTATCTGGAACTTGTCTCTAAAGAACTAAATAAATTTTACTGACACATTCTTAGTCCTGCCAGCCTTCCCACGTGAAAAGTGCCATCATTTCTGTCTTAAAGATAAGAAAACATGGAATGATTATGTGGCATGCTTAAAACTATTCAACCAGTCATGGATCTGCAAAGAGAATACTGGTCTCCTGAGTCCACATCAATACTTCATCAACCAATCTCAGTGTGTGTGTGTGTGTGTGTGTGTATGTATATGTGTGTGTGTATGTACATATATATATGTGTGTGTGTGTGTGTGTGTGTGTCACAGATGGACACAATACCTTTATTTATTTTTATGTGGTGCTGAGGATCAAACCCAGTGCCTCACACGTCTTAGGCAAGTGCTCTACCACTGAGCTACAACTCCAGCCCCTCAACCTCAGTTTTCATTGAAGGATAGGGCACAGTCAGTATAAGTTCAGATACTAAATATGTTTTACTATCCTCTAAACACTGACAGTTGTACTTCAGAACTTTCTGGAAGGCAGATCTTTGCTTTTAAAAGGACACAAGGGCAAAAGTTTGGCACATTACCAGTGATTTATTTCCTCAAGTTCCTTGAGAACCAGGCCTTCTGACTTGAAAGTTATCCAAAATGCCTGTGTTATCCCATAAATACCCACTTTTCTTGTGCAGAAGGTATATTTCTTGGATATCATGCAAATTACATTATCTCAAATATAGCTCATTTGGTAAGCAGGACTCCTGAGATTAAACTATGCAAATTAGACTCCGGGAGCACACAGGCAGGAGGGAGTTAAAGGATTTTTTGTTTTTGTCAAACCTGAGGATCAAATTTGGGTGTTAGGCACAGAAAGTTGTTCGAGAAACAACAAAAGTCAGGTTCACAAAAGACAGGTCCTAATAGTGCTAGTACTACTATGATTAATTGATGAGTAACTAAAAGTGAATGTTTTCCAATACATGTCAATAAACTGATCTTGAATATATTATTTCTTACAAATATTTTCACATGCCCAGACTTGTTTCTCTGCGTGTCCCAAAGCCACCAAATTTTCATCTCTTCTGTCTGTAGATCATTTACTCAGCATTACTTTTTACATTAGAGATTTTGAGTTGTTCTATAAAGTTTGAACAACCCAAACAAAATTTTTTATTAAAAGCATTTTTTTAAAAAAATTGCACACAGAACTGGGGTAAGTGGGAAAAAACACTCACTGAGATTCCTGGGTAATCCCTTTGAATTCTCTATGGAAATCAGCATATTTGATACATCAATTAAATGCTAAGGCTCAACTGGTTCCACTGTTTCCATGTCAGGCTTTTTAAAATACTGGTGTTAGTTGGGCATAGTGGCACAAGGCCTGGGATACCACTTGCTCAGGAGGCTGAGGCAGGAGGATCACAAATTTGCTAGGACAATCTGGGACAGAACTTGCCTAGCATGCAAGAGACCCTGGGTTTAGTGGTCAATACAGAGGCAAAAAAAAAAAAAAGAAAAAAGAAAAAGAAAAGAAACAAACAAACAAAAAAACAAAAACAAAACAAAACAACAACAACAACAAAAAACCTCAAGCACCAAAATTAGTATTATTTGCATTTTGGAAATAAGGAAAAATATCCATGGAAATATTAAGAAACTTACTGAAGGCCATAAAGCTAGGTCTATTTGAATCCAAAGCCCTGTTTATCATATACTTCTGCCTTCCAGAAAGGAATTCCCGTTTTTTTGTTTTTTTTTTCCTTTGTGGTCAGGTTCTTTGTAATGAATATAGGGGCTGCTTTGAATTACCTCCCTCTGCTGACTTGCTCATCAGGCAAATTTATAACTTACTTAACCAAATGAACTTCAAGTTCCTTCCTTCCTTATTATCTTCCATGAAGACATGGAGTTTGATTTTCAAATGATGGGGAAAAAAGGAAACTCAGAACAAGTGTGAATTAAAAAAAAAAAAATAGCCAGGTGTTTCTTGTAGTATTGGAATGAATCACTGCTGCTATGGTTGAGTATTAGATGAACCACTGGCTTGTATTTTGCAGCCAGCCTATATCAAAAAGATGGATCTTCAAATGCCAGAATCACACTAAATAAGGTGAGATGATCACACTAAGAAAGGCACATGAGAACTGAGACCAGTGGAAGGAAAAGCAGAGTTATGTCCCCAATTTCACACATACTTTGAACAAAATACTTGAGAAAATAGTGGATGATTCCTAACCTCTTTACGATTTTCTTCTTCTTAACCTCCCTCTTGTCCCATATAATTGAATTCTTTTTAACATGAAAGGGGCTTCTTGGAATAGAGAAAGAATCTAGGTAAGACTGGGAGTAAGAGATCTTAGCTTCTATTCTACATTCCCTACCTGCCAGCCTGTAGCCTTCTGTGTGTTTTTAAGCCTTGGGTGCCCCTATCTGCCAAGTGAGGGGGTTGCATGGACCATCTTTAAAGCTTTACTTAGAACATTCAGTGACTCTATGAAAGGGATGTTACCCAAGGAAGGTCAGCTTTAAGGTACACTAAAATTAACTGGAGAGGAAAAAAAAATAATTTCAGGGGACTTCCTAAGGAAGAATGAACAATCCTAGGTTTTCTTGGATATTGAACGAAAAGAAGGAAGTCTTCATCAAGCAATTAGGAAGAACACTCTGCTAGGTGTCAGAAAAAAAGGCAAATTTTGATCCTGACTTGGAGGTTTGTCTGCAGGGTGTGTGTAGAGGAAAGGAAGATACTGACTAGATTACTCCTGCTTGACCTTATTTTCCCCCAATGTGAAGAAGACCTCTTATACAAACACACACGAGGCCTTTGTACATTTAACATCTCCTGTCTGGAGCAAAAATTTATTAAGATTCTGCTTGGAAATGATGTTTTAAAGTGAATCCTGATGATGTCTATATACATATGAAGACTAGCCAGGTGTGCTGGAGCTACTCTTTTGGTTTGTCCACAATGCCTGATGTATATACACATCTGCAGACTTCTTATAGTAAATCAGTAGCAGCCTAGCGGTCAGAAGTTAAGGATTAGATTAAATTTGCAGATGAGTCCAGCTATATATATATATATATATATATATATATATATATATATATATATAATTTTTTTCTTGTCTTCCTGCACCCCACTCCCAAACCCAGCTGTTTTTTTTTTTTCTCTGAGTCACTAACAAATCCCTGCATCAGTACAGTACTATAGGCTGATGGAAAACCAGTCTTCAGACAGGCAATACTTTGAGCAGGTACTAACCTGCTCATGGCCCTATCGAATGATGTTAACCATGGTGTTGCAGAGGTAAAGCTGTGTTAGATGCTACTGTCAACACTAGATCTACTTAATTTTTAGCATTAAATGGATGCACAAAATCTCCAACAACATGATTGTACATCAGACTATTCCTTCTTGCAATCAAAGGGTGATCAGCAAGATTTAGCTGACCAGGTGATCAGATTAAAAGCAGTCCTTATTCCAAAACAATTCATAACCATTGAAAAGTGACAGATATTCAAACTGGATTTTAAAAAAAATGCTCCAACTGTTCACCTGAATGATCAAAAACTGTTAGAATCAGAGAAATAGTTCAAGACAGCTATTTCAAAGCAGATTTTGAACTCATAATTTAAGAGTTTAACTTATAGGGGACATGAAGTTTAAAGCTTCAAGCAAGTTCATTAACAAGCAATAGATTTACTCAAGCTAAAATCTGTTCTACTTTAATCAGAATGGCAATAAACATCAGTGACTGCTGTTGGGAGAGTCAGGAGGTAAGTAAGCTCCCATGTCCAGGAACACAGCTTAACTCTTAGGCATGGAGATGGGATGAATAAATCCCACTTCAGAATACAACAAACACATCCCCATATTCTACTGTTTTGTTATGCATGATTCTCTGAAATTGGAATTTAAAAGTATCCTGTCACAAAGGTAACTTTTAGGACCATTAGCAGTGGTGTGACAATAATATCTAACAAAAAAAGATAAAAGAAAAAAAAAGAGATAACAAGTAATTCTGATTAGTATATCAGCAGAGCCCTTCATCTCATCTTTTGAATTTAATTAACATAACCTTTCTTATTTTTTTTGCTAAGAAAGAAAATCCAGAAAAAATTTTGAGTTTCATAAAATAAAGGCTTACAATATTATGTTTTAATTAAAGTTGAATAAGCCTCCCAATGAATATTAATTTTTTAAAAGCCTAACCAGCAATACTACATTATTAAAAGCTGCATCAGTTATGTCAAAGAAATTAGTACTTGATTTTTCAAGATTCATCACCATGTTCTTAAGTATCTTGAAACTCAAATTCAAATAACGTTAATGTAATGTTGCAGTAGCCCAAAGTCTAAGAGTAAGAACTAAAAGCAGATATGTTCATTTATTGCAACGAAGTTCACTGACCTCCCAAGTGTTGAAATGCTGAGATAAGGTGTATTTACCTGTGAAAACCTAAAAAAATGGGGAGGGTGTTCCTGAAAAAATTTATTATCTCACCAGAATCAACTGCTCTCCATCCCCACCCTCCATTCTGTAAAGGTTTGTTACACAACTTGTAAAGTCTCACTCTTTTGTGTTTTCTTTCAAGTTCATGTCTTAAAGGAAGGAAGCAAAAATCCTTTACTTGGTGCGAACTCCCTATCAGTCATTTTATCTTTTAGATAATCTCATTTTCACCGCGAGTTCTGGCTTTAGGTCTCTCTTAAATTGTTGTTGGGGGTGGTGCAGGGGGAGTCAAAGTCCTTAAAACTGTCCCCCAAATGCGAACAATACCACAAGTTGACAAAAATATAAAACCAGAGATTTCAAATAAAACAGCACGCACTCTCAAACTCCCAGAGGGGACAAAACGAAACAAAACAAGAACACAAAAACTTGGACTGTTCCAGTACATCCGCAAGGGTGGGGGGACTGGAGAGGTGCAAGCTCCTGCGAAGAGCCTTGGCCTCCGCTTTCCCAGGCCAGCAGGTTGCTCTTGGCAAACGCCTCAGACAACAATGGCCAGGATGGGCTTTGCTTGCGTCGCTAGTTAGCTGCGTCTGCCCCTGCCCGGAAAAAATAACCTATCTCAAAAGAATGCCAAAATAAAGAAGCATGCGTTAGGCTACCAAGGAAACATCCTTCCCTCCCCCCAATTCCAAACCTCCATCAGATTCCCCACCAGGGACCAAAGATGAACCCACCACCAATCAAGTTCCTGCGCAAGTTATTTTATTTCCTGCAGCCCCTCCACCTGCCCGGGCGGTGCTCGGTGCACCCCAGGCAGCCCTCCGGCGACCCCCCGCGGGCTGCAGCAAAAGCGGGGCGCTTCGACAGGGTGGGGGCGGGCGGCTGCCGCGGATCCGGCCGGCTACCGCCGCAGCTTGGTGGCCTCCCATTGGCCACGACGCGGGCGGGGAGACTCAACGGAGGAGGGAGGCGGGGGCGAGGGCGGCGGCGGCAGCGGCAGCAGCGGGAGGGGATAGGAGAGGGGAGCGGGCCGCGCAACCAGGCAGCGCGTGCGGCGAGCGCGGGAGAGCGGTGGCGGCGGCGGCTCGCCCAGATCGCGCTGGCGGAGGCCGAGCGGGGTGCGCTGGCAGCGGCGGGGGGCGGCGCGCGCGAGTGAGCGGCGTTGGGAGTGGATCGGCGGGCGGGTGCCGGCGCACAGGCAGCAGGGGCGGCCGCAGCGACAGCTGCGCGGGACGGAGCCGCGGCGGTAGCAGCCGTGCCGGCTTTCGGCGTCACCCCTACGCGGCCGAGGCCGGAGAACAGTCTCCAACTCGCCAGGGGACGGGGAAGGGGAGCCAAAAAGCGGCCCTCGGTCTCCACGCAGAGGCAAGGGCAGCGGGATTGCTGCCCTTTGTGGGCAAAGAGCGCACGGCCCAGAGCGCCCTCCCCACGGCGCTCTCCCCCGCATCTTCGTCGCACTGAGCGGCCCTGGAGAGGAGACCCAGAGGAAGCAAAACCACGAGCCCGAAACCTCGCGTTGAGGAGCTCCTGGGGAGCGCCATCCGCTCCACTTCCACCTCCGCATCCAACACTGGCCAAGGTCCCCGCCGCTGCATCCCTAGCGGCTTCCGCTGCGCGCCGGGCCGAAGCAGAACCGCCTGCGCTGCCACCGCGGCCGCCTACACACACACACACACACACACACACACTCTCATACACACTCACACGCACCCCCGCCCGCCCTTCTCCCCGCCCCCTCCCCAGCTCCTTGATCTCTCGGTCTGTTTTATTACTCCTGGTGCGAGTCCCGCGGACTCCGCGGCCCGCTATTTGTCATCAGCTCGCTCTCCATTGGCGGGGAGAGGAGAGCAGCGGAGAAGGGGGTGGGGTGGGGAGGGGAAGGGAAGGGGGTGGAAACTGCCTGGAGCCGTCTCTCCGCGCCGCTGTTGGTGCTGCCGCTGCCTCCGCCGCCGCCTCCGGCTCCTCGCTCGGCCCCTCTCCGCCTCCATGTGCCGGATAGCGGGAGCGCCGCGGACCCTGCTGCCGCTGCTGGCGGCCCTGCTTCAGGTACACGGCGGTCCCCGCGGGTCGGGCTGCGGGCGGGGTGGGGAGGGCGGCGCCGGGTCCCTTTGTTCCCCGCGCCGCTGCGGGGCCGGGCTGCGCACCCGGGAAGGGAGGTGCCGCACCGCGTTGCCGGGAACTGCGCAGGCACGAGGCTCTGGCCGGGTGCAGGGGCAGAGCTGCCGGGGCCAGCTGTTCTTACGCGCCTCCTCAGGAAGGGCTGGCGGGGTCGATCACGGGCCCCCTTTGCTTCTCCTTCGGGGCCCGGTGAGCTCGTGCGGGATGTCCCCAGGCAGCCCAAGCGAGAGGCAGGATAACTCCCAGGTTTTGCAGTCTTCTGTGCTTCTCGCCCCTCGCATTGCACTTTGCTCCAAATCTTTCCTCTTAAGGGGCGGGTTGCGAGTTTGCAATAGAAATTCTCACTCTGGTGTCTTAGTTACGGGACTTGCTTCCACCCCACCCCACCCTGGCACCCGTGCGCAGCCTGGTGCCCAAGGGCTCTGTTGTCCTATTGTCTTTACCCCAACCCAGAGTTGCCTCTTATTCTTTTTCTTCTTTTGCCCTCACAATTCAATGTGTTGGTCCACCTGGAAAGAAAGTCTCGCCCCCTACCCCCACGGAGTGTTTGCGGGCCGGTGCCTCAGCTCCCACACTCCGGACCCGCACACGGGTAGCGGGCGGAGCGGGGAGAAGTTCCGTTACACGGGTACTATTTATCGGCTCTGTCCGGTTGCCTCTGCCTGGATAGTGTCCCCGGGGCGCAGAGCTTGGAGCTTTCCTCACTTTTCTTACTCTTGAGAGCGCCGGCGAGCATTTTCATTGACTCTGTATTAGGAGGCTTCATCGCGGCAGGAAACACCTGCTCCAGGCAGGTCTCAGGTTCCCTTGACGCTCCGCGCCGCTGGCCCCCAGCCCGGCCCTCTGCCCAACTTTCTTGAGGTGTCCGGCCGGATCGTGCCCCCCAGCCCGTTCCAACCGCCAGCCGGTTCCCGGGAGGACATTCTTGCTTAATCCTGGCCGCGACCATCGTGCATAGCAGGGGCTACATTGGGGTCTCTTGTTTGCCCTCCTCTGCAGTGGAGCCCAGAGGAGGCTGAAAGAAAGGGGTGTGTCCATCCTCGCCGCGGGGCAGGGAATCTGTCCTGGAGACCACTACGCAGCAGCCATCTGGGGGTGGGGTGGCCTAGCGGGTGGCGGCCCAGACAAGTGCGGGCGCGGCTCGGAAGTGCCACTGCTCGGGGAGTGGGAGTGGAAGGTGGGGACAGATGGTGAGGATCGCCCCCTTCCATGGTCTTCTTGGGTCAGGGGCTGGCGCGTCCCTGCCGCGAGGAGCTGCGGGCGTCGTGTTGGGACTGGGCCGGCGCCCGCGGTCTCTGGAGCTTTCTCCCGCCGCCCCCTAGAGGGGTGTGGGCCGCGGCAGCGCTGAGCCCTGTCCATGGTGCGCCATGGTGCGGCTCGCCAGGCCCTGCCCCACTCCGCTCTTTGCTCTTGAAGTCTTGCACTCTCACTTTGCAGCTCGGCTTTCCCTAGCGCCCGCTCCTAGGCCGCAGGGTCCGGATCATTCATTTCCCCAGTCTTGGGTTTCTCCTTTTGTTCTTTCGTCTCCTGCTGGTCTTTCTCTCCCTCTTCCCCCACTCGAAGGTCTCCATTCCCCCTACCCCCCACTCTCCCTGACTGTGAGATTTTAGAACTATTAGACAAGACATTTTTGGCCTCTGCAGTTTTGGGGAGTGGATGGAATTTTTTTTTTCTAACTTGGAGGAGGAGACCTGCCAGTCACTTGATAACAAAAGTACCTCCTGTTATAAAACCGCCCTTTATTCTTCCAGCGCACACTCCTCATTCTTTCACCTACTGTCACTTCATTTATTGTTTCTTCTTTAAAAAATGGGGGTTTTGAAAGAGGTTAAGCTGCAGGAGAAAAAAGAAAGAAGTGCTACTTCAGAATGTTTTAAGTTAAAGGGAAGGCAAGACAAAGTTAAGAATTCTATGTAGATCATATTTCTCTTTTAACAAAGGAGATGTCATAAATCAAGAAACGATTTTTCATACCTCGAGTGGTCTTACTTATTTACAAACGACAGACCTTGAGTGTGAATCCAGCAGTACATAGTTATTTTCCCAAAAGTTTCATCAAAAGCGGTGAAGTTAGGGTAGTAGGAGGTATTTGTTGGTCATTAATACCGTGGAAAGTAAAAATGTAAAACAATCTCAATTCCTCTTTTATGTATCTGCCTTGAAGTCAGGAGTGAATTTTGGACATAATTTTTTAAGTATTTTAAAAATATTATATATAAACATTAGAAAACAGTATATTCCCATGTATATTCTTTCTTGGTTTCTTCTGTACTGCTGTTGACTTTTATAAACCTTCACAAGGGAGGACATTGTAACTTGGTCATCAAGTCTCTTGTCAGTCTTCTATCATGAGTGCAGGGTGAGCAGTAACATTGAATGGCTTGAAAGGTCATTAAGAATGGAGGCAAGAGAGTTTATGTAAGGTGAGTTTGGGGGTTAAGTGCACCATGTGGTTTGTACAACTCAGATTAGAAATGACTTTAAGTGAACAGTCTGCTTTATAACCGAGCACTATGCAGATCTATCTGCAAGGTGAACGTGGCTCCTCTGCAGTCATCTGCTATTAAAGTCTACCTTTCTTCAGTCCAGACTAAGCAGCTAAATATTTTAGAAAAGAGAATGGGCAGGTTATTAGTGTAGATAAAAAACAACCTTTTTTTTTCCTCAAACAAGTTAAACATACTTGAATGTTCAGAGACCTCTGTGCTTTTAATTCTAACGGAAGTGTCCATGATCCTTGATTCACTTTGAGAGATTCTTTATTAGTTTATTGTTAATCTAGATTTACATAATTCTAGTCAGTTTTACATTTGATATTCAGCTTCAAGATTTCCTATGTTCTTCCTAATTTTAACTTAAGATGTTACCATTGTCCTTTACATTAAAAATTTTTTTGAATGTTAAACTTAACTGGTTACATGATAAAACTTTATCTGACAAAGTTATGCTTAGCTTTCTTTTTAAGTTATACAAGTGACTTTCAAATACTTACATAGGCTTATCATTAGAGAAAAAAATCAGTTTTATTTCTACTACCAACCCAGTAATTACTATATTAGAAGCTTGTTTTGTTTTTCTAGTTCACATCTTAATTGCTTAGCCCATTGTTCTAATCTAAACACACTTGAATGGGATGTGAGACAACTAGGACAATACAATGTTCATAGAAATTTTAGATTCTTAGTCTTATATAAACCTTGGTTTTGATTCTTTTGAGTACCATAAAAAAGAAGATGCATAAATCATACCTGTTTTTCACCTGTTATGTGCAGACTATAAAGTGATTGCTATATTAACACAGGGAACACATTAAAAAGAAAGAAGCTTTATTTTAGGATGTGAAAATATGGAATTCAGTAATCATTTGAAGTATAAAACATTTATTCATTCTCAGTGTTTGTTTGTTTTTCCATCTGTCTTTTAACTTAAGAAGAATTAACTTAGTTTGTAGTCATAGTTTATTTTACTTATAGAACGTAGTTGTGTATATCTTGATGCTTTCATATCTTGGTGCATGTCTTTATTCCTAATAGGTGGTCCAGTACAAATTCACTAGATGTGATTTGAAAAATAATAATTAGCATACCTTAAAATGTATTATGGGCAGATGTTTAGTAGATGAATATATACACACACACTCTCCAAAAACAAGTTCAGAATATATAGAGTATGCCTTTTCATTTTTGTACCTGCATGGAAGTCTGCCCTGACCTTCTTCCAGAAACTCAAAATGAGACTTTATAAGAGGAAATTCTTTTTTAAATTTTCAATGTTTGCATATAGATAAGTCTTCCTGGAAGATTATTTTGGTGACAGTATACTGCACCAAACTATTTTTAATTTTCTTTTTCATTAAAAATTTTCAATTCTTAAATCTGTTGTGCCTCATTAAGCTTTAGGGTTATTAATCGGAAAATGTCAAGATTTAAAGCAACAGTTAATCTTGCTGTAAAATGCTGCTGCTTTTTTTTTTCTTTTTAAATCCTAAGTGACTCAGATCTCCATCCTGTTTTCAAGGGGATATTTCAAGTTAGAAGAGTGGATTTTTTTTTCAGGGAAAATCAGAGCTGTTATTTGAGAAGTGTAGTGTTTGTGTATACATGCTACCATTTTTGCCCAAGTTAACATTATTCAAATTTGTTCTTTTGGCTCAAATACAAAAAGTAATCAAGTTTAAGCACTTCTTAGACTTGGCAGTGAATTTTATCAATCATTTAAAAGTATGATGAATTGGAAATTTGGATTTTGTTATTTGAATAAGTATTTTATATCTGTCATCAGTCCACCTTTTAGAAATCAAATATACAAATATATTCAGGTTGGGTAAAAACCTACAAATTAAAACATAATTTGTAGCAACAAGTCATTATTTATGTCCCATGTATCTGTGTTTTTCCTAATAAAATTTTATTTTTAATATTTTTGAGAAATTATATCTACTTAAGCAACTACTAATTTTATGTTTAGTGAGATATCAGGAAACGTTTTAATTAAACAACACTGTTTATGCTGGAAAAGAGGCATATGCCAATTAATATTTTATTAAGAGCCATATCTTCTATATATGTAAAGTGATAGAGTAGGCAAAATAAAGCAAATTCAGAAGATAAATGGGACCTTTTGAAAGATCATGACTTATGTTGTTTTTCAAAAGAATTTAGTTTACACATAAGTAGTCTTGCTCAGTGTATTATTTTTTGTTACTCTTAAGTACTCATTCTACTTCCTTATGTGTGGTCCACTTCAGAATACACAGGCACCATGAGAATAGGTGAAATGACAGCATTCAGAGCCCTTGGTTTGCATGTGTATGTAGGTATGTTCCCCCCCCCTTTCTCTCTCTCTATATATATATACACACACATGAATGACACATATATTGAGGGATGGTATCTACAAATGTGTCTCCTGCAATATCCAGTACAGTTTGGCATGTGTCAATACTTGATTGATTATTTTGTGTGTGTAATGACAAATAGTTTGGGCATCATGAATATAACTAGTGCAAATGAGCTGCTCTTATAGTATCAAGGGCAGGAGCTAGTGTTAAGGGTAGGAATCCTGGATTTCTAATCTGGTGCAGATGTGATCTCTTCTCTTAAAGTCCTGTGACCTCATTTTCTTCAACAGTAAAATCTTGGTCCTGGTAAGATTAGTTGGTCCTTAATGGATTTTCCAGTTATGTGATTTTGGTGTTGTTTGAAAATATCTCAAATATCTCTTCAAAGATTTTGGAATGACTAATTTGCACCCAAAATATGTGAATTTTCAGAAACTTGGAGGAATAGAAAGTGATTTTTTTGAAGGCTTGGTAATAATTAACAATGGTCTATCATACACAATGGGTTAAAAATCATCTGTATTTTTTTTTAATTAAAATTTTCTTTATTAACTGGGCTGCTTTTATCAGTAAAAGTTAAACTATTTTGGGTAAGGGAGGTAGATTTAAAGAAAGTAGTGTTACTGAGAATAAAAATTACACATTTTATTGCTTTTAGGCTCTATGTTTGGGAGAATATAGCCTCCGTAGAGCCTAATGAATTGAGTGATATGGCTCAGCAATAAAACTATCACCCTTTGTCCTAGTCCTTTTCTACAGGTATTCCTATAGGAAATATTTATTGAGGCATTATTTCTGATCACAAGATTAGATTAGTTGATTTCTGAATGTCTATCAGTTAGAAATGATTTGATAAAATATGGTGTAATGTCCATCCAGATTTGAGAACTCCTACTGAATGGCACATTTAGACTTGCTACTTTGCCTTCAAAAAGTTGTTCATTAAATCATCCCATGTTTGGAGAATAGCTGTGTACCTAGAAAAACAACACAGGAGGCCAGCCAAAATAATCAGTGAGGTTTCAGGCTTCTGAATGCCAACGAACTAGATGTAACTGAAGAATAGAAAATTGAAGAAGAATATAAATAAGCTCATGATGACCTAAACTATCATTAGAACACTCTGAAGTTAAATTAGAAGAACCTATAGTTGGCTGAAATCTAAGTAGGTCCAAAGGAAGATAGGCTACATAATGGATAAGTTTCCATGTTGACCTCTTAGAAGGACCATATTGTACTCTCCATGCCTAGAGGGTTTTATTTTTTGGTTAAACCATTGTGATAGTTCTTATTACATTCCCCTGACTGATCATTTGGGAGAATATTAATTTTTCATCTATTCCCATGGTGGATGTGTAGTCCGAAATCGACCTTACTGGTATCTCTGGAAGTTGATGTACAAAAGAACGGTTAATATAGGAATTAGATATTCTGGTCTAGTGACTGCCTTGATTTTCAAGTTAACAATTCAACTTGGAATTTTCCAAGTAGAGAATTTGTTGTGTAATATTTTTAAAACAGCTTGAGTTACTTAAAAGGAGGTGCTATTATAAATATAATAATGACATGCATAAAAAGTAACTTGGAGAGAGGCTTGATCCATGATCTGTTCTAAGGTTTTCATTCACAGAATATGCATGCACATGCTAGAAAGAAGGAAGGGAGGAAGGCAGACTGGCTTCTTAGTGCTGCACTTACATACTACTACATATTGTAATTATAATTTTAACATTAGAGTTTGTGCTAATTTTTAAAAAATATATGTGGCCTTCATAATTTAAGACATTTATACCCTGATTCTCTGTGCATTCCAATAAATTATTTAACATTTTGGTGAATGAAGGAATTAGTTAAAAAAAATTAAGAGGCATAACTTGGAATCTTTATTATTCCAAAAATTTGGGAACTGGAAATGCAAAATAACGATTTTTCCTCATTATTAAAATAAAATTTGAGTTTATTAAATTTTATTTTTCTTTTTTTGATGCCGGGGTCTTGCTGAGTTGTTTAGGACTTCATTAAGCTACTGAGGCTGGCTTTGTACTTGTGATCCTCCTGCCTCAGCCTCTTGAGCGACTAGGATTACAGGCCTGTGCCATCAAGCTCAGCCTGACTATTCAACCTTCTTTACATCAAATATTGGACTTTGATTTTATTATTTGTACTAAGGATTGTAAGGATTGCCATTTTAATTTTTCCCCACATCTGCAATTTTACAGCATTTCACAATATATTTTGTATTTAGTAGTTGACAGTAGGTCATTTGGGTAATTCAGAAGAACACATATATCAGAAAACTGTTAAAAGTTTAGATATTTGCTGCCACTTCAGAACGTTTTAAAAAACTACTGTTAGTATTAAAGCTTAAAAATTAAATATATTTAATTTCATGTTCTTTCAGTTAATCATTTCTATAACCCTCTGAGATAGATGGTTCTATTTCTGTCTTAGAGATGGTGGAACTGGAAATTAGACAATTTGGAAATCCAAACTGTCATAGTAAAGTTGAACTCAACTCCAGAGCACAGAATTCTTCCCCTTTGTCATGCTACAGCCCTTTTTATCTACTACTTAGGGAATGGATATTACCTGAACAGTTTCAGTTCCTTTCTTCTGAGTTAGATGTTTTATTTTCTACAGTAACTCTTGAGTTACACTTTCTATTTAATCTTGACCTTAAATATTTTGCTTTCTTTTGGTGTTTGAAGCCAAAACGTAATGCTTAATGAAGATGTTTGTTCACCTTTTAAAAGTTCTCTTGGAGAAAGAAGAAGAAACTGAACAAAATGACTCATAACCCATTTTTGAAAGTTTTCAAGTTGTGTTGATAAATAAATAACATGCTGAGAAATGCTCAGGAAATTTATGTATTATATTTGCGCAGTACTGGGGATTGAACCCAGGGACACTCTTATCAATGAAGTACACCTCCAGCCCATTTATTTATTTATTTAAAGACAAAGTCTCCCTAGGTTTCTGAGGCTGTCCTTGAACTTGAGATTCTCCTGCCTCAGCCTCCTGAGTAACTGGAATTACAGACACGAGCCAATGAACGCAGCTTCAAAAATTATATATATATATATATATATATATATATTTGGGTGAATCCTCAAACTTAAGCTCCTCTCTAAGAGCCTATAAACTCTTATAGACTACACATGGTTTTTTGAAAATCATTTCACTGTGAAAATAAATTCAAGAGACTCCACCAATTTTTGAAATGCGTTTATGTTGAATGGCACATTTTCCATGTTTGAATATTTTGAATCACCTTATTTTCCCCCACAAATGAAGTTATTTGGTGTCTTTTAAAATATATATGTCTGCATCTCAACAGGATTTACTACAAATAATGAAAATTTCCTGTAAATATTCTGTGGAGTAACTAACAGACACTCATTTGTTTGCTGTTGAGAAAACCTAGAACTGTTTTATTTGCATCTTGACCTATTGTCGGTGAATGGATATACTTGACCTGTCTGTAATTCTGTAATCTTGCACAAAATGTTTATTAGTTGGTTGGGAAGTTATTAAGTGAAACTTAAATTACTAAGAAACAATTCATTTTATTAATTTAAATAAGGGTATAATCCATGCCTGCTTAATGTAACTCTTGAAATAGAGATTGTGACCATTTAAATTTTTTTTTTTTGGTCCTTTGTTGTCTTAATTGGTTAACACAAAGGTTCCAAGTCTGAAGTTCATTTTTTATGACTTCATGGTCCAGTAAATAAAGTTTGTTGTGTAAAGCCAGAATATTGGCTTTTGTAGCTTTCTGACATTCATCCCTGCCTGGTAGAAGCTATTTGGTATCAACTTCTCAAAGATTAGGTTCTAATATCTTGCAGCCTCATATTTAATGGAATTCAAAATTCAGATCATACACACACATATATGCATACATGCACACACACATTTATTTTATGGAAACATCAAATGCATTTCAGGAAATTGCACATATAAATGAGCATTCTACTAAATGTTCCTAAACTGAACATAATGTTTTATCAACATTGAATGAGAACAACTTTACCAGCAACCTAGGAGCACCCCCTTCCAACTTTAACCATCCCCCAATAGTAACCATTTACTTGCTTTCTAACAACATAGATTATTGTTGCTTTTTTCTTGTAATTATGAAATCATGCACCATATTGTTTTGTATTTGATATCTTCCAGGTAATGCGTGAAATCATATATTTCTGTCATGTATACTTGTACAGTCTCAAAATTAAGAAAGATTCATGGGCACTCTAGAAATATCTGGGAGGTTAAGGAAGTTGAAAATTGATAATAGAAAAGATTAATTGTTACATTGCAATTAAAGGTCACTTGTCTATTTGTGGTGTCAAGCCGCTAACACCTTTTGTGTGTTTTCCTATTCGGATGTCTTTTTCTGTAGTCTGGTAATTGGCCAATATTGCTGAAGCCAGGAGCCAAAGACATTTGGGATTCTGTTAAGTTGCAGCCTTTCTTGCCCTTCCTTTTATCAGAAAGAGACTAGAAGCAAAGAACTAAATATCTTTCTGACTGGAAGTTTCCATGCAGGAGACTTGGGTGTTAACAGATTCTAATCTATTTATGATGCTTCTTAATACCTTCTCTGAGCTTACTGGTGACCCAATTTTCAGCAAAGGCCTACCCAGTGTTTTATTCAGGCTTTTAATTTCATAAAGCTTCCACAAAGGGGCTTATAATGCCCACACTGTTAGTTTTCTGGCTTTTCAGCATACATTTGGGTACAGTTGACCCTCTTTTGCATTTGTGTAGCTTTTTTTTTTTTTTAAAGATCTGAGTTAGCAGAGCAAAATGGTGCACACCTATAATCCAGAGACATGGGAGGCTGAGGCAGGAGGATCACAAATTCCAGGCCATCCTCAGCAACATAGTGCCACCCTGTTTCAAAACAGAAAATTTAAAAAGGCTGGTGATGTAGGTTATTGGTTAAGCACTCCAAGGTTTAATCCCCAGAAGATCTGTGGGGCATGAGAGGGTAGCAAAAAAAGATTTGAGAAGTTGGGAGGGTTACAAAGTGCTCATCCTTGTCCAGGGATCTCTCTTTCTCTTTTTTTCTTTTCTTTTTGTTTTGATATTGTGGCTCCGTGGTTAAGTGCCACACCCCCTGCCCTTTTTAGAGACAGGATCTTGCCAAGTTGCTCAGGACCTCCATAAATTTCTGAGGCTGGCTTTGAACTTGCAATCCTCCTGCTTCAGCCTCCTGAGCTGCTGGGATTACAGGTGTGTACCACCATGCCTGGCAGAGATCCTTCTTTCTTGAGGCCTTTCTCTTTGTTTATAATGGGTCTATGTTAGGTCTGGAGGGTAGATGGAGGAGTCTGTGCCCAACCAATGATGAAGAAATTAAATTCCATAGTTAATTGCCCACCAGAGGTTTGTTTGCTTTAAGACAGCTCTAATTTATTTATATTCTTACATGCATGGACTTTATTTTACTATATTTAAGAAGATTGTACTCTTTTGTGAACTTAGCTTATTGATATATAGTTTTTATTTAAGCTTGCTTTAGCCTGTACACATTATTTATGTTCTTTTAACCATAGAAGTAATTGTTTATATACAGCGTGTATATTTTCAGTATTAAATTTTATTTACAGTTCTATCTTCTCTGACAGGTAAATAAAAACCTTTGGGGACAAATGTCATAACCATTGATTTAATTTATAAATTGATTTCAGTACCTTGTAAGTGAAACTAAGTTAAACGCATGGTTTGGTTTATGGTCTTTCCCTTTATTTGAGACCTTCTTGATGGGGCTTTGTTTTAAAGGGAAATTGTGGTATATTTAAATGTAGATAATAATGGATTACTCTGCAGATTATTTATAATATTTTAGGATGAAATTAAAATAATTTTTGAAAATTGGTTATGCTTTTTATTACTGTATTTGCATGTGTAATGAGTATTGTCAAGATTTCAATTTCATATTTTACTTAATGTTGATTCTTCATCATTAAAAAAAAAAAAAAAATATATATATATATATATATATATATAATGTTTTTCTGAAATACTACTCTAGTGAGAGAGCCAAGATATAAACTGATAGCTTTCTGAAACTTCATGCTATATCAAATTTTACTTTATTTATATTTTTACATTTAGATATTTTACTTCCATGAAATTAATTTTTGTATGTGGTGTGAAGTAGGGGGTCTTGCTTTATTTTTTTTCCTAAGATTTTATATATCTATAACATACATACACACAACACATTTTTCTCATTTATCAAATAAAATTTCTATTTTTTTAACTGAAAAGCTTTCTTTATGAAGCATAAGATTTCTATGTCTTTTGGGATCACTATCTTTGTTCTTTATTCATTTGACCTGTTGTGAGAGCCTAGGGAGGCAATGTAGTATAGTGGTAAAGAAAGAGCACTCTGGAGCTAGAGGTCCTGCATTGGTTCCCTGGCTCTGACATCTGTTTGTCTTGTGAATGTTGTCAACATATAAGACATTTCTGTCACTTAGTATGCCCATGGATAATCAGTATTACCATTACAATGCAAGTAAATGGGTCTATGTGTGATAGAAAAGTACTTTAATGCAGTGAGTGACATGTTAGATCTTTGAAAATTTGGGGACCTGGTCAGTACCATTTGTATTATACAAACACAGTCAAGGGAAATGTAATTATTTGGGTAAATTTAAGGACTTAATGTGTGAAGGCTTTGTTCTATATTCAATATTATAGCTGGCTGACTTAAGCTCTGCACGGATGACCTATCACCAGTGTTCCTTGGACCACCCTTGGTAACCATAATTGAAAGGAACATATTTTAACAACCCTTCTTAAATTCTAACAGATGTTACCTAGGTTGATACAATGCCACCACCTATATAATTAGGGAAAAGGATTAATGTATATAGAGTGTTATTCTGCTAGTGATTTGATTTGGAAGTAGTAGGCAATTGGGCAGGAATTGTTCTGGTGTCTTCTTCTAGATCTCTTCCTTTTTTGATTTAATTCTTGAATATCCTGGCATGGACTCATGCATGCATGTACACATGTATATGTATGTTTGTATTGAGACTAGACTGGAACCGGAGTTATGCAATCTCTGAATACATTTAACATAACATTGAGGACCCCATAGAGGAGAGGGTTGAGTAGATGGTATCAGCACAGCATCTGCAAAAAGTGAAGGTGGAATCATTCTTCTCATAGATGCTGATTTGTTGGCAATTAAATACAGGAAATGTTGCTTTTAGCTTCATATAATTCCACCCTAATAATAGCTATTATTTTTGCCAAATTGCTATGTTCTAGGTACAGTTCTAAGCATGTAAACATGTATTAATTTATTTAATTTTCTAAAGCATTATACTCATTTTATATATGAGGACACCAAACATGGATGGGTTAGCTCATGTGTCCTTGTTTCTTTTGTTCAGTGACAGTGCTGGAATTCACATGCAAGTAGACAGATGTCAGAGCTTGCCCTCCCAGGTTTAATATGTATTTGAATTCAAGTTAAAAAAAAAAAAACTAAAGTAACTTGATTCATATTTCTATTCTTTTTTGTATGTTCTAAGATAACCCTTTTTGAAAACTTTGATTTGAAATATTGTACAGTAAAAATATATAAGGCACACATATACACTTGAGAATAAATTATATAAATATATCCGTATTCACTACGAGCCAGGTTAAGAAATAGAATATTGCCCCTACCTTGGAAGTCCCCAGAATACTGCTCCCATTTTCCTTCTTCCTCCCAGAGATAACTATGATCCTGATTTTTCTAATATTTATTAATTGCTTTCTTTTATAGCTTAGTCATCTATGTATATAATTCTTTAAATATGTACATATAGAGAAATGTTTTATATATGTATATATCTCATGCATAGATGTATAAATGTGTCAAGCTCATATGTGTGTGTATATATATATGTACATAAAGTCATGTCTTTTTCTGTGATTTGCTCTTTCTATTCAGCATTATGCTGGTAAGATTCATTCAGTTGAGTCCTGAAGCTATAATTTGTTCATTTCCTTAATGCAGAGCGAGCGTTGCTTGCTATAGATATGGTATAAGCTTGCTTATTTGGTTTATTGTCGCTGGACCTGGGTGTGTAATTTCAGATTTTTGCTGCTATCAACATTCCTATACATGTCACCTGGGATACCAAGAATGCCCTGAATACTCTGGGGCTGTGTTTTTCAAACTTTAGCTTATGCTAGAATCATCAGGAAACTTGCTAAAACAAACCTTTCCCCTTGAGCTTCTGACTCAGTAAGTCCACAGTATTCTGAGCATTCCTGTGTCTAGCCCCAGTGTGAGAGCACTTTTCTACTCTGTACCTGTACCTATGAGTAGAATTGCTGGATGGCAAGCCATGCACATATTCATCTTTTTTTTTTTTTTTTGTATTTTTAGTTGTAGATGTATTTATTTATTTTTATTGGTGCTGAGGATCAGACCCAGTGCCTTACACATGCTAGGCAAATGCTCTACCACTAAGCTACAGTCCCAGCCCCATGTTTATCTTTACTAGCCAATGAAAGAGTGTTTTCTGAATTGGTCCACCAGCACTTCATGCATACCTTTTCCCCATAATTTTAGATACTCATTATAATCAAACTAATTTTTTTAATGGACTGTATAGTAGTAGCTCTTTTTGTTTGTTTGTTTGTATGTTTAATTTGAATTTTCCTGGTTATTGAGTTTGAAGATGGGTTTATGTTTGTTTTTTATGTTTGTTTTGTCTTTTTTTCCGTCAGTCAAGTGAACACTCGCCTCTTGGATAAAATTCATAGTTTCCCTGTAGCTTGGCCTTGCTGGCCATTCCCTTTGCCTAGCATCTTCCTTCATGGCTTGTATGAAGGTGTTTCCAAGGATTACGAGTCTTCTTGAAAACTGATTGAATCTAGTATTTGCTCACTGTGTTTACTGTGTGCCAGAATAAGCCCTTCACCTGCATTGTTTCATGTAATCTAACCTCACCTATTTTCCCTGCAGATAGGTAGGCATTGTTATAGATGGTCATTGTTACCATTATCTGCTTCACAAACATCTGAACCAGAGCCAGGTTAAAACCACTCACGCCAAAACACACGGCTAGCAAAGAGGTGGCAGAGGGCTTGAACTGAGTTACACCTTTCTGGTAATTACTCAAGAAGTTCCTTGGAAATCTGCAAAACACTAAACCCAATGGAAACAAAAGGATTTGGGCTTTTTTTAGTTTTTATGGTGCTGGGAATGGAAGCTAGGACCTCATGCATGCTAGATAGATCCCCCACCACTCCCTCAGCACTGGATTTGAACTTTAGAATGAAGACTTAAAGGATCTCAGTTTCTGGGAGATAACTTTAACCTAATGAATGGGAAGATCTAACAGATTGAGTTCAGTGCAAGATAGATTACCACGGAAGCAAGCGATTCCTGTGAATGGCCATATAGCTCTTTGGTGCTGACTTAAATAGATGCAAGGATCTAATGAATGATTTGTGGTTCCTTCTATAAACTACTGTTCCTCCTGATCTTACAGTAGTTTGTCCCAGAACTGTACTCACTCAGTAATCCAGGAGTACATGTAACTTTCTGTTCTCAGCCCTTGGCTTCCCCTGGTTGTTTGCTCTCAGGCCCTGAGCATCAAGCCAGCCTAAAGGGCTCATGGCTATGGCCTTGCTGGTGGCACAGCCATGCTATTTGGCATGACTTCCTTTTGATCTTTTAGTCTGAGCCTTGGAGCACTAAGTAAGATTGTGATTTTTTAAATAATTTTGTTGTCTTTGAAAGGGTATAAAAATAGTACTTCTCATCCATCTAAATTCAAATGAGAACAAAAATATAACTTTTTTTTTTCTGATAAGGACAAGGTTGGGGAATGTGGGGTAGATGTTTCCAGTTACCCATTATCTTCCATTTTTGACAGTGCAGGATTTGGACCATTTTACCGGGTGTGTTGCCCTTTAAGAACTGCAACATAACAATACTTGAACTGATTGGCTTTATTCTGTATGCTGATTATTTTATCCAAACTCACCAATGAGGTAGATAGAGCTCACAAGTATTGTTGCTAGTATGATTTCTACTACTTGGAAGTAGAGAATAAGGGGTCTATGCCATCGAACCCAGATTTTGAAATAGCCATTGAGTTCATGATTTTTAACCTGTGGGCTCATGCCAAAGCAAGATGACTCTTCCAAAGGTAGAGATGTCTGTCAAGATCGTCTTTCTCTCAACTTTTTGATGTCTTAAAAGAGCTATAGCTTCACTTTTCGAGTCCCAGATCCTAATGGGGCATCTCACATGATCACAGAGTTAGAAGGCAAACCAGTACCTGCTCTTGGAAGAGTTAGCGCACACAAAACTGGTTTTTGCAACCTATGCTACATGTTTCAAAGATCTTAGTAGAAAGAGAGGCCATGCCATCTGGGGGAAGGGCTAAGAATGGGCTGAGAAAATGTTCTCGGTTTCAGCCTTTCTTGGATGCTGGAAGGTCTAAGCATCAGAAAAGATGGGTACCATCGGTCATTTCTGAACCTTGAACTATGGTAGCAGTAACCCAAATGTCACCTTTCTGAAAGAGAACTGTGTGCACATGTGGATTCCCCCTTCCTCTCACCCAACCCAGGTGCTAAGCTTGACCTCCCACTGGATGTCTCTCCCAGTTGAGTTTCAGTTCACAACCAGCACATTCCGACCTCCTTTGCTTTCAAACTGCTTGAGTCTGACAGTCCTGCTGGCACCAGTGTGGGCTCCATCTGTGGGTGACTAGTGATAAGCTCTCTCGGGAGCAGGGTGTTTTCAATCTCTTGCCATGCTGGCCCTTTCCATGCCATTCATGGGCTTGTTTTGGCCAAAAGCAGGCCTTTTGCAAGATTAGATTTCTCTTTCATTTATAAAGGCCATCCAGACCACTTGAAGGGTGCTGGCCCTTGAGCCTGTGGTCAAGCCATGACAATTCAAGATGTGAGCTCCTTTTCCTGAATGCAGAGTGACATTTGAAGCTGAGGCAGGCCAATGCTTTGCAGCTCTCATAGACTTGTCAGAAATAATTTACATGAGTAAAATGGAGGAACTTTAATTGGGCAAAGGGGGCAGGAAAGATGGTGGAATGAGATGGACATCATTACCCTAGGTTCACGTATGATGGGACGCTACATCCTATACAACCAGAGAAATGAAATGTTGTGTTGCAATTGTGTACAATGAATCCAAATGCATTCTGCTGTTATATATACCTAATTAGAATAAATAAATAAATAAATTTAAAAAATAAAATTCAAAAAAGAAATAATTTACAGTGAGATTCTTGCTAGGGTTCTTGAGCTCGTTATCATTTAATAAATTGTAAATACTGTACTGCTCACTAGTCTTTAGGCAGTAGATATTGAAGTTACCTTGTTTTTCTGTACCTCATTGGCCCCTGCTTAATGTGGTTGGGGGCAACTCCAGAAGTCTGAACTCCCTCAGCTCCTTGTCAAGGCCAGGCTGCAGCAGCTCTTGCCCAGATGTGTGTATCATTGGTTAAGGTTACTGTGCATCCTGACTCTTTTTCCGAGACCTTGTGGCCTATCCCAAAGTCCACTATTTTTGTTCTAGGTCCTACTTCTCTAACAGCCACTTTTCTGAAGAATAAACCACCCTAAGTTGTGGTCACACATAAAGATCAAAACACCCTGTGGTTTACGAATTAAAGTCTCTTGATGTTAAAAGCCACCTGCCCAACTATAAAAACCAGCCGCAGTGCACAATCAAGGCTGCAAACCACCAAGTTGAAAAACATGCAGGGCCTGAGTCATGCACCCGTTTCCTCTGCCAGAAGTCCCAGTCTTTCCTCCAGTACTGGACTTCCTCTTTTCTTCTCAATAATATCCGCAGATAGTTCACCACTTGAAGGGGCCCACTGAATAGGACCTCTCCTCCCTGCCTGAGTTTTGAAGCAAGTGAAAATAAGTCAGAAGAGTCAGGAGACAGGATAGGCAGATACCACCATGGCTTGGATAAGTGCAAGGCTGGAGGGCGTGGGCACTGCCCTGTGGGCACATCTCCTTGCTGAAACTGAATCCCAGAATCCCAAATGCACCCCTCCCCCAAAACACTGTAGGGGATCTGCGAACTCCCAGCATGGAAAATGAGATCACCACACTTGTTTTCCGAGGGCCTGTGACTCCCAAGTGGGAGGTATAGGGGACAGGTTGGGCACCAGCTGTCCAGATTGTTCTTTCAGATGCAGCCTTCAGGCAAATTCAGTCCATCCCTGTGTTCTCTAGCGCAAGAGTTCACAAACTGTTTAGTCTCAAGACTCTCTTACACTCTTAAAAATTATTGAATTCTCCAGTGAATTTTTATAATGTGGGTAATGTCTATCAATATCAATTTCTATAGAGAAATTATGATGCTTATTAATTCATTTAAAAATATTAAACCATTGCCTGCGTTATGTAAGTACTAATTTTTATGAAAAATGACTACACTGTCCAGAAATATAAAACGAGGAGGAAGAGGAGTAATGTTATGCTTCTACATTTTTCAGCTTATTTATTGTCTGTCTAAATGTTAAGACAGAACTTACCTGCTTCTGCATTTACTGTGTTAAGGTATCACACGTCACATGGCCTATGGAAAAGTCTACTTTACCCTTCCGAGAGAATGAGAGTGGAAAATTAAAGTAACATTAGGATATTATGGAAGTAGTTTGGCCTTTGCAGATCCCCTGGAAGGATTTGGGGACTCCTAGAGGTACATACCTATATTTTGAGAACTGCTGCTCAGAAATGGCCAGACTTAAGTCATTCACAATATCCATGGATGGAAACTGCTAGTCCTTGGCCATTGGGTTGAAACTGGAACTGAAGCTCTGAGCCCGGCAGCCCCTCAGTTAGCGTGCAGGGCTTGTGCATTTGCTTCTTATGGCTTGATCTATTAGAACTCCACTAGACAGGATGTTGCTTCTGGAGCAAGTTAAGAAATTATTTTGAACTCCAAGTTACTGACACTGCCCTCCTTTCACTGAAGTGCATTTTTGGAAGCTGTGCCATAAAAGATATTTTCTCATAAGAATAATGTTATAATTATGTTGTGTTTATCTTATCAAGGACCCAGAATTAAGTAAATCATCACTATGGCTAGCTATTCAAATTAAATCAGAGTTTTGGGGACGATAAACATCTGCAACTGTTTTTAAAAAAGTGAAACCATGCTCCAGGTTTTGTGAATCAGGCCTAATTACATGAATGTGAGGAACTCCAGAGTGCAGAAAGTGTACAAGGAGTTTATCACAGACTGTAATTATTCTCTCATCCGAATTGCCACTGGAAATTAATACACTAGCCATGACAGATACTTATAATTTTCCATGTGTACTTTTAGAGGAATCTCAGTGTAAGGAGACTTGGGCTTTGGGCTTTGATTTGGATCACTTAACAGTGAAGCTGTTTTAGAAGTTTTGGTCAGACCGCCTTTTCACTTCAGTTCTTTCCATCATGAACATTGAAAGTATTTTATTGTCATATATCCTGTGTTATGTGACATGACATATTGTATGTGATCATTGTATTCTGGGAACAGTTAATCATGGAAGAAGGCAGATTTTTCACTTGGTCTGATTTCACAAAGGATGATGACTAGCCCTCAGCCAATTAGGTATTAGGTGTCATTGTTCATGGATGCTTCCCTGGTGACATTTTTTGGTGGCTATGCAGGGTTAAAGGTGATAGAGTTCTTTGGTGGTGGGTTGAATACCATCCCCAAGTTGACTAGCTAAAATGACTGAGGGCAATTTCCTCCATTTGTTTCCTTGCCTGAAAAATGGCTCTACTAATTGTACCTACCCCATGGGGTTGTTAGGGGCTTTGTTTAGGTTATCATGCATGGAAGGCATTGTAGATACCTTCATGCCATCACAAACACTCAATGAGTATTGGCACTTATTGATATTCATTGTATTTAGTTGAAAGAATTCCCAAGTTGATCGTAAGTGCAGTCTAATGCCAAGTATATTTGATGACATTTTGAATATTACATATAAGCATGTTGCAGTCTCTGGCAGTGTAATGAGTTGATGGGACAGAATCAATCTAAGCGGGGTTTGACCATCTCTTCTGGAATTGCCATAGGCACTTCTAGAACTTTTAATGGAAATTTAATAGCACAGCCGTCTGCACCACTATCTAATGATTGTGTCAAACTTTCATTGAAGCCAGCTGAATCTGTAGGTGCATTGTTGCTACTCGTTCCATTAACCTTCTGCTACTCTTCATGTTAAGCTTCTGTCTTTTGAGGCCCCTCCATGAAGCCTGGAAGCCTGGGAAGCCTCCCTTCACCTAGACAGAGTAGGTATGGCATTGCACAGATCTCCCTGACCCAACCCACATTTAATGTAGGTTTACATATCGTTCTAAGCTTTAGTAAGCTCCACTCTAAACCACATTTTATATGTTGGACTCAGACTTCTGTCCATTGAGGTGTTGTAGTGCTATCTACTGGCTGAGAGTTAATTTCTGCTGGGTTGTCAGGTTCCTGTGCTAGCACCAATGCTGTGATTTGGCTAGATTCTTTGTCTCTACTTGAGTAAAAGAAATGGCAATCGGAAAAATAAGAAGTGAATACTTGAGATATCTGTGTACACATCCGAGTCATACAGTGGAAGCAAAGTAAGAAATCACTAGGTGGGTTTTGGATAGGTATTCTTTGCACCTGAACTTGTCTAGAGTGCATCAGGAAGGCACAGTGTCAAAGAACCTGTGCAAAATGCTGTGCTCTCCCTCCAGAATCGTACATGACAAAACAAAAATATTGAAGTCGTTCAGGGTTAAGCTGCACATTTTAAGCGTGTTTTCAGGGGTATGAAATTCAAAGTGTCATCAATGGCATTACTGACACAGAGGAAATCTTTAAAGAGTGACAGGAGCTCTTGAATAATCTTCTTAGCACAACCTCCAACATCATGGATGGAATCCTGTGAAATGTAGAGAATTTGGCAAATGCAATTTTATGATGATAAATTGGATTAAAAAATAAAAAAAATTAGTCATGCGGAATTGGTCTTGAAAAGTTCCATTATTCTGTTGCCATGCACCCAACTAACCACTTTAACAGTGCCTTAGTTAATTGTTTACACTTGCCTACATCATCTGGAAGACATCCCTGCACAATAAAAATACTGCCATGGTCATTTCCCCTCCCTTTGCTGCCCCCTAACTTTAACCCACAAATCACATATTATCAAAAGAATCCCACTTGTGCTTTTTTTAATTCAGGTTTGTGAACTGATTTTTTTTTTTTTTTTACTTTCCTGTGAACTTGATTTCTTTATAATCTTCCTACTTTTCGTTTTGTTTTGTTTGGGCTACCAGGGATTGAACCCAGGGCTTTTTCATGCTAAGCATTGCTCTACCACTAAGCTAATACAGTCCCAGTCCCCCTACCTTTTTTCTTTTAAAATATTTCTCAGATACTTACAAAACAAAGAGATAAGGTCTCCATAACAAAAAACAGTAGCGAAAACATGATAATAGTTATCCCTTGTTTTGCAGTGAATCAGGAATTATTTTTAAGCCCTTTATACTCTTTACAATAATCCTACAAAGCCTGCACCTTTTTTGTGTGTGTTTGTGTGGTGTTGGGGATTGAACTCAGGACTTTGTGCAAAGTTTGCACTTTTAACTATTATTTGTTATTATTCTTATTGTAGAGGAATAAGCCCAGGCATAGATAATGTTATATAGCTTGTCAAGGTCATACAGGTCATGGGCAGGGGGGCTGAATTTAAACCTAAGCAGGTTTGCCACACACCTCTCAGTCTTAACTCTGTGCCCGTAGAACTGCCTTTCTTTTCATAAAGAGGAAGGACAGCAAACACATTGAAATTGGCTTCAGCTTTGTTGCCTGCATTTGATCATCTGCTGCAGGATAATCTACTTGTTATTAGATTATGCCCATAGAATATCTGATAGGGAAAAAGGAAGAGAAGGATGCTTTTTGGAAAACCTGTGATGGATGAAGAGGTGTGATAACATAGTTTAGGCTTTAGTTAAGCAGTCATCCCAACTAGAAAGAAAAGATAATGATTCTTTCTGGGTGTGGGCTGACATTTTTTTAGCCAATAGTCATAAACGATCTTGATCAAGAAGAAAGTGGAGAGGCAAGCGGACAAGAGCCAGTCCATTGTGGGCTTCACATGGAGTATTTAAGAGGTTGGATTTAGGAGTGACTTGGAGGAAATTGGAAAGCAAGATCCAGTGACCAAGGAGGAGTATAAAAAAGAATACTCATAACAGGAACCTAAAAAAGTCATGGACTCAGGGCTTGAAAGCTCACAGGTTTGAGGCAGTATGGAAAAAAAATTTAACAAGAACAAAAAACCATGTCACCGCCAAGTTCAGAACTAGAGAGACTAATACCCACAGGCAAGCAGAACTCCTCAACTCCTATTACACTCCTGCCTTTTTAGACAAGGAGGTTGATCTTCAGCCCAGGAAGAGTAGAGCAAATACTTGTAAGAGGAAATTGAAACTCAAGATAGGTGAGCTGATTGTGTAAGAGCAGGGAGCGGCACTAAATGAGTTCAGATCCTCTGACCAGCAGGAATTTCGCCCTGGTAGTCTGCGAGGACTTGCCCAATGCTTGTCATTTTAAGGATGAATCACTTTAAGGATGGGCAGTGATGGGGTGATGTCCCCGTTAAGAACAAAACCACACAATCAAAAGGCATCGTTTTCCAGTAACAAAATGGGCAGAATGAGTAGTGGGGAGTGAATCCAGGGACACTTAACCACTGAATTGCATTCCCAGCACCCCCCCTTTTTTTTTTTAAATCATGAGACAAGGTCTAAGTTGCTGAGACTGGCCTTGCAATCCTCCTGCCTCAGCCTCCCTACTTGCTGGGATTACAAGCATGTGCCACTGTGCCCAGTAAGTCATGTTTTCTTTATTCCATTTTGTTGCCAAGTTATTAAGACTTGAAGACTGGGGCTGAAATGTTGGAGCACTGTCTCTGGAATTTAGAAAGGATTCTGGAGGTGGAGATGAGAGCTGGATGTGTGTTCCCACATGGACAAGGACACTTGTTAAATGTTCAGGCTTATCTATCACATTCCTTGAGATTCTTTGGTAGTGAGTCTTGGGTTCCAAGAATCTGTATCTTAAACAAATGTCCCCAATGGTGTGCTAGGGTATGTGACAGACATACCACAAGCCAGATCCTTGGTGACCTAATGGTATTGGGACCACTGTGACTCATAGCTGATACATTGAATGACCTGGCGCCAGGCACTCTTCTGAGAGCTTTACACATGTTGACTCATGAATCCTCGCAGCTGCCCTATGCCTACGTGCTATCTTTCTTGTACAGTTGGGGGAACCATGGCTTTTCCAGGGTCTCATGGACAGTACTGATGGCCGGCATTCAGTATCAGGCAGTGGGAAATATTAGAAGTCCAAGCTCCAAGCACTCCACTGTCCCTTCTCAGGCAGGAGCTCAGCATACAGCTCTGAGTCTGTCGGAAGTTTCACGTCTGGCACATGGTATACCCAGTCTTCAGTATCTGAGTTGCAGTTTTATGAAGACACTGGAGTGTCTCATTAGAGTTTCACGATGCAGAAAGCCGGGAGGAAGCATACACACACACACGAAAAAGCTAGAATTACTAATTATTGAGGTCAGATTTCCAAGGGTTAAATGAAAATCATTGTTTCTAGAGACCCCAAATAGGCAGCGAATGAAGCGGCCACATGGGCGTTGTTCTGGTGAACAGCAAGCTCCACATAAATCAACAGGGGCTTTGTTCTGCTGTACCTTTTTGCCTGGGACGCTCTTTTCAACTTCCTCTTCTTTCTCTTGGCAAATTTTTAATCATCTCTAAAGTCAGGGCCTAAATGTCACTTTAGCTATGGAATCTCCTTTGACTTCCACGGGCAGATTTATCATCCCCTTCTTTCTGCTTCTTTAGCACTTTGTTCCTGGCATTATAATTTTGCGATTATCTTTTCTAGTTTGTGGCACTCGTGTTCACAGTCACTCAGCTGGAAATAGGGGGGAGGACATCATTTCCTCCCTCCCTCCCACTGTGACTCCCTGCTCTAAGCCCTATTGATTTTCATTGTCTGCATATTGATAAAAATCTGCCCCTTCTCCATCCCTGCAGCCCCTGCCCTGATTTAAGTCTGTGTCCTAAGCTGTCTCCTGGCTGTCACTTGTCACCCACCCTATTTCCCACAAAGCAGTCAGAGGATTCTCTCTTGAATACAATCTATCTGTTACTCTCCTGGTTTCTTTTCCTCTCCCCCATAACCAGTGGAATAACCCCAAGCCCCCAGCCATCTACCATCTAACCCCAACTAACTCTCCAGCTTCAACTCTTGACTTGCTTCTTGGACTCCAGCGACACTGAACTCATTATAATTCCCGGGCTCTATCCTCTTTCTTGCTGCCTCATTTTAACTTAAACAGTGAGTGCCTGGTATGGCTTTCCTGCCCCCACCTCCTCCCCCACCTTGCTACACCAGGACTCTGCTTGGGGTGCTCTGACCCTCTTCCCTGGGCCCTTCTTATAACCTCTGCATCATTCAGCCTGATCTCCATAAGGGCAGGGGTTGGGTCTTATGCTGTTTGCAGTACCATGGACATTTAGTACATGTTTCTGGAGAGAATCGTAATTATTTGTTGTACTTTGAAAGACTACGGAGTCCTTCCTCTTCCTCTCCTTGGATGTGAGGGTATCTCGCTGTGCGAGAGAACCTATTGGCTTATTTCTAAAATGCTGATAATTTTTCTCTCCTTGGGGACTCTTGTGAGAATTAAGTGAGATTGCAACGTTGTATAAAATTTATACTATTCCAAGAATCTGTAACCTCTAGTCCTATGGCCTGTTTTGGTATGGTCAAGAATGATTTACACATTTTTAAATGTTCAAATGGTTTTTCAAAAAAAGGAAAATAATATTTTTGACACTTCGCAATTAAGTGAAATTCAAGTTCCAGTGCTCTTAAGTAAAATTTTATTGGAGCGAACATGGCCATGCTCACGTGTTTTCTGGTTGTCTAACGCTGCTTTTGCATTTCAGTAATAAAGCTGGGCACTTTCAGTAGGGATCCCCATGGCCTGCAAAGCCTAAAATATTTACTGCTTTACAGAAAATAGGAGATACTATTTATTATGTTTACAGCAAGAGCTAGGTGACCAGCTGTTCGGATATAGGGAAATGTGTGTTATTTACAACCTCTTCTTTATATCCACTGTGAACTTGCTGAGGGGAGAGATTTCCTCTTTTTTCAATTTCTAGAGCTGCTTCCTGGGCCTGGCAGAGTGATCAGTTAATGTTGGAATATACCACAGGGGCTGAGTTTTGGCTTTTGGGAAAGGAGGGTGTCCCAGCAAGAATTTTATGGGCTATTTGAAGAAATAGTGCGCTTCTCACCTATGCAGCTTGTTAAACGGTGAGATGGATGCTCCTTTTCCTTAAGTCACTGTATACAGTATTCCTTAACCTTGGCTGTATTGATATGTTAGGCTGGATTCTTCTTTGTTGTAGATCTTGTCTTGGGAATGGTAGAAAGGTTGGCGGCATCCTTGATTTCCACCCACCAGAAACCAGTTAGCACCCCACTCCAAAGCACATACCCAAGAATGTGTTTAGATGTTGCCAGATGTTCCCTGGGGTCAACTCCCCCTCCTAGTTGAGAACTACTGTTGTAGAGTATTTGAACTGTAGCTATTGGTTTGCATCAAGAACTTTTCTGTGTTCCAAAGCCAATTACCATCAGAAGCTTCGAGAGGGGATTTAACATTCCTGGATAGATTCTGCTTACCAGCTCTGTGATTCCTTGCCAGTCTCAGACCTAGTACCAGTCCCAGCCTCAGGCTGGGAGAATTAAATGAGATATGGATTTACTAGCACAGTGGTTGGCATGAAGTGAGCTTTCCGTGTCTCTAGTTTTATTTTTTTTTCCAGTACTTCTACTCTTAAGAGTTTATTTATTTGAGTTCTTCCTATTTGTTGAACATATTAATCTTGTTAGTTTGGACTGGGAAACTAAGAAGAGATACTATAAAAAAATTAGTGGAGAGAAGTAAATATTTTAATGCTTCAGTGGAGACTGAAAACATGTTATAGATGAATAATAGCATATTATCTTGTGGATCCATTTTTGTTTTGAGGAAGAAGAATTAAGAAAAGTCTTTGGCTACATAAAATGATTATCAAAATCTCAAAGTAGTCCAGAGCCTCCATGGGTCTTTATGATGAGTAGATGAGATTTGTTAGAGATGTATTCTACAAATATTGTTTTGATAGTTCTCATGGTCAACCTAGGCAGGTAGGTATCCTTTTGTATTGTGAGGAAAATGAACATAGAGAGGATAGGTAACAGGTAACATGTTGATAGAAATTCCTTTTTATGAAAGTAGGGGGATATTGAGCATCAGAAGTGAACATCCACCTTATTCCCGACGGTCTTTCTGTGGCCTGGAAATCCCCTTCCTGTGGGTTTGGACCAGAGTCTCCTTGCTGCTAATTCCTTCCTCAGGGAAGATCTGCTGGGAAGCTAGATAAATGCCAGTCCTGTGGTTGAAGGGAAGCTTCAGGTCTTCCTTTTAGTCTTTACGTTTCATTGATCTCAGTGCTTCCCTATAAAACAGCAGGCTGTCCCAATCTCATGCCCAGGTTGAAATGTGACCCCTCTTTGGAGTTTGCCTGCCATTGTTTGCTTCTGGCAGTCTGCCCTGCCCAGCTCTGCTGTCACCTACTTCCTTGGGCTAGGCCTTGGCATAGCTTTCCTCTTTGGGAGTCCCCTGCTAGAGAAGAGGCAGACCCCCTACTATGGCAGTAGAACACAGTTTTACAACACATCTGTGAATGTAATGAGGCAAACTGGGGGCATTCCCATTATTGGATTTGTGTTGGTCAGCTAAGTGCAAAACTTTCCCTTATTGAGTGCCTGCTCTGTGCCAGGCTGGTGATCATGCCTGGGTAATTGCAGGTGTCAAGTATCATGACGCCTGGTCATGTCCCCAACTTGATGGCACGGGAAGCCTCACTTGTTACTCCTCAATTGTTTCCTAATACTTTCTTTTTCGTGATGAAATATAGAGAACAAATAAGACGTGCAGAGTAATATGATTTATAACCCTGTGCCTATGTAGACCTTCACACTTTACCTTGTTTGCTTCAGATTCTTTTTTGAAAAGAAATGAATTATTACAGATAAATTTAAAGCTATCTGTAGAATCCTTCTGATGTTTTCTCTATTTTTCCCTTCCCAGGGGTAGCTGCAATCACTGTCTTGTGTGTATTTATATTCTTTCTACATGTGTATGTGTCCATAACATTTTATTATCTTTTGTGTTTAAATTTTATATAAACGGAATCATTAATCATACTTTTTACTTTTTGGCAAGATTCCTATGCTGCGTACTTTGTCTTCAGTTTGAATTTGGAATGTCACAGAAATAGGCTTTTGAACTTACTAAAAACAATAGGCATTCCTAAGTTGGTTTATAATTAAATTGCTCTTTCAGGTTTACACAGAATTTTTAAAGGAACTTTTTTGTTTGTTTAGATTTGGTTTGTTTTTGAGAGGTAGCCCTGTGGATAAATGTAGCCCCAATTCTTCAATTTGAATGTTTTTGGATATTCCGTGTTTTTGTCTTTGTGAAAATGTATTAGCACACACTCCTGGTGATGGACATTTAGGTTCCCGGTGTTACAATCATGTTTCGTTGAACATCCTGCACGTGTCTCCTGGAGCGCTCACCAGAGAGTTTCCCTAGGAGTTTGTCTACCATGTAGGATACACCCACGTTCATCGTCAGTGAAATTTGCCAGATTGTACTGAAGAGGCTATACCAGTTTCTGCTCACCCCTGTGTATGGGGGTTGGTTTCTCTCTATCCTTCACTTTTTATAATCTGCTCTTGCACACTAACAGACTAAAAACTGCCCACGAATTTGATGGATCTAATCTAGTGCCTCATTTTCCACTATTGTATGATATTTAATAAAGTTGAAATTGATTTTCTTTATTTTCTCAGGTTGGAAAAGAACAATTTAACTATGAGAATAGTCTGGATTTTTTTGTGACATATTTACAAAACTTCACATGTATAATCCCGGTGTTCCTTTAATTATGAAGCTGTACTGTATGGCTTCATCCACACACCTGTTCTGAGTTATCTCTGTTTCTGAGGCTTCTCTTTCTTTTTCTCAATTTTCGATTCAGTGCACTATTTGTAGTGCTGCCTATGAGGCCACTGAAATGACTCCTAGGGAAGGGCCTTCATGTGCTCTTCTCCTCCTGTGTTTGGAACTCCATCATTGCAGGGAAGTCCTTCCTGTAATTAATGTAAATGATTCTGGAGTTCTGCTGAAGCAAATTGTCCTGTGCTTCAGTTAGTAGAGCCAGAAATAGTGACTTGGAGGGTTAGTACAATAGCACTTGGTGTAACGGAGTTTTAAGTGCAGGGAGATTGTGTATGGCTGCAGGAGATTCTTGGTTACTTTCTAATTTCAAGTGTGAAAAGAGAAACACCAGTGTACTGATCTTTATTTATAATAGATATTGCTTGATAGAACCTTGTCCTTCAAATTAGAAGAACATAAACTTTTGATTGTTTGGTTTGACTTGGTACGTATAATAACCTATATCCTGCAGTAAGTCTAGTATAATTTCATTCTTTAATGAAGGGGGCATGTTGAAACAGACTTCATTGAGAATTAGATGAGGATATAAAAACCTGCATTCTTGAATTATACATTTTTTTTCATGAGAATTTCAGTTAGTAGTGGGGATATGTGGGGCCCCCAGGCTGTTTGGCTCTCCCCCAACTCCACTCCCACTTGCTAGTTCTTCAGTCACAATGGCCATTTTAATGGAAATGGTCAGTCCTTAGAAGAACCTGGAATGTGTATTATTTAGATTTGACTGGACTAGACAAGTGGGATTTGTTTCTTCTACTCCAGTTATCAAAAAGATTAACCCTTTGCCCTCTACATTCTAATTGTAACCCTTCAGAAACAAAGGGGCTGTTTGTACAAGATAGTTGAAAAAATGAGGCTGGATGCCAAGTGGACTGTTTCTCAGTTGAAGGAGGTAGCAACATTTTTTTTTTCTTCTGTTGCAGGCGTCTGTAGAGGCTTCTGGTGAAATCGCATTATGCAAGACTGGATTTCCTGAAGATGTTTACAGTGCCGTCTTATCGAAGGATGTGCATGAAGGACAGCCTCTTCTCAATGGTACAATCTCAAAAGATATATTTGTACATACACTGTCCATGCTCTTGAAACAAATTAGCCATTAAAAAATGTCTGAATCATCTCCACTGTATAACAAGTATGAATTTTTTCACAATCACTATAATGAGACTGTAGGGACTTTATTTTAGGATTACAGAAGAGCTCATGTATCTCTTATGTACATAATTAGAAGGCTCCTGGTATCTTGAAAATTTCAGATTTCTTCCTTTTTCAGTTTACAGTAAGATCCATTATGCAACCTTCTTACAATTTTTCTGCATGCATTTTGCTTATTTTGAAAAAAAAATATTTATCAGACATTTGGTTCTGATAGCTTTCAAAATTATTTGCAGCAAACATCTTCTTAGTATTTTGAATTAAAGAAAGGAAGTTATTATAATATTATCTTTAATAAAACATGTCAAACTTTATTATTCAGCTGAATTGTAATAAACAAATTTAAAAAGTAATGTCTCAGTGCAGGAGCATGAAATCTGTATTTTTGTTATGACATTGTTTATAGAAATTACTAGTTAGCTAATTTAGTTGTAGCATATGTGAATTTCAAATATAGACTCATTTTCCGTGTAAATATGGATCCAGTTCATTATAGTTATCATATGAAAACTCTTGCCAACAAGTTTAGATAAAATCTGGAATGAAACTTGAGTATCAGAAGTAAAATTGAAAGTCCCTTCCTTTAGCTCCAATTGAAAGCAAATAAAATTTTGGTTAGTAGTATTTTCATGGACTTATTTATCATTACACCAAATGTCATTGAAATGTGAAAGCAAGAAGAATTGATTAGTAAGTTGTATTTAAATTTTAATTCCTTGCAAATCTTGCATATCTCTGAGGCTGTTTTAGAGAGCCTCATTTAGAAAGTCTGTGTAACCTCAACTAATTAATTTACACAGAGCTCTACCACATAGCTTTAATTGAAGTGTCTCCATAGCACTGACAAATCTTAGTGGTACAATTCTTAAGAATGCAGTAGACAGAGGACTTTGCAATGCAAATGGCCTCTTAGCCACTGAAGTTCTTTGGAGGAACTTACATTTTATTTTAATTTCTGTTTACATCATGATGGGCTCACACCTATGTGATCTCTCTGAAGTTGGTTTTTAATTTTCTTAAAGGCCGCCTCCTGTTACTGCCTCATTACGTGGTATTTTAATGAGTGAATGTTTGCGTTAGTCTGTCTAAACATGGAATTGCTATCTTATCTCTTGGGTAACGATCCACATGATGGTGGTTTAATTCAAATCACAGTGTGTAAAGTTTGTTTCATTTAATGTGAATCTTGAGGTTCTGCCTGCTTGTCATTTTCTTTAAATTTGTAAATTATAAGGAGGCCTCCTAGAACCTATAGGATGTGTAAATAGTGTTTGAATTGCAAAATATATTAATATGATTCTATGGAATAATTCAGGCAGATAAAAAAAATTCAGTGGAATCTGTTGCATTTTGCAATATACATTTGGGATTCATTTTTGAGAGGGTAATTCCATTTTCTAAAAGCTTATAATTTGTTGATTACAAATAAACATATGGTCTATCACTAGAAACCATTGACTTAGATTAACTTTGACTTTTGAATAGTTTTGAACGTGATAGCTTATATTCTAAGTTTTAGACGATGCTTGTGACAGTAGAAAGCAGGCATAGCTTCTTGCCAGTATCTATTTAGTATAACCTAGAAACTTCAGAGGTTTGCTGAAGTTGTAAATATGATGGATTAAAAATACTTTTGACTTGAGCTCTAGCCATCACTGTAAGATGTGTGTATGATTGTATGGTAGCATTTCCAGATGACACACCATTACTTTTTTTAGTCATTCTCAGAAGATGTTAGAGGACACCAGTGTCTTAAAGCTTAAAACATTCTGTTTAAAAATATTGATTAGTAGGAAAAAATTAACTTTGAAAGGAAGAAAATTTACTTCAGCTCTGGGGAACATCACCATTTCTCTTTCCAAGACTGTTGTCACCAGTTAATGCTTCTTTTGGAGAACTGTGAATTAAAAATGATTTTAGGTTTTATTAAAGCTTTATATATTTTTTTTAAGTTTTCAGAGGGATGATAATCCAAAGCTGTCTCTGTACCTTAAAGCTGAATACCATGCTATAATTATATCTATGAATTCTATAAGTCCATTTATCTAAATACACTACAGCAGAAAGATATATTGCCAAGTCAACCACAGTGATTACTTTTGTCCTTGGGTTAGTGACCTATAGTGTTTAAGGAAAGAATAAGAGGTACATGACAGTTTTCCAAGACATTCACTTCATGGCATATACAGCCCTATTAAGGTTGACTTTAGAGTCATTTTTACCTTGAATTTTTCTTTTCTTTTTTCTTTTTTTGTAAATATGCCTCCTAACTCTTGCTGTTTCCTTTCATTTCCCCTTAATGACATTTGGGGAGAAGAGGACAAAGGCCCACCAATCCATATGGTATGGTTTCACAGGATACATCTGTGCAGAAGTTTATTATTTTGATGTGTATGCATGGATTCTGATCATTTTCCAAGCAAGTAGCAATCCTTTTGAAAGTACTTGGAAAATGAAACTTCAGGTGAAGGTATAAGGTGATGTTAGTCATGTTAGAAAAATGACATAGAAGAAGCCTGAAAAGTGCAAACAGAACACTAGTTCAGAGGGCATTTGTCCTCCCCAGTGCCCTTTGAATTTTTTGCTGTTGTAATGAATTTTATAGAAATAACAAACCGGAAGAACTAGTTGTATCCCTCTAGGTTCTCCTCTGGTTTTCACCAGTGTGTTTTTTGGGGAAATCACAAAGACAGTGAATGCATTTTGTGACCCACCTTTCCATCTCCTGTTATATCACATGAATACTTCTGCTGTTTGAAGATAGTCCAGCCTTTAAGAAAAAAAAAAAGGCCATAGAGGCCCGTGTTCTATTTTGTTAGCAAAACCAGATTTCGCTTCACTGTGTCTCTATTTTTGAACATACAGGTTGTTTCCAATTTTCCCCTCATATGTATAGTGCTGCTATGGAGATTCTTTTTAGAGAACTTTGATTTTTCTTTAGGGATATTTTCATTGGGAATTTGTGTTCAGAAGTAGAGTTACTAGGTCAAAGGAAATATAGAGGTTGACAATTGACAGTTGACAGTTTTAGTCCTATGTTCATAGGACTACAATATGTCAGTTCTTTTGAGCATCTTCATCACCATGTGATGTCATAATGTTTTTTTTTCATTTCTCTCTTTCTCTTTTGGAGAGATGGCATTCCTTTTTTATCCTATGGCATCTCATCTGTTTGCCTTTATAAGTTGGGATCAATTCTGTTGTGCTTAGGTAGTCATTTTTGCCTTGCCTTTTTCTATTCTGTTTTTAAAGCATTTAATGCCAACCCCCTCATTTTATAGACAAGCAAATTAGAGCTCAGAGAGATTATAGGCTTTCCCCATGATTATATAGCTCTTTAGATTGTTAGCTACAGACCTGGAATTAGAACTCAGGTTTCCTGATACCTAATCTAGTTCTGATGATGGCGATGATAAAAACCATTATGGTCTATAACACAGAGAAAGGTGAAGGCTGATGGGAGTTAGCCTAAAAGCCTAGGTGTCTTGTGGAAAGAGCTGGCCTTCTTACCTATTTAACACCCTGACTCGCATGTGGCCACATATATTTGGGAACTGGGGACTATCAAGTAAACAACAACCCCATAATTAAAACAAAACAAAACAAAACAAAACAAAAACTTTTAAGTTGTTTTCACTCATAGTATTTTGCACCTGCTTGCTAGTAAATAGAAAAAATCTAGGGCTTTGGAAGTGAGTGCTTAGTCCTTAATATTTAACTTACACTCCACTGGGCTAGATATGGTAGCAAGTTATTTGGAAATAAAATAACTGCAATCATAAATTTCCATTCCGTCACCAGCAGCGTATCTGACACTGAGAAAAAAACCACCACACTGTGACATTGCAGAGAAGATCCCAGGCTGCTTTGAGTGTGCTGGTTGAGTGATGCTCCTACATGTTTAGCATTGGTGGTCTGCATGCTCAGATACTAAGTAAACTCCTCCAAATCTGGTCAGCATAAATAGCAACTGGCAATTACCATGAATATTTTCAGTCATCCATTCATACTCACCACCTCTGGGCAGCACATGATGATTATTTTCAACTAGAGGGAATTTGATTTAGATTAGTTTGCTTACTGATTGAGGCCTGACTGCATTAACGTGGGAGCTGCAGCCCAGCATCTTCAGATAACAGTACTGAAACAGTTTTTATTACTTTAGTAGGATGATACGACTGTACAGCTGCACCATTTCTTAATAATATGAATTTTTTTTATGGCATATATTACTAAATCGGGAAAGAAGCTTGTATGAATCTTCATGAAGCCATGGGTTTTGGTTTATATTTTTTGATAAGTGTTTGTTGTTATTGACTATGTAAATATTTTACAATATTTGAAAGGTAGGTTTTATAAACATCTTGATCATAAAGCCAGGCAGGCCCCTGCATTTTACTGATTTCCAATTGATGGTGGGAAATGGTACTAAATAGGGAGATTGTTCTCTAGGATATTGATGATAAACTCCTAAGGAGGCCCAAAGGAAATGCAGCCAGGTATATATACTCTCAGCAGTTGACATTTTAAAAACCTTATCATATGCAAAAGGTTTTTGTTGTTGTTATTGCTTTAAGAAGAGTTAATGTATATAATAATATCAATAAAAGAACCAAAGACTTTCATCCTTATTTTTATTATGATCATTTAGACTTTATTTAATACGGGAAAGTTTTTCTATTTGTTTGGATGTGTTTTTGGTCCAGGTTTCTTAATGCACTGCTGCTAATGCCAGTTTGAGTGGTCACTTCTTTTTAAGATCTTTTTGAAGTTGTTCCTACCTTTCAGGGACTGGGAGGAGCTGTGGTTTGCTCCTTTAAAAGCGTGCAACCAGGAAACATGTGTTAAAAGAGAGCTATTCATGGTTCTACATCTACCATACTTAGAAACACTGGCAAGCAGGTACCCACGTGCTTTAAAGACTGTCCTTAAAAGATCCTTACTCTCTGTCCTTTTAGGTTCTCTGATCAACACTTAAGGGGAGTCGAAAATAAATATGAAAATTAAGTATAATGCATTGTGTGTTGGATGGTAATAAATAAAGCTAAGAAAGGAAATAAGGAAAATGTGTTCTTCTGCAATTTCAATAGGATGGTCAGATGAGACAGTGTTGCATTAGGGGTAATGATGTTGGTGTTGGTCCAAGAGCTGTAGCTATCTGGGGAGAAGCATTAAAAACAGAACAAACAGCAAGTGCAAGGGCCCTGAGGCAAAATAAAAAGGTACAGTATTCTTGTACTTCAAGAATGTTGAAGAGTAGCCCAGAGCGGCAGTGAGCCTGGTTGATCAGGGTGGAGAAAGGAAGAGGACAAGGTTGAGTTCAGAGCACCTGGTGCCTTCCTTTGGTTTCCAGGGACTTTGGCTTTGACAAGAAAGAGGTAAAGAGTTGTGGAGGGCTTTCAGCAGAGGAGGAACATGATCTTAGTTTCCAAACAGGATCTTTCTTGCTGTTGTGTTGAAAAAAGACTAAAGAGACAAGAGAAGAAGGGGAGAACAATGAGGAGGCTGGTAGTAATCCAGGTGAGAGGAGGTGGTGATGTGGACCAAGGTGGTAGCAATGGAGGTAGGAGAAGGGGCTGGATGCTGAATTTTAACAAGTACTTTATTAAAGTGAAATTCACATGACATAAAATTGGCCATTTTAAAGTGAGCAATATGGTGGCATTTAGTACATTGATAATGTCGTCCAACCACCAACTGTGTCCAAATCCATTGCCTTTATATCAAAGGAACATCCTTTCTCCTTTAAGCACTTTCTCCCTGGTCTCCCTTCCATCTCCACAGTCCTTTCGTGCCCAGCTTCTTTCACTTAGCGTAATGCTTCAGAGGTTCATCCGTGGTCTACTTTGTATGGGTACCTCACTTCTTTTCATGGCTGAATGATCATTCAGATACCATATAAATAAGATTTCTCCATTCATCTGTTGATGGATATTTGCAACGTTTTCACCTTTTGCCCATTGAGAATAGTGTTGACATGAACATGCCCATACAATATATGTATTTAGGTATTTTTTTTTGAGTACCTGTTTTTGAATTGAGAGGTGTATAGTAATTCTGTATTTAACTTTTTGAGGACCTAGCAGATTGCTTTTCACAGCACCTGAACCATTTAGTATTCTCCCTAGCAATGGACAAGCATTCCAGTTTCTCCACATTTGCCAGCATGTGCTATTTCACATTTATTTTTACTGTAACCATCCTAGTGGGTGTGAAGTGGTACCTCATTTATGGTTTTGGTTGACATTTCCCTAATGATTAATGATGTTGAGTATTTTTTCCTAAGTATCTTTTGTGAATCTTTTTTTTTTTTTTTTGAGAAATGTCTGTTCAATTCTATTTTCTGTTTTTAAGCTTAATTGCTTTTCTTTTTATTTCTGAGTCCAGAGAAGTTTTTATATATATATATATATATATATATATATATATATATATATATATATATAATCTCCTGAATACAAGGCCTTTATCAGCTATATGATTTGCAAATACTTTCTTCTGTCTGTAAATTGTTGCCTTAGTTTTTTTAAGCTAATATAGCAAAATAAAATACCACAGATTGTGTGACTTATAATTTACAGAAATTTGTTTCCCACAGTTTTAAAGACTGGGAAGTCCAAGATTGAAGAGCTGACAGGTTTGGTGACTTGGGGTCTGGTGAGAGTCTGCTTCCTCTCTGAAGCCATCTTCTCCCTGCAGCTTCACATCACAGAAGGGGCAGGGAAGCTCTCTGGAGCTTTTTTTGTGAGGACACAAATCCCATGCATAAGGATAAAGACCTCATGACCTTGATTTCCCAAAGGCTCCTCCTCCTAATGTTATCACATTGATGGTTAGGATTTCAGCATATAGTTTTCTTTAAATTTTTTGTAGGTGGATTATAATTATCCTAATAGTGGTATTCATCGTGACATATTCAAATGTGCATATACATAACATAATTTGACCAGTCTCCTTCCCCAGTGCCTTCCCTCTCACTTCCCTCCTCCGTCCCCCAATCTTCTTGCTCTACTCTACTGATCTCTCTTCTATTATTATTGTTTTAACTAGTGTACCATGATTATATATAATGTCGATTAATTGTCGTCTCTTCATATATGGAAATAGCAGAATTTCATTCCCTGGTACTTTCCCAGGCCCTCCCCTCCTCCCTCCCTGCCTCTGGATCTCCTTCCTCTACTCTGTTGGTCTCCCTTCTATTTTCATGAGATCCTCTTTTTAAAAATGTCCTTTCTTTTTTATCTCTAGCTTTCACATGTGATTAAAAAAAAAAAAAACACTTGACTTTATGAATCTGACTTATTTTACATAGCTTGGTGCTCTCCAATTCCATTCACTTGCCAGCAAATGTCATAATTTTGTTCTTCTTTATGGCAGAATAAAATTCCACTCTGTGTGTGTGTGTGTGTGTGTGTGTGTGTGTATCATTTTCTTATCCACTCATCTGTTCGTGGGCACCGAGACTGGTTCTATAATTGAGGTATTGTGAATTATGCTGCTATAAACATTGGTATGCATGTATTTCTGTAGTATATTGATTTTAGTTCTCTGGATAAATGGGATAGCTGGGTCATGCGGCAGTTCCATTCTTAGTCTTTTGAGAAATTTCCATTCTTCTTTCCAGACTGGTTGTACCAGTTTTCAGTCTGACCAACAATGTGTGAGTGTACCTTTTCCCCACATCCTCACCATCAAGTGTTGTTATTTGTATTCTTGTTGTTGTTGCCATTCTCACTGGGGCACATGAATTTTGTTGGGGGCATGAACATCCAGACAACAGTAGTTGACTTTTCACTTTCTCAATGATGTCTTTTAATGCACCAAAGTGTTTAGTTTTGGTGAAACATAAGCTTTTTGTTGTTGTTGATTTTACTGTTAATGTTATATCTAAGAATCCACTGTGGAATCAAAGGTCATGCAGATTTTCCCCTATGTTTGCTTGTAAAAGTTTCATGTTTTAAAACACTTTTATACTTTTATACTAATTGATTAGTCATTGATCTGTTTTTAGTTTATTTTTGTGAATAATGTTAGGTAGAGGCCTAACTTCTTTCTCTGAATATTGGAAGATAGAGCTGACTGGACGTGATAGGTTGGAGGTAGGGTGTGAGAGAAAGAAGAGTCAAGGAAGATCCTACGGTGTTTTATCTAAGTACTGGGAAGGTTATCATTCACTGTGCCAGGGATGATCAGGAGCTCAGTTTGAATCTGTTGAGATGAAGGTCCGAGCCCTCAATGAGACATTCAGATATGGGTCTGGGGTTCAGTGAAGAGGAGCAGGCTGCTGCAGAGTGGAGCATCTTGTGTGTACAAAGAGTAGATAAACCATGGCAGAGAAATCACTAAGGGTCTAGCGAAAGGAGGAGAACACCCAAGAAAGAAAAGACAATTTAAATCTGGAGCCTTTGACGACTCCACCGTGAAGAAGTCAGAATGAAGAGCAGAAGGAGAACGAAAAAGACCTGTGAGGTAAGAGAGACACCAGTAGGGGATGACGTCTTGGTGGGAGAGTGTTTCAGAGGGATGGAGTGCCCATCAGTGCCAGATGCTGCCCAGGGGTCAGCTCAGTTGCGGACTGAGAATGCATCCTTGCCTGGGAGTCAGTATTGTGAAGTTGCTGGTGTCTTAGATAAGAACTCTCAGTAACAAGGATCAAAAGCTTGATTTGTGTGAGTTCAGCAGTCAGGTGGAGAAGGGAAGTTGGACACTGATTGAATTTTCCATTAAAAGGAAGAGAAATTGAGTGGTAGTTGGAGAGGGAAGGGAGGTCAACTGAGGATATTTTCTTTTTTTTTAAAAGATGGGAACTAATATGTTTGTGCAATGAGGACAAAGAGCCCAATGAGGAGGGAAAAGGTGATGGTACAGAAGAGAGGAGGCAATTGCTCAGACAATACTGAGTAGGCTAGAGAAAGGAGATCAAGTGGGACTCAGAACTCTATTTGTGACATCGCCACAGATGTTTTTATGTACCTACATTTGGGACCCACTATAACACATGCTATTCAGTCTCTCCTCAAATGGTTAATAGTCCTTCATTTTGGCTTGCTGATTTTATGTCAGCAGAAGGTTTTTTTTCTATAGAAATGGCAGAGAGGATAAAAATGAAACCCTTGTGGTGTTCGATGATGTAAATAGTATTTTCATTGCTCTAGCATCCTTGACAGATGGTTATCCAGTTTCTGCAAGAATACTATTGCCACTCGCTTCCCCCAAAAGGAGAGGAGATCACTCCCTTACAGAGTCTGCTCCATCTCTGGAGAATTCTAACTGTTAAAAAGTGATTTCTTCAAAAGTTTAACCAAAGCATATGTTCTTAACATTTTTACCCACGGATGCCTTTGGCACCACACAAAGTGAATCTAGTCTCTTCTGCTCTGAGGCCATTCCTTTCATCCTTTGCTCATTCTAGCAAGCGTTGTCGGACATTTGTCAGGTGCCAGGCCCTTTTCAAGGAATTAGGTGGTGGTCAGAAGACAGGCAGAATCCCTGTAGTAGGAACCTACATGCTAGGCAGCCTTCAGATCTCTGAACTTCATCTCCTGGCCTTCTTAAATCTGCTTGGCCCCCCGGCAGAACATCAAACAAGTTCTTTAGTGGTATTTGAGCATTCTAGTTCACTCTTCCAGACAGAGGAAACTGAGGTTCCCTCCACAAATGAACTTAATACCATGTGTGTCCTGATGCATGTGACAGAAGCCATTCTTCTTGCCTTTGATGTGGATGTCGTGCTGCCAGGGCAACCCAAGGTGGAATTGGCATTATTTACGGCCATATCATTCAGTTGGCTCCTGTAGCTAATGAAAACTCCTGGGTGTTTTTTTCAGACAAACTGCCTACTGTCTTGCACTTGTGAAATTACTTTTTGTACCCAAACGTTAAACCTCTAGGTTGATTTTGTTAAAAAAAAACAAAAACCAAACCAAAACAAACAAACAAAAAAACCTCTTAACTCCAACACTATCTGGAGACCACACTGACAATCCAAAAGCATAGTAATCCTAGGAAACAGCACTAGTACTTATTTTAATCCTCATATGAACAGAGGGCTATGGAATAAAATCTGCAAGTTTTAGATGTCATAAGCTGTCAAACTGATGGAGTAAAACCTTCTCTCTGTCTCTGTGTCTTGTCTCTCTCACACACAAACTCACTCTTGAAATCCTCAAATGATCAAGAAGAGGTTGGTGAATTTCATCCTACTGCAACTTCAAGAGCCATGTTAAGACTACATTTCAATTCCTGGCCTATGATTTTCTTAAAATAGAATTTCTTAATGTCAGGCAATGGAGGAAATGCCTATTGCAGATACATGAAGGCATAAATAACAGGGGATTTAGATCATCCCAGTTCTAACTGTTGCAGATCCCGGAGGAAAAATGAACTTCATTTTTCTAACAAAAATTAAAAATTATTTTCAAGAATGTCTATATCTTATCAAAGCATATCCATAGAGACCAAAAGGTCTTCATTTCACCTTGTGGACTTTTTATGTCAATAGATAGTTATCCACTAAACTGACAGAACATGAGACAAAGATGACCTTACTGTGTTTGTTGATGTGAACACATTTTTTTTTTTTTTTCCTGTTTGGCCTGCAGTGTCACTTTGAGTGTTAACTATGTCTCTACTGGAGTCTAAAGTTTGCTTCTTGCATTGTTCATTGGTAAATCTTTTCTCTATCCCTCTTGTGAAAAGTGGACTTTGCTCACTTGTAAGGGGAGAGTCACTCTCACAGTGTGGAGAAGCTTTCCCTGATGGCTGCTTCACTTTGCTGTTATTTCGAAACAAATGTCTTTCAGGCATCTTTCCAAATGGAGTCGTCTTTGATGCTGATATTCATTCTCTGTGTTGTATCCAGATTGATATCAAGAGTGCCAACCTCTTTTGAAGACATGTGTGTTAACCCCTGGGCACACCTCTCCACGCTTCCCTTTAGGGGCTAGTCATGCTTTCTGACAATGCCTAATTTTACCTCTGTTAACAATTTTCATTAGGATCAGGAAGTGTTCCTATAACAGATGTACCCATCAGCTTTTAATTGAAGTTCCTTTTAAAATTGACGGTTACATGATTGTGCCGTGTTCTAGTGATTTTGTTCTCTCCAGTTCAACTTTTGTTCATGTTTTAACTTTTTTTAAAAATCCCCTAGCATTGCCTTTTGGATATCAGAGTGCTAGAGTTTCCTTGGGAGCTTGTTAAAGTGTAGCTTCCCTGATTCTGAGGTCGGGTACCCATACTGTGTATTGGAGTGACTTTCAGGTGATCCCGATAAAGGTGGTTACACCATTATCAGAATATATTTGGCCTGAGTGTATGTTTCCGTGACAGACCTCCAGATCACATTCATTTACATCTGCTCTGTGTTTAGATAGACAGACTGTACCAGTCCAGATGGATTTTCGGAGGTGTTTTTGGAAGTTGCAGATGAACTCTTCTTTCCTGCCTTTTTATATACAAGCCTAATTTCTGTCTTTGTTTGGAAAGACATTATCAGCATCTAAACAGCTGTTGAAAACACCTTAGTTCATGTTAACCATGGATTGGAGCGTATCTTTTATTCATTATTATTACATTTTTGTTTGTTTTTAAGCATCTGAACGTTTATTTCAACAGATGCTCAAAATAAGGAGACTTGGATGTTCTAATACAAATGCTAAGTAAATTGAGGCTAAGGTTCTTCACTTACCTGATTAAAAAAAAAAAAAAAAAGATTACAGCAAAGGAAATGGCCCTTCAGTTCTGTTTCTCCAATTCCAGGGCTGGAAACGCCTCCTTCCTGGCCCCTCATTTACCTGCTGTTACTGAGGCTTGAGCCAGGGCGTCTCTGACAGAGGAGAAGCAGCTGAGAAGTTGCCTTTGACTTTCTTGTGACATCAGCTGGCCTTTCTGCTGCTCTCCTCTCGTACTTGACTTTACTTGATAGTTTGTTGGATTATATTTCCAAATCCTACTAATTGGGGCCTGTTCATTATCCCTTTGTCTTTCATTGAAGTTACCTTTAAATTAAGTATTCTCAGATATAGCTTATATCATGAATTTAAGACAGCGTTGATAAGGAAGTTTCAGGGCTTGAGAACTCTTGTGTGTTCTGTACATTCCTTCAGCAAATATTTGTTTTCTGTTGTGTATAAGGGAGACAGTATACATTGTCCTGGAAAATGTCAGTGCCCAGCGAAGGCTAATTAGTTATGGTAGCGGGGGAAGAGAGTCATAATTTGTGGTATTCATTTAAATTACAAATGTTTCTTTGTAGAATTTCTGCATGGTTTTAAAGGCCAAAAAATAATGGACCACCAGAATTAAATGATCAGAGAGAAGTCTCCACAGAGCTGAATATTTGTTCTCCTAATTTCTTTGTGAAATTAAATCCTGCCAATTTTCGCATTATGCATATATGTAATTATTCCTTCAGTTCAATCACTTAGATCTGCAGTGGCATCTTTTGTTGACTTGTCATCTATTCTAACGGTGCAAAAGACAGATTTATTAAAGCATCTCATTGCATTTATATTGTAGGAAAAAGGTCCCTTATGGGGTAATCGCACACTAACTACGCAAACTGATGAAGCCCCTGAATGGTTTCCTCAGTCTGCTAATCATTAACCCATTAGCTCTCAGGTTTTCAATTCTGTGACTATTTCAATGAATTTGACACAGATATATTAAAATAGTTTAGAAATTATAACCTGGAGCTTACATATTATTGCATTAATTAATATTATAAATGATTGTGTTATAATTTTATTATTACTATGTACAGCTATCATATTATACATTATATAATTATATTATAATATTATATTATATTATATTATTTAAAGTTTTTTTTTTCCTTGTGGTACTGGGGAGTGAACTCCGGGGTGCTCTATCACTGAGCTACGTCCTTAACCCTTTTTAATTTTGGGGACAGGATCTCACTAAGTTGCTGAGACTGGCCTCTTATGTCAGCATCCTCAATGACTGGGATTAAAGGTGTGCACCACTGTGCCTGATTTACATTTAATTTTTAAAAGTTTTCCACATCTGAGATGGTAGGGCAAAATAGATTAACAAATTAATAGACACCATGAATTCTCAATCTATATTAGTGTCTTCTCCAAGTTTTGGTAGTTTTATATTTAAATGTTCTCATTTTTAAGTCTTCTTAAATGATAATTATAATTTATTATTTTCTAAGCACCCGTTTTTAAAAGCATTAAGGAATTAATAAGAACAGATGCATGCTTGGCTTAATTATTGATAGCTGATGTCTACTGATCACACATGGACATTTCAGCAATTCAACCTTAAATTTTCTAAGAAATGCCTGCCTTCTGCATTCGGATTGATTATTTATAAACATACTATAGTTGCATGGCATTTTATACCTTCTTGAACAATGTCATACTTTTTATTTTAGCTGTCCCAGTCTCTGTGAGTCAGGTAGAACAGGGGGTATTTCTATTTTCACTTGATACTCAGTCCACAGATCTGCAGGGATTCAGTGGAATCATAAGATGAGTAAGTGGCTGAACATGGTCTGGCACTGTGTTCTGGTTTCTGTTGGCTGTATGGAGTGCTTTCCCTCCAGCCAGTGACGTCAGTGTTTCTCAGGAAGGCTGGTAGAGAATTTTGAGCACCTTCCATTTTCTCCTGGCCCACATGCCAGTACTCACTTGCTGGCCTGGATTTTTAAACATCACATTGCCACTCAAGGTGCACGTTCGTTTTCTCATCCATTTTCCAAGAATGATCACAAAACCCTGCTCCATTTCCTTGAAATGTCAATGAGTGCACTCAAGGTTCTTCTCAGGGGTTTGGTCCTGTTATTCTCTCTTTTTGACCCTGATGGGTTCTTAGCAACTCTTAGTTCTTTTGCAGGGAGAGTGAAGGAGAGAAGTAAGTAGTTTACATCATCACCCCTCTACCCAGCACTGAAGCCATGAATGTTTTCTACTTAAATAGAAATTCATTTCTACAAAAGGTGATAAAAGACAGATGCACCCCTCACGAAATAGCATCTCAACTTTGTAGAATACACTGCAGTAAACTGGGCACAGATAAGGACATATATTCTTTTGTTTGCCTGAAAATACTTCTCAAGTGAAGATCTAGTATATGAGAGCACTACAAATATACAGAAATTGCATACCAACAAGCAAGAGATTGCATAGTACAGTGCAGTGATGATTATAGATTTTACTTATTAAATTATTTATATGTGCTGAGTTCTTACTAGAAATTATCTTTACTCTTTAAAATGGTCTTGCAAAAGTGCTAATCCTGTGTTGCTGGTAAGGAAACTCAGATATAAAGAGTTTGCAAGTTATTTACCAAAGGCATACCATTAGTAAATAGTGGCAGTAGGATTTGGTCCCAGGCATGTGGGACTTCACCTCCTGTGATCTTTCTGATGAGCATTGCTGCCTCCTTATAGGGTGGGCCGGAAAATTCAGATAAGTGAGGGATCAGATCAGGCAGGGGTAACTTTTTGGTGAAGAACTTCAGTTTAAAGAAGGGCAATTTGGATAGATGAGAAGGAGAGATAAGAAGTAAGCTTCCTAAGGTCAGATTGACATAGAAGAACCAATCTTATTGAAGACTTCTTCCCCAAACAAGGACCGAGTCCTGAAGGTGCTTGGGTGCCAGAATGAGGAACCCAAGTTGGCTGGTGTGGTGGGGTCATCTAGAGATGGGAAAGAGGATTATGGATTTTGGAGGTGAGCAGTATGGATGTAGCCGACATTAAAGACTCCAAGTAGGTGAACAGGTTGTATATACAATGCATTGCATAGGGAACATGTCCATGGTCTCCCCAGAGATCTACTCCTTGGGTTAGTGCTTGGGTGTTTCTCCCTGCTGTTTGCACTCCACGCATACCTTTAGAAGCCAGGTCTATGTCTGACTCTAGGGATGAGGTGAGGTACTGTAATCCTGTTCCTCTCACCACGGTGGAACCCTTTGGATCAGTGAGCTCAAGGTTAGGGAATATTGCTCCTTCTTTTACTGTCCACCTTTGTCTTTTGCCCCCTCACCTCCTTCCCTTTCCCTCTCTGTATTTCCCTCCTTTGATAGAGACAAGGAACAAATCATCACAGGAGTTCTTGTCAGCCATCCACTTCCAGACAGAGTGGAAAGAAATCTGTCCCTAAGTGAAATTACTGACTGGCTGAATTAATATAATCCAGAAGCTTTTCCTGTCTCTGGGCCTCCAGTCATGTTAGCTGATAAGCTCCATCAATTGTGTAAGGCAGCGTGAGATGAGTTTTCTGTTACATGCAATAAGTTGCATCCTGATGGACGTTGGGTGCCACTGAAGGCCTCAATAAGGGTTTGGGCACAGGTTTCAGGGGAATGAGGGGCTGGGATATGTGGTAGAGCCAGAGAGGGGAGGCATCCTGTTGGATACATAAAAGGTGTTGCTGTTTTCTGGGGGTTTTGCATTACTATGCTTTTCTGCTCTGGATCTGAGATAGTGGTCGGCTGTCTGCAATGGGGACTGTGTCACCTAATTACCCAGTACTCCTAGTACCTAGCACAGTGCCTGACAAATCCTGGCCTTTTGATATTATTTGATTGATTAAGGGAATCAAATGAAAGTTTGGAGATTGGCTGAAAAGCAGAAAAATGAGGTCAAGGAGAGTGTTATTTTTTTTTACACGGAATGATATTGAAAAAAACTTTAAAGTGAGGTAGTTAGTAATTTAGAAAGTTGGAAATGTGATGCTACTTTGTAAATTGGTGGCAAGTATTTGGGTAAAAGGAAATTTTAACTGAGCCATAGGGGCACACTGTTTCGGGCCATAGAAAATGCTTTGGGTCCAATTTCTTCTCCACTTTATTCTTTAGTTTCTCGCTCTCTCTAAATGGACCAATTTTTTTTTTCTTAAATGTCTTCCAAAATAATTGGATTTTCTTATAAAATTATATTTTAAGATAGAGTGTACAGGAAAAAATCAAGGGCTTTTTCTAGGTCAAATCTTAATATAAAACCAACATGGGAGTGATTGATGTGCTGTGTGAAGGTTCTATCAAGGGTTCCCTTGTAACTTGCCCAGATGGAGGGAAGGTAGTGTCATTAAGAGTCCACTGTGTGTTTATGCAGAGACTTTGCTGCCACTGCCTTTATTTCTGTGACTTCTTTTCTCACAAAATAAGGGTGCAAAAGTGATTCAGAGTGTTATATTCCTAAAAACAGACAGAAAATTTACTACCTGAGACTTTTTTTTTTTGATTCCTAGCAGAAAATGAAAGTATTCATATATTTAAAAAAAAATACACGATGTAGTAAATGATCTTAAATTTGGGAAAAAGACAAAATAAAGAAAAATAGACAAAATAAAGTTGAAGTAACTCATCAAATAGACAAAATAAACTTTAAGAAAATCATTTCAAACTCTGTAGAACTTAGGCTATCTTTTTTGAGCTTTTTCACGTAGGCTATTTTATCAAGAAATTATGTGGTATTTATTGATCTTAAATGCTTTCTCAGATTTTTGGAACTGTTTATTGGTTGCGTGTCTGGCTAGCTGAGGAAATGGTATAAAAAGCTGTTCTGAAAAATTAAGATTCCAATTAATGGATGAGAGTGTGTTTGTCTATGTGTCTGATTCTAAATTTTTAATGAACTTGATCTTTCAAAGGTGGCTCATCAAAACTCAGGATTACTTAAGGCTCAGCCTCCTATGTACACTTAATCCTTTTACTGTTCTGGACCACTTTAAAGGAAGGGTTATTGCTCTCACAATCCACCTCCATTCGGAAAGTCTTGGCAACGTTACAGCTCGCTGTGCCCCTGAGGAGGTAACACAATTTTCGACTTCAATCACTGGGGACAGAGCCCAAATCCTCTCCTGCAGGGCTCCCTGGAAGAGGCCTGCTCAGTGGCTATGTGCACATCTGGAAGGTCTCCATTTTCTCTGGACTTGAGCCAATTAATTCTGGCTTCTCTACCCTCACAAGGCTCTGTGTCGTTACTTTGCAGGTGTCTGATGTGGAGTGCACGTATACCTGTGCCTTTTAGAGCAGCATTGTTTTGTTGGAAATGCATTTGACATCATGACCCTGAACCTACATATGTGTTTCATGAGATGTTACCCAGACCTCAGACTGTGACAGCCTTGTCTTTCCAACCCCTTTCATTCAAGTTATACTAACAATGTTTTGCTATCTGCACTTTGCCTTCTCTTTGCCTGCTTTCTAGGGTGGAGGGAGTACTTGTCCTCAGAGTCGCTCAGAAGTGTTTCTGTCTGTCCAGCAGCAGTGTGGACCTCTGAGGACTTCCTTATGCCCATGGTCCTTGTTACTTCCCTATGCCCATGGTCCTTGTGTTAGTAACAATTCAATGACAAGATGATCATGATGATTGTTGAGTACCATGAACTGGATATGAACATGTTTTGCGTGAATTCGTTCCTGTGTGCCTTATCATCACCTGTGAGGTGTGGGCACTGTGACTATCTATTGTGCAAATGAAAACTGAGGCCAAAAGAGGTTCATTATTCTTCCAAGAAAGTAGCAGAGCAGAGACACTATGCTTAATGTCACATCATTTCAGTGACTCTGCTTTGTTAGCCTAATATAACATTTTTATGCAGTTCTAGAGGTCCTAAAAATGAGTAATAAGAAAGACATAAATAATGATTGCTGAAAAACACATTCAGTTTTTATAATAATTTGTATTTTCCAAGTTATAGCCAGGCCTAAAGTCTAATAGATAGTCATCAATTTTGCACATCATAAGCTACACTCTCAAGAAAAATAAAGTTTTTTATATTTCATTTCTGTTTTATTTGACAAATATATCAAGGTAGACTTGTTTGAAATATTTTTTGACAACTATCACAATTAAAATATATTTAAGTTGCAAACAGATTTCTACATGTAAATGGTTGTGTTTATTTGCAAGTTTAAAATTTTTACAAGTGTGATTTAAACTTATTAAACTGAGGTAATAATATTTTCAGAGAAAAATAATTTAGTGCTGGCAATGCATCAACTTTTGACTCAGTGATATTTTGAAAGGCAAATGATAATTTTCAGTGGAATAACTATTAACCAGAAGATTATATTAAGGCATTTCTAAGATCTGTTTGCATATTGCAAGAGCAAGAATTACATACTACATGAACAACATACTGCATACTACATACTAGTTATTTTCAGTGGACTAAGACACATCTGAAACCTATATATGAAGGACTGATATCATTAGATGTTATGGGTTTGGCTTGTCCATTGTTGTTTGTATCCAAAATTACTTTACAAATTGGGTTTGAAATGTAAGCAAAACAGCAATTCAAATAGGCTTTTGGTTTGTACCATTGGCATATCTGCCAGAACCAGATAATAGTGTAGCTGCTGAGTATGTGGCTGAGTTCATCCTACCTATGGTGTTTGTGTGTCCTTTTGTGTGACAGTAACCTCATTAATAATAGGCTTAATTTTGAATGCAGCCTTCACTTTTTAATTCATGGATGCCATGAAAGCATATTAAAACAAAACTATAGCCAAGCAGCCAAACTTCTTGGGTGGTAAGCACAGTGTGAGATAATATACATCTGATATTTCATGTATACACTCATTATATTGTATCCATAGAGTTCTTGATGAATAATCTATAAGTTTATATAAGTGATAAGATTATAAGGGTTACAATTCAAAAAGTTTTTCACAACCTAATTACATATCCTGGTGTAGCCTATTAATTTGCTCTTACTTTACATTTAATTGCAGAAAACAACAATCAACTGTCATGTAATTTCAACGCAAAAATTTAAAAGAACAGCAAAATTATGATAAAAATTTCTTAAAGAAAATGAGAAGAGTATCAAAAATTTTAATGACTTCGAAACTTTATCATAAAACTTGTGCAGAATAGCGAAAGATGAAAATTTACAGAATAAATGAATGAAATGTCAATGTAAAAAAATTAAAGAATATCAAGGGGGTATCCATTTCACTGTTGGTGGTATACTGACGATCTAGTTAGTGGTCATATAACTGTTTCCTTTAGGCACCTGTCCTGGCAAAGTGTGAGGTATCCTAGGATGACAGCCAATTTTATATCAATTATTCATTTTATTCATTATCTAGACTATTTGTCATTAAACATTCTTTTAGGATTTCAAGTTAATATTTGATAGTTTAGTTTTGCAAAATATTTGCCCGTGATCACCCTTGACCAGTATTATCTATACACTTTGATGCCTGTGCACATACAGTTTCACCGTATATGTGAAATTTAGTAGAATTTAGATGTATGTGTATTTAACATGAAAGAGGAGATGTCACATAATTTTATTCCCTTATGGGAGAATCATTTTCTTATAGCATTTATACGGAAATAGCCTTGATGGACTTGTATACATTGGAGCACCTCTGCCTTCACCAAAATAAACCCAACTTTTCCCCGATCTAGTTCTATTCATGTTTTTTTTTTTTTTTTGCCTGATTCAAATTACTATATTGTAGTCAGCCTTGGTGTTCTGTGAATAAGTTATTTGCCTTCTTAAAAAAGTGGAAAGGGCATTATTTTAATAATGTTAAATAAAATCTGAAGTGTATTTTTGAATAGGTAAATTGGTTTGACCATTGCTCACTGGGAAGAAGTCATTTTCCCTTTGCCTCAGGGCCTTTGGGCTGATGACTGCCTCTTAAATTTCAGATAGGGCTAGAATAACCTGTCACTATGGCTACCAGAATTTGAATTTGCTGTTATTAGAGGGAAGCTTATAAATTCCCAAACCACTCAGGCATTGAATCCATCAACTAAATCCGTAACTGCTCCTATGGGAACTAGAAGGAAAGCCCAGTAGATTTTAGTATTTCCCCCACTATTTCAGGCTGGCAGATAGGATGACTTAACAGTTTTTTTTTTTTTTCCTACCAAAGAAGATAATTTCATGAGTAACATAATACTTACCTTTAAAAACTTCATAATCCAATTCTTCATTGTATTATTGGAAGCTACCTTTCATACTGCTGCTGGAATTCTTTATACAAAGCAGATACCATGTCTATCTCCTACTTAAGCATCTACCTGTCTCCTCAGAGTACCTTGCGAGTCCAGTTACCTGAGCTGAGAATGCAAGACCTTTGAATCTGGCCTTGGAACAACTGTGTAGCATATGTGCCCCATCACCCTATAGATGTTCTGGTTCCCATCATATGGAACTCGCATTGATGCCCCTATAACACGTGGTCATATTGCCATATGGTTGCATGTGTTGATCTGTTCAGAGCCTGCTGGCTGTCTCTGTCTACCATTCAGTTCTTGGAAGTTGCCTTTTCTCCACCAGACTGGCAGTTCTGCTAGGATGATCTGAGTTTCATTCACGTCTCTATCTCCTGTGCCTGTTGCATTCTCTCAATAAATGTTTGAAATAAAATGATGAATATCACTCACCCTCCTTTTTTAAGATGTTAGAAAATAAGAACAATTTACCCAAAATTATGACTTTTCAGAAATGAGATCAGAAGCCTCCTGACTTTATTTTATATTTATATAACTTTACCAAATTTGCTTAAATCCGCACATTGTGTTAAGGGCTTTAGATACATTAACTTAATAATTACTATAACCATTTGGGGTATATTTTATGCATGTTTTAAAGGAATCGAGTAAAGCTAATTCAGAAATACTAGGGATTTTACACACGCACCCAGCTAATAAATGGAAGAATCCATATCTTTCAAAGATCATACACCATCGTTCTTAAGCTGGGGTATGCTATGTGCCATATTTAAAATAAATGATTTGGTTTGGATTTGGATTTGTAATGCAACCATATTAACCCCCTCCCAATTATTACGTTTAAATGTCATTTCATATATCGCCATAACAATATAGAGCAAACAGGAATGGGTATATAAGCTCCATTTGTCTCAGAATGATGGTAATCTTCAAAATAGTTTGTAGTTTTAATGCATATGTATGTGGTTATTTCTTATAGGATAAACCATACATGACCTTTCAACAATCTCTTTTATTTTTTTTTATTTGTTTTAATTAGTTATACATGACAGTAGAATGCATTTATGCACTTTGATATATCATACATAGATGGGATATAATTTCTAATTTTTCTGAGTGTACATGTTGCAGAATCATATTGGTCATGCAGTCATATATATACATAAAGTAATAATGTCTGTTTCTTTCTACTATCTTTCCTATCCCCACATTCCCTTCCCTCCCTTCCCATCATTTCACTCTACATAATCTAAGGTAACACTATTCTTCTCTAGTGCCCCCCGCCTTATTGAATTTCAATAATCTCATTTTTTAATTAAATATTTACTTGTTTTTTTTTAAGTGGGATCCATTGTCCTGTCAAGTCTGAGTACGTGAAAGTATTAGACAATGCACTGACCACAGCTTCTGTCTGTTTACCTATGAAAATACCATACTCAAATTTTGTACTTCTTAATTTTCATACTATTTTCAGTTCCAAATTTTGGAAAAATAAAAAAAAATCTCGTGCATTTTTCATATTGTCAAATATTTCTTAAAGGCAAATATGTATTTTATAATCAGAAGTTGTGATCACTGGGTCATAAATGATATGAAATTTAACCCTTCAGGTTACGTTTTGAAAACTGAGAATACTAATACTTGAGGCAGAACTTAACATGACTAATATTCGATATTTACGAAATGCTTAGAGCCACCATAGCATGTAGCAATTGCTAAATAAATGTTCATTATGATAAGTCAAGGTTATTTCTTTTCATAACTTTATGACATGGAGCATTTTCAGAAATTAAGCTAATTTACATGTAATGTTTACAAATGTGCATGTTTACATGAATATATTAGGATACGTCATTTCTTTAGGTTTTACTCCTTTCCTTCTCCCATCTTCTTTGGAATCACTATGGAAGATACTAGTTCCCACTTTCAAAGTGTGAATGGAACAGGAGTAGCCCCTTTATTTATTCTCAGCACTGTGTAAATATTGGTCAAGTGCATCAGGGATATACTGGGTTTTTGGCTTCTTGACCTTGAGAGGAAGGAACTTGAAGACTTTTCTCCTACCTCAAACACTGGGACATAAATTGTGAAATAGAAGTCTCCTCCCTTTCCCTTCCCAACTGAAAAGTTCTAATATCTTTGTGACAGCTATAGTGTTTTCTGATTAAATGGATGTAAAGTTAGAATCTAAAGCCCAGACGATATTAAGAATAACTCATTTGAATCTAATGCTCTTTTTTTCAAATAATTATCTTAAAATTTCATAGCTGACCCAGTGAGTGAGCAGGATATGCTCCATACTACTGAAACTGGGGATAGAGCAGTTTGCCAAAGGTGCTACGCTGTTCAACTATTTAGTGGCCAGACTAGTACTTGGATTGTGTTCAAGTTTGAATTTGGTTTCAGGGCTGAAGTTCTCCTCCTCTGAACTACCACCAATTCTTTTATATCTTTTCGACTGAAAATAATTAAGAAACAGCAAAAAAGATTAATGAAGTGATTCAATATGAAATCATTGCCTTCTTCTCTTTTAAATACCAGAATATTAGAGCAATAACATGAATAGTAATAGTAGATCAGAGTACTTAACCCCTTGAATTTGGAAAACAAGGAGGAAAGCCTTTGGGGAAATGTTCTCTTGGCTGATGTTTGGAAAGACAAGTAGGCCTTTCTTTTTGTTTAAAATTCAAAACTCTTAGTGTAAAGATGAACACTAAAGAAATTCAGAAGCATGTGGTTGGCCTGAGTTCTGAAAACCCAGGATATGGGGTGTGGTTTCCCATTTTTCCGAGATGAAAAACCCGCTGTAAATTTTGGCAGCAATATTTTATTGTAATAAGATCAATTCACAGCTTATTCAGGCTTACTTTGAATGAGAATTGAGTTTGACTAAAGAAAATCATGTCCTTCCAAATGAAAATGAAAATCAGCAGATGTATAAAGTGAACCTCAGCATTAATCTTGGACTTGTCCCTCCCTGCATGCATCCTTCCAGTCACAGTGAGAGTGATGGGGGACGGAGGCGGGGGACAAAGGAGCACTGCATACAAATTTTAAAAAAACACTACAGACGTATTTTGGGATTTGAAGGAACAACTGATGGAGAAAAACATTGCCCTTCAACTTAGAAATGTGCAAAGAAAATATTCGTCTTTTTAAAGTCATTTTACCCTTAACTGAATATTGCATCATTTTAAAAGCTGAGAAATCTTTGAATTTAACACGAGTTTTCTCTCCCTCCCTTGTTCTCTAACTGAATGCTGTCTATTATTTTAATCATGTTAATCTACTACTTAGTGTAAAATGCGGCTCTGTGGCTGCCTGGGAACAAAAGTGCTTTCTGTTCTTCCTTCCTCAGTGAACTGAGCTCCACATCATGCATGGTCTTGCAAACAGTTAGGGGTTTAGTCTGAGCTGATCAATACATTCAGAACCCTTTATTTAGTGAGATCGATACAGCGTAATGAAGTCTGTGCTCCAATTCCCTTCTAAGCATCACTGCTGGGGTAGGAAGGTGTCTGTTTTTCTGTTCTAAAGCAAAATCAAAATTATGTTTGAGGTTTTTTTCTTATTACCCTGGAGAGAGTAACACATTTGAGCCCCCTCCAAACAAGCTCACTCTTGGGTTCCATCCAAAGATATTTCCTTTATAATAATGAAGAACCAGTGAGCCAAAATAATTTTAATTCAAGAAAGAAAAAACGAGTGTTAGCAAAATACTACTTCAGTTAATATCTATGACTTAATCCCTTAAGATGAATGCCACTAAATGGTTTTGAATAAAATTCTTTCTTTTATAAAAATATGCCCACAAGTTAGCACCTTGCTTATGAAAAAAGGGGTATTGATAATCATATAAAGGTTTTTTGATATAAAACCTTTAATTAATTCCTGTGATGCCCATAACATCTGAGAGGTAATGTGTCAACTATAATTTTAACATAGATGCATTTGTAATGCAGCATGAATAAAACAAATTGCAAGACGTTGTCCTTTCCTTCTGAGTTTATGTTTTGATCAGGGTTTGTTCTTGGACTTTTTAAACAGTTCTTGGCTTTAAAAATATTCATATGTTTGGTGTAGTAATTTAGAGTATTTGATATATCAGTTTTCTAACACTTCCATCAAGAGAGGCCTAACTGAAGCCTGAAAATTGACCCCTTACATAAAGTGCTAAAACAGTGTGTTACTTTTTGGCCACTGTATTTGAATGCATATTTTACAAATTTTCATTATGATTTGAAGACGTCCTGAGGATTTTTTTCTTTTTCGGCAAAAAATAATCTATCTTGATTATCACTGTTCTAGTTATTAGTTATTTGGTTTGATATAAAGCCTTTAATTAATTCCTATGATGCCCATTGGAGAATTTCTATTCTCTAGTTTTTATTTTAGTAAGTGCTGTGAGGGAATAAATTTAAAGGTATTAAATGTTTATACTCTTAAGTATTAAAAATGAAATACATGTCTCGTCTGCCGTAAGCGTTGTGTTTATGAAAGTTTGGAGAAATTAACTTATAAGGTTATCAATCTAAGACAACTTATTTCTCCGTTGTATAATTAGAAATCTCAGCCCTAATTTTTCTTCAACCATCTTTTAATATGATTGAAAGCTGGTAGAGTTCTAGACTTGGAAGGAATTTTGTAGATTACCAAACCCCTCTTTCCTACCATAGAGCCCAATAATTAATAAAATAAATAAAAAATGCAGCTTAGCTTAGTTTATGTTGACTTTGCTAATAGGTAAAATGAGATGGTTGTAATATTCTCCACATCAAGAGCTGGTGCAGTGATGAGTACCACAGCAAACAAGTACACAAGCAAACAAACAAAAACCCAAACTCTTCCTGGAGAAAAGATGGCACCTTTGAATATCTAGAGTGGAGTACAGACACTAAGTTGCAAATGTGAACAGAAATATTTTTTCTATGCATTTTTCATCAAGTAATGGAAACATTTGATGCAAATACAAGCAGTCACTGTATTAGGGGATCCTTGAAATAGGGACTGATTCCCTCTGAGGTAGAGGTTGAGAAGGGTTTCCAGGAGACATGGCATAGGAATTAAGCCTTAAAACATAAATTAAATGAAACTGGGTTTTTTTCTGCTTGGCATTTGTTAAGTGTGGGTCCCAGGAAGAAAAGGGGGTGTAAGATCTTTAAGGCTGAACTATAAGTGATTTAGAAGTTCTGGTACCACTATCTGACATAAGGAAGCACCAAGATCAAGCGCAAAGAGTGAGAAGCAAATTTGGAGTTCGTTTTCCAGCACCTTCACTACTTGCTCCCCATAATATGCCCTTGCCATTTCTACTCGCTCTGTACATCCTGGTTCCCATCTCTTACTTCTCATACTCTGGCCTTTCCATTCTGCCCTGCTAACTTCTCTGCTTGAGATTTTTACAAGATCTAGTCAGACTTTGTGCTCAGCTCATGTGGGGTAGTTGCTTACATGCCACCAGGTCAACTTTTGATTTAAAATATTACTAATGTGCCGGTTGTGGTGGTGCATGCCTGTAATCTCAGTGGCTTGGGAGGCTGAGGCAGGAGGATTGCAAATTGAAAGCGAGTTTCAGCAATTATTGAGGCCCTAAGCAACTCAAAGAGACCCTGTCTCAAAATAAAATATAAAGAAGGTCAGGGGGCTGGGGAATGTGGCTCAGTGCTTAAGCACCCCTGAATTCTATCCCTGAAATCAGGATTTAAAAAAAAAATCACACTAATGTGAGTGTGGTTTTATTTTATGGGACTAGAGTGACCTTATGTTTCTTGGCAACCCTGATCCCTAGCACTCAGTCAATACTCCGTAGATTTCTGTTGGATTAATGAAAGAGGATAATGAACATAAATTGTTGGAAAGATAAGCAAGGGGACACTTACAACAATTAGGCTTGGGCCTACAGATGGAGAAGAAGTTTGAGAATCTATTGCAATAGAGATGGTGTAGTGAAGCCAGAATATAGAGACGTGGAAAGAATGCTGAGGACTGGATTGTGGGACACAAATATGGAGCTGAGGAAGCTCAGGGGAGGAGTCGCTAAACACAAACTAAGGACAAGGAAAATTTCAAGAATTAAAGGATGACCAAGGAATTAGAATACTGCAATGAGGCCAAGGAAAATGAGACATAATGAAAAGGTTGCAGTTGGTGAAGGGCAGCCTTCAAGGCCCTTGGTGAACAGTTGAAGGAAAGTGGTTAAGATGAAAATATGAGTTTCTTTATGAAAACATTCACATGTTTTCACATGCCATTTGTAATGATAAGTTGGACCATTTAGTTTATTTAGGTGTTTTCTGTTGACCCTTTGCCCCTGTGTAACCAGAAGACTAAGGATTTCTTGTGGTTGTTTTTAGTTGATCGGAATACACTTTGTTGTTGGGTAAAGTGTATTCTAAGTATTGGGTTCTTATGTGAAACTTTACAGAATAACATTAGTGTTTTGCTGTGGTTTCCATGGATTTCTCTATTTGTTCTTGACTTGGAGCAAGCCTGTTAATGCTAAGCGATCACAGTTCCCGTGGGTAGAATCAGTTTACATAAGTAAAAGCTTATACCTGTAGCCAGTGGGGCTCTGTCTTCAGAAGGCTGAAACCTTTGCCAGAGAGTTTAATTTTCAAATCAGGAAATCACTTTCAAAGGAAATTAAAACAATAGCAAAACAGTTTCTTAATAGCAAGGGCAATATCTTTGTCTAGGGTGACCCCTATGTGTTTTGTCTGAGTATTTCTGCAAAACAGTTCTTTTGCTCTTAGGTGTACAATGTAAGATAGATGGAGTTGGTGAAGTATCATAGGCTTCTGACTTAGGCATAAATTGTACCTTCTTTGTATGTCTCTCTCTTTTATATTACTGCTCATATGTCGTCTTTATTATCACCATGTCATATTTCCTAAATACACAGGCTGTTCAGCCAAGTTGAATCAGTGGGTGAAATATTGATTTGGGTCATAGATAAGTATGTATTTGTTTTGTATCTATGATATTGTTATAGCAAAATTTTGGAAGAAAGCTAAGTGACATATATACTTCTATTTCTACGTAGATATTTATACATAGAATACATATGTACATGTGTTATCTACATCTATTATTGAATATTCTATACTTTCTTTTTCTTTTTCAAATTCTCAACTAATCAAAATTTTAAACAACCAATCCAGGGGAATGCCCTGGAGAGAGAGGATTTAAGAAATACCTTGGGGTTATTGGCATGACACATCATCTGAAAATGACCAGGACCCAGGCACACATGTATATTTATGCTGCACATGTGTGATTCTTGCTCACGTCTGTTTGTGTATAATTCTGATCATGATCTGGCCAAATTTTTTTAAGTAGTTATTGTTCAATTGGTTTGTAATTAAAGTAGGATCTAGATTTGACTGTGTGGAGCAAGAAATGAAAAAACCAAGTTCAACAAGGAAGTTTTATTCCTCTTACATGTAGCCATTAGGAGGTCAGCATTCCGAAGCTCAGATAACAAATTTGTTACATAAAATCACCCAGAGATACAGGTTTCTTTGTTGTTTGTTTGCCTTCTAGAGCATTGCCCTCATTTGCACAATCCATCATGGCCAACAATGAAGTTCATAGTCAGTCCAAGCTACCAAAGAGAGTTCCTTCTTTTTAAAGCATAACCGGAAAGTTACACATATCACTTGTTATTTTGTTCCATTGGCTATGCATGATGGAGGTAGGGAAATGCATTTTTGATTCTGAGTGACATTATGCCCAGCCAGAATTCCTCTTACTATATGGAATAAGGCGAGTATGAATATTGGGTTACACTTTTTGCCCTAGAGCACAATAGAGTTGGTACATATATATAGCAGACATGTCATTGTCAGTATTTACGTTTTTATTGATCGTTTTGTAGAATGTGCACTCAATGTTACTCGATATTGTGGCATTATTGAGTGCTTTACAAATTATGCATACAAAATCTCCTTTATTTTGGAAAACCAATTATTTCAGATTCTAGAACTTGAATAGTTGAGGAATCTGATGTGTGGTACAAGGCACTTGACTGCTAATGAAGATCCATTTGTTTTCTAGCAGGGTAGGATGGTCTGTTTCTGATTGTTTCTTGAATATTGTCTTGATTCATTAATTATTTCAACTCTGCCATGCTCTGCATGGAGTAAAACACAGACAGTGGCATTAAGGCTTTTATAGTTGTATGTACTACATCCCTGTGCAGAGCAGGCCTCCATGACAGTGTCTGTACCTGGTCAAAATCACAGGGAAAACTGATGAAAAGACTTGTCTACTCCTTCACTCAGATTCTGATTAGTGCCATAAAACCTGAACAAAACCAACTTAGGACTTGTTGCTATTGTGGGGAATTTTTTTTTTTTTAAGATTCAAGTTCTTTATGCTCCCTGAATTTTATTTTTTTAGTTTAGAATTTGCTAGTGGTTTATGACTTCACCACTAGTGTGGTCAGTTGAACATGTCAGAAAGTAAAGGGAAACTACTTGATTTGTGTCTGTTTTTTTTTTTCCCACCCCCCAGGATTTGGAAAGTTTTTTTAAATAGTAAAAAATAAAAATAGCTAGTAATTATATGTATGTTCTTCTTCATTAAACAAATCAGAATTAAAATTTTCCCATTTAATCAGACTATAACATACAGATTTTTAGATTGTTATCTTAAGAAATAAATGCCTATGGGGTAAAAATGGGAGCTCATAACCCACTTGAATCAAATTGTGAAATATGATATATCAAGAACTATGTAATGTTTTGAACAGCCAACAATAAAAAATTAAAAATAAATAAATAAATAAATAAATAAAATCAAGTATCAATGAACAGGATGGATACAAACTAAAAAGTTTCTTCTTAGCAAAAGAGACAATCATTGAGGTGAAGAGAAAGCCTACAGTATGGGAGCAAATTTTTACCACACGTACATCAGATAGAGCATTAATCTACAGGATATATAAAGAACTCAAAAAACTAAATACCACAAAAACCAAAACACCCAATCAATAAATGGGCTAAGGAAATGAAGACATATTTCTCAGAAGAAGATATACAAACATATGAAAAAGTGTTCAACATCTTTAGTAATTAGAGAAATGCAAATCAAAACTACTCTAAGACTTCATCTCACCCCAGTTAGAATGGCAATTATCAAGAATACAAGCAATAATAAGTGTTGGAGAGGATATAGGGGAAAAGGTACAGTCATACATTGCTAGTGGGACTGCAAATCAGTGCAGCCACTTTGGAACACAGTATAGAAATTCCTTAGAAAACTTGAAATGGAACTACCATTTGACCCAGCTGTCCCACTCCTCAGTCTATATAAAAAGGACTTAAAATCAGCATACTACCGTGACATAGCCACATCAATGTTTATAACAGATGAATTCACAATAGCTAAACTGTGGAACCAACATAGATGCCCATCAATACATGAATAGATAAAGAAACTGCAGTATATGTACACAATGGAATATTATTCAGCATTAAAAGAGAGTAAAATTATGGTATTTGCAGGTAAACAGATGGAGTTGGAGAATATTATGCTAAGTGAAGTTAGTCAATTCCAAAAAACTGAACGCTAAATGTTTTCTCTGATTAGTGTATGCTGGTCTATGATGTGGTGAGGATATGGGAAGAATGGAGGAACTTTGGATTGGGAAAAGTGGAGGGTGGGAAGAATTATGAGGATAGGAAAGATAGTGGAATGAGATGGACATCATTACCCTAGGTACATGTATGATGGCACAAAAGGTGCCTCTCTACATCATGTACAACCAGAGAATTGAAATATTGCACTCCATTTGTGTATGGTGAATTGAAATGCATTCTGCTGTCATGTGCAACTAAGTAGAAGAAATAAAAATTGTTAAAAAAAAAAAAAAAGAACTATGTAATGTTTTGAACAGCCAACAATAAAAAATTAAAAAAAAAAAAAAAAGAAATAAATGCCTGGTTTTGATACCAAACTAATGGAATGCATCAGTAATCAGTAAGGTATTCTGGCTAAGCTCCTCGCTACTCATCCTAAAGGGAATACACACACACATACACACACACACATACACACACACACACACAGACACCCCACACACCCCACACACTAAACTAGGGATGGGGGAAGCAAACTCTAATTAAACCTTAAATGTGTTGTAAAACCACAGCAACAAAAAGCCCTTGGTTCACCTAGTTTGATCTTGCTTGTTTTTTTGTCACTCTTCAATGAGAATTTCAGAATTTGTCTTTCTTTAACAGTTTTCTTTTGAAATCAGTTGATTATTTTCTTTGATTATTCAATTACATTAGAACAATAAAGATCGATATTGATGTCACCAAAAGCCATCCATAATAGAAGGTGGAGCACTTTGCCTGGCTGTGTCTGCACTGTACATTTGGGGCAGAATCAACATTTGTTCCTAATTCCGTTTTTCCTGTTGCATTCTTACTCTCCTTTTGATCTCAGACTACTCTCTGTCCTTGAACCTAGATATATGTGAAATTAACTACCATATAGACACCTTTGGAAAGATTCCATTTTATGGTATGGTTAGAATCATATAGTGTGGGGAACTCCAGAGAAAAACCGAACCAGAAAGTATGTTTGTTGTCAACTGTGCTGGAAGGTAGAGAATATTTAAATATAGATGGGTATTTCATATCATTGTTATTTGCTTTTATTTTTAATAGATTAAGTCAGATGAAGCTCTTAGATTCTGAGGGATGAAAACTCTTAACTTTTTTCCCTCCAGGAGTGTGCATGCTGGATGATGGTAACCTAATGTACTAGGAAGAATAATATTATAGGAGTCAGGAAACTTGGGGTTTATGAGCTCAGCTACTCTTTTTAGAGTAACCTTACCATGGCGTGTAGCATCTCTGGGTCTCTCTCTCCTCATCTGTAAAATGTAGGGCTTGCTCTACATGATTACTAAGATTCCTCTTAGGTCTGTTGGTGCTCATTTACTTGTCACTTTCATGAAATAAAACAAAAGCTTGGTATTTTAAAAAATCCATGGTCTCAATGCAGGGTTTATACACACATCTGTGTAATTCATATGACATTAATCCTGCCTTACCTTCTCCATAGTTTAACCTCTTCATGAATACGTTTTGTGACCTAGTGACTGTCACCTCTGGCTCTTAAATTACAGCTGGGAACCTCTTTTTACCATATACTAGGAGAACTTAAAAAAAATCTCAGAACCAGCTCACATGCAAAGCTGTCCTTGTGATCTCACTGTGGGCAGCCCCACTAGTTGAATATCCTCAACCAGTGCAGGGCCAGGTGGCCAGCCTACGAGGGATGGCTGCGTCCTGCTGATTGTGAACATTTGTCACAGCCCTATATTTTTTCACTTAGCCATATTCTCCTTGGATCACGTGTCTGCTCATATGGATTAGTTTACTTAATTTGAGGTTGGTGTTTCTAGTCTCCAGTAATCCGATTTAGAGTAATTTGGTTTTTACCAGTAGGTGAATGGATTGCTCTTTGTGTGCCATTGCTTGCCATTTTAGAAGTTGCAATCAATTTTAATTTGAAGGGAATATGAAATATCAGGATAAAAAATGAGTATGATAAGCAAGCCTCTTCTCAACCTTCAAAAGTTAGAAGATTTATTTCAAATATGTTGTGATTTGTGAGGGAGGGAGAGTGCAAACCAGATTGCAGGCAGATTTGTGGGAGATGAGGTTGCTTAATGAACCCTACCCCGCCTACAAAATTTGAGTAATCTCATTTTTAAAAAGATGAAATACTGATTCTTCTCCCTTCATTCCTAAGACAGGTACTTATTACATAAAACAAGCAGCTGTTACTTTAGAGTATACCAGTGTTAACTCCTTCAGGTAACCCAGTTGCCTTTAGCAATCCTAGTTCAGTTCACCAAGTCAAAAGTGCCTGCATTAAGACCTGGAGTGTTCAAACATCATTGTGTCACACTGATTCTGTGCTCAGGATCAAAGACAAACAAGGAAATGGCAGTTATTGATTGGTTTTATATAAAAACCTTGAATGTCAATGACCTCTGGTATCCTCTGGTTTATTCTGGCCTTCTGGGAGCTGTTTCAAAAATAGACATGTACATGGCCATTCAATCTCCACTTAAAAATCTTACAGTGATAAGTAACTGACTTCCTACTGAAAGAGTTATTTCCTTGAGAAGCGCTGCTCTGTGCTTAGCTATAATCCATGTAGCTTGACCCAAAGTGGTTCATAAAAGGGCATTCAAAATAATAAAGTTTGATCATAAATTGTGCTAAGGCATTCAGAAAAATTTAAAACACTATTGAAATATGGCATCTGTTATCATTCTTACTATTAATAGGTACTCTGGTTTCTAAGTTATCCAGTCCAAAATAATTTTTTTTGATTATTCAGCCCTGTCTTTATTACTTAGTGGTCTCCCTGCTAACAAATTGTTGTTTTTAGCCTAGCCATGTCAAGCCAGGTGAATATTAAAAACAAGAAAAATTTTAAACAAATATCTAATTAAGGCATAAATTGGTGTTTCTCAACTTCAGCACTATTGACATTTTTAAACAGGTAATTATTTAACATGTGAGGCTTATCTTGTGCATTTTGGGTGTTTAGCAACACCCCTGACCTCTGTCCATTAGGTACTCCAGTTTTGACAACCAAAAATATCTCCATTATTTACTAAATACTACATAGAGGGCAAAATCACCCCTTGTTGAGAACCACTGCATTAAAAAACAAATAATGATTACCAATGTTTAACACCAAAAATGATAGATAGGATACCGAGGCAAAGTTAGGCTGACCTAATAAAAATGCATTATTAAAATTTTATGAGATTTATTGACTTGTTTTCTTGATACATGTTGGCAGATCTAGACCAGATAGTACAAGGTAAAGCAGAGTTCAGCTCCCTGCCTTGTTCTGTTAAAAAAGAAGAAGAAGAAGTAGTTGTAAAAATTCTAATTTATGTAGGATGTTTGTATAAATGGAGGTGATAATTTTAGCATCAGTTCCTGACTCTGGAATATTCTGGGTGCATTTGAAAGCTGGTCTGTGATTAATCAGTTGTGGTGGTTCTGGTGTGGTTCTCTTGAGGTCTGCAGACATCTCCTTGCTTACCCTCAGGATTGTGCAGCTGAGGGCCCTCGTATCAGGAATTTTTCTGAAAAAGATACCAGGAATCAGTGGGAACTTTGTCACCAGCCAGGAGACAACAGCTTCACTGACCTGTATTGAGCATCCCTTAGGAGGTGACTAGTTGGATTCTTCTTCCAAGTCACTGATGGGGCATTGAAACGGTCAGTCCTAGAGGAGCATGGTGATTCATGCTGGGGACATTCCAGCATCTTCTTCCTGTTTGAAGGGTCTGATGAACAAGGCAAAAATTAAAAGGATATGTATGACTCATGGCCCCTTCCCACAGGCATTTCTCATGTAATAATTGCTGTGGCACCTTGTGGGTAGGGGAATCTTTGTCAGAAATGTCTCCCATAAAATCCTTCAGCCATAACTTCCTCCTCAGGAGCCAACATTGTGAGTGACTCTAGGTCTTTCCAGGGTATCACTTAGATCACTGAGGTACCATTGAGCTGAATCCCCACTCCTCCCCATGGTTCTTGACTCAGAGAATTTCAGTAGACCAGCTATGATCTTCTTCCCCTGGGAGGTCACTGAAACCTCACTTATGAGTCCCTGTCACTCTTAGGTATTTGTCATATCCCAAAGGTGGATTAGACAAGAAAATGGTTGAGAACCATTTGGTGTCTACAGAACTAACCCTTGATACTATTCATCAGAAGCTATTTTTCTAAAATTTATTTTCCATTCTGAAACCAACCTACAATTCAGATCAAGTGTGGTACATTGTTTTTTTTTAAGAAGATGAACAGGTCTAGCCAAGCATTACAATGTGCCTAAGATCATGACATATTAATAACAGACTCAGAATTTGTAGACTGGATACCTAAAATCTCTCATGGCATAATAACCTAAGTATTCTACCGACACTAAATCCAGATAATGTCGACTCAGAGGTGTAGCTTGATATGTGAGTCGTTATGAAAAACCATCTTTGACAGCTCTATGGCATAGAATTTAAAGAACAACATAATGTAAATCAATCTAAAGCCCATCTTATTGTTCTTCAGCCATTAGGTCATTTTGGGAATAATGTCAAATTAAAGTTTTAGTAACCCAGACATGAAATATCCAATTGAACATGTTCTTATTGAATATGTTTCTGTATCAATTATATGAGGACCAATGGAAAAATATTTGTCATATGTGCATACAGGCTTGGAACAAACTGAAAATGTTTAGGGACTCAGTGCTTTTGCCCACCTAATATCTCACATGTAGAGGGTGACATTACTGAACACTGTGACAAATAATTTCTTTACAAATGACTGCTCTTATAGTTTTCTTACTTTCTCTTTTTCCAGATACTGTCATTATTCCTTAGTATTTTTTAAAATATTTTTTTAGTTGTTAATGGGCTTTTATTTATTTATTTATTTATTTATATGTGGTGCTGAGAATCAAACCCAGGGCCTCACATGTGCTAGACCACTGCTGTACCACTGAGCCACAACCCTTCCTCAGTGTTTTTAAAAGTTAAAATGTATATCTTCATTCAGCTTTCTTGGAGTTTATATAAATTACTCATTCTTTTGTGGAGGAGTTGTCACTAACAGCTTAAAGGAATATATAGCAGAGATATTATATTTTCCCTGTACTTTTTTCCAGAGGTAATTTTATGTTATTTTTTTTTAAATTCATGCTTATTTTATTCAGTTTTTCAAAGAGAAGGACTCTGTACAGATGCCTACAGTAGAACTGTGTTAGTCTCATCAGCTCTGAAGTTCTGATGTCTAAGTCTAAATTATTTTTATTTCATTTATGTGTAATCCAACTTAACTTTCTCTTCTCAGGCCATGGGGAATTTTTGATCACCTTTGATGAACATATCTTTTCTTTTTTTTCATCTTTTTTTTCCATTTCCTTGGCTAACCACGGTATTTTGATGCATCTGAATTCTGGATAATTAACTATGTAGATGTTTAAATGTTCTGTCCAAAAGGGTATCCAGCAGCTACTTGTAACTATGGATCATTTGCAATGTGGCTCATTCCAGATTTTGAATACCAAGTACCATGAAATAAATTGTTTCCTTTTAGATTTTGATTACCTTGAAATGATACTATTTTGGATATGTTGAGTTAAATAAAATATGCCATTAAAATCAGTTTCACTTACATCTTTTACCTTTTTAGTCTGATTTCTTGAATATTTGAAATTACATATGCAGCTCACCTAATATTGCCACTGGGCAACTTTGCTGTTTCCCATATAGTTTCTTTGCACCTTAGCACCCACATTCAGTATTAAAGACCTGTTTCAGTTTAATTGAAAGAATATTTGCTATGATCATATTCTGTGTATGCTTCTCACTACTGTACCTTTCTTAAATTTTAGCAAGAAAAAAAACAACAAAAAAAAAAAAAAACCTTTTTATGTTTTTTGTTCCACAAATTTCATCTCTTGTTGTGATTGCCTTTCTTCCTTGAGAGAATTAGTGTATGCTCTGTCACTGGCCCTGGGCCTTGTTTGCTTGCCAGCCTGTGCAGATAAGGGGCTTTGAGTATGGGCTTTGATCTGCATGTTTGAGTTTATAAATCATTTACTTTGTGGGCAGGGGTCCTCAGTAAATTTTTTTGCTTTTCCTTTTCTTTTAAAACAAAGCTTGAGTTACCAATTAAAATGTATTTATAAGAGGCTACATATTTTTATTTCTTGGGAATTAACAATTATTGGATTTTCATGGATGACCAGAAGAATGCTATGATGTGGTTTCTAGAAACCATTTTTTTTTTAAACTAGCTTGTTAATTTTTTAAAACGTGATTGAAGTTTTAAGTGAAATTCACAGCCTTTTGTTGAATCCATCACCTTCATGCCTCCTTCAAAGGAATTTGGAATCCTGGCCTCTTGGCTAGCCATTTGGTACCATCTCAGCTGGAGCAGTTAGAATCCCTTTCTGCTTATTAAGATCACAATGTGGAATTCCACAGGCTGAGAGGCCACTCACCCATTTTGGGATGGTGAATGCAGAAAGTCAGAGGTTTTATTTTGGCTCAGGGAATTTGTCTGTGACCGTGGAGCTGAAATATGAAACAAACCAGCTCTGGAGCCATAGAGTCTTGCATTTATAGTGGGAGTGATTAGATAAGTGGTCTGCTGGTGACATGGACATGATTCATGCTCTATCTACTGAGGACTGAACTTTCCAAATACTTTCAGTACACTGATAGTACATTTCTTAAATGCTAAATATATCTAACTGTTAACAGCTAATTGTCTGTCGGGCTCATTGTCTGTTACCCTTTAAGGCTAAGGTCAAACCGTCCTTCCAGTTTTGTAGATATAAGTATACAAATTAGTGGCAGAGGAAAGCAAAGAAAATCTATTTTTAAAACAGTGTACACTTTTAAATCTTGGGTACCTTAAAAAGTTGAAAGTAATCATCTCAACTACTCTTAAACTGCTTGTTATTCTTGTTGTTTAGTTTTTGGCTTTGGAACAGTATCATACAACTTTACATCTGGGGAGAAAATACCTTATAGATCATCTGCTCCATGCACTTAATCTTAACAGGTTGTGATTTTGTTTAAGGAAGTTGTGTGACTTTCAAGTCTCTGAAGCTAACACACTGATAGCATGAGTTAACCCGTGTTTGAATCTCTAAGGTTTTCCTTCTGTCAGAGTTTGTTTCTCCACTCAAAAAGATTCAGGATGAACAAAACATCCAAGAACTAACTACTTTTAATTTCAAAGAAACAACACCTGTCTCCCTGATCCCTAGTTGGTTTTCATTTATAAAATGATAGGTCTTAGATGATTTCTAAGATTCTTTTTTTGTTCACACAAATTATAGCATGAGGTCTTTCCTTTAAAAAAAGAAAAAAACAACTGCGGGCAGTGTTATTACCTCAAATACATATGTTTTCAATCTTTTATAAAGGCACTTCAATTTTAAGGTTATGTTAAGGGACATTTAAAAAATCCAGATGAAATTCCCACTGCTTGGAGGTGAAGGTGGGGACGAATGTGCGCGCGCACACACACGTGCAACATGGGCTCTGAGATCTTTCCATATAGGTCAGCACCAGGCTCTAGGAGAGAGGCTGAGATGGAGGCTAAGGCCAACTTGTCAAGGTTTTGAGCTTTGATAATAAAAGTCTTGCTCTGTTCTTTTCTTCCCTGGCAGCGTGTGTCTTGCCTGTTTCCAAGGCCTGTAAGTAGGCCAGAGAGCCACTGCAGGTCGGCCTTGGAAGATGATAAGAACTCTGTCCCTTGCAACAGTAAGCAAGAAGGCTCCCCTTCTGTGACTTTGCACTGACCAGTCGCTGGGTGGGTGTGTTCCCTCTTTTATTTTTATCCTTTTGCATTTCTCTCCTGTGCTAACCTCATTCAGCTTGATTTGCCCTAAGTCCTGCTTGGAAAGAGGGGGGCATGATGAAGAGAACCCACGATTTAGAGAATGGCAAATTGGGTTTCTAGAGCAGCTTTGTCCTGTTCCGCTGGAGACCCTTGGCCAAGTCTTGCCACCTCTTTCTGTCCTCAAATGCAGCCCTTGTAGGCCTGGGTACTTTTCTCCTTTGAACTTTCATTGCAGTAAATAACATATTTGCTTTAGAACAAAGTTATTCTTTCTTTCATGCTCTTTCCCTTCCTTCTCTTCATGGCAGAAAGGTGTGTTTACTCTACTTCCTCAAGAGCATGAATATTCCTTTGCCGTCTCCTGATAACGATAGTTGTTACTTAGGTGCATCAGCCCACTAGCTTGCAGTACAAAATTTATTATTTCAGACTTGAGGGACAAAGGCCAAAGCTTTTGTGATGGGAAAATACCCTGGTGACTGTTGCTGTGAGCATTTGGCCTTGACTGACTCTTTTCTTGGTTTTGTCCTTATTATTCCCCTTTTCCTAAGTTTGATTCCGACTGACTTCCTGGCAGAAGTGGCTGCAGAAATTTCTCCCTGTTCCTGGCCCTAACTCAGCATCTCACAAAGGGGCCAGGTTAATTCTTAAGAAATAATTTATGCAGTCAAAGAATGTGGTTTACAGAGAGTCCTATGTAGGGAAACACTGTTTGGTGATGTTAGTTTTTGGCTTCAACTAAAACAAAGAAGAATTAACCCACAGGACAGTGCTTAACAGGGGAGGTAAGAGCAGAGGTCCCTGTGTGTGATTAGTACAGTGCCAGGGTATTTTTCTTTCTGGTGTTGACGTGGGCAGCACCAAGTTCTTCATTCAGAAAGGGAATAAACCCCTAAGTGTGTCAGGTTATTGCCTCTTATCTCAAGAAAGGACACCATATGGTCCTGTATTTGTATGCTCTTGCCATGACAATTCCTTCTGTCAAAAATGATTTTCTCCAGAAGTATGGTATGTAAATTCTTGGCTGATCATTCTAAAAAGGAAGGGAATAGCATTTGTTAACCAGCATTTTTGAAAATACTATTTTGGCATATGAAAGAGGAAGTAACAACCCTTGGAAGTGTTGACACTATTTATGTGCTTTTAGTTATAATAAGGATACATGATTTTATAAACAGTAAGAAAAGCTTTCTTCTTCATCTTCAGATTATCTGGATATGTCTCTTTTTTGTTGTTTGTTTTTGTTTTTAAGTTTCATATTCTTGAGTAGCCTAGGAAAGCATCAAAGAGCTTTTGACATCAGTTATTTGTGAAATCACCTTGAAGCAAATAATTGGTTCTGGCTGGAATGATACTGAAATTTACAAAAATAAATCATTCTTCAGTTCTTGAAAATAACAGTCCAAAGTGTTGTATAAAGTATGGTTGTCCCATATGTAGCTCCTCATATTGTCTGTTCATTTATTATTATAATACCTAAAAAGAGACGTGGCCAAAGAATTCAGCTTTAAGTTTCCAATATGTTTAATGATGATCTTCCTCCCCAAATCCTTCCTGAACTGTGCAAGAAGGAGGAAATCATGAGTTTACTTTTAATTGTGTGGGGATATAGAAATCCACCAACTTACAGTAGGACCAACTTAAAGTAGGATGATAACATTTCTTTTTTGTTTGTTAATTGTATGTAAATTAGTAAAGTGCTTTTTCTTTTATAAGAGTATTGGATTCTTTTTTAAAAGAGAAATGTTACCTAGGTCACAGGCTAGTCTACCTATTTATTTATTTTGTAGCAACAGGTATCTTGTTTCTATGGAAAATGTCATTAATTTGAATTGGGCACATAAAAATGAATATTCTTTTCTGCTCCTTATTAGCTTCAGTAGCATGAGTTTGTAGGTACAGTAGTTATATCATTAGCTGTCTAGTTATTCTGGCCATGGTTCAGAATCTGGTTTAATAAGATTAATCATAATGCTTTTAGTACTGGAGAAGGTGCTATTGTTCTGTCAAAGTGTTATTTAATGGCTGATGTGAACATAGCCCATTGAGGTATGACTGGACACAACTTTTCATTATTCTGCCTTTCTTGACTGGCCAGGTAAATGGAATTCTACAGAGTAGGGATAGAAAAAGAGAAGTGTATTTATTTGTTTAGATATTACTCCTTATAGGTCAGGTTGAGAAAACTTGGGAAAAGCTGCTCTGTTCTGACTTGTTGTTGTTGTTTGTTTGCTTTTTTAAAAAAGGACTTAGAGAGTTTTTGCAAAGCAAAGTTCACATGGACAAAAAGTGGCTAGTTAAAACTCTTGGGTAGGTCATCTGATGAGTGCAAAATATAGTGTCATAGGAAAAAAAACTAGAATTTTTAATTTTGTCATTAAAATTTGCATATATTATTGGGCAGGCACACATTGCACACATGTGCTTTGAAGACTTAGAATAAACTTGATTTTCTGAAATTCCTCTTTGGATGGCTTCTGTATTTGACTGTTAGAGGGACATGAATGTGTCTTTGAGCAGCTGTTTGATTAAAAGCTGAGCCCCAGTCTGTCAGGGTGAGTTAGATTTGGCCAGGACCCAAGTGTATGTGATTGCATTTCATCTACTTCCTATCTTAACAGATGGATCTGTTTCTTTGACTATTCCTAGTCTGTCCTTTAGCAATACCTAGATATACCAATGTCTGTAGAGTGCATTGATCAAAAAAGAGTTAATGATGCTTTTCTGAGGAATGTTATGTTTCCCATAGCACTTTTTAAATTTATGGATCAAATAAACAACTGAGAGTTTTCAGCACTTTTTCAGATCTTTGGAAGTTGTCTCCAAAGCCTGATCCAAAGAAAATGAGGCCATTTATCTTTCCAGGGGTTTCCATGCCCTCTCAACACCTATGTGTTAATGGGATAAGTAAGAGTGGTTTTCACTCCTTGAAACCTGCAGGCTATCAAATGGAGAGGAAAAAAAGTGGAAAGGTTACTGCTTCCTATGTCTACCAGGTTTTATTATGGAAACTGTTCAGCCAGATAATTGGGTTTAATTTGTTACAGAGGGGGAGATTTGTATTGTAAACAAGAAAGTTCTTTGAAGATAAATCTTGTCCATAGTTGTTAGAATAATGTTAGAGGAAGCTTGAACTTTTTTTTTTTTTTAATTTTTTAATGGCCTGGAGTCAGAATCAGAAGGGCCTTTTCCTTTTCTTTCTTTCTTTTACAACCCTCTCCCTTTTTCTTTTTTCTTTTCTTTTTTTTTTTTTTTGCTAGAGCACAAGGTGTTAGTGGGGGCTAGATAGTGGTGCTAAGGTGTTAATTAATAGTTTTCACAGCTTATTTCCTTCCTTCCCTTTTTTTTTTTTTTTTTTGCACACTAATTAAAATACACAACAACCTTTAACTCCTTCCCCCAAAGGAAAACTTATTTCTTTTGACGTCTTCATTTTTTTTGACTTTGCTCACCCTCCCCTGCTATCCTCTTTATCAAGGACTTCTTTATAAACTAAGAAGAGCCCTTAATATGTTTATTTGCAACTCTTAAACTATTGGGGAAATGAATCATACTTGTAAAGTCAAGATTTGTTTTAATATGTATCAACATGATAGCATGCATATTATGACACACCTATTAAGTCATTTATTCGTTCTCCTCATGTGTTTTCCACATTGGGCTCTTTATGGTTTAATCCTTTGTCATTTTCAGTGACTAGGTAATAGTGTTTCTGGAGTCTTTTATCACCAATGAGACAGTTTCCATTTTGAATATTCATACCATCTCATACTCTGTACCATCACAGCAAAGATCCAGATTTTAAACACAATATCTGTAGGTATTAGATGTGAGATATTGTAAGTCTAGATTCACTTTTTAACTTTAGGTGCTTTGCTTCAGAAAATATGTTATTCTTTTATAAAGGAAATATTTATTTCTTTACATTTATTTACTTATTTACTTTTTATTTACATTTCAAAAGTCCTTGAAATGATGAGCTTTTGATTTTGTGGTGTGGAGCTAGAATTTTTCTAAAACATTTCTATGATAAATGTGCTAGAGAGTAGTACATTTTAGTTTGGCCTGCTTTTAATTGTCAAACTTGTAGAGCTTTTCAGCTTTGTTATTGTCATTATTTATTTTCTCACAAAATATTTGTCATGGGATTAGTTAATGGATACCTAGTTTGGATGTGTACATGTGTTGAATGCTGGATTTAGTTTCCCCCTTGTACATAATTTTTACCTTTATTTTTTTTTTTAGTTTTTGCTTATGTCCAGAGTAATGTTAACTCAACATTTGTGTAACTAGAAAAAGTATCTCACATTATCTTTGACAGAAATTAGACTTAATTAGAGATGCTTAACCAAAATTATAAATTATTTTAAAAGCTTGAATTGATTTTTAAGTGCTGATACATATTTATCATTATGTGATAAAAGAGTTTTCACTAACAATTATAAAGTCAGAAGCAAGAGGCCACTAGCAGAGGCAGATGCCCTAAATCTTAGAAACAGACAAGTAGCTCATTTTGTGGGCTTCCTCACTGTTGATCAATTACCTGTTACAGAACTTTATTTATTCTTTCATATCTAGAAGTTTGTGACCTAGGTGATGATTTTCCTTTTCTAATGAATACGTAAGGTCAAACCATCCCACCGGAAGGGAAACAAAACTAAGTAAGATGGTTCTCAAAACATAGATATTATACTTTCCTATCCCATATTTGCTAATGGTGACTGACTACTGGTGGGAAATTAAAATTTTTAATTATCTCATATTCACAATTTCAGGATAGAGAACTTATGAATAAACTCTAGGAGTAAAGTCATATCATGAGAGGATATGAATGCATTCTCTTCATTTCCCATTAATTATAATTTCTATTTGGGGGGTTTTATAGTGAATTCTCAACTAACTAATCAACATGGTAGAGTGGTGTTTCCTGGCTAATTAAGTCATGTAGGGTTAACCAGAAACCTATTTTATTTTCTTATAAAGATTATTAAACATCTGTATGAAGCATATTAGAATACTTTAGCTATTATGACAACTTAATGAATGGAATTATATTTTTAATTAAGGGACTGTGCATTAATTTGGGTGAATATTTTTCTGAATTTAAAATTTTCATTTTGAGGTTCTGTGATAGGCTGTAGCCTGGAAGTTAGGAGAGAATGAAAAATGACTGATAAAAATTTGTTTTGTTGTCATTTTGAGCATTTTCTCTGAATTTGGAATAAAAGAAATAATATTTAATTGCGTATAGTTAATGGATTCTGCTTAATTTAGGCTATATTTCTTTTTATGAAAAGCTTATTTTGAAAATGATAGCAAGAATTTGGAAGTATTCCAGAACTCTAACATTCATACTTAATAATTTGCTTCATTCAGATTTATTTTGATTGGCATGTGATGCCTATGTTGTGTTCTAAAAAATCTGAAATCACAACATCTTGATAGAGTCTGCTCTATTTTTGAATTGTTTTAAATAGTAACTTTAAAATTTGCATTAATTGAAAGGTATCTTGTCATAACATTTGCTTTGTGTCATGAAAGGTTATCTATATTTGGAAGTAACATTTTGGTAAAAGGAAGATTATGGAATATTTATGAACTTTCTCTCTCAGAGACTCACAGAACAGGATGGAACTTTAGAGCTTTTCAACCACAACCTTCTCAATTTGCAGCTGAAGGAAATGTATTGCAGAAAGATCAAATGACATGCCCAAGGACACATAGCTGAAAGTATTGTGAGAGGAATTCTAACTCAAGACCCCTAGATATAGGTCAAGTCTTTTTAACCATGAAACCATCTATTCAACAAAACATAATATTTCTTAAAAATCCTGGTATAAAGCTAGAAGGTAGTGAATTTTATTATAAATACACTTCATTAATATTTTATCACATGTAAATACATATGTATAGGCTCACATACATTTGCATCTCTGTATATGTTTAGCTTGTCAAATGCTTTTATCTTTTCACCTAGTAAAATATGTTTGATTTAATTGGTAAATTAATCATGAGTGTGAGTATAATTATATGAGGATAATTTTACTTATTCTTCTGATCCAATTTTAGGAGTATTGTACCTTAATAACAATTCCATAAGATAATGAATAGTGAAAAGAATTCTGTGTACAACAATAAAATTAAAATGAGAATGCTTAACAGTTTTTAAAATATATTTGATGAAAAATGACAATTAAAGATTGTCAATGATTCTAATTTCAAGTAACACATTTTTCTAATATAGAACAAACACATGTGCACTTTGAATTTATTTTGATTTAGTTAATTCTTTAGAAACAATGGCTCTGCAGAACCTCTTAATGAATATACATGGTAAAGGTTTTTAAGGTTCCTATTTGGTAGTGAAACAACAGAAACTTTTGATAACATTGTTTATGGTATTTCTTCATTATAAATCCATTTTTATTAACAAAAATCAATATTATAACCAAGTAGAATTAATACTGATTGTGTTCCTGGACAGGCAGACAGGAAAAAGTCATAGCCAGTTGGCATCAAGAAGTGCTGCAAGAGCTTAATGCCCCTGTCCACAGCTGGTGGAAGTTGCCAGAAAAAGTGCTGTTCCAAATTTTCCTTGGCTATTGGTGTTCATAGGGTGCAGCCTGATTTTGAATTTTAGAGCCTCTAATTTTTTAAACTACATTTTAAAAATCTTGTTGATTTCTTCTTCTTCTTTTTTAACATATAAGTGTTTATTGTGCTTATCAGTTAGGTTTAAGACTCTTATGTTATTTCATTTATTTCTTTTCTGACAGTTAACTGAATACCTGCCTACTGTGAAAATCTACTATTCAGTAACTAGTGGAAAACAGGGTGATTTTTCATAGGCAAATACCATTTTTGATTTTTAGTATCAGCTCTGATATATATAGTATACACACACACACACACACACACACACACACACATACACACATACACTTTACCTGACTTCAGATTTATACCCTAAATTTTTTATGATTTGAAAACCAGGTTCAGTTGCAATGTTGAGGATTCTTGGATATGTACTATTGCTCACTCTGTATTAGAAGCTATTTTCATGCTTTGTTTCTTTTTAATTTCCATTTCATTTTCTCAGATAATTTTGAGCCACTTCCCATACCCTTTGCCACCACTCCCACAAATAAGCCAAACAAATAAGGCTTACTCCAAAGCATAAGATAAGTTTGGGGATTTTCTATATTTAATTTACATTAAGTGCCTAAACTCTTGACTTTAAGCGGCAAGGGAATAATTTGCATATTCATTACAAAATAAATAATCTTTGCAATTGCTCTTTCCAAAGGTACCAACTCTTGTCTCTCACAGTTGGATACTCAGTATGGAAATGGGCCTTGTGTCCTGTATTCCAGTCAAAATCTTGACTGTTGGGCAGGATAGAAAGTACCAGAAAGAGAGGATATTGGTCTGTGTTACCACCCCTCTGTTTCAAGTTGTTTTTAAAAAAGAAAAGAAAGAAAGAAAAAAAAAAATTTAAGAAATGACTCTGCAGAGATGCATCATAATACCCCCCTCCAACTGTGTTTGAAATTTTCATTTCTTAATTCTTTAGGCATTTTGCAGCCAATCAATTCTAAACACTTGGGATTTTTTTCTCCACTTAATTAAATTTTAAAAAGCGCCCCCCCCAAACTAAAATTAATCCCTGTTTCCCTGATTTATGACATATAGAGTCATTTTCTCCAAAGAAGGGAACTGCTATCTTTTTTAATGGTAAAACCAGGACACAGGCAAATTCCATAATAGAAAAGTTTCCCACTCCCTGATCAAGGTGAGTGGGTGTGAAATGTGCCCATTTCTTTATGGAAATCAGAACAGGTTTCCTTCCCTCTTGAGCAACTTGAGAAACAGGAAGAGACACAGGTGAAAAATGGAGGGGGCAGAGAAAAACTGAAACAGGTGGACAAGTGGCTAATTTTGGCTCCAGTAGGATTTTCATTATGTCAAAAGTAGGACTTCTTGTAATGCAGAGTATTTTTTTTTCTTTCTTATATTAGAATCTTTAAGTAACATAATCAAGCAAATTAAAAACCCTTTTTTTTCATGCTTAGGGGAGATTTTTGTAAATCTATTGTGTGCTTCAAGCTATACAATTTCATTTTCTGAAAAAAAAAAGTTTATTTTGTACATCAATCAAGTCTTCCTCTTTAAAAACCCTGGATCCTCAAGAACCATTATTTCAGTCAAACATAGCATTTTACTCAGAGTAAATTGCACATGGGTATTAAATAAAGCTTGGTGAGATTAAATTCCCAAATGTGTTATGGTGTATTTGTTTATAAATCACAGGTGTGGTTACAGCCGAGTCTCCAGGTGGCTTTTGGAGAAATATAATTTAATAGGGTGCTGTTAAAGAAATGCATCCAGGTGCAGATGACTTTGAAAGACAGGAAAATTCACCACTAACTTCATTATGATACATGGAAATTAAGTTGTGTTTAGTCAGGAGAGTCATATAAATAGCAACAGGGGTCATAGGACACTGCTGGTCGGTGGGGGAGGTGGGTAGAGGATATGTTTGTAGTTTAAAACTGGAACATTGGAAAGCTCTGGAATACCCTTGAACAATAGTTAGAATGTGTAAGCGGGAAGCAAACTGCTAAGTTATTGTAGACACAAAGTAACTGAAAAGTTATTTAGACCATTGACATTAAGTTTGATCATTCCTAGTAGCTGTATGAGAGGATAACTCTTTGTTTTATGTTCACAAATCATTGTGTACACTGTGGTTAGTTTTAAACTGGAATGTTCTAGAATACATGTGTTGAGCAAATATGAAATATGACAAGAAATAAGATACTGATGCTTGTTGATAAGTTTTACAAAATTTCACTTTTTAAAAGCGTATGTCTGAGTGGATTATAGTCAATCCCTCTTTATGGGGTTAGTCTTGCCTGCATTCAGACCTCACTCCGTGGGACAAAAAAAGTTTGAGCTAGCGAGTTAGTGCTCTTGTTTGGATATGGTTTGAGTGTGTCCCCCAAGGGTTCACAGGCTGGAAGCTTGGTCCCCAGAGTAGCAGTGTGAGAAGTGGTAGAGTCTTGAAGAGGTGAGGCCTAGCTGGAATTGGTTAGGCTGTTAGGGGCACTGCTCTTGGAAGGGACTAATGCTGTTCTCACAAAGTGAGTGAGTTCTCCCAAGAGAAGATGGTTAAAGTTTGAATCCACTCCACGTGCTGGCCCCTTCTGTATGAAGCTAGTTCCCTTTCTACTTCACCACATTGTGACCCAGCCGAGGGAACCCTCACTAAAGGCTGATGATGAGGCTCTCTAATCTTGTACCTTCCGCTTCTGAAACTGTGAAGTAGACTTCCTTTCTTCACAAATTCCTCAGGTATTTTCTGTTCTAGAAACAGAAAATGAACTAATACACGTGTGCTCTATAAGTATTGTAGTTCTGTGTCCTGTAGTGTCCTCTAGTTCTGTGGTCTATCTTTTTAAATTTAGAGTAGTAACTCTGAAGATTCTAATAGTTGTAATTTTTTAAATTTCAAATAAAAACCTTTTAGGTTTTGCCAAAGTTTTTTTAAAACTTTGGGCCCCATATGTTTATGTGAACAACATTATATCATCTCGTGAAAACTCTGGTAGGGTACTGAAGACCATAGCTAAGTTGTTCTGTATACCAGATTTGAGAAACTAGGCCCTTCTGACTTTCCTGTATACTGATAGGTTAGCATAGTGTATTAATCCAGGTCTTCCAGAAAAACAAAATCTTTTATATCAATATCAATATCCATCTATTAGCTATCATCTATATATGTCTGTAAGGATTTATTGTAAGGAAGTGGCTCATGTGATTATGGAATCTTCCAAGTATCAAGACCTGAAGGAGAGTCGGCAAGCTGAAGACTCAAGAGAGATGATTGTGAAGTTGTAGTCTGAAGGCTAGCAGTCTCAAGACCCAGGAGGAACCGGTGTTCTTCAAGAGTTCAAGTCTGAAGGCAGGAAAAAGCTGATGTCCCTGGTCAAAGACATCTAACAGGAGGACTCTCTCTTGCTCAGGGAGGCTCAGCCTTTTGTACTTCTCAGACCTTCAGCTGACTAGGGGAGGTTCGCCCACACTGGGGAGGCCAATCTACTTTATTAAGTCTACTGACTTAAATGTGAGTCTCATCGGAATCCACTCTCATAGAAATACCTAGAATAAGGTTTGACCTAGTGCCTGGACATTACATGGCCCAGTCAAGTTGACAGTTAAATTAACTACCATATGTAGCAGCGTCTGTCCAGTGCCCAGGACAGTGCATTACAAAGATCAGTGGTCAATAAATATTTAAATGGATGGATGGATGGATGGATGGATGGATGGATGAATAAATGTTCAACACAAAAGCTAAATAATCATGTTTCCATATTGTAGATCTACAAATACATCTGATTTTGCTAATTAAAAAATCCAAGATTTCACATGTATTTGAAATATAGTATTAGTTGATGTTTTTATTTATTTAACACCTGGGCCATGTTGAAGGTTATACCTGCCTTGAGATTTAAACATCTCTTTTCTGTTAAATTCAACATTTTTACTTGCTACTTTCTTCCATTACGTATCACCCTGTCTCAATTTTTCTGTAACTTCCATGGCCTTGCTTTCATATGTAGGTATATTTAGTATTTATATTCAGTTTTTTATTTATCTTTATATTTAATATTTATCTTCTTTTCTCTATAACTCATTTTAGTTTTGGTTGGTTTTGACCTTATTGAACTTCTTTCTAGTAGCTTGTTGCCAATTATCTTTATTTACTGCATAGATAATAACTTTCACATTTTTATTGGTATAAAAGTGTTCAGTGAAATCCTACAACTGGCAATGACTTTATTAATGTGACTACAAACAAAAAGTGAAGTACAACATCAATATTTTGAAAATGAATTATATATACTATATATATCTTGAATCTATTCTCTTAATGTGATCTTTTCACCATAGAATTATAAAGTCTTATTGATCTGCATTCTTTTAAGTTCTTACAATGTAGATACTGCCAGTGTTAGGGGACATGTTGATGTCCAATAACTTATAAACTAACAATGTAAGACACCAGAAAATATAATGGAAACACCATATTTTAAAGGATTTTCTTAGTAATAGTTTTCTCCCCATAACCAAAAAGTTAATATATGTTTTCTGTAGGAAATTAAAATAATCCTGTTATATTTTTAATTATAAAAGCATAATAAACTTACCTTTAAACAGCAGAGGTATACAATGAAGGTAATAAACATCACCTGTAAACATAAACCCTGGACCCTGGAGTTGTTAGGTTAGTTATAGCCATCCATTTCTTTCCTACACCTGTAGTAGAGGCCATCATTCAATGTGGGCTCTGCATTGGTGTATTCACTTACTCCCTAAGGTTTATTTGTAACACCATTGAATACTAATGGTGCATTTTTCTTGGTTATTTGAGGACGTGCACAGAGTGTCAGAACATTCCAGTTATTCCACACATTTTCGAAGCTGAAGTTGAACGAGGTGACACTTGGCCACCTTCTTTCAACTCTCAGCCTGTAAACAAGAGTCCTTTTTTTTTTCTTTCAATCTGTCTAATGCTGCCTTTTAGCATTTTTATGCTTTTTGTTGGTGATTTTGATGTTTAAGATGGCCCCTGGACCTATATAGTACTGAGGTGCTTTCTAGGATTTCTAAGTGCACAAAGGCTATGTTGTACCTTGCCGAGAAAGTATGTGTGCTGGATAAGTTTTATTCAGGTAGAGCTATAATGATGTTGGCCGTACACTTAGTGTCATGAATCCACGGTATGTATTAAATAAGGTGTCTTTAAATAAAATGTACATGAAACACAGTATTCATCAGCTGACAAAATTATCATAACCAGAGGCTGGCAGGAACCTCTCTCTGTGTTTTCCCTGTTTGTAAATTCAGTGCTTTCACAATGTTACAGATTTCATAATGAGAATAACAAGAACACTTTATTTTTTTTTTCAAAAATTAAGTTCCACTGTAATTTATGCATTTTCCCTTTAATGGCATATTTGAATATTTTCTGGTGTCATTAAATATTTTAATATCATTTTAATGTCTGTGTAGCAATACAGCCTACAGAAGTGCTATTAGTTTATTTAATAAAAGTCGTCCTTTTATAGATCATTTGCTAATCCCCCTGTCTAACGTTTTGCTATCATATGCAATTCTGGAAGAAAAATTCTGTAGCTTAATCTTTACCACATCCATGATTTTTTTCCTTAGGATAATTTTTATGCAAATGAAATTTTTTAGACATAGCTTATGCAAATCAAAAGTTGGCTGTTTGCAATATTCCTTTGTGATCTTTCTAATATGCTCTGTCCTGCATAGAAGAAAATTAACAGAGTCCCATTTTATCAAATTTTGAAAACCTTTATAAGAATATGAAAAAATATATAAAAGTTCTTTTTAATCTCTTATTTCAGTGGCCATTTATAGTAAATTTGTACTGATGTATGTAAGTTGCATTGTAGAGTCCTTTAAATATGGAGAGACTCATAGATTAGATATGAATGTGCCCGCAGGAACTGTTAGGGTTTTTTAGTCCACCTCCTACTTTTTATTGATAAGGTAATAAACATTACCTGTAAACATAAATGTCAGACTGGTTGACTGCTTTATTTTGAATTGAATTTTTTTAAAAGAAGAAAACCACATAGCTTTATTTATTTTTTTAATATTATAACCACGGATGTGCAGGAGGACTCAGACTGTCTATTGCCACACCCATACCCTCTTTGATTTGTTTTTTTCTAGCTTTGTTTTAGACACCTAAATTCAAGAAACACAAATGCACATCTATTCTTTGTAGGCACAGGTGCAGAAATGAAGAAAGGGCACCCCTCTCTCTCATCCAGCAAGTCAGAGCAGGCACACCGATGCTCTCTTCTCTAAGGGAGATACTGATTAATGTCTCTGGGGGTACTCTGAAGTAGAATGCATTGGAAATACAGAGATTGGAGAAAATACTACTTTCTGCTGTGAGAATTGAATAACTGAATAAAGTGGCATGTGTTTTAGACATTGAATGATGACTTGGAAATTATCATTGGAAAAATTATCTAATGGTATAAATTTGCATACTTCTACTACATTGGCAGATTTTTAAATTTTGCATATGATCTTTCTCAAATAAGGCACTTGTTTAGCTTGTCATTATTTTAAGCACTGCTGCTACAGAAAAGCAAATATTGATATTCCTGCATCACTCTTATTTGTGAAGTGTGTTTGGTATTTCATATTTTTTACATAGTCTCATAATAATTGTGTTAGGTTTTTTGGTCACTGTGACCAAAATACCTGACAAGAACCACTTAGAGGAGGGAAAGTTTATTGGGGGCTCATGGTTTTAGAGGTTCAGTCCATGGATTTCCTACTGTCTTGCTCTGGGATGGAGGAAGGTCAGAACATCATGGCGGAAAGGCATGGTGGAGGAAAGCTACTCAATTCAAGCAGAGAAATCCTGAGCAACAGTGACAGAATGTCTTCAATGACCTACTTCCTCCAACTCTGTCCCAGTTACCACCCAAGTTAGCCCATTCAGATTATTAATCTAGTAAATGGAGTAATCCATTGATCAGGTTGCAGTTCTCACAATCTAATCATTTCACATCTAAAGATTCCTGCATTAACACAGGAGTATGAGGGGACACCTCATATTCAGTCCTTAACAATAATTATTTTGGTTTGTTTATTATTTTGGATCATACATCATTTAGTATATAATTTTAGGTTGTATTGATACATTTTAATTTTACACTCTTCTCTAATTTGATCAATTTGGATTTTGCTCCATGTTTTGATTATTATAGATAATCACAAATGAATAATTAAATGCTTATATAGCTTGTGAAATATTTTTGGGCATATATTCCTCAGAGTGGAATTACATTAAACTACTTTATAGCTTTTGTCATGTATTTTCATAATGCTGTCCAAAAATGTTTGGCTGATTACTTGCATTCCTTTCCATGGTTATTCCATCATTGTATGGTGTGTGTGTGTGTGTGTGTGTGTGTGTGTTTAAAAATCCTACTTTCTTAGCAACTGAAAAATGGCATCTCATCTTTTTAAATGTACATTTGTTTTACTACTAGCAAGTATCAGTCATTTTTCCTAATAGTATTTGCTACTGAGATTATATCTTAGGTAAAATTGATTGTAGTTTTTGCCCAAAAACTTGCTTTGTAGAACCTTTCTTTGTCTCACTCAAAGTCATTCCGTTATTTATGGAGATATTCCAAATTAAATATTTTTGTGTATATAAAATTTGAAGTCCATAATGTGTACCTTCATATGTTGAGTGGTGCAGAGGGAATAGCACCTCGTATGATTGGGTTTCTCACTTAGCACAGATACTTTATGGAAGAAAAATATGTCTGAACAACCTTCACAATGACGTGTAAAAGAAGCAGATGTTATACCAATAGTATAATTCTAAAATAGTTTATTTTCTATCATTGGAATGCATCTGTTCACCATAGTAATAATAGCCCATTCTGATTCCTTCCTCTTTCTTTGTGTTGTTACTATACCTTGTATATATTCTCCATTAGGGAAACTTAGTCACAGTACATTGTCATTAAGACTTTTTTTATGTGTATATGTTCCCTCTTCTAGATGCTCCCTGAGGAGTAGAAACCCATAGTCAAACCCTTTCTTCCCTTAATTCCTGATGCTAACACATAGCCATGAAGTCACTCCTTAGTTTTTTCACTCATTTAGCAAACATTTATTGGATGTCCAAGTGCTCTCCAGAGTTTTATTGGGCGTGGAGTCCATAAAGATGAAAAACCCTGGTCCCTGAAGTCTGGCCAGACTATTTCCAGGGAGGAGAAACTTGAGTCCCTAGATAATTGACAGAGTGTGAAATCTGATTTTAGAGTTTAGTAAGGCCTTAAAGCACTAAAAAATATGAGTCGAGACACTTTATTAAAGCAGCAACTATCAGAACTTACTGGAAAAAGTATGTTATAACATGTTATAAATTCTTTACAGTTTGTTTTCCCAAACTTTATAGGTTTTTAGCTAAATTGGTCTGGACAACTCTGAGTCCCTACCCTCATTCATTAAAAATCCTAACTCATAGAGATGTACTATTTAGAGCAGACAGGAACCTTAGCAATCATCTATTTTAAATCCTTCTTTTTACAGTTGAGGAAATTAGACCCTAAAGCATTCATAACTTACCCCAGCCTGGTTGAGGCTTTTTTTCAGATCTTATTTCAATATTGTAGAAGGATATATTTCCTTATAAATATGATGAAGAACATTCTGTGCATCCTTGCACATTTGAGCCTAAGAGTTTTTAATCAGACACAAGAATCATTTAGATTCAGGCTCATGTTGATGGTGGGCTGTGTCTTCCATGTAGACTCTGCTCACATACCACCCCCATTTCCCTTTGTGCCGTGTGTACCTCCAAAAACGTCACAGGAAACTGAGCTCTGTGATATTTCTTATATTTCTACAGTGTTTGCTGCTTAAAAAGAGATTGAAGTCTACTTTTAGAATTCAGTTGTGGTTCTTTGTGACAAAGATACGTACAAATTAGTACTTGGTTCTGAGCTTTAGTTTTTCAGTGTAATATATAATATGTAAAGGAAGGAGAGTACATCAAGGAGAATATATAATGCAGTTGGCTCATGGCAGTAGAATTTTTCACAGTGTTTTGTCTGAACCTTATAAAACAGCCAAGCGCTTAGTGTTTTTTGAGAACAATCCAATGTTTTGTTTTCTCTTTTACTTTGATTAGACTTTAGAAGATAAAGATATGTCTATCTTAGTCACACCAGATCAAGCTCACATGGTAGCCTTCATATGAGATGAGTGTGGCAAAAGGCAGAAAAAACCCTTTGGAACTGTATATTATTGATTAACTAAATTACAGACGTTCACTTATCCCTTTATTACATGAAGCAATCTTTCAGTTCAAATGAGGACTCAGAGGCAAGAGACTTCACTTAACATCTTCTAACTTGGGGTTGGTTGGTTTGTTTGTTTTCAGATCTGAGTCAGAAGTTTTAATTTTAGAGTACTCTTTAGGGCCATATTTCTGTTCCCTGAATTGCCAAATTGTGTGTGTGTTTTCCTAGAGAAGGACTCCTAGCATCATAACCGTATCCTCAAAGGAATTCTCAGATCAAAGATGAGGAAAACAATTGCTCCAAACTTTCACACAGTAACTGCTAGATTGTGGTAATTTGTGAAATGAAAAGCAACTTCACTGTTGACATCCCTTTTAACAAGTTCTTCAGAGTGGCAGAGGTAATAGTCACTACTTGCATTTGTGGTTTCTTTAATCACATTAAAAAATTCCCAGTTCATTGGTTGTGTTTGGAATGACCGTATAACTTCCATGTACAAGATGGCTTAGGCTGGAATATTGACTAATTCCACCTGGTTGTCAAAAATATATATATTTCTTCTTAATGGACTTCATCCTTCACTGTTAAAATGAGAGAGGTTAAGATTTCTATAATTCCATCTTTCTCATGATCTTATTCATCTATGAAAGGTAAATGAACTTAGACATAATTATTAGAAATGTGATTTGATACCACCTCTGAATTATGGACTTTTTCTTGCTGTGGTTTCTTCAAAGATTTTGTGTCTTACAATATATAATATGTTAAAAAATATTCAACTTCTATGTTTTAATGGGGATTTTACTATTTTAAATTGTTTTGTGCTCTTTTGTTTTCTCTTTTGATCAATATTTTGTTAATTCCTTGAAAGCTGTTGAAAGAATTATAAGAATTATAGTGAGTACAGTTTAATTACATTGGGCTTCTGAGGGGTGACGACTGAAATTTATATGTTCGACTGTTTCTCTGACTTAGGTTTCATTTTATAAATAATCATTTCAAAGTTAAACATGATGGTAATCATTCCTTCTATAAAAGAGGCTCAGGTTAGACCACTGCTCACATTAACTTGCTGATTTGGCATCATGATTAGTAATTGCTCTGATTTACCCATGGTCTCCTTTCTTGGCCTTGAAACTAAGTAAGAAGAAATAAGACTGCTATTAAACATCAGGCTATGAAAATTAGACTTTATATAATCACTCACATATGAAAAGACAATTCTTGGTTAGTGAGGGTGTTATGGATTGAATTGTGCCTTCCTCCCCAATTCATGTTAAAATCCTTACCCATGTAGTTACCCCAGAAAGTAACTGCATTTGGAGACAGGGTCATCACAGAATCGAATGAAAATGAATTCATGTGAGTGGACCCTAACTCCCGTGGACACCTGCCTGGTGTCCTTCTAACAAGAAAGATTAGGACTTAGACATACTCAAGGGGAAGGCCACATGGAAAGTCAGGCAGAAGATGGCTATCCACAACTAAGAAAAGGGCTTCAGGAGAAACCAACCCCCTGAACACCTTCATCTCAGACTTCTATCCTCTGGAGTTGTGAGAGAGGCCACTCTGGTGTCCAGCACCCTGGTTGTGGGACCTTGTTTTGGCAGCCTGATCAAGCCAGTGCAGGGCTCTTGTTGCAGGGTTGCTCAAACCAGCTCTGTTAATCAAAGGAAAAGAGAAGCCCATCATTCTTCTTGGGAAGCAGAGGGTTTTATTCGTATTGCTTCCACATAACCTCTATGACAGTGTCCTAAAGCCATTGGTATTTTGTTGATTAATTTCCCAGTGGTACCTCCTTCAAATAGATCAGTAGATCATCTCTAAAATATTTTTTTTCCTGTAAAGCTTCAGGAAACCTATATATTGAAAAATAATTTGTATTAATAACTAAGAATATCTGCTTCATTCCCATCAAAATGTTGTTTTATCCTCTTTAATGATAATAAAAATGAATATGGGGTTTTTTTTAGAGGGGAGCCATGTGGGGAGAGTCTTGTCACTTTATAAAAACATATGAAAAGAATTGTAGAATATTTGCCAGACAGACTGAAGGATAAAGTTGACTAGCTAAATGAACTAAAGGGAATTAAGTTCAATTAGTTACAGACCAAGTAAAAGGTATTTATGTTTCAGAGGTTTTTTTTTTTTCCCCCCCCCTTTTCTCAGAGTAATTTAACATCAGGGAGGGAGTTGAAAATGGAGGAAATGGGAGGAAATACAATTTTATCCCCTCTGCTCTCAATTTGGTTGATAATCCCCAGTGTCTGTTTCTAGCAGGGGGACAAACCCACCTCTTTGCATTCATATAGATATTAGAGAAACCAGTACTCTTGAATTTTCTTTCTTCTCAAGCTTCATATCAGAGTGTATCTTGATCCTTTCATTTTTACAACTTTGTCCTAGAAAATATGGTAAAGTCAGCCTTTGCAATTAAATGCAAAATCAATGTAAACTGCCCAGAGGACTAGGGTATTGGGTATTAGCTTGTAGAGACAAATGCTTTTCCATTCCTCTTGTGATTCAGCCACTATTGGATATAGAAATTTAAGACTTAATCTCTATTATCTCAATGTTCCAGTTTTAGGCAGAGTGAGAAGGAATAAAAGAATTTTTTTTTCCCTTCCAAACCAGAGAGATACATATTATATTAGAAATACTGTACTGGTTTCTGGGTATTTTTAGGCCATGATAGATACAACATTCTGCACTACAATAAAAGAAAATTTGTCTTTTTCCCTGAAGTTATATTTTAGCTTTCATTAAGTTCTTATCTACCGTAAGTTTGGAAGGGGGTAAGCATTTATAGCACTGCCAAGAGTTTGCTAGAATACAGTAGAAAATACTCTAATAACGTAGGTGGATATTAATTTTGAATTTTGTAGCTGAAATTGTACTCTGTGGGGGGATAGCACATAAGCAGATATTTGTAGCAGTCCTAGTTGAAGCTTAGCCTTCCCTGTTTTTCTGACCAGTGGTATGACCTTGGGAAGATGGTTCATTCGTTTCTGGCCTTCACTTGTGCTTGAAGGGTGACGTGATGGAGACTTATGAGATTTTAGGTTCTTGCCTTTAAGGGGCCTTACAATTATTGCTCAATACACAAATCCATATGTCAACCAATACCGCACATTTGTTACTGTTCTTCAAATTAATTTCATTGTTATTGAGATCCATGTAATCCATGTGTATTTAAAAGCATATTGAATTCAGTGTACTTATTTCATTATGCAACATCTTAGTTGACAGATGTGTAAAAGAACAAATTACTAACATGTAGGGGTGCATATAGTTTTTTATTGTTGCATGTTTTTGTCTGGTTTATAAATTAAAAATTGGTATTTCTATTCCAAAAAGAGGAGTGGGCAGATTCAGTGATCTTCAAGACTCTTCCAGCTAGGACATTCAACAGTCTTTTGAAGTGTGCTAACTATACTATAGTTGCTCATTATTATAACCTCAAAGATTTACTAAGAGGATATAATCAAAGAGTGCTTAACAGCACAATTTATGGTGAATATTGAATATTCTCAGTCTATGGAGGTTGGATGTGAAGTGTAGAGAACTCCATTATTAGTCCACACTTCAGTCCTCTTGGTTGGAGTCCAGGCTCTAGGGCTCTCCTATGCTGGTCTTACTTGCTGGCAACTGTGAAGTTCCCAGGTCTCAGGAGTGGCCCTGCCTTCCTGGTTTCACTAGGCATTGGCCTAATGAAGGTTCTCTGGTGGCCTCACCATTGTGACCAGTCTTTTCCTGGGCCCAGCCATCTTGAACATCGTTTGAAATCTAGGTGGAGGGAGCCACATCCCCACAGTTCTTAAATTCAGCACCAAGTAAACACTGCTAATGGCTTATAGCTTGTGCTTCCAGAGTGGTATGGACACACCAGGGTCTGCTTGAGCCATGGCAGGGGTGACTGGGAAGTAGGGCAGGCACTGGAATTTGAGGAACAAGATCTAAAACACTCTGGGCAGTGAGACATGGAAGGTGTTCCGACTCATCCCCTCAACTATTCTACCATCCTAGGGCTTTGGGCCGGTGATGGAAGGGGAAGCCTCCAAGATCTCTGAAATGTCTTTCTGTCATTCTCCATTGTCTTTGTGATCCTCTCTACCCATACTAATCCCCTGAGTCAAAGGTCACCTAGACACAACCTTGGTTTGGTCTCCAAAACTCACCTTTTCACTCTTTAATGGCCAGGCTGATATTTTTCCCAAATCTTTCCCTTCTTGGCTCCCTTTTAATTACAAATAATTTGTCTTTAAATATCACCTCCCTTTTACTGCTTTACTGAAGAGTTTAAAATTAGCCACACAATTTCTTCAATATTTTGTTTGGAAATTTCTTACACCAGATATCTTAGTTCCCCAGCTCTTAAATTCCATTTTCCATTAAAGCCTTCAGGCATGGACACAATTCACCAAAGTTCTTTGTAACTTTATAACAAGGATGACCTTTACTCTAGTTTCCAATACCTTGTTCCTCATTTCCATTTGAGACCTCAACAGAATGCCTTTGCTATGCATATTCCTACAAATATTCTAGTCATGACCACTTAAGTAATCTCCAAGATTCAGACTTTGCCTGCAATTCTCCTCTTCATCTGAGTTCTTAACCAGGGTTGCCTAAGGCACCACGTTTATGGCAGTCTAGGCTTTCCCAACCTGCTCTTCTAGATTCTTCTGGCCTCTACCCATTACCGAGTTTCAAAGCTGTTTCCACATTTTGAGGTATCTATTATAATAACTGCCTTACTTCTTGTAGCATTTTCTGCTTCAATCCATTTGGTGCTACTATAACTGAATACTTGAGACTGGATGCTTTATAAACAATAGAGCTTTTTTGTTTCTCAGCTCTGTAGTCTGAGAATACCAAGACCATGGTGCTAGCATCTGATGAAGGCCCTTGTGCTGTCATCCCATGATGGAAGGCGGAAGGGTAAAAGAGCAAGAGTACAGAGAGGCCAAATTCACTTTAAAACAAGCAGGCTCGTGAGATAACTAATATACTCTCATGATAACAACATGAATCCATTCATGGGGCCATACCCTCATGACCCCAGCACCCATCTGGCCCCACCTCCAAACACTATTGAGTTGCGGATTAAGTTTCCAACATATGAATTTGGGGTGGGGAGAATATTCAGACCAGAGCACTAATTTTCAGACAATCTATATACATCTTTTTTTGGAAATAAGATTATGAAAATCAGGATACCCCTGTATATAGACGGTACAATTACCTTTTTAAAATTCCCTTACATTTAGGAAATGCTACCAAAGATTATACAATTATAGTGTAAAAAAACTTATGTGTTTGGCTTTCCAAGTTGTAACTGAATATTTTCGGATGTTCTGGAGTTGTTATTCCCTGGAAGGATGTGGGTTGTGTTTCTGACTCTGTTATTTGGGTTTCTAAAATGTTTTTGTTTCCCCTCCAAAAGGTGTCCCAGTCTGGCTTAGAGTCAGCAAGGTTGATTTGGCATTGAAGTTTCCATGAAATATCTTTTGGAGCTGTTCTTCATCATGAAATTGTCTCCTAAACATAGACAGGTTTAAATTGCTAGGAAGGGGATACACTTCTGATCTGCTGTGCTGTGGTCCTCTCTCTTTTCTGTTCTACTTATATTCAGTTATGAGAGAGAACAAATGATTAAAACTGGGTCTCACATGTGTAAGTTTTAATTTCCTTGCCAATTAGAGTGGCTAATGCCTTTTAGAATGGCTATTTTGTATAAATTACATGTGAGTGTATTCATCTACGTATTCATTTTTTAAAGTCAAGTTTGATTTCCCTTTGAATTGCATTAGAGTCTTTACTTGACACCCAGTATAGAGTTTGTGTTTTTCTCTTATTACGGGCAATGTCTGCTTCCTCTCCCTTTGCTCTTGTACTCTTTTGTATTATGGCTCTCTTGTGTACAGATGGCCCCCAATTTGGAAACACTTGACTTGCTCTAAAAGTGGCTGCCATGTAATGTCCCCTGCCCCTGCAGGAACCCTTCCACACCTTGTGGGAGCTGTGGGTGCTGGAAGTCCTTAGGTCCCTGCTCACCTCCTCTGGAAGGTGCCCGGTTCACCAGATCCCTCTAGGTCAGACTTGCACCTAACACATGGGGAGTGTGAATGCCTTCCAGGATATGAGGCTGAACTGCAGGACTGTGAGCTGTTAATTCCCTGAGCTTCATTTTAGAAAGGGTATCTGACTAACTTGGAGGTGTCCAAATGATTTTCAAATTAGTCTGAATGAAAAGAATTGTGGTTCAAATGTCAGGTTTATAAATTAACATTCAGGCCATTTGCATGTTTGGGCTTCTTATGTATGTCTTGTTTTTCACATTAGATTTCCCTTCTCAAGATGCAGGGATAGTTGCTTTAAAGTGCCTGTTAGTGCTTTTTGTTTACATGCTCATAAACGTAGTTGATTATATGAGTGGTCAATATCTTCTTTCTCCTCTCCCTCAAAAAGAAAAAGAAATTATACTTTAATCTGATGTGAAACACTCTTTTTCTTTAACCTATTTTTGTCAACTTAATATAATAGATGATCTGCTTCTCACCCATTAAGCCTAATTAATCAAGGTAATATTTAATTTTCTCTGACTTACTGTCTGGTTTAATATTTTCATCAAGCAGCCTCATTACCGAAGGGTCATCTTTCCGTTTTGACAAATCAAGTGTATCTCTGGAGGAGCCAGTGTTTATAAATTTTCCATTCTACCTTTTTGAGCAGGAGGAGGAGAGAAGACAATGAGACAAACAATAAAAATCTGAGTTTGTGTAGCAGCGCCTGCCTGTCCCTCTGGGTAACAGAGCTGTAATTTCCCTGTCCCATGATTCCCATGATAGAAGTTTGGTCAGCCTTGTTTTTGTTTTGTTTTCTTTCTTGCTTTTTTTTTTTTTTTCCTTTATTTGAGTGGCTGAGCCGGTAAAGATTGGAGCACAGGTGAATATGTAGTTTGGCCCAGCAGGATTGATAGTCAAGTTGTCTGGCCACAGTCTTTTTTGTAGTGTAACTATATGTAAGGAAGACATATTTGGATTTTGAGATATTGGACATGTAGAGGGGAGGATTGTTTTTTCTTCTTATCTCAATATAATGAAAAGCTTGGATGAAGGCAGTCCCAGGAGCCTGTACCCCAGTGTGTCATAACTGGTGCTTGCAGGAGGGCGAGATGCCAGGGGAGCTCAGACGCTGCAGCTTGTTTGTGTTGGCATGCGGCATGTATAGAGGGCATTATAAATGCCCTGGCATGGGAGACAGCCAGAAGATGCATTTGGTCCTCTCACCCAGTTACTGTTTCTGTTGGAGCATGTGCCTTTGCTTTTCGTGAAGCAGGCTTGTTGTGTTGACATCATCAAATCTTGGTCCTCCTCATGGCGCAGGAAGAACCCTCTTTGCTTTATCACGCTGCTCTTCACACACGGGCACAGCCCCTTGTGCACTTGGCATCAAACTCCTCTTTTGTATCTTTTGCAAGGAAATTGATCTCATAAAGAATGCTATCAAATTCATCAACTGGCAAAAGATATCATTTCCAAATCTAAGTAAGAGACATAAAAAGGATGTATTCGTAAGCTTGACTATTTCAACAGTGCTACTTAACAAAAAAATATTAAATAGGCCTGTCTGCTATTAAATCACTCCAGGCATAACCAGCCAAAGAATTTCACAATGTGGATAACCTCCAGCCCTCTGACTGTATGCAAAGCAGGAGGCCTGAATGAGAGCATTGTGTTTAAAACCTTAAGCTGGAGCAAGACTAAAAAGCCCAATCTTGCTGGTTATTTTGGACATTCAAATGCTGTCTAAGAGAAAAGAACTCATTATGACTCAGTTCCGTTAATTAGACGTAAATTACCGTCTTTTGTCTGATACAAAAGAAGGTAAAGGGAACTCTGCAAGACCAGAGGATACAGAAATTCTAATGAGATGAGAGCATCACTGGGAAACTGAGTGAATACAAGAAGCCATTCAGCGTGAGGCAACCCCTGGTGTGTCTTGTGTATGAGCAAAAGGCAAAAAACATACACTTGGAACTGTCCAGATTCATATACTGTGTAGAACCAGGGTCGATACTCCACAGAGCTCAGAGGCTCCTGATTCTGTCACAATGTGAGGCTGACCCAGGAAATATTCTCTCCTTTTCTCCCCCTGGTTTACACTGTGATTTTTGTTATGTACACAGTCTTTCTCAGTGGGAGACAAAAGGCCTCTAACTTGATTGAATGATAAGCAAGTGGACCTTTGACTCAAAAATCAAAGAAGGCTTAATAAGCAAAGGAAATTAGCACAGTTGGAGAAGGAAACTTAAGGAACTAAACAGGTTAGAGGAATTGTTTAATCATAATGATAACCAAGGAGAGAATTTCAAGATTGGGAAGGATCAACTCTATGTTAAGTCTAGAAATGAAAAGCTACTTAACTAGGGGAAGAAAAAAGGGACACCGTGAGCCCTTCTTTCAACTGTATAAATACATTTTCTTAATTCTGTCCATGTCTCAGGTGAAAACCAGATTGTTCTGGAGTAAATTTAACTGCACTGCTTCTGCCTGCTGGAAGGCCGAAGTTCTTCCTGATGTTCAGCAGAAATCAATGTGGGTCTCAGAGTTCCTATATTCTGGTCATTAAATGTCATTCGTTTTTTGAACAAGTTGGTCATTCTGTGGTGAACATGATTCGGGATGGATGATATTTCAATTCCTTTTTTAGGAAGACGGGTGCAGTGGGAGTTTATAATTTGGATCCTATGACATCTTTGTGTTTTTAGTTCACACAACCCAAGCGCTAATTTGTAGGGAGTCACAATAACCATACTACAAAGAATTAAACAGTTCATTCACTCAACACATTCAGCTATTATGCACAGAGATTCGGGATTACTATGGCCCAGTGATGGGAAAAAGGATTAGAGAGGCAGGAGAAAGCTGAAGATTCCCGTCAGAAGTTTGACATGGAGATGCCCACAGCCGTGGCAACATCAGTCAGTGCAAAGCAGATATTTGGGCATGATTTTCTGGGCTGAAGGTCTAGACCTAAGTGTCAACACCAGAGATTTGTTTTCTGTATACCATGTAGTATTGAATGAAATCATACAAGGAAGGTGACTAGAGTCCTGGCATGAGAATGATGTGCTAGGTAATTAGGATTTGAGGAACAGGTGGTAGATTAAGAAACTGAGGGTAGAAAAATAATCCCTTGCAGAGAAGCAAGAACAGGTAGAATGAGGTATTGGTAGTTCTGTGGCTTCTGGGTTAGGCAGTGTCTGTTCTCAATATGTTTTGAACCGTAGGGTATATGTGGATTGGGGGAAGGAGGGAGGAGAGACTGCCAATTGGAGAGGAAAATACCCATTTTAAACAAGTTCCTGACTTATGTTCATGAACAGTTTAAAAAGAGAAGTTGGGAAACAGAAGAGGCCGAGCCTAGCCTATGCCTACAGATGCAGGCAGGGTAAAGGATAAAACTGGGGAGGTTTGTCCCCAACAGGAGTAGGGCTTCCTCCAACCAACCAGAGTACTAGCATTAGGGTTGGGTGTGGAGGTTGATACTTTGTACAGAAGAGAAGGGAGTTGAAATTTGACTATGACTGATAGCCTTCATCTTCCCAGGAGAGTAAGATATGATCACCTGTAAGTTGAGCCAGAACCTCATGAAAGACCAGAACAGTCCCAGAGGGTACTGGAGAAAACTGTAACAAGGACAGAAAAACAAAAATTGTTTTCCATAATTACGGGTTCCTCACCTAGGACTCAGGCAACACTGGAAAAATGCACAGTAAAAAGATTTTTCTCCAGAAGTTTTCAGCATCCTACATCTGAATGAGAAATGGAACTTTCCTATATTGATCCCAGTTTGGGGTTTTGCTGAGTGGATGGATTGAAGGAATAAATAGAATAGGAGCGACAGTTGTTTACTAGCTGGCCTGTATACTTAGTATACAGGCTGGGGACTCAGATATGTTTCATAGGTTGGTTGGCCAGGAACTAGATGAGTGTGTTGTGTGTGTGTGTGTGTGTGTGTGTGTTCTCTTCTGCCTTTTTAAATTTTTCACTGACATATTGTTCCTGACACTGTTCCTTTTCTACTCCTATATGCAATAGTGTTGAAACTGGCCTTCTTTCTCATGTGGCTTGGAGAAACAGGGAAGGAGCAGATTGTATAGCTGTATCTCAAATGCCTGATCACCGATGAAGACACAACAAACAACCCTGAAAATATTGGCTATTATTAATTATTATCATTATTATTATTATTTTGTGCTCTTGAGTCTTCTCATGAGAACAAAACAGCAAAGAGACAGTAACAAATGACACGAGAATTTCCTTTCTCTGTTGTGTTAGAGATCACTGGCTTTTTTTTTTTTTTCTGACAGCATTGGACATTGCTAGGTAGCTCTCAAGCAACATAAAAATGGTAGGTCCTGCATTTGAGTGATATTTGTGAAAGCTCAGAGGCTAATATACATACAGAGCGTTAAATGTATTGGATTCATGTAGGCCAGCTCCTAGCACTGAGTCTTGCACTGTTGGTATTTGATCATTTGAATTTGTCAGACAAAAGTCTTCATGGCTGATTTGCTTACTGTCTACCCAGGACAGGCTTCAGATTCTGTGTGAGTGAAGCCGGACACAGCTCTTTAAACTCAGCAAAATTGCTCTCTGCTGAATTCAGCAAGGCAGAGAGGTAGGACTCACTAAACCAAAATATTTAGCCTCCCAATGCTCCCATGTGAAAATGTGAAAGTGAGGAGTTGCTCAGAGCCACTGCAGTGTGGCACCAGATACCATATTTAGGACAGTGATTGCCAATCCTGACTTGTGCTTTTCTCTGCCTGTGTCCATTTGTCTCAGCAAACCCGTTTTGGTTCATTTGACTACTGTGTATTCATATTTTGCAGTCAGCCTTAAAATTTATCAGACCTTTTATGAATGAGAGAACATATTCAAATCAAACTTCATCGAAGAATAAGGACCTGGTACAGTAAATCTTGGCCTTCAGACAAGAAAACTCTTGAGTGCTAGTTTTTATTCAACTTTGTGACCTTGAGTGAGACCTCTTACCTCCGAGGTCTTCATTTCCTCAGCCATAAAATAATCCTTAAGGTCTTTTCCAGCTCTTAATAAATCATGATTTTTTTTAAAACAATTTACTTTGATTGCTATATTCTACCCAATTCTGGATGCTCCTCCTTTTCTTGGTATAACAGTGCTATGATCAAATAGTAGATTCTCCATGTTTCTGTTGTTTCAAAGCCCTGCTCTTCCTTCTTAGCCTTCTATTTACCAAGTCACTTTATTTACCTATTCATTAGTACCTCCAGCATTGGGTAGACTGGGACAATAAAATATGAAATTCCAGCAAGGTACTACTCTAATCTTGGTTCTGATGTTCAGAATGAGTTTCTTGGGGGGTGTTATCTTTAGTTACTTAATTATGCTATCCCTGTCTCCAGGAGCTAATTGAGGAAATGGCTCTGCAAACAGATCAACAGCAACACACATGTTTTACCAGGCCTTCTCCCCTAGGAAGTCCAGAGGCAGAAAATTTAATATCAGCATTCTTTTCTGCTCAGTTGGCATAAATTGTTACTGGCTTTTAGGCAGCTCACGAGGTATTTTTAGACCATTAGATTAGTTCTCTGTGAAGAAGTTCAACTGACCCTAACCCTGTGGTCATAGATTGGGGAAGAAAAGAACATTCTGGTTGGCACAGTCCAGTCCTCAGCTGGTGCTGAAATATTCCCTGTCTGTAGATATTGACAGTATTTTTTCTTTTTTTTTTTCCTTGTGTACTAAATAATGGTTTCTTGTTTGTTTATTGTGCTAGGGATTGAGCCCAGAGCCACACACATGCTAAGCATGGGTTCTACCACTGATTACACCCCCAGCCACTAAGTAAAAATTTTAAAAATGTATTTCTCATTGTATGCAAGAAACTAAAGCTTAAGTACAATTAAAACAACAACCATTTAAGGAACAGCTGTGTGGTCATAAAACAACATGTGTAATGCACCATTTTATCATCTAATATAAAATAGAATTAATGAGATGATAAGAATTGCTTTGTGAATCTTTGAGCAATTTGTAGGAAAAAATGTAAATTAATTTTTCGATGGGGGTGCCTATTAAAAATCTCTGATGTGACAAAAATACTTAAGAACTTAATCTACTTAGTCTGCATCAACCTTTGTTATGATGTCTTCAGTAAAGAAATCAACTATGCTTCTAAGTGTTATGTGGCCATTTATAAAACTTAAGAAATTTTAAATTGGTTGTGATCCTTAAAATATGTAGAAAATAACTAGGTCAGTCATTTAGTCACAATAAGCTTGTCAGTAGTATGTGGCAAGATTTTCTAAGGCTATGAACTTAACCTTGGATTTGATTAGATAAAAAGTATACTGAAAAAAGATGGTATTAGAGAAAAGACATGGAAGAAAGTAGCAAACTTTTACTTGTTTTTGTTTATACTGTGTATTTTGATCAAAGGAAATACCCCAGGTTAAAATATTTTACCTTTGGCCAGCATTTATTCACTTTTATTTCATTTCCTGATGCTATGTTACATACAAGGTTCAGCAGCCACTGAGCTAACCACATAACTGTTGTAGACTGTGCTAAGGTTTGTAAAATAGAAAATAATCAAATTTATAAATGTACTGTTATTGTTATTCAGCATAGTCTTATGAGCCATGTGAAGCCAGGGGATTATTTCCTCATGCATCATTATTACACATGATAAGTGAAATTGCACAATAATATTGTCCTTACATAATTCAGAAAATTTACTTTTGCAGAAAGATCTAAGAACTTAAAATTTATACTCTCACACCTTATAAAACATTATCAGATAAAATATTATGAGCTTTTAAAAGACTTTCAAAATCACCTGTTTGTGGGGGAGTTCTTGTAATTTCAAAACATTTTTTAAGCATTGATATTAATATATAGCTTTGTTACTTGCCTCAAAAAAAAAAATAAGACTTTTCCCAATACAATTTCTACACCTGTAATTCTAGTTGGAAGCTAAGGCAACAGGATCATAAGTTCGAGGCCAGCTTAGGCAATTTAGTGAGACTCTGTCTTTAAACAAAAAATAAATAGGGCTGGGGATGGAGCTCAGTGATACAGTGCCCCTGTGTTCAATCCCCTGTGTAGGAGCTGAGGGACAACAAAATGAAACAGTAAAGGAATCAATGAATATTTGCTTTGGCTAGTATTTTCCATGTATAAAATGGAATCTGTCATCTGTCTTAAGGGTATGAAGTATAGCTAGGGAGAATTACTATCATAACCAAATACTTAAAAAGTAATTAAATACTAAACTGGTAGACATAAAGGAATCCAGAAAAGGAGAGCATATCCTGACCCAGATGAACCAGTAGCATCTTGAACTAGGTCTGGAATTATGAGACTAATGTGGAACTCATGTCTGGGGTGCACAGGAAATCATGCTCAACCCTTGGACTCTGATTGACACTCAAGCAGCCATTTCTCAGATCAGGAAGGCCAGGCTTAGGTTTATGCCCTTACTCTTGATGGTATAGCTGCTCTGGGTCTGCTGCTTCTGGAGAGTTGTCTTTCAAAGTGGAAGCAGTGCTTGAAGAAAAGCATCAATGGCTGGGAGGGGGGCACCCCCAATTCCACCCGTGGAGGAAGATCAGTGCCAAGTGAGAGCCCTTTCTCAAAATAAAAAGGCTGAGGATGTAGCAGAGAGACCTTGGGTTCAATCCCATCTCAGGAAGGAGATGGGGCACCCACATAGGCACACCTGTGCTTCCTAGAAGTTACTAGATGGTAAGTGCAGAGAAAGTCTGTACTTTACAGGAATTGTGCAGTAGATATGCCACATGGGCCTTTGGATGGAGCATTAGATGTCTTTCCTCACGATATCTTGCGTGGATTATCCCAGGTGTTGGGTGGTCATGAGATGATTGAGAGAGGGAGAATTGCATCTTTCCTAATTTCCTGTATAATGCTAAATTTAGGATGGTCATCCATGAGCCTGATTTCACAAATAAACTGTAAACTTTATACAAACAAAATGCTTAAACTTGATTAAGATTTATGATAATCTGTTTCAGCATTTTTTTGATAATCAAAGGTTTTAGGGTTTTTTTTGAAAAGCATCTCCTTTTCCTCTATTATCTCTTGTTTTGGTAATTTTTGAAAGACCTAATTATTGTATTTATGTGCTATCATCTCACAACTTCACAATTTAGAATGTGAGGCATCTTTATAGCAGAAACCAATTAGAACTGTTGAACTTGTGTTTCAGCATACTTTCTGTGGAATTTTAATTTCTTTTTGATGAGGAATAGGAATATTTCAAGTTTTCTAATTGAGTGAGAAATGAAAACATAGATTTCTATTTAATGGTATTATTTGTAGTTTTCATAAAGTCTCTGGGAGGCCTTGTGTTAGACTTAAGTGAACTTGCCTGTTTACTGCTAATTCTCCCTTTGGCCTTAGAATCAATGTTTTTTTTTTTTTTCTTTTTTCTTTTTTTTGTTGTTGTTGTTTTGGCTTTGCCCTAAAGCTCTTGTCTTTCATCCACCTGCAGGTACATTAATACCAGTACATTTTTGTTTCTCTTGCATATCAGCCCTGCATCCTCATGCTGAGGAATCTGCCATTAATCACTGAAAGTTCCTCAGGTTCTCTGAATCATATTTTGGTAAAGCCATATCAGAGATTTTCAATTTATGTGTTAGATATAAAAAGACATTTTTCTCCCTTATATTTCCTCTTTGCTAAAATAATTTTTTTTGCTTTCTATTGCTTATATAAGAACAAGCCAGTTTTTAAAGAATCAGTTACGTCCTTATGATCATATTACACATTTTCTCAGCTTAAAAAAAATCTCTTTTCAAAAAGATAAGAGTTTCCATCAGATGTATCACCATGGCAATGCAGGTCTGTAGTTTCAGGAGCATCCTCTTTGACAGAGTTCTCCCCATCTTAAGAACTTGTTATCTTGCCTCTGATATGATAGCAGGACTGGAATTGGGAATTTTTACTACTTTGAACAGTTCCAAAATGTTCTTTCTTTGATTTGCTTTTTTTTTTTTTAAGTAAGTTTATCCTACAAAGGGAAAAGTATTCAATAGATTTATGAAACAAACCTATGATCTCTTAAAAAGCAGATTGCATCAAGGGAAAGCAAACAGCTATAAAATAACAAATCACTGGGCAGACCCAAATACATCTGATTGTCTTTTCTCATTCAAGACAGGATGGAAGGCACACAGATTTTCCACTGTGCCTCCATTGTGAAATACTGCTTTTTCCAAATAGTATATGTTTTAAGAATCAATGAAAAATTAAAGAAAGAATAGAAAAAAAATTAAAGATCAAAGATTTTTATAATCAGGAAAGATGGATGTAAAACACTATTGATGAAGATAGGGATACTGTTTAACTGCAACATTGAAAAATTCAGCTAAAGACAGGAAGGAATTGTAGGCAATTTGGGTAGCTAAATATTAGGCTGTTTTACTTTTTTATTTAGCAAATATTTGTTGAGCACTTGCTAATTTGTAAGATGCAGAGATAAATAAGAAACATTCCTAAAGGCTTAAGGAACCAAAAAATCCATTAGTAAAACAAGGTAAGCAAATAATTGCAGTTGAAGGTAGGTTCTCCTGATTAGTGTGCACAGAAATGACATTATTAGTGTCGAGGAAAAGTCCTTTTCTGAGTGATCAGGAATTTGATTGTTCAACCCGATGTGAAATAAGCTGCTCTCAATGCAAGTGTGAGCAATGTGGTTCAGATGCATAAAAGACTGGGATTAAGCTGCTGGGGGGAAGGGCATAGAAAGCTTTTGAGATGTGGAAATGCTTTCCTAGGGTCTTGAAACTTAGGTAGTTTCGGTTTTTTTTTTTTTTTCTTTCTTTCTTTCTTTTTCTTTTTTAGCTATAGAAGGGCATTTCAGGCAGAAAAATTCCATGTGTGAATGCCTGGGTGCTTGAAAGACAATGTATTGGAAAAGGGGATTTAGTGGGGGAGAATGTGAAAGGTCAAGGAGAGGAAGGTGGGGGACTGGGGTGGGGAGGTAGGGGATGAGACCTGCAGGTAAGGTCTGGAAGAATTTGCCCTGCCATTCAAAGGAATCTGTGCTTTTATCCTAAAGTCAGAGAACCATTGGCTCCCTTGCCCCAGTATCCCACTTAGTCATCAACTATGGCCTGTACTTTCTAGATTTACCTTTAGTTAAGGGCTAACCCAACACTCTTACCTTCGCCATCTCTAAAGATCAGATACCCCTTTTTTTTTCTCAAGACATTGAGGTTAATGAATCTCCATTTTCATTTATATGAGTACTTTCCAAATTCAGTCTGTACAGTAGTATAGTATTTGCCTAAAACATGATGTTCATCCTGCTGATCTGGAAAGATCTTTGCTTTGGAGAATGGCTTCAGTTAATGTGAAGAGTTCTGAGGCACAAAATGGTTTTGAAAAGCACATCATGAGATTTTTAACTTTCAACCTTTTTTTCATGTCAAACAGAAATGCAAAAGAAAGGTAATAACTCTTGCATGCAAGAAAATTTTGCAAGTAGTCAGAAATATGCTATGAGACAGATGTCTCCTTGTACAAAGTTTACATCCCACTTTGATGTTCTCCCAACAGAGAGTAATCAGCCTTGAACTTGATAACCACGGACTGACTGGCTTTCTTGCTAGAGCCCCGGATTTGATTTCATGTCTAAAATTTTGACAAGCTTCCACTTCATTAACGAAGGATAAATATTCGTGGCAACCACTTTCATTTTCTTTTGGAACAAGATAAATATTTTGCAATTTCTTTGTAATTACTTTTTTTTCCTGTTGCTTTTTGGATGATTTCTAGGGTTAAAGAATAATGACATTTCCAGGTTTTCAGACAGCATTAACACGATAAATAATAAATAAAAATTAAAATTTTTCTTTCAATATTGTTTTAATTTCTAATCTGGTAGCAACTTCTTTTATGTTTTCAATTTGTAGATTCATAAATCTTTATTATAATTCATTCATTGTACTCCAAAGATTATGACTTCAGCTATTGAATCAAACATAATAGTGTGCTTGTTGGATTTTTAGCAGTGAACCCTGTGGCCAGTGTACCAGAAAAAACAATAATTATTGAAAACGGTAAGTTAAAATTAACATGAGTTTGCCTATTTGATGCAAACTAGGTAGCACCCAGATTTTATTCTCATCTTCTACCCATGATGATACTGGTGATTAAGATAATGATGATAATGATAAAGGCAAACCTTTATTGAAGGCAAGTGACAGACACCATATCAAGTACTCCCCATGTGTTATGTCACTTAGTTTTCACAGTTCTTTGCTTTTCCATCTATCAGTGATTGGCAAAGTTGTTTGGGTATACTTTTGTAAGAGAGATCTGATAAATTAATCAACACATTTCCTGAATAACAGCATTTCTCAAGCTTGGGAAATGAAAGGTCCTCTTTCATTTAGGAGTTCAATTAGATCACATTAGTGATAAACATGCAAAATATAAAACTAATTAAACCTTCATTATAATATATGTTTCAGAAAGTAATTTTAAACACACACCAAAAACTGAAGTAGACTTTAAAATTGGAATTGGAGTGTTAATGTAATATCATGAGTAATGAAGATTTGTTGAGACTAACATTGTACTGCGATGTTAGTGGGTAACCAGTTTCATGTTTTCATGTGTCATATGAGGGCTGAGTTTCCTCCGTGCTTTTCTTATTTATACTTGTTCAACACTGTGTTCATCATGGTATGGCATAATTTGACATTCACTTGACAAGAAATGTCATTTGTTAAGGGTGGACCTGTTAATCCACATTTACATTACTACTTTGCATTTCCTTCTCCATGTGAATACAAGGAGCCATTTACCTGAAAAATTATTCTATGGATATAAACAGAAAACTAATTTCAAAGGTTTTTTTTTGTAGAGAATTTGAAGTTTCAAAGTTCCTTGGTCACATCTCCCTATCTCCCATGTGCTCCTCCACCCCTGAGATACTAATGGAATTGGTACAGTGAAATAACAAGATAATGAAGGGCTAGGCACTGTGTTAAGCTCCTCATGTGCATTATCTCATTGAATCTTGCAGCTACCTCAGGAGCTAGATAGTCTTATTCTTCTTTTGCACATAAAGAACCTGGACCTTGGACATTTAAGTAAATCCTTCCTAAGGTCACGTGACTATAATGGAAACTCAAACTGATTTTGAACCCCTGTGTTCTGACTCCAGTACCCTCCCCCAGTAGCTTTGATTCCTTTGCCAATCCAATGTATGTGAATAGTATCTGCTTCCTGTGCTCTGGGTACCAGACCAAATGCTTCTCATACATTATAATCCTCGCAACTATCTCAGAAAACAGTGTATGCCTTTAGAAAACTAAGAAAAGCTCAAGGCTACCCTTAACCTAGCACCACCTCCCCCCTCCCCAAAGATTAAAAAAAAACATATAAAGCTTCATTACAAGGAATAGTCAGTCTTAAAAGCAGAATTGAAAATACTACCTTCATTTTCTAGAGCTTGATTTATAAATTTTCAGAGAAAAACAATCAACCAAGAGATTGTGTGTTTACATTGATTTAAAAAATAAAATAAAATCTTTAAAAATGTCATTAGAAAATGTGCCTGTTACAGACCTTCAGAGAATGTGAACCTTGACAAAAATATGACATAAATGCCCGGTGAAATGAACTTCTCTACATTAAAAACATTTTTGGTCAGCAAATTTTGTGGCAATCTTATTGATGTAGTAAATATTTCATTTACTAATAGGGCTATTTGGGAGAAGATTTGTTTACACGAGAGAACTGAAGGAAATGTAATCCAAATTACAGGCATAATGATTCTCATTGATGTTCCTGGTGGACCCTCTGGCTTATGTGCATCTATAAAATTATGATTTTTTAAAATACTGTATGTCACCATATAAATAATTTACATGATGCTATTGACAATTTATATACTAATAGCTAAGGCAGTAATTGGGACTCGAGTAAGGGGTTTATGTGTGAGTACACATGAATGTGAATGTAGGTGTACATGGTCAATATTCCTTACCCAAAATGCTTGGGAACCAAAATGTTTCAGATTTTAGAGTTTTTCAAATTTGGAACATTTGCATATATTTTACTGGTTCAGCATCTCCCATCTGAAGATCCCAAATCCTAAATGCTCCAAAAAAAAAAAAAAAAACATAAATATCATGCCAGTGTTAAAAACTTCTAAAATGTGTTTAAGTGTTTCAGATTTTGGATTTTTAACTGAGGTATGTTCAACCTGTATAAATATGTACACATATGCATATGTATAATCCAGCTAGGGTTCATGTGCTTTTGAATATTGATGGATTTTTTTTTCATTTTGAATACATGGTACCACTCATTTTCAAATACTGACTTGCATAAAGCAGAAAAGATTGCCTTGTAGGTGAACAACTATTTAAGGTCTTTTATCAATTAGTTTTATTTGAAGAATAATTCAGTTTACTAGAAGATATATCATAAAACTCAGAAAGCTGACCTGTGTTTCTCCCATATAAAAGTTTTGTGAAACATTGTTGGTTCTGTTTTTAGTATCTACCATTGGGATATGAGCTTCTAGACTGCTTTATTATTCTCGATTGGTTATTTGACAACTTCTAGATGAAAACAGTGGTTAACAAGAGGGACAGAGTCTCTGACCTGATGGATCTGGAACAACAATCAGCCGCTAATCAGTACGTGATCACAGGTTGTGGTAAAGATGGAGAAGATTCCAGTTGTATCCTTCAAGGTTAAGAAAGACTTTATCAGGTGGGATGAGGGCATCAGTGAGGAAAGAGAGTTACATGCTCTCAGCCATTCTGAAACAAGACAAGTGCAACACTGCCTAAAAGTTGCAAGGCATGTGGCGTGGAGGTCACATAAGGCCAGTGTTGGGGACAGTAGATGATTAGCTTGGGCAGCAAAGGGCTCTCTATATCATTTAAAAGAGATACAACCAAGGAGCCTTGGCACACACCCATACTTCAGAAAGAGGAAAGAGACTGATCAAGAAAAGCCAGAAAGATAGTATTAGTGAGTGATAACCTGAGAGCTAGGGCTTGGAGAAGGGGCCGGCTTTCAAAGCAGAGAGAATAAGTGGGTCAGTTTCAAACATTGCTGTGTCTTTCAAGACAAGCATAGTACAGAATGATTGACTTTGGCAATTAAGGGGTCATTAATGACCTGGTCAAGAACAACACCATTATCTTTATTATGTGTTGAATTTCATGAGGAATCCTATAATAAGAGAAATTTCTTAAACTTAGTTTTCCCCCACCCCCTATTGAATTTGGAACTATTGTAAGCATATTATTATCACCTTTAGCATTACTCCAGCTACTTCAAGGAAACAGGCAATAGATATAGCCTCATCTAGAATATTTAAGTGACAGTATTTATCTCAAGTAGCTTACAACCAAAATTACTTGTGTTGCTGATTAAGAAGATGCATGCCAAGTTGTCAGAATGCCAGTAGATTGTTAATTATTTAGCGATAAAATAGGTTTAATTCTTTTCCTGCTTTCTGGCTAATGGGAAGATAAGAGATGGTGGGGGAAGGTCAGAGTCATACAGCCCCAGGAAGGCATATGTCTGTGTCCTGTCCTCAGTGCTGTGATGATGGGTGACAGTGATGGACAGATTGTCCCTCCCACCTGCATTCTCTCTGCTTCTCACAGTCACTCACTCTTTTCCTCCTTGACTTCCTGCTTCATCTCCAAGGAGCAGAGAGTGACCTTCCAGGGTGTGCACACCTGCATTTTTGCTTAGTAGCATTTTTAGGCTATCTCTTTTGGAACCAGCACATACATATATTCCCAACTTCTTCCTCTTACTTAAAAGAAGTGGGGAAAAGAGAGAGGGAGGAAGGGAGGGAGCAAAAATTGGCAGAAAACCCCTGGAAGAAAATGAGTTTGACAGATTTGTTCAGTTCTGGATTCCTGTCTTCCTGTTTCCTAAATCTGTCAGAAAAAGCTCAGACCCTGCCCCCACGATGAATAAAATCCCTAAGGCCACTGTCTGAAAAGAGGGGAGATACACATCATTTTCTTTCCAGATTATCAGAGGAAGATCCATCCATACAGGCAGAACCAAGACACAAATCATTATCTCCAAATTATTGGTGGGAAATCAAATTAATGCTTGGGGCTTTAAAACTGGGTGGGCTAATGTGGAGGAGAAAAAAATAATAATTGAAAAACAGAATGTCTCCTGAATAATGAATAAGTCAAATCTAGTTGAAATTTAATCCAAATCCTACTACTAATGGATTGCGCTAGGTTCCTGATGTGCGTGTGTTTTCTACCATTTCCTGACATGCTTCCCCATGCAGCCTCCCCATCCCATCCGTACTTGTCTCCTACTACATTTGTCTTGTGATATTTCACTGCTTCTTTATACTTTGCTGTCTGGGATAAGCCATGATCTCTGTGAGGACTGGGACCAGATGTACTGCATTCACAGTGCCCAATTCAGTAGGTATTCCAGAAGATCCCCACATACGTTAGAGAAGTCAAGCTATTTTTTAATTGCAGAGGTTATCTGATCAAGAGAGGGTCCAGACCTGGATTGGAGGCTAGACTAGTGATCTCTTCTTAGATGTTCTGACTGGGCACGGGGCTCTGCTTTCTCCCCTTGGCTCTATTTTGGGGCTGGTCAGTGAATAGTCTCAGGCTACAGGAGATGACATGGTGCCATGGAATGAGCTCCTGATTTGGAATCAGGGACAGCCCACTTTCACATTTTGACAGTACTCTTAGCAAATTTCACTCATTTTCCCAAGCCTTAGCAGTTAAAATAGGGATAATTATACCTACCTCATAGGGTTGTAATTTGGCTCCAATGAGATAATAACTGTAAAAGCACTTCATAAATTATAAAAGTGGTACTTGTATTTGTGCTTTTAAGATGATAGAACAATAGTTGAAAGGAGTACACTTTCCATGCAACTTTTACTCTTGACAAGGGGCCTCATAGAAAGAGAGGGTAGTTTACAAAGAAGTTTAGCATACGTTTTCCTGGCCTGCAGAATTCCAGTCTTTTTAAAAACAGATTCTCAAACTACATCCTAAGTTTTACACCATCTGTGTTCTCCAAAGAAGGATTATCTGTCTGATTGGTCTCCATGATTTCTGTTCTCTTCATTCACTTTTGCCTACAAGGGTTCTGGTGGGTATTGATACACTGGAGGTCTTACGGTAGACTTTCACTTTTTTTTTTTTTTTTTTTTTTGGACATTATTCTCTTTAGGGAGCTGCTTGAATTCATGGTGTTATATAAGCTAGGAAACAAGTTCCCAAATGCATCATCGAAATAAGTCGTAATGTTGGCACTTAATACAGCGCAGGGCCATTATGGAGGTAACTACACCTGACATATAAAATATGGCCAGTGCCTTCATATGCTTCACATTTGAGTGGGGCCACCCATTGTCTCTAATAACACAAGTATCACATTAGCCTCTGAAAACCCAGTGGCCAAGTCCTAAAAAAATCTAAGGTGAGATATCAAGTGCCACTTTTCATTTTCAAGATCTCAGTGTACAGTAAGGTACTCTGGAGAGTGGTGTAAAAGTGAGTTGGTTGTCACTGATACTTGGAATCTGGAAAATAGTTTTTTAAATGGAGCTAGTATTATAAAAAAAAAACAGTACACAATGAGGAGGGTAGTTCTTTTAGAAGACAGAAATCCATCTTCCATTGAGTGGGAGTGATATGGAGGTTCATAATAAAATATGTAATTTTTTTTCTACCCAAAGAATAATCATAAAGGCCTTTGGAGATTGTTGTCTCAAAGAAATTTTGAAGAAGCATGTCAAATTCTATATAAACAAGGCATGGAAAGGTTAGCATTACAGTACAATCAATTTTCCAAAATTAAAAAAAATGCTGTCACATAAAGAGATGTGTGAGACAGTGCAGGGATTTTGAAATAATGTGCATCTCCCCAAGTAAAAAAAATATGTCAAGATTCTTATAATTTCACAGTGGTTCTAATGAATTAATTCTTGTGGTGGTTCTACTGCATATGCTAAACAGAGGTATTGTTAATCTTTTTTCAGTTTTAGTCTTGAATTAAGGGAGAGCTCCAGGATATGTCCCTTGTATAATATGTGACAATGTCATACCTTTCTATTCTCCAAGAATAATGAGAGAGGAGAATAATGATGGTTTATTATATGGTAGGAATTGACTTGTCCTTTTTCTATTTAATCTAGATCTTCATGTTAATAAGTAGATTTGAGATTGAATAGCATAGCTTTCCACCAGCACTAGGCCTATCAGGTTGTGTCAAATTAGTCCCTAGTTAATGAAATATCACGGGATCTGGTTCACCATGATGAGTTAGCTCCTGGCTCTGCAGCTCTTTAGCCAGAGGGCATTTCTTGTCAGCCTTCTGAAGACCATGCTTACTCTTAAATCTGCTAGTACTGATTGATGGTAGTTAATGTTATTACCTTCATGTATGAACATCAGGTGTCATGATCTCGCCACAAGGCTTAATGGCTATTTTGGTCTTGCTGTTAACATTTCCACTTTTAATACCGAGTGCCTGCATTATCTGCTATGTGAGTAAATTCAGTTTATTTTTAATTTGTTGATAAGTTTTATACTAGGTAGGAACATTTATCTGTGTGTTCCTGCTTAGAATGTTCAAAGCAGACTTGATAGTGGTGTTCTGAGTGTTTGTGTGTGTGTTTGTTGGTTTAAACTTGGATGCGCTTTTGAAGTGCATACTGACTACTTAGGACTGGACTATCTAGAACACTCTTTGTACTTATAAATAACCATTGTGCTTGTTCATAAAGTTGAGAACTTATAACATTAGCAGCTCTGATACTTTTTATTTTCTCTCTTCATTTTCAAGTTTAAAATGTTTTTTGAAATGGTTAGGGATCAGGGATCTGCTTCAGGAGGCTGACCTGTATGGAATCATCAGTGGGCTCCTTGGCCCTGTTTCTGGATGAATGTAGCCATCATGTTCTTTTATAGAAATTGTAGGGAGGAGAGAGGAATCAGGACATTCACTTTTCTGTTTCTCATCCTGTGGCATGACTTTAGACTACTGGTTACTATGCCAAATCTGGGGTTTTATTTCACTCTGTTTGGATAATTCTTCACATTACATTGTGAACATTAATTTCTAGATTTCTAAAATTTTTAAACTCCAATAATCTTACATTTCATCACAAATAGAGAACCTGTCATTTTATAAATGAGAAAATTGAGTCATAAAATGGTAGACCTTTCATGTGGATATAAACAGTTGACTCTTAGGGACAATTAATACTTTTGACCACAACTTTGGAATAGAAAGTAAATCACTTGACTCTGGGGAGAAAGAGTGCTTTATAGGACTTGATAGGACAAATATCTTTAGTGAAGAATGTAAAACTACATAAGAAATATTGTTTTAAAAAGGAAGTCAATTAGAAACAACCAGAATGTCCATTCACTGATACATGGGTGCATAACATGTGGCATAGCCATTCAATGGAATATTATTTAACTGTAAAAATGAAGTACTGACTTATCAGTGCTGATCGTACTCCCCAAAGACAGAGTTCTGAATGTTATAATCCCCAATGCTTAAGATCTGAAAAATCAAAATTCCTAAAGTGTAAAATCTCCAAATCATAATCTCAAATAAAAAAATACTAAAATATCTAAAAGCTCACATTCTGCAAATCATAATCCTAAAGATTCAAATTCCAAATGTTGAAAGACCAAGGGCCAAACATCATAATCTCCCTGCCTCCAGGGAGAGGCCACATAAGAGGGGTAGGGAGGGATCATCTACATGATCCAGCAACAATGAAAACTTGAGTTTCAAATTGTATCAGTTGACTTCATTGACATTCCTTCTAACCAATTAAATTTCAGGAGCTTTTGATGAATTGTGCACTGGAAAGTTTGAGTGTCTTTCTACACCATTCTTCCCTTTTCCTGTCCCTCCTCCTTACCCCTCAGTCTTCATCCTCTACTCCACTGATTTCTTTTCTATTTTCATGGGATCTCATGTAAAACTATAATACACTATTAAAAAAAACTAATAAAACATAAACAGAGAAAGATCGGTAAAGTAGAGGAAAGGGAACAGAAGAGGGAGGAAGAAGGAGCAAAAAGTAAAGTACTGGGGACTGAATTGGAGCAAATTATATTTCATGCTTGTATAATGATGTCAAAATGAGCCCCAATATTATGTATATCTATAACGAACTAACAAAGAAAAAAAGACTACTACACCCCGCTCCCCCAAGAGCTGCATTTGCCTGCAGCGGCCAGTGAAATCATTAACTTGCTGGAAAATAATTATGTACAAAGTGGGATGAGTAGACAGAACAGAGTTGCTGCTTGATCGCCACTATTATTTCTGCCAAATTTGTGGTCTGTGTATGAGCGTGTGCAGAATGGATTTTCCCATACCCAATACAATATAAAAGTATGGCATAGAAGATGGGAAAATTGCATAGGCAATGCTCACGTCAAGTAGAATGTCAACATATTCTTCAAGAAGAGCCATGCCCTACAAAAACCTAAACACAGAGCAGCTATTCATCTTGATACAAGACTCCAAAGTGGTCGTGACAGTTGGCCAGGTCTGAGGGACAACCACCATGCAATTGTCTATCTCTGCAGTACACCTTCCACAAGTCAGTATTGCATTGTTGTTTTTGTTTTTTTAAAAAAATTTTTTAGTTGTTGATGACCTTTATTTTACTTATTTATATGTGGTGCTGAGAATCAAACCAGTGCCTCAAACATGCTAGGCAAGCGCTCTTCCACTGAGCCACAACTTCAGCCATCAGCATTGCATTTTACAGTTAGTTCACTGTTAAGTATTTCATCTTTGCATTATTTCTAATACTGGAAGTATGAATTGTGTAAAGACTTAGTTCTAATTTGTTTTATGCATTTTCTTGCAAATTTGACACCAAAAAATTTACATTATCACAATATCAACTTTGTTTATAAGCTTTGTGCTTGTCCATGAAAACATTGAGACTTCCTCAATGAGGGAAGACAGGTTTTTTTTTTTGTACTACTGTACTTTTGAAAGATAACATTGCTTCAGATCTTGACTCTTTGGACAACTGCATGTGTGGTAGTGATCCATCACAATTTTTGTTTGTTCTTTGCAGTACTGAGGATTGAATGACTAGGCTACGTCCCCAGCCATTTTTATTTTTTATTTTGAGACAGTCCAGGCCTTGAATTTACAGTCCTCCTGCCTCAGCCTCCCACGTTGATGGAAAGAAAGGTGGGCACCATCGTGCGGAGTGGTATCTCATTGTTTGAACCATCTCATCAAAAGACTTGTGTTGCCTGTGATGTATTTCAGGTGACTGTGGTTATAAAGCTGGATGCAGATAGTTACCAACCATGGTGACTACACATTTATGCATTTGGCTTTAGAATTTCTTTCTCTTTTTTTTTTTTTTTGTACTAAGGACTAAACATAGGGGTAATTAACCACCACACCACATTCCCAGCCCTTTTTATTTTTTTTATTTTGAGACAGGGTCTTGCTAAGTTGCATAGGACCTCGATAAGTTGTTGAGGCTGGCTTTGAACTTGCAATCTTCCTCCCTCAGCCTCCAGAGCAGTTGGGATTACAGGCGTGTTCCACCATGCCTGGCTATGAACTATTTTCTTACAGAAATGGTTTGTTTTCTCTTAACTGTTATACCCATGTGAGTGTCTTTAGTATACCAGATTGTTTATATTTGCAAAAATAGGTTTGCCATTGTAGCTTTTTTATTGTATAAGATGGTCTATCGCCTATTCTGTGATATGTTTACTTCTCGATTAAAAATCCTTTAAAAATATACATAAACATATATTTAAATAATTTTTAAATCATTTTCCCAGAATTATACTTTTGTGATTTTTTTCATCTTTCAGAATTTTAAATTTCAGAGACCTTGATTTTTTCTGATTTCAACATTTGGGATTGTGGTGTCTTTCAAGATTATAGCCCCAAATAACTAATACATGTGCTAAATGGATGAACCTTGAAAATATTATGCTAAGTGAAACAAGCCAGTAGCAAAAGACCACATGTTGTATGATTTCATTTGTATGAAATATCTGGAGCAGTTAAATCTATAGATAGAAAACAGTTTATTAGTTGGCTAGAGTCTGTTGGTGGGGATTGGGATAGAAGGGTACCGGGAGAAGGGTTATGGCTATTAGGCAGGCCCTATTTCTTTTAAGGTAAAGAAAATATTCTAAAATTGTGGCAATATGTGCACGACTGTGAAAGGCATTGGATTGTGTAATTGAAATGGCTGAATTTTATGATATGTGAATTATGTCTCAATGGTTAAATTAAAAATTAGTCAATGACATTAGAAAATAGACCAAAAAAGCCACAATATACCCATTCCACAATTAATATGAGTATACACATCTTTGCTTTAAGATTTTTGTGAAGATTTTGTGAGTTGCTGATTTTTACCACTACCAGGAAGTATATAAATCCCAACAATCTGTTAGTGTCTTTGTAGAGTTTGTTTCCCCCTCCATTTTATGAAGTTTTATTATTTTAGGTTCATTTGTTTATGAGGAGAAAGATCCAAGCAGAAAACTAAATTTCTAGCATGTTCTTTTTTTATGACTTTTATTTTGAGTTTTTACTTCAGATTTACTTTTGGTTTTTATGTTGTCTGAGTTTTGCCAGGTTTTTCACATTGGAGGAGTATACCCGTAAATGCTGGAAGAGTGGAGACTTGTTCTGAATGCTAAATGTGCTCATATTGTGGATTTGAAATTCTGACAATAAACATTTTTGTAATTTACAGATTAAAATTTCTTTCTATCCAATTCACTGGTAAAACTTATCCTTTCTACAATTCGGATTCTGCTTGACTATAATAGAAATCATTATTCAAACAGTGGAGTACTACCAGCTTTTCAATGGCATCTAAACCAAAGAGAATTAGTAAAATGGTTTTAATTACATGCTTGTCTGTTTGATAGGCAGTAAGAAAGGAGAGTTTTGCCTTTGAAAAGTGAAAAGGGGTCTATTTGGAGAAGAGGGTTGTCAATACAATTCCATGCATTCCTATCAAGAATTATTCTCAAAATTCTTAATGCATTAAACATAAGAACCTTTGTTCGAACTCTTGCGCTAAAGGTGGCAACCTTAAAAATCTAAAAATACTCTATTGGAAACCCAAGTTGTGTTTTAATAATGTAAAATCAGTGTTTCTCCTTATAAAATATCTGAGTTTTGAAGTTCATCTGTAATTAATTTTGAAGGTAATGGTATGTTATATTTAATACTCGACTGGTTTGGCTAATCTTTTCTTTTTCCTGCAAGTAATATGCCCTCCAGTTGGGTCCAGTTGAGTTAGTTTTTCAGTTTGACTTTCACAATAACTTTAAAAGCCAGTAGTGAGATACTTTTTAAATGGTTGTTATCAGAGAGATTTGTGCTATAAATTGACATTCATGTCCCAAAACATAGCAAACTCTTGACTATTTGCTAAACAAATAGAGAAAGCTAAGGAATGTAGGCTGTGCCTATCCTTAACTGGGAAGGCCCCAGGATGCTTTCTTTGTCCTGTTCGGTACATGTCCTGGTGGATAATCATCAAAGCCAGCAAGAATGCAATTTAATTTTGTGATCTCTGAACCTCTCTTATTTAAGCTTAGCATTACCTATATACGAAAGAAAAGCAGAGATTGTCCTGTTTCCTGAATCAGTAATCACCTCCTAACCAAGGGGACTACTCAGATCTTTCTGTACCTCCCAGACATCCTTGGTTATGATCTTCTGTAGAATTTAATATTGAAGAATTAGACAGGATGATGATAATGATGACAACCGAGCAGAACAGAATGATGTCATGTTATTCATAATGTCAGTACCCTAGGCAAACAAGAAACCAATTCTACAGCTAGTGACCATGGATTTCCTTGCAAGTGGACAATGACTGGATTATCAGTGCAGCCGCATTCTTGGCACTTGAGCCAGTGTCTGAGAATGTCGAAGAGAAATCCCTCTTCCATATTAGGAGATTTGGAATATATAGTTGAAAATAGCAATGCTTTTGAAAGAACCCTCCACTGCAATTGCACTAGAATGCATTCTTTCTAGTGTATAATAACCCAAGTATCTTTTTTGATAAGATATCTCTGGTAATTAAATTTCTCTTGGATATTGGTTAAATTAGCCTACCACCCACATCTGGAATTTGTAGTTAAGTTGTGAAGCGTGAGAGTGTTGGGACCCTGGCTTAGATCTTGGCTTAGATCTTGTCACCTCTGTGAATAAAGCAGTGTCAACGGGGAGATAAAACTCCTTGGTGATTGTGCTTCTGGCTCAGCTCCTAAGAGTTTTTTTTTTTTTTTTTTTTTAGTAAGAAAGATCAGAGTGTTGATGTGAGCTACAAGTTGCAGTGGGCGCAGTGAATTCATAGTTTTTTAGTAGCCACTGAGCATAGCACCTGAGTTGTAGTACAGCTTCATTTGGGTCATCCCTGGGTATGGGAAATCTTCCTTCTGGGGAAGGAAGTCAGCTGAAAATTCATGTTCTTGGAGAGGACAAGCTGAGAGAGTAGGAGAGAGCAGAGGCAAGTTTATAGTTAAGCTAAGGAAGGTCAAGGTCCCAGGGCTCCTTGTTCCCAGGCCCTGAGTAATGGAGTTTGCTGGGAGTTACTTTAGAGCATCTTCAGAGGAGAATAGAAGCCATCTTGTGATTCAGAGACTTTTCTGGCAAATGACCTAAAGAGATCTAGAAGAAAAGGACCCGAATCTCTCCAAGTTTTCAGTGACTCGGATGATAGCTCATTTGTTAAGTAGAAATAATTTGCTTTATTTTATATTTGGTACTTCTGTGAAATAGGGCTCTAGGTTTGGTTTTGTTTTTCTTTTCCTTCAAACACCCCAGAACTGGAGATAGTAGCCAGCTCCACCAATCCCTTCCTCTCTGTTTTAGTCTGAGTATTTTCTTTCTTCACTTACTTTTTTTCTTTCTCCAGCCTCCTGTTTCCTTCTTAGGCATACCCTAGTGTATCTCCACATGCTCTGGCAGGAAAAAAATTAAGTTTAGAAGCCAGTGAAAGAAAAGAGACAAGAAAACTCTCCTAATTTCCAGGGGTTGCTTTCATCCAGTGGCCATATTTGGAACAGCAAAGGAGAAAAACTCTCTTCGCCCTCACTCCACCATCCTTTATAGTTTCCAGAGATTTCCAGATGTTTCTCATCTAGACATGTCTGGAGAAATAAATGAGGGACAGCATATATTTTAACATATCTTGGTTGTTAGCGCCTCTCAGGCAGGCAGTAAATATTATATTACCTTTTCCTGTGCTTAAGTCGATCTTAATGATAGAATAAATTGGGCCTGGTTATGTGCAGTATACTTTGCTCCTGGTGATTTTTTCCAATTGTAGAACAGAGAGGGTAACCAATAAGAATAGGAAGCTCCTTTAGGAAGAAAATGGGAGAAAAGCCCATTACTCCTTTCTGAAGCAGGAAAGAGGATACTTTTGTCTACAAATCCAAGGGCTGTGGAGCTTCAAGGGTGTGAAGTTTGGCATCCACAGTTCTGCTGTCAGTCTCATCCTAGCTAGTAAATGTGTCTCTGCAGACACCCTGCTGCTGATCATTACTGGGTTCAGGCTTTACTTTATGGCTTCCTGGAGCTGGAGGCCTCCTGCTGACATTTGGTTTTGCATGTAGATTAGAAAGGAGTCCCTGTGAAAAGTTTTTATGAGGATGTGTTAATGATGCTTTAGTGCTCTTTACAATGGGTTAGAGATCTGCTAAAGGAGTGACTGTGTGCCCCCATAAATAAATTGCCAGAATTCCCCATTTTCCCCTGCTCCAGATAAGAAAGATGGCCACAGTCTGCACTGAGCAGTAACTTCAAAGACCCTTCACTTCCCAGATCCCTCAGCGAATGTGTTCTGTATCTTCCTTTAGTCAACCTGCTTACACTGTTGGTGGAAGTCAAATTGGTTGTTGATGTCCCTGCCCACTTTGGCTTTTATTATTGTTGTTATTATTTATATATGACAGTGTAATGCAGTACAATTCTTATTCCACATCTAGAGCACAATTTTTCATATCTCTGGTTTTATACAAAGTATATTTATAACAATTTGTGTCTTTATACATGTACTTTGGATAATAATGTCCATCACATTCCACCATCATTTCTAACCCCATATCCCCTTCCTTCCCCTCCAACCCCTCTACCCTCTAGTCCTCCCATGCTCCCCCTCCCTACCTCACTATGAATCAGCCTCCTTATATCAGAGAAAATATTCACCATTTGGTTTTTTGGGGATTGGCTAACTTCACTTAGCCCACTTTGGCTTTTTTTTAAGACTCCAAATGGTAAATATTGTTAGTAGTAATGAAATGTTCAGTAATATAGTTATGATTCAAGATGTGAGAAAAGGAATATAAACATTGTTGTCATCCTATAATAGTTTTGGGGTGTGTGATTTTTTCCCCAAATAGATTTTAAGGAAACAAATAGGATTTTACAATGCTATATGCTTTCAAAAATTCACCAAAACAATGACTTAAGAGGGTGTACACTGTTGCTTAAATCCTCTATTTAAATAGCAGCTTTTAATGCACTGATTATTTTTATGATATTATAATGTAGTCTTTATAATATAGTTTTAAGAATTTGGACTCCTATAAGGGTTTTATGAAATGTGACTTCCTCAATTGGTGATTTCCTCATTTTATTTTCTTTCTTTTTAAATATTTTTAGTTGTAGATGGACACAACACCTTTATTTTATTTATTTATTTTTATGTAGTGCTGAGGCTCAAACCCAGGGCCTCCCACTTGCCACGCAAGTGCTCTATTACTTTGCTACAGACCCAGCCCCTTATTTCATTTCCCTTGATGTTGTATCATTAAAATTTGGAAGGTTTTCATATATGCAACCCATGATTTCATGTTAATCTGATTAATATTTGAATCATGAGTTCAGTTGCACAATGTGGATTTCTTGATTTACAGTATTAGATTGTTGTAAACTTGATTTCATTATAAGAAAGCCTGGGAATAATAAGAGTCTTCATCTGTAGTACGCTATAACAAAAATGAAGACAGGAAAAACTGAGGCTCTATTATTGACTCAAGTTGAATATTTTAGATTATTAGTTGTGGTTAATTAGTTTGAAAAGTTGTTTTGTTGTTTTGTTTTGTTTTCTGATGGACAGGTTGAGAGAGGCTTTTATTTAGTGAACACATGGATGAATATTTTCCAGTAGTCTGTCTTATTGCATTATATCCTCTTCCTTTTGAAATACTTTTAGCCACTTTTTAATTTTTAAAGAATAGTTGAATGGCTAGTAAAAATACTAGACATCTCAGAAGATTACTATGAAAAAAAATGTGTTCACTGCTGCTGTTTATAAAATTCAGGGACCCAGAGAAGCCAAATGACTATGACTGGTTGAATACACTGTGGTCCATCTACCTAAGAAGGTGCTTTGTGAGTCACTGTCAAAGTATGCTATGCAGAGATCTCCAGCATGAAAGCACAGCAGAGGGTAATGCATTTAATATTCAGTTATTGCTTTATCTGACTTTGGAATTTTATAGATTTGACTTTGGAAATAAGCATATTTTTACCCAAGTATAAAATGGTCACTACAAATGAAATAAATAAACCTCTTTGTATATCTAGTTGCAGGTATGCCCAATCACAGAGAAGAATCTTACCAAATGCTGTTAAGACTCAGAATGTGATTATATATCCTTAGTGGGATATATTCTGAGGTTAAAAGAAAAAAAGGAAAAAAAAATCTTAAGCTTTCTCATGGTCATGTTTGATGGTGGTGCTAGTCTTGGAAATTGAGTGTGTGTGTGTGTGTGTGTGTGTGTGTGCATAGTGGCATGAAGCAAGCAAATAAATGGTTTTTGGCAGGAAGAAAGAAAGTAGAAATGTAAGACAAGTGTGATTAAGGAAAAATGCTGAAATTCTGAACAAGAAATATCAAAATGACTCTATTTAAAGAAATAACAATTGAAAAGATATAACATTTGAAAATAACTGAAAACAATGGCCATACAAATAGCAGTGAATATTCTATACTGTTTCACTAGAAGGAGAAGAGGGCTTTTTGAGATGTGGTGAGTTCAGGTCTAGAGCAAGAAGTGCATAAGATCCCATTTTGCCAGGTAGCAAGGGACTGCCAACAACCACTATCTGTGTCAGAGGGGTCACAAGGCCAAGCCAAAGTCCGCATGAACAGAATTAAAAACTGCAGTGTGGAAAGGCGGGGGTGCCCTACCTGATTTTGGTCACTGTTTTAAAAATTATCAAAGGAAAAGAACTAAGTATTTGCTTTTTTTTTTCTGTAAAGACTATATTTCAAGGTAATCATACAGATAGGCAAATTCCTCAGAAGTATTGCAGCCAATGAGCCAAAAAAGAATTATAGAAATTGATTGTCACCATTTTGCATCTCATTGAAATAGTAGATCTGAGCAGTGATCACCAATGACTGAAAAACAGTCAGTCTGTTACCATGTCCTTGTGAGGGAAATGCACATGTCTGTCAACTTCTTTGCCAAAAAAGGAGGAAGAAGAAGGGAAGGAGAAGGAATAATAATTATAATTTGAGACGGATCAAGCTTCTAGTTCTGTCAGCTTACAAGAATTCCAGTCAGCAAACTAGATCTTAGTTAAATGCTAAAGAAAAAGGGGTCCAGTTTCTTAAATAAAAATTTGAAAGGAAGAGGAGACAGAGCATTCACAGATTAAAGGAGACCATGTTCATTGGCTTTTTGTTACTATGATACAAACCTGAAAGAATGAACTTATAAAGAAAAAAACTTTTATTTGGGCTCACGGTTTTGGAGTTTTGAGTCCAGTCCATGGTTGATTGGCCCTGTGGCTTGGGGGCCTGTAGTGAGAATGTACATCATGGTGGGAACCTGTAAGCAGAAGAGAGAAAGAGTGAGAATGGGGTCCCATAATCCCTTTGAAGAGGACACCCCAAGTGACCTAAAGACCTCCCTCTAAGCTCCACCTCTTAGAGTTTCCGTTACCACCCAATACCAATAAGAGGGAACCTTTAATACATGGGCGTTTGGGGAACATTGAAGATCTAAACTATAGCAGAGACAAATCAACCAATCTCATTGCAATCTGACTCAAATAAATGTGTATGTGTATTTTTATGAAACGTATATATGCATTTATGTACATAGGTGATGGAAATAATGATATTTGATAATTTTAATGAATTATAGATTCTTGTTTGGGTATGATAGATATCATCTTCAAAAATATCTTTTAAAGTGTTTGAAACTTAGCTTTAAAATAAATAAGGTTGTACTCAGTAACTGGTTATGGGTGAAGTCAGTGAGGAGTTTTTAGATTGATTTTCTTCAGTGTCCCATTATTTCTTGGCTAGCTGGGCTACCATAACACAACATCTCAGGCTGGGAGGCTCACAGGACAGAAATGCATTTCCTCACAGTTCTAGAGACCGGAAGTCACTCCAAGGTGTCGGGAGGCATCTTTCTTTGCCGTTCTTCTAGATGTGTCCTCATGTGGTGTTTCCTTTGTGCACAAGCCCGTCTGTGTCTTTCTTTAAAGGCAATATGTGAATATATTGTTACTCCTAACTATTGTATCGATGAGGTCCTCTGAGTTAAGACTTCAAGTGTGTATGAATTGTAGGGGGAAATAATTCAACCCACAATATGTGAAATATAATTTTTTGACTGACTGGAAGAGGAAAAATTAATGTTTTAAATTTCAAGAAGGAAGTCCGGGAGTTTCAGTGAGTTCCTTCTTGATGTTGAGCAGTTGAATTGCACCCAGAAAAAATTTCTGGCCTCTTTGTCAGGACATATGTTTTCACTTTCAGGCCTTTGGCAGTTTCTGCTTTGTTCCCAGGCTGCTTGGCTTCTCTGTTCCTTAGCACCGATACTTTGATTGCATTTGCAACACTGAAGTTAAAGCATCATTTGATGACTTTGAAACATTTCTCTGCAGTCTTTGAAATTTCTCTCTCTTTCCAAACAAATATGAAAAAGACCTTGTAGAGGAACAAACTATTAGTTTATATTAGCTGTCCATTTAGCTCAAGTTCAAGAAAGGAAATACATCAGAGCTTACTTCTGTGTACTTTATAATGACAAACTTTAAATTTAGTTTTGCATTTGCTCTTATTATAGCTTAAAAATAAACTAAAATTCAGTGCCTGGTGCAGTGGTGTACACCTGTAATCCTAACAGCTCAGGAAGTTGAGGTATGGAGGATTTTGAGTTCAAAGCCAGCGTCAGCAACTTAGAGAGGCCTACTACCAAAAAATAAAATAAAATTCAAATAATGGTTTCTCTCCCTTTGTCTATTTAATTATAAGTTTGATATGCATAAGATATCATGTCTTCTTTCCTTACAAATTATACCTTCCTTACAAATTACTTTACCATCTACTTTTTTTTCATTTTTTAATTTTCTTTCTTTTGGAAAAATATAGAGCTGGGAAACATGAAGGATTTTCCTTGTAAAACATATTTTGGTGAGGGCTGGGGTTGTAGCTCAGTGGTAGAGCACTTGCCTAGCATATGTGAGGCAATGGATTCGATCCTCAGCACCACATAAAAAATATATAAATAAAATAAAGGTGTATAACTAAAACATTTTAAAATTTTTTTGGTAAGTGATTATTATTAATCCTCTTATGGCTTTAATGGCATTGTGTTTCTCGGAAGAAAGTGTTCACATTTTTAGAAATGCATGTCGATGGGATGGATTTGCTTTAAAATCCGTAAGGAACTATAACAAGAGGGGCAGATGAAACATATGTGGCAAAATTGTGATAATTGTCCAACCTGGGTGATTAGTCTGAGGTACTGTTGTCTTTTGGTGTATTTTGTAATCATTCCCACTAAAAACTAAGACAGTGACGTAACTGTCAGTACTACATAGTGATTTTGTGGGAAGAGATGTAATAGCAAACATTTACCACATTCAGGAGGTTGAGTCACATAGTTAGTTTCCCTACGGACATAGAGGTATTCCTAACAGTTCTGGGAAATGTATTTCGAAACAGTTTGTTTCTAGATGAGGGCAGTCTTACAACTGGTAACAGGCATTTATTGAGTATGATCCATTTGCATAAATGATCCAATTACTTAATTTTTATCAAAAATGTTGGTGCTTAGTTTTTACAAGCTAGTTATTCCTAATAGGGGTAAAAATGATTCTGATATATTCTGTCATCTTAAATTTTTATATATTTTTCATTATATATTGCATTTCTCAGGATGAGCAGGCACTTTTAGTTGTGAGTCTAATATTACCGTAGAGATAACATCATCCTATTAATTATGCAGGGGTTATTAGTGTCTTTGTTATTTTCCCAAGGTCATTGTTACTCCTGATTATTATATCTAGTTTGTGGTTTTGTCCCATCTTAAGTTTGGGAAGAACTTTTGCCTAATATCATTTTAGATTCCACTATAGAAGAGAGATAGCTCAACCATCCTAAGGTTTAGGAAATATGTCTGATAAAAACTTGTGTGAGCAACAGCTAGTTCTTAGTATGGATTCATTAGGAATATGCCTGTCTAGGGAAATGTGTGTTAAAAAAAAAAGTTTTCCTTTGTGTAGTTCATATCAGGACTGAATCATCTTAATGATCACAGATGAAAAGAAATAAATTCTTTTACAAGAATCTCTCGAGCCAAAACTTATGACTGTCCTAGGAATTTTCTAGACAGCACTTCTCCTTTGCAAGAAGAGAGCTTTCAGGTCTCCCCAGAGGCCTCTCCTTGTCAAGTGGACCATCTGGGGGTGGGAATGGGAGAGCTATTTCAGTACTAGATGAGTCCCCGCAGATCAACAAAAGTGAAAAAGACATGATATCTCTTCTATGAAGCTCGCTTCTTCCATCTTTTAAGCATTTTTAAATAGATTTTTAAAAAATCCTACTGAAACAATGTAAGTATTAAGGAAGCGCATTTCTGAAACCTAGAGTCGCAGCCTCTTAGCTCTGGGATTTGAGATAAGTTACTGAGAATCTCGATTTCCTCATATGGAAAGGAGGATGATATTTGCATTACAGGAATTGTTTTTAACAATCTATTAAATAAAGTGACTACTTTGCCTGAGACATATTATTGAATAAATTTAAGCTACTTATATAGATATAGAAAAGTCAGGAGTACAACTGAGAAGGTCCAACTGAATTAAAACTTATAACTAAATTATATGCTGTCATCAATATGGAAACGTCTGTATTTTAGTCTTGCTTTACACCATGTACTTAATGTGTAGGCAATATTTATGAGGCTATAGTAATTTTATCACTATTTATATTGGTATCTTAGCTGTTGCCACAATGATGCTCTATAACAAATCACTCCAAAACTTCATGGCTGTGAGTAATTATCACTATATTTGCTTCTGCATGTGTGGGCTGAGTGGGGCCCAGCTGACCTCAGCTGAGCTTAGCTCAAGATGCAGAATCAGTCTACATAGGCTCCACATGGCTTCCTCCTGTTAAACTCAGGGGTAGGCAGCCCATATGCCTTTGCATTGTGATACCATCCTCTAAGAAGACCAGCCCCACAGCAGAGCACATCTCAGGCCTTTCCTTATGTCATATCCACTCCCACCCCAGGAGCCAAATCAAGATATGTTGACAGCCTGATAGCCTGGAATGAGAAAGTATGTTCTATTCATAGCAGGAGGAAGAGGGTAGTGAGTATTTATTTGCTGTATAATAATTCAACCTGTTGAAATGATTCTCACCATCATGATTATTACTAATTGCATTCAGGCTACATTGTTTCAAATGTTTCTTTTTCACTTTTTTTTTCAAATTTGCCTCCCTCCCTCCCTCCCTCCCTCCCTCCCTCCTTCCTTCCTTCCTCCCTTCCTCCCTCCCTTCCTTCCTTCCTTCCCTGGACTGAGATTTGAACTCTGGGACATTTTATCACTGAGCTACATCTCCAGTCCTTTTTATTTTGAGACGAGGTTATGCTAAAGTTGGGAAGCTGGCCTTGAATTTACAATCGTCCTGCTTCAGCCCCCTGAGTTGCTGAGATTACAGGATTCTAAGAGCAGTGACTGCAGGCTGTGGCTGATTGGCTTCTGTGGTGTTGGTGGTGCTTGGCTGATTTTTGGCAATGTGCACGTGGTCTTGTCATAGACCTTACTCAGTGATGAGTTAATCCTGTCAGTCTGCCCCCTCATGGTCAATATGTCATCCCTGATAAACACATGCTCATGAAGAGCTTTAAAGCACATTGGTGCTTCTCTGGAACCATTAATAATCTTGTCTAGCTGAGGGTGTTTTCCACCTGTTCTATCAATCTGCTTCATTAGGTCTAAATTCCCATCCGTCCTTTCACAGTATATGTTTGTACTGCTCGCTTCATCTCTGCATGAAGAGTTTCATCTCTCACAGAAGGCAGAAAGTTCAGGAGCGTGTTCAGCATCGTGACAGGTGGATTGGAAATCCCTGCATCATACCTAGCGACTTGTTTTGGTGCAAGTACTTTATGTCCATGATACATTTTTGTGTAGTCATCAGAGGAAGCTCTTGAAATGCGTTCACCTTGCAGGTTGGAGTTGCCACTCATCACCTTGAAGTGCTTATTTTTTTTGTCAGACTTTTCCTTTTTACCTCCATATGACCCCAAACAAATCAATCAGAAGCCCTCTGGTTGAAAAGTTTTCCAATGCATGATGCGACACAAACAGAATCCTAAAAAAAAAAAAAAAAAATTCTGTGTATTTCTCTGAATGTACAACAACTGGGACTCTCACTGAGGTTCCAGCAAGGAAATCGAGTTTGAGCAGGCATGTAGGCTGCCGTGGCTTTTGTGCTAGAGGGCAGCAAGTGGACTGACAAGGTTTGCCCTCCTCCTTGCATGCAGACGGCATTGTCTATTTTATTTTATTTTTTTCATGCAGAAGTGGGAGGAGAGGTCCGTTTCAGCTGCCATTGATGAAAATCAAACTCCCAATGTCTGATGGCAGGCTGCTATTTCACGCTCTGCCGTTTTTGTTTCAATAGAAATTCAGTTTGTTGTTTTTGCTGGCAGGGCTTGCCTGTTGTGAAGTAGAGAGACTGCTGCATTTAGCGAGGGCCTCCGCATTCTTTGCTTACATTCAAATTCGTGTCATGGTTATGGTGCTTCAGATTTATTAAATAGAAACACCTTCACGTAGGCTGGGAAATAGAATCATGAATAACATCGGAGCCTTGAAGAAATGCCAGCCAACTTTAATGCCGGTCTCTAGGTACCCACTTTGTATGCTTTGGGAGCTCTTGACCCACATTACATATCAAATACAGTTATTCTTTATAACAGCCAGGATCATTGTTTATCAACCCCATGTGAAGCATGCTTTTCTTCAGGTTTCTTTCTATGTATACATTTAACAGAATGAAATCTCTGCCCATACTTTTAATTGAAAAGCAGATAGGTATAGGTGAAGCAAAAATGTCCTGGAAAAGTTTATTTTGGGCTCCCCTCCCTTCCTTTCTTTCTTTCTTTATTTATTTATTTATTTATGTTTTACCAGGAAACACTAAACAGTGTCATAATTCAAACTTTCATGGCCTTATTCTTCACACGGAAGTGATCTTTTTAAGTCAGTGTGCAAAGCCTAAGATCCAAACTTGAATAATGCGATGAAAACTTTCTTTTTTCCTTTCCTGATACTTAAGGAACTCAATGAAATCTAGCATGACTTTAGAAGGCAAATTGTTCCCTGTATTTTAAATGGGTAAAATCATAACTGCTGCAGTCATACCCTCTGGTCTTAAAACATCTCGAGATGGAAAATGAAGAGTTTTTTGATATGTTTTCTTGCTCAGTCATGAATATAGAAGGCCAAAACTTTGTGATAGATATCTGACTTTTATCAGTTTCTCATTTCTTCTTGGCTTCTAGCAAGCTTCGAGGTATTTAAATCACTTAGTGCTGTTTTGTAACTTAGATGCTTCTCCTACAGCTAAGAATGCACTTCCTATGGAAGTGATGGCAATTTGTTTGTGAACTGCCTGGAGCCTGGCAGATCACAAGGCCATGGGAGATTTGAAGTGTAGAGGCAGCCCTCCAGGAATCACATGAAATACAATCATTGGGTTTCTAGCACATCTCAGTAATGCCTGATTCTTGAAATTCATAACCTTTTCCTACTCTCCAATAGATTTCAAAGGTAATGTTGTGTACCTGCCTTAAGGCTGCTTCAAAAGGAGAAATTTACTTCTGCTTAATCAGTCATGGCCCCTGTCATTTTTTTCCCATTACTCCAATTCAACATATGTGAAATCTTAAAACACAAAATTGTGATTTTTTTCCCCCAATGAATTATAAAGCTCATTGGAAAGTGTATCACTTTTTTAAAAGACATATACAAAAGTTTGAAGCAGTAGTACACCTGTAAATATATCAAAATGCCCATTCATAGCCTTTATTTTATTTTATTTTTTAATTGACTGGGCTGGGTCTTGGTAGACTACATCAGTTTTGTTACCTAGGTGCATTGCGTGAACGTGCAGAGCATAGTCAGTGCTGAGTCTTGTATTTATAATGTCTCAAGTCATCACTTAAGAAGCAGTAGCCGTCTTGTGAGAAGGAAGGCTTGCTTCAATCCCTTTTGAAACAGCGTGTCAGCTTTATTACATTCTTGGTCACCTGGAATAAGGCATCCTGTGCAGCTGTGATGTGCAGCAGTATTTGCTTAATAAGTAAAACTCATGATGATGAACAGCTATCCTGTTTTGTTTCCCTGTGGGTCCTGTAGGAGACGCTGAGCCAAATGTCTGACTCCAGAACGTACTCTCTACTTTGCTTCAAATTATTAAATTCCCTCAATTGCCCTTTTCTGTTTTTTACCTTCATTCATTCAGCAGGCTTTTTTCTTTTCTTCTTCTCTTTTTGCTACTGTGGCTTGAACCCAGGAGTGCTTTACCACTGAGCAACAGCCCGTATCCCTTTATTTTTTTGAGACAGGCTGTCGCCAAGTTCAGCAGCATGTTTTAAGGACCTGTTCTGTACCAGGCCTGAGCTAAGGTCCAGAGCCTCCACAGAAATAAGGCCCATTTCTGCCCTTCGGCTTGGAAACATAGGTAAAAGGCACGTGAGAGTCACGTTTGAGTGCTGTGATGGGAGTATTTAAAGGGTGCTGTTGGGCCATTAACACAGGGAAGTGCCTTATCTGCAGGGGCTCAATGAAGGAAGGGATCCTTGAAAGATGAGTGGCCAATTGCAGGACATGTGTAAGTCAGGATGTTGTACTCAGACCAGCCTGGACAAGAGGTCTGAGGCAGTCGGATATGTTCCAGGTTGTGTAAGCAATTGAATATGATTGGAATAGAGCTCGCTAGCTAGGCAGGGGAGAGAAGCGACTGTAGGCCAGGGTCATGTTGCTGCAGGACATGTGTAACTGTCCAAAGAGTAGATCTTCATTCTCTAATCAGTGGGGAGCTATTGATAGATTTGAACCTGATGGGCTTTGGGTTTTACAAAGGCTTAGTCATTAGCTATTGGGAGGGTGAAGTAAGTGAGCATAACAAGGGCCAAGTGCTATCAGGTAGGAAGCTGTCACTGGAGGCCTCCTGGGGTGTGGAACATCCATGTGCCTTGGAGATGTGGAGGAGGTGGATCCAAGAGCTGTTCAGGGAGGAAAGTCTACAGGGCCTGGAGAGCAGCTGGACACAGAAGGACTCAGACACTTGTGGCTGGGTGACTGGTGGAGCGGTGGTGTTTGTTATACTTCAAGGTAAAGGACAGAGAATTGAGAATGTTAATTTTCCTTTTTGAATTTGCAATCTTGAGGTCTGTTCATATGGAAGAGTTATACAGGCATTTAGATCTGTGACTTTGAATCATATATATATATATATATATATATATATATGTATGTATAGACTCCAGATATACACACATATACATACACACATATATATGATCTATATGATGTAAATACATATAATGTGTGTGTATTTCCTCTCCCACACAGGGTCTTGCTATTTTTCCCTGGTTGGTTTCAAATTCTTGGACTACAGTGATCCTCCTGTCTCAGCCTCCCTAGTGCTGAGATTATAGGCACACACCACTGTGCCCTTGCCCCTACCCTATGGCTCTGAATCTTAAAAAAGAATTCTGGGTTAGAGATAGATTTAAGCCATAATGAAATAATCATGGCTCTCATTTATTGAAAACATTCTATGTACCAGGCCCTATTTACCTATTTATTTTACACACACACACACACACACACACACACACGAAGCTTGAGTATCCCCTATCCAAAATGTTTGGGACCAGAGGCAATTTGAATTTCAGGTACTTTTTAAAGTTTGGAATATTAGCATATAGGGATATCTTGGGGAATTAGGCCCAAGTCTAAACACGAAATTCATTTACGTTTCATAGGTACCTGACACACATAGCCTGAAGGTAACTTCATGCAATATTTTCAGTGCGCCTGCATTTTGACTGCAATCTGTCACATGAGATCGGGTGTGGGATTTTCCATTTGTGGTGCCACGTCAGTGCTCAAAAAGTTTCAGATTTTGGAGCATTTTGGATTTTCAGAGTAGGGATGCTCAATCTGTATAATATGATATACATATAATCTTCTACTAATCTTCAGTATAATTCAAAGAACAAGATATTATCTTTCTTTTTTTAACATGTAACTAAAGTTTAGAGAGGTTTAAAATCCTGTGCACACTTCTACATCTAATAATAAGTCAAGCATTTGATTCCAAGAATATTATTATAATAATGTTCACTACCTGTTCTATTATTTTTAGTAGTGGTTTAGAAAAAATAGAAAGCAAGGTTGGTGTGCACTTTGTATGACAGCAACTCGGAAGTCAGACCTGAATTTGAAAGCTTATAGGGGTGTCATGAAAAAATGTATGTTGGAAATTTGGTAATTTTGGTTTTATTTTATTGACAGTAGGAAACATTGAAAGTTTTTAAAGAGGATACTTAGAAAAGAGGAAATGAATTCAAATGAGCCATATACCATGCCAGCAGGAGGAAATGTGATTTTAATATTCTTTCGGTTGCAAGGAACAGAACCCAACTAAGCAAAGGGGATTGTTTATTGGTAGAATATCAGGACAATTTTCAGAAGAAGAAAGTAAGAAGTTAATAGTCAAGAACTGGAGCAGTTTGTACAATTTCCCCTCCAGGGTAAAACTGGCAAATTAACAGAGCTACTAACAGGTTGCTGTCTTTGATTATCTCTGTTCAAAAGTCCAAGAGGCTGAGAAAGATGAGGCTGAGAAGAGTAGCCAGCCCAGAGGAGGAGTGTACCTAGAGGAGACCATTCCTGGATGCACCAGGCAGTTGTGATTGTTCACTTGTGTCTGATGGTGCTGACTACAGAGCTCCTATCCAACTGTGGACCTTAGGAAAACTCTTTCTTCCATCTTTACTTGTTAACTTGGGATGAAAATTATATTTTCAAAGGTGATGATGATAAGAATGGTGCTGGTGGTGTGCTTATCTCATGAGGAAAAGCCATTAAGTTTGGAGTGAATGAGAATGATGAATTCTCCATCCTTAACCACTGAAGAGCGAAGGTGCCCCTCGTCCTCACGCGTCCCATCCATCAGTTCTTTGGCACCACACCTGGAGCCAAGTTATCCACAACTTGTCTCCTTGGTAGGAAGGAGCTCTTTTCTTCCTGTGTCAAGCCAAGTTTCCTTCTATAAGCAGTTACTCTGAGTGTTATTATTTTTTAATGGCGTACAATGAAGCCCCTTCATTTCATAAACTAAAGAAAGACTCACTCTACTTCACAGAATGGCAACGCTGTCCTTTCAAATCCTTGGTTTCCTGTGATGATTTGTTTTGTCACTGCAAATACTGCTCATACTTTTAAAAAACATTTTTATGCAGGTATTTATTTTTCTGCTTACTACTGCATCCCTATTGATGATAACAGTGCTTGGCATGTCGTAGATTCTGAATGTGTCATTGTTGAGTGAATCGATGATTTCATGTTTTCAAGCAGGGTGGCTTGTTTCCTTATTTTCAACATTAAAAAAAAATGGAACAGAAGTTAGCAAAGTTTACTCACTATAAATGATCTGGGAGTGTAATGGTAGGTCCTCAGTATACATATGCTGGTTGTAATACCAGTACATAAAGAGTGGTTTTCAGTATCAAATAGAGCACCTTAAACGTCATCTCAGGCAGGTTAATCATGGAAATACCAAGGAACCTCTAACTCAGAATGATCTTATAGTAAATTAAGAAAGTACTCTTCTAGTAATTCCTATGCTCTATTATTGGTTATTATAAAAGCATAAACGTTCTCTGGGTTTAAATAGAAAAAAAAATTGTTCTAACTATAATATCATCCAATTTTGTTCCAATATCCATATTATAAAAAAATTTCAAAAATAAAATGTAATAGTAAAATATAAAAAATACATACACTAATGGAAAATACTTATTGGTGGTTTAGTATTTCAAATATTCTAATTACAACTCTCTTATTGCCGTTTTCAGGGTGTTGATTGTCCTAGTATTTAGCAATTTCTCAGTTTAATGACAAAAAAAGGACACAATAAAAATTAGCAAAGCTATTCAGGAATAAAGGTATTTCATACTGTTAATTCATTTCTTTCCTACAGAAATTGTATTGAAATGAAATCAAGGTAAAATCCTTCCTGTAATTAGAAACATTTCATTGGAATGGTTTGTTTCTGTGTATTCATTCTTAGCATGCAAATTTATATTTTTACTCATTCATGTGTAACTGGGAACTTTTTTATAAGTTGTTTCTGAAATTCAAGGAAGTATTTAAAGTGTTGGATTGTTGAATGGCATCAGCACTGGGAACACAAGCAGTGCAGGAACAGGTATAAAAAATGATGTGGAGGCAGTTCCTTGCTTCCTGCCATGCCTCCTCATTCTGCTCAGAATGAGTCTGTAAGAAGGAAGGGAAAGAGGAGATTGATCGCTAGGCTAATTCTATTCCTAATCTCTTTGAGTCTGCTAACAGTGTTGCTCGCACTGCTGTGGCATTCTTTTCCTGTTGTCATGGACACTTAACCATTGAAAACACATGGATGCCTGCTCTCTGTCCATCTTTGCCCATTGCCTGGTGAGACTTGAGTCTCAGGCTTTGATGAAAGTAGAAAGTTTTCAATAGAGATTCATCCTCCATATTTGAGAGGAAACTCTATGCGTGACTTCACCATGAAATTAAATGAATTCTGATTTTATTTTTTAAGAAAAGTCAAATACTGTTATGTAGCCCAAGTGCATCAAGCTATCTTATTTAAAGTAAATAAGTAAAATGGACAGGTTTTTTTGCTTCAGAAAACCTCTTTTTACAAGAATGCCAATTAAAAGAGATTGTTGCAAGAATGTGTCCAATGATCAAGATTTCATCATTTTGTAAACTTTTAATCTAGTGCTATTCCTAAAGAAAAAATATTTTTATTCATAAAGATATTAATTCATGGCTCATCTTTTTTTTTTTCCCATTGGTACGTATTCTGAACTTTTCTCCCAATAACTGAAAGGCAGCATAGATTTTTTTAAAAGAAGCATGTCAAGTTTTGGAATCACACCACTATATTTTAGTATAAGTTCTACCACTGTGTAACTTTGGGCCAGGTACTTTATCTCCAGTGACTCTGGGGGTTTTCATTTCTAAATACTATCTACCTTTTAGAGTGGTTCTCAGGATTATATGAAATCATGTGTCTGATGTCTTTTACTGTGTGAATAATGAACTAGAATCCTTGGCATATATTGTCTTATCACTACACTGGCGGGCTAAGACTGAAGTTACCCATTCTGGTATTCTGTTTTTAATATTATTGCACTTACTAGGGCAATATTTGCTGAGAAGGGTTTGCAGCATTCTACATCAAAGCTTAGCTGAACTTTGCTCAACTTCTGTTTGATGTCGCTTTCCCTGTTCTCTGGTGGTTGCCACTTTTTAGTACCTGTGGATAATTTTGATCCCAGTTACTTCTGTTAACAGGAGGTAAACCTTAGAGTTTTTGTGTCAAATCAGATTATGGGAGTTTAATTTTTATTCAAAACACTGACCTGAGAAAATGAACACTGTCTGCTCATCGTGGAATTTTCGTGACTTGGACGTGTGTTAGTCACTTTGCCAGTGTGGTGGACATTCCTGCCATGACATACAGTTTTTGGAGTATTGCCATGTCAGGAATCATAGTTTGCCTCTGCTTTTGTGAAGCAGTTTTCTGTTAAAGTGCTACATAGCTGTAAAATAGAAGTACTATTCCTATGTTGATTGGACAGTAAAGCTGGGATAATTTCCTCACTAAAGTGCAGTATCTTAGTTGTAAAGCATGCCACACACTGGCTTGGATGCTTAATCTCTGACCCTGTGCACAAATTTTGGGTCAGCTTTCAATAAGCATCCCTGGCTCTAATTAAACAGATAGTTATTTATTCGTTAGTAGCACCATTTAAAGTTATTATGATAAAAAATTTTATAATAATACTTATTTTAATCGAACTGTGTTCAATTAGTCAAAAAGAAAATTGTTTGTTTTTACTACAGTTGTTGTCATTATTAAAGCATGCATTATTACCAGTAAATAGTTTAGAAAACATTGACTATTTGTTGGTTGTTCAGTACCCTCCTTTTTGTGAACCATAAATGTTGACTGACTTTAACTCTGCTTTCTTTTCTGTGCTTACACAATCACTGCAAAATCTCAAGACCCATTTCATACCCCCACAGAACTCTGAATTTTGTGGAATTGCCTAACTCTGCAACTGGGAAAATTGGAAAAAAAAATATTACCCTTATAAATTGGTGGTGAGGTAAACTTGACAACAAAGCACATGATGTAGACTATGAAATCCTGACTTGGCACTAGTAGAGCAGAAAATAAGTAATTATAACAAGCCATAAACTGAATGTAAGCTAGGACCCTATCATTATTTTTAGTTCATTTGGTCCCTAATAATGGCAGTTTGTTCTGTGTGACATTTGTGGGACCTAGGGCAAGTGGCTTAATCTCCCTGAGCCATAATTAATTCATTTCTGAAGTGGAAATTTGAGTTGCTGCCTACTCAGGCTGGAGTTGGAAGGATCAAATATGATCGCGCATGTGAAATCATTGTGATACAAATCCAGCCTCCTACATCCAGGAGCAGATTGGAAGAAGCGCAGGGAGGATGCATCCACACAACTGTGCCTATGAGCCAGTGCTGGACCCCAAACATCGGGCACCCATGCCTTGCATGTCTCAGTACTGCTTGATGTGCCAGGATCCTCAGGTGTCAGAAATGTGGATTCACATAAGAGACCAGGGAATTTAGGTTATAGGCTTTCTAGTAAACAGCTTTCCATGGCTGTGGAAAGGAAAGAAATGATCGGACACTGCATGACATTAGACCCAGCGTGGAAGGATACAAGGTTGAAAGTCTAAAGGAAGACTCACAGAGTCCACTGTTGTCTGTTCAACTCCAGATATGGAGTGTGGATCATTCAATTATTATTGATACATCCAAAGATGTTTAAGCTCACAAGAAATTGCCATGTCTTCATAAGAGTTACAAATGTTGAAAAGTATTTTGCATTCAGTAGGTGCTCACATGTTGGGATAGCAATAATTTACACTAGCATTAAAAATTTTAGTCTTGTGGGAATTGCCTAACCCTACAACTGGTAAGTTGGGGAGAAAAAACATCCTTACAAATTAGTGGTGAGATAAACTTGACCAAAAGGTCATAGCACATTAGAATACCAGGCAGAGGGATGGAACAAATCATCAAAGGCTTGGGAGGAAAGAAACTAATAAATTCAATAAAGACAAAAAGCAAATCAAAGGCTGACATAAGTATACTTTTGATACTTTTTGAAGAGAAGTCTGCATATAAGATGGCTATCAGATGTTTTCTGTCAGTAAGACAACTAAACAAGATAATTTCAGCAGGAAAATGTTACATTAGACATGACTTTCCCTCTGAGAGATTTCACCTCCTTCGTGGGACTTCAACTACACAAATAATTTGTGCATCTGTTCTATATTCTGACTGCTAAAAGCTCCTGCAGAGAAAGGCCTATGATCATTAATGAGTCCTCTCTACCTAGCTTCATGTCAAGCCTTCAGAATATACACATTTCACATGTATTTTAATACTAATTAAATCAGCAGTTTTGAAAAGCAATCCTCCATACAACTATTCCCCCCACATCAAATTTAACCTAATTCTGTTTATCTTTCCACCAATCAACTAGACTCCAAATATCTGAATCCTTTTTGAATGCTTTACTTGCCTTTTATAACCATTCTGCATGCCCATGACTAGTTACTGATTCCTCTCCATTCTTTCTTTACTACCTCTTTGTGTATGTTTTCTTCTTTATAGAGATTCTGTTCTTATGATTCTGGCTCAGATATTTCATTCATGTTCAAACACTAACTAACCTCTTTGGTGTGTTATGAGTCTCCATATTTTCATTCACAATTTCAGACCATATTTTAACTTAGGTCATCATTCCAAGACACTGTTTTCATTTTCTCTGTCCAAAAACATTTCGACACTTGTCTCCAAGTTTTTGCAAGTTGCCCTAAGATTCAGTATTGCCTGAAATATTTCTGAAACTTTCTCACTGCTTCCCACAGTATTCCTAGGCTGTTCTAAACAACTTAACCTATGGTCTGAGCCAGAAAATTGATTGGTGAAAGGGGGATGTTTAAACACAAGCTATCCTGCAGGCCATTGTTACAAGTAGTTCTACTTCCAGACGGACAGCCCATCCTATAACCTGGTAAAGTTTCAGTGTGTTAATGTCAGTAAAAGAAAAGGCACTCTTTAAAAATATTGTACATAGCCATTTACAAAATTATGGGGGGGGGAGGAGTGAGATATAAGGCTTGCATTTGGAGTATCTTCCATTTTACAAAGAGTACATTTTTTAACTATGAAATTTTGTATTTAACATTGTAGCAAATACAACTTTTTTGACATTGATCTTGGATTCATTTCCCCATTTAGGGTATAAAACCAATGACTCCTTACCAATTTTAATTATCTCATAAGCACTTGGAGTACTGATGGATACACAAAACACATCTATTATTGACTTTTCACCCAAATTGTTTCTTTAGAGAAATCTAAGAGAACTATAAATGTTCTTACTTCGATAACTCAATGACAAGTGACAGATAGTTACTAGCTAAAGAAACTAGATAGAACAGGCGGGTAAGATAACCAAAAGGGAGAGATTTGTCCAAACGTAAATGCTATTTCACCCCCCTAAAAGTTTATTCTTACATTGTATTCTGTTTTGCAAACCGACAAAAGAACTGGCAGGGCTCAGGAAGGTTTTGTGTTGTGCCCAAGGTTGGGGGCAAGAATTTGAAAGGGATCAGTGAATCAGATGTAATATGGGCTCTGTTGGAGCCACCCAATCCGTTTTGCTGACGGTCAGTATTTCCACTTATAAAAAGCTGCATCGGCATTTCCGTCAGCTCAAAAGAACTTTATCCCTGTTTTCATTCTGACATACCTATTATGACTTTGTTCACTAAGCAGAAGGAATTATGGGAAATGGAAACTCGATGGCATGTTTTTATTAAGGAGCCATGAGTATATCTTCACTGAGAAACTAAAGAAACAAGCAGAGTTGTATGTTTTCCTTTCAGGTGGGAAAGGAAAAAAAAATTAAAAAGGCCTCATTCATTCCATCTTATACTGAGATTTAGTTAACTTGGAAAACAAAGTAGCGTAAAATGAGAAGGCTTATGTCCAAAATAGATTTTTATATTTTAAACAAGGAATGCAATGATTTTATTAATTTAACAACAACAACAGGAAAAAAATAAAATTAAAAAACCTCTGCAGATTTATTCTATGAAGGCATGAGGAGAGGAAAGTCCGGTTAAGAAAGGAATGTTAAAAAGTTGGATTTTTTTTTTTTTTTTTTTTTTGCCTTCTTTAGAGTTGTAAGTTGAGAGAGTCGAATGTTTGTATTTCAAAACAAGGTACCCATCTTCAAATCTAAGTGGCAATACTTAGTCATAAACTGTATTGTCCCTTTCTTTATAATAGACATTTTCTTGCAAACTGCTGGTAAATTAAACATTTTATAAACCAAATGTTTTGTCGTAAATTTTATGCTGTTGGTGATACTCTATTTAATTATGTTGTGAAATGTCAACTTCGGCTTTTAAATTTCTTGGCCTAATATCTCCATTAAGCAGATCTTCATCTTCATTCACATAATTTGCTAGAGAAATGCTTAGATAATATCATGAGGTCCTTGATGTGTAAGATGCTTGTTGAATGCACATTTATACCCAGTTCTCACAGCTCCTAGCATATATGTGCATGGGAGGAAGTGGAAAGCCAGGCTGCCCACAAATAAGAAGTACTGTTAATATCTCTTTAAATTTCAGTTCAGAGGTCTTAATTGTTATAAATCTAATTTATTCTAAATGGGATTGACCTATATTTAGTTGGCTAATGTGTTTAGAATTAAGACAGTGTTATACATTTCTCTCCTTTTTGAGTCTCTACTTTGAGCTTAGTAAAATTTTCTTCAGAGGAAGTCAAAAGCCCTTGAGTATGAGTGAGTCGTCGTGAACTGAGAGGTCTGCCATAGCATGAAGTGACTTTGAAAGTGTGAAGAATGACGGTTGACCTCATTATTATTGCAAAAACTCACCAAACATCAAGGGGGTCGAAACCGCCTAGAAAAACAATAAGGTATTCTGCAAAGTTGCTTGTTTTAAAGTCTAAACTCTAGTCCATGAAAGAATTATCAAAAGGTAGTGGGTGCATATAAAACAGGCTGTTAAGAAAAATGGCTTTGAACTTGACAAAAAGAATGTCATTCATTAGAAACCAAAACTTACGACAGAATATCTGCGTATGGCCATTATGATAGGAAAATTGAATATAGAATGGCTCTTTTATAAAAAAAAATAAATATTGAGCTTATGACTACAATCTTAAAATAAAAATGTGATGTGACATAAATTTAAAGGAGCATCTTTTCCCTTGTAGCTTAAACCTAAAATAGAGCCATACTCTATTTTATTTTTCTCACCAGGCATCTCCCAAGGAACTTGGTAGGTTTTCAGCTCATCTTCCCTATAGAGGATGTGCCCTCACATGTCAACATCTGGGAAATTATGAACTGTATCCTTAGGTGTCTAGAAGCATAATTTTATTTTCCAGAGTTATGTCTGCTTTTGTCTTCTTTTTAAAACAATTCTTAAGAACTCTTAGATAAGTGTGTTCCAAAGGAGTTTGAATTTTACCTTTTCTATTTGACATCTACTATGTTTAAAGGCTTTGAGACACAGTATTTGGAACTGGAAATATGGGTAGTATCATTTGATCTTCAGGGATGTGAATCTATCATGGTACATTAGTGCTGACATGACTGAAATCTATTTCATGCAAAAAAAAATGTGATTGGTCTATAGTGTGGTTCAAACAGAATAACTGGGGTTTCTTTTGCATTTTGTAATGGCATGCGTATTTTAGCAAAAGAAAAGCACCTAGATTATAAATTGCAGTTCATTAATGCCTGTGTAATTTTTTAACCTATTGAAAGGAAGAGTGACGATTGAATAATTACTATGATTTCTATTGCTGCAGCTACTGTTGCCCTTTGGTCTATAATTACCTGGGATGTGAAATACACTTAAAACAACTTTATTCCTAAAGGTTTTCTCATGTGCTTTTTGTCCCAGAACAACCATTATATTCTTTATAAGGCCTGCTCTGCAGCCACAGAGCAAACAAAAGTCCAGCTTTAAATGGAGCTATTTGCTCAGGGACTTGCTAGGATATGGAATTTTGGATTATGGGGTATGCAGATTTTCAGTGCTGCAAAAAGATATTAACAGAATAGGCCTCTTGCAAGGTTTCCTCCTACTACAGCTAAAGAAATGAAGATCCAAAGCAGTTCAGAGATTATTCAGTATCATTGGAACCAGAAACAGAACTAAGTATACTGGCTTGTACTTCACTCAGCTTGTTTACTTTTTTCCCACTAAACAGGAATGAAATGATAAAAATCTCTTATCAATGCAATTTCTTCCTATTTATTAAAAAATACTAAAACAGACTAGTTGAAGATGTGGTTCAACTGAGTATAAAATGAGAGTGGCTTATTGAAGATTATTTGTAAAATACATGAGATTAGAGTTGGCCTTTATATGGGTACTTTTTTAGTATCTTTTAGCATTTATTAATAATTCATCTCATTAGATAGTGAGGTTACTTTTGTACTGTACTCCAAATTAAAGTGCATATTTAGTGCCCTTGGTGGCTGGACTCTAATTTACACAAGGTGTGACTGTTACATAATGAATCTGATTTTTCTGTGTGATTTGTGAAATCAGTCTCATTCCTCCATAATCACATTTTGCATATTATATTGTGTATTTTTAAATAATTCCTGTGTTTAAAAAGTGCCCCTAATGGTTTTCCTTATATTAATAGGTCAAACCCATGGGATCAGGGAAAAGAGTAATGCTAAGCTACAAAATTATAATGGAACTTAAATTTTTGCTCTTAATCATGCTGTCAGATATGTATGTTACACACACACACACACAGCCCTTAATTCTGTGAACCAATTCATGTGCATCTATTTTTAGATCTAAATTTTGTGCATATGTTGCCATTTTTTTATTTAGTCTAATGGATTTCAGTCTACCTGGAGATTCCCTTTGTCCATAAGATTCTGTAGTCCATAAAAATTCCCCCACAAAGATAATGTGTCCTAAACACTCTGTGCCAAACAAATCTTCCTAGAACAAAATACTTCCTAGGTACTCACCATTAAGGAAAGCATGGAGTGAGGAACAGTTGTGCTGACCCAGCATCTCCTTTTCCCTAAGTTCTTATACCTCTGTAAATGGACTGTCACTGCCTGACTTATGTGCCCCTGTTCATGCTGAAGCTGCTACCTTTCACCTGTCCACTGCTGGGACGTGTCAAAAGCCATTTCTGTTGCATCTTGTTAGTCTCTTCTTCCCTTTAAGCTTAATTGTCACCTACTTTGGTTTTGCCCATTTGTTATATTTTGTTTACTTTACTCTTAGCTATGGAAGTTCTTTCAACCTAAATATAAACCCTTTGAAGATTAGGCTATATCCATTTCCACATCATCACCTTAAATAATAGTTTAGGAATCATTTGGGTAATTTTCATTGAGTGTGGGCAGTTCAACCAATATGGAATACATTCTTGGTCTTGAAATTTAGTGGGTGATCCCCAGAATGTCCCTCAAAATTTGGACAAAAGTTTCACCCACTACTTCCAGTGTGCCTGGGTAACTCACATTCCACACATTTTGTCTTCTTACATGGAAAGGTGGGGAAACATTATATGAACACACACAAAAGTTATGTGTACTTGGATCATTGCAGATGATGTCCAAATGAGAGACTTTATTCCTCACATTCTGAACTATGAACTCCTGACTTAGAAACAGTTGTCATGAGAGTGATTGTTAATTACTTATTCTGTTCAGGGTGTGGGGCTAATTACTTCACTTTTATTAGATGAACTCACATGTGTATACGGATGTTAATAGAATGCCATTCACAACTGCTATTGGATCTAAGGAAGTAGGATAAATCTCTACCTTTGTCCTTTGTTTCCTCATGTTATGTGTTGGCATGTGCACGTTCTCATTGGAGCAGGGCTGTGATTGATGCTCGAGTCTCTGAGCCCATGAGTTTCTTTTAAAGCCTGTTTTTATTAAACCCAATTTGTGGAATGTTTAGTGCATATATCAGTGAACAATGGCGCAACACTAGACCGTGTTGTTTTTGGCCTGTTTATTACTACTGAGGAGGTGGTTGGAATTTGTTCACATTCCAGGGTTGCATGAGAGGTAGTATGGCACACAGTCATAGCCCAGATTCTGGGTGCTCTGTGGCAACTCAGCTATGGCTAGATGTTATGGTTGCTGGCCCGATGACTAGATCACAGGCATAACAACACTTATATTTGCTGCCTTTTACTTAATTTTTAGAAAAGGACACATTTTGCTATACACCCCTCTATGCATTTAGTGATTTGTATCACTCATTTCTAGTCAAACTAGCTGATAAATACAAAGAAGGCCCGAGTTTCTTTTATTCATTCTCTGGGCATTCTTATGTCAACTCTGATCATCCATTGAATACCCCTGTCATGTAAAGTACAGAAAGAAATAAGATAGTAAGAATTAAGGAAAGGTAACTTTAGCCACAAATTCTGTAAAAGATAATAAACCTAAAGATCTTTCTAACCTGGACAGCTGATTTCATCTCCTGCATAGTTTTTTTAGATTTTCTTGAGTCCTCTCCTTTTCTCATCCCTCTCATTTACTGTGTAATATTTCAGATACACAGACAAGGACCCGAGGCAGGAACCATATGGCTTGTTGGAAGAATCACTAGAAAATGAGCTAGAAGAGGAAAGGAGCATGAGGCTTTCAGGACAGGGGCTTAGCTAAGGGTTTCGTTCTGTGTGTGATGGGAACAATTTGAGCAGGATCCATCTTATATTTTTTTAAAGGCTACCATCCCTGTCCTGAAGAGTGGAAACAAGGGACTAGGTAGAGGCTCTCCCTGTGACTTAGCGGGATCATGACTGACAGTAAGATGAGATGGTAGCTGTGCAGGTGATGAGAAGTGGCCTTGCTGTGGTTATATTTGAAACTGGAGCTGCAGAACTTGCAAATAGAATGAATATATTTGGGATAAGAAAAGTATCAAACCCCACTCCTAGGTTCAGCGTCTGAGCATTTGTGTGAAGGGTGAAACTATCCACCATAGCTGTGCAGTTGGTTTTATTGGGGGGTGTGGAGGCTGAATCAAGAGTTGGCCTTGCCATCTATTCAGTTTGAGTTGCCTATTCTATACATCCAGGTGGAGATGTCAAGGAGGCAGTTGAATGTAGGAATCTGTATCTCAATAGGAGGATCAAAGTTTAAACACACATGTTCAAGATTCTTATTGATAACAGCTGATTAAAAAAAAAAAAAAAAAACAACAACCTTAGGGCTGGTTGCAGTTACTCAGAGTGAGAATGTGAAGTGAGATCTAGGGTTAAATTCTGAAGGCACTGAAGGGGATTGGAGAAGGAACGCCATAGGAACAGGTGTTTAAGTCAGCTTTTTTGCTGCTGTGACTAAAAGATCTGCCAAGAACAATTTTAGAGAAAAAAAGGTTTATTTGTGGGCTCACAGTTTCAGAAGTCTCAGTCCAGAGACAGCTGGCTCCATTTCATGGGGCTTGAGATGAGGCAGAAGAACATGGCGGAAGAGTGTTGGAGGGAAGCAGCTCACAAGATAAACAGGAAGCAGAGAGAGAGAGTCCACTGGCCAAATACAAATATACCCCAAAGGTATACTCCCAGTGACCCACCTTTTCTAGCCACACCCTACTTGCTTTCATTTACCAATCAGTTAATCCCATCAGGAGGCTAATTCATTGATTGTGTGAAGGCTCTCATAACCCAAACATTTCTTCTCTGAACCTTCTTGCTTTGTCTCACAGGTGAGATTGCAGAAGGGTACACCCAGGAATTAATTTCATTCAGAGTGTAGCTGATTGTTGATTTTGTTGGCTCTCCTTAGTACTCGATTTTTTTAATGTACGATGATTTGAGAATTTCAGGCTCATTCTGAGTGAGATTTTAGTTTCCAACTCTCCCTTGTTACCTTGTGCAAACCCCACCTCTGCCACAGCCCCAACCTTATTCCTTAGAGTCTAGTGGCATCCTGGCTGCTGTATCCTCCTTCCTGTAACTTTCATGGTCTGCAGAGGCAGAACTTCCAGGTGCCCCTGCTTGTTTCCTATCCAGTTGACAGTTTATACTGGTTCATCTCTGGTCTGCAGAGGTGTTTATTTTGCTCTCAAGTATGGCTAGTTAGTTTCCTTCTTTCTTTTTTATGCCCCTTATAATTTATTATTATTGCTGTGCATTGGGACCCACTCTGCCATGCCTTACTATCAGAAAGTCTTAATACCTTGAATTTATAGACAATAAAAACCACACTTAATAATTCTTTCATCATTCCTGTTTAGGTGTGTGTATGTGTAGGGTCTTTTTTAGTCACTGTACCAATTATTCCCTGCGGTTGCTTTTCTTCACCTATATATTTCTGCAAGTTAAATGTCTTCTGTAAGTTAGTTTAATATTTAAACCAGAAAAGATTTTTAGTTTATTATCCTAAATTAGTGTTGTGGGACTTTTAGGCAAAAAAGGTGCAATTCCGACTAATCAGCTTATTTTATCTACTCATCAGGACAAGATAAGGATATTTTAGTTTTACTCAATTTATTGTAACTAATACATACGGATTGGGTAATGGTAAATTGGAAGCAAATAACATGTGCCCAGAATACTTGTCTTAACGTCCTTTTAGTTAACACCATGAAAAATCCTTTAGTAGGTGCCTGTGTATTTACACAGGGTAAATTAAATGTGAGAAATCCTTATCTCTGTAAAATATAAAGATACCTTGACCCTTCCTAAGTACCCCTAAAAGCTGAGCTAAGTACCACAGGGGCATCTGGGGAGAGTTGGGGAAGGATTAATTCTCTCAGGCAGAGAGCACTCATGCTCCTCAGATGTTTTCCAGATAAATCACATGGTGTGGAGCTGCAGCATACTTGAGATGGCTGTAATGTTAGTGTGTGACAATTAATCCCATTCACTTTGATATAATTAATGAGAATGGTGAAATAGAAGTGCAGTCTCATCTCCAGGAGGAAATGTCACCCCATTAATGAGGCTAAGGCTTATTATTATCAGTTGAAGCAGCAGATTTTTGAAACAGCAGCTATTGAAACTGCTGAGTTGGTGTATTCTCAGAGGTAGATGTTTCTTTCTGGCAGTGACAGAAGGAGGGAATACTTTTGAAGGGGAGTTTTTGGTGCTTGCTTCCTCCACACACACCTTTCCCCCACCCCTAAACCAGTGATAACATTTTGACATCACTGCAATTATAGGATACCATAATAAAAATTTAGTAAGCATAAAGTATTACATCTAAATATAACTAACTGGCATTTACAAAGAGTATTACCCATGTGAAGCATTTATGTGTGTGTGTAAATCCCTTAAATTTTCCTTTATTGCTATTATGGTAATGCACTGAAAATATTATCCATTTCTTAAAATGTGCAGTGGGAATTACTGCCCTTGTTTTTAGACCCACTCTGTCATGCCATGCTATCAGAAAGTCTTTAGATCTTTAGTTTTAAATTTAAAAAAAATCACTTTTAATAGTTCTTTTATCATTACTGTTTAGGTGTGTTCGTGTGTGGTTTTCTTTCAGTCATTGTCCCGTTGTATATTAAACTGGAATGATTTGAACTGGAGCTCAGAAATACTATCTCTTTAAGTTACTGGAACACTATCTTTTGCTACTAGAACTGCTTTCTTGGGTTCATGCAGTAATTCTTCAAAAAGTTGGAAAACATCTGGGAGTGGTGGCGCACACCTGTAATCCGAGCAGCTTGGAGGCTGAGGCAGGAGGATCACAAGTTTAAAGCCAGCCTCAGCAAAAGCAAGGCGCCAAACAACTCAGTGAGACCCTGTCTCTGAATAAAACATAAAATAGGGCTGGAGATGTGGCTCAGCGGTCGAGTGCCTCTGAGTTCAATCCCCAAAAACAAAAAAAGTTGGAATATTGGTAAGGTGCCCTGCGTTCAATCCCTAGTGCCAAAAAAAGAAAAAGAAAAAAAAAATTGGAAAATAGTGAATTTAGAGACAATCACAAAATGGTATATTGAGTTTTTCAAGTTATATAATGCTGTTTCCAAGTGATATGATGATGTTACCTAAATACTAATCTATTATTAGTATTCTTGCATTAATGGATGTACATGAGAATGTATTCATTTTTATTCTTACTTTAGGGTTTTTATGAAATTGTTTCAAATAACTTCATTGCCTTTATAAAAGAATAGTAACATTGCTGAATTTTTAATGGAATTCTTCATATATGAATACTTAATACACATCGTGTTGCTAATGTTAGAAAGTGTAGGCAGCCTTTAGAAATAACAGAGTTTGTGTTGCTTTGATTAAATGTTTATAGTTTGTTTTCTATTAAAAGTCCAACTTGGCTGCTTAGGAAGTACTTCCCAGCACTTAGTGATGCATCCATTTGGTAGATTGGCAGTAAAAAAAAAAAAAAAGAGAGAGATCAGCTTTGAAACTGTGAGTTATATATTATTATGACAGTTTTTTAGGAATTATGTATACATTGCTATTCATATTTGATCATGATCTTTTTCTGCTACTAGCAAGTAAAGGAATAAACATTTCTTAAATGGTTGGGTTTGGAATAAAGTCTTATACTTTTAAAACTATTACCAGGAAATGACTTTGTATATAATAGTTTAATAATTCATTGGACTTTAATTTCAGTTAATGCAATATCATATCATCCCAGTAGGACCAATTTGCTTAATGAACAGTATGTTCCTTGCACCTCTTTCTTTTTTTCAAGAAACAGGTAACATCCTTTTGTACCCTTAAGTTATCTGTAGTGCATTTTGAGCATTTTGAGGCCACACTGTTGAACTCAGTTGAGACAGGCTAATTTTACTTGCCCCCTCCCCTTTCTTACTGGCATTTTGGGAAACTTCAATTATTTAAAATTTGTTTTCAGTAAAATGTATATTGAAAACTCTCTCTTCTTTAAAAGTCAAGGAAAACCCATAGTTAATTAGGATTCTGTATTGACGTAAGTGGACTGAAATATGGAGCTAGCTAAATTGCCTCAAATTTCAGTGACTAATAGCGATTTGGTTGGGGCAAGGGAAAGTCGGCCACCTGTATTCTGTGATCATAATTTAATTAGAGGTAGTGATATTCAGTATAATTTGTTAATGGCACATTCTACCAAAAAAAAAAAAAAAAAGGAGGAGAAGAAGAAGTGAAGAAAGAAAGAGAAAATAATTCTGCCTGAACACTGATAATTTTATATATTTGTAGCTGGATTCTATCAAAAGATAGGGTTTTCATTGCATTGTATGGCATAAAAATGCCTAAAGGAAGAATATCAATGAAGTGAAGAACTGCTTAAATTTTGAGTTATTAGGATACTAATAACTAAGCCTGATCCTAATCCTAATTCTACTGCTTTTTCAATAGTTAAATATATAAAATTGTATAGATAGCATTATTAGACTTTTGAAAATCTAAATTTCATGTTTTTGAGGTCATAATCATTCTTCTCTATTGTCCCTACTGCTGTTTTGATTTTTTTTTTTCATTTTCATATCCCAGAAGAACATCATAGAACTTCATTCCTTTCTTTTACTTGTGGCAGCTTGTACACAGATGTTAGTTTAATATTACATGACTTTCCCTAGAAAGGGAAAAAAATACCTCCTCTACCAGATTTCATAACATTTTTACAATGTTACAATAAAACATTTTTTTCCCCTTGGGAGAGAAGTGTCAAAACTTTTAGAAATAAAAATGTTTGTTCTTGTGAATTTCACCAACAATAAATTTGATTTAATCAGCTTTTATAGACATTCCATTCTAATTTCCCTGCACTGACTACTTAAGGTGACTCAAGTGGAAGCCTTATCAGACATGATGGGCTAGCATGGGCTGCACTGAGTTACCATGTTTTCTGTGCCTAACTCATGCCTAAGTCATCCTTCATGCAGAGTCGCTGGTGAGTTGGTGGGTCATGTGGCTCTCAGGGGTGTTCTCCATGGGGTGGCTCACTCATCCCCAGGTTTGATCTTGCGTTACCTCCATCTAGCATGTTCTGTGATGACTAACACAGCAAGGGAAGAGGGCAGGAACTCTGAAATGATTCAACCGGGAAGAGATATACATCACTTCACCCCCCAGATTTTATTAGCCCCATTGTCTTGCCTAATTTTAAAGGCTGAGATAAGTGTGATTTCTCTGAATGTCTAGGAGGAGGAGAAAAATCAAAGAAATTGCTGAGCATTACTATTGTCTAAATAAGGCTTATTATTATTCCAGCAGTAGAGGAAAACAGATCAGCATATCCCACCAGGAATGCCATGAATGATGTACAGGTGTGCTAATGATATTTGTTTACTGATACTTGTTGTTTTGTTTTTTGTTTTTAATTTTTAAAAAATTTTAGAATAAGATGAAAAACATAAATGACTCACATTCTGTGTCTATAGAGAGTACTGCCCTTCGGGCTGTTAGTGGGTCAGTTCCCTGTGCTGAGAGAGAACAATTCTGAAGTAAAAAGAGTGATCTCTCCGGTGGTCCAGAAGGGTAGCAGTCTCAGGCTTCGGGTGTTCTAAAAAGGCCCTGGCACACATACTCTTCCTGTTAATGCCATCAATCTTGTGTCCTTGGAAGGCTCTCTGAATTGCACCTACTTTCCTCATCCACTTCCATTTTCAAAGATCAATACCAAGATTTCTTAGCTGTTTCAGGTCACTGTTATATTTTGATCCAGATAGCCTCTACCCTGTTAGACTAGGAGAGTTAGGTAAATGAAGGTAGAAGGACAGTTGTGGAGAAAGATTTGGCTACCGCTTCTGTAGTCTCATTTTCTGAGCAAATTAGAGTCTTTGGTTTCTTTCTTGCCCCGAAATAGGAAGCAAAAGAATCAGAAGAACATGAAATTACTTTGTTGAACATGCTGCAAGAATAAAAAAAAAAGCATGTCTGGAGACTGTGGTTGAACCTACCTGCATGTGACCCCTTCTCTACAATTTAAAGTTGCACACAAAAATAGTTTCTGATAAAGCTATTTATTTGATTGATCAGTGGAGTCTAGTGAGTTAAGAGTTGATAGAATCCAGCCTTCTAAAAGATTAAGAAACTAATTAGGTACTATAATATTAATCCCCTAAAATCAAACTTTTTTAAAAATAAAAATATTAAAAAATATTTTTAAATAAAAATATTAAATATTTTGTAATGAGACAATTAAAATTATATTTGAATGCTGTTTATGTCTCTGTTTTGAAAACTTTTTGCAATTGGCTTTTTTTTTTTTTCTTTTTTGTTATTTTCTGTTACTTTCTAGAGTAAGGCTAGTTTGTATCTGTTGTGGGAAATGGCTCCCAGGTGACATCTCTCTGGGCCATCTCTCTGGCCAAGAACTCACCCCCACCAAGAGCAAGATCCAAAATTTATCCATTTCCACACCAAATCCCTGGAATCTGATTGCTACTTTAGTATCATTATGTTTTAATGTAAATGAAGATATTTATACAAGTATTAATTTTATGAATCTTTCAATTTAATTTGCTTTCAATTTAATTTTCTCACATTTTCACTTTATATAATAGAAGACATTCATTAATTTTACCATTTAAAGTTTTTGTCAAATATCAGAATCATTAATTTTGTTCATTTCAATTGTTTATTTCTTATTCTACATATTTTTCTTCTTTCCTCTCTTCATTTGATTTTCTTTCTTCCTTCCTGCTGGATTCTAAGGTTAACAATTGGTCAGAAATCTTATCTTTAATGGAAATTAATAATCAATGCTTATGCATCATAGAATTAAAATATTCATTTTATGTAAAATTTAGCTATAAATCCCTTAGAATGAAATTAGTGTGGACATAAAATTGGTTAAATTGCTACAGAAAACTGAAAGTTCCAGAATTACTTGTTTAAAAATATTTTTAGTTGTTCAGGAATATTAAAAATGACTATATTTTAAATATTTTAAGTTATCAATTATTAAGTTAAAATTACTGTTTTTTCCCTAGTTTTACTGTAATGTTTAAATTTCAAACTTTTCATATGCTTGAAAGTATTTTAGAATACAGATGCTCTTGAATACATTTACATCTTATATATCTTATGTTTATATAAATTATTCCTGCCTGCAATCTATTTTGTCCTTAGTTTACACTTTTACATATGTTTACATTGTCAATACAATGGATACATCAAGAATGACTGCTGAAGTGACTTTAGAGTCCCTTGAATTCATCCCCCAAATGATGAGATACTAACTTGGTAATATTATAATAATTCTCCGAAACTGAAAACCATGTACTCTTATATTTACTCTCTTACATGGGGTAAACATTTAATTTGTATGCTAAAGTAAGCAAATGAAGCTACTTGCATGACAAATTTTGTGACCATTATACCTGCAAACAACCATCTTAGGCAGAAGTAATTCTGGACTCTCTTTAGCAGAAAGTAGGAAAGAACCTTTATGAGACCAAGTATGGCACTATATGATCAAGCTTTAAAAGTCATTTACACAGTTTCACACTTAGGACTTGCCTCCAGCATTTGCATAACTCCTTATTTTACCAGCCTAAGTATGCCTCATTGGTGGTACACTGGGAACCAGTGAAGCAGAAGAAATATTGAAAGAATCATTTGTGCAGAATACTTTCAAGACAGGCAGTGATGGCCTCATAGTGATGGCAATAATCAAAAGAATTATTAAATCAAAAATGTTGTCATTGCATATTAAGGACTTTAAGGCATTAGCAAATATGATAGCACTGGAGGGAATCTTTGAACATCATTATTTATTCTGAAAAATAAATGCAAGGAAGTAAATGAATACTTTGAAACAAGATATTGAGCAGATGTTACATGAGGCTGATGCTCTGGCCCTGGTGTAAACAGGTTATAAATGGCATGAAGGTGTAAACATCAAGAGTTTAATCTGAAAGTTTTATTCACATGCAATCTCCTATATATGAAAGATTGCTCATAAATTTTAATTCCACAAAAATTGGTATGAGAATATGAATAAATAAATGGCTACAGCTTTATGCAAACATAAAGGATTAGCATGCCATATTTACTGTTATATACCAAGGTACACAAAAAAAGTGTCCAAAAGATACTTTTTTCCCCAAGAGTTTATTAGCTAATAGAAAAATGGATTTTGAGCATGTTTGACTGTTGCTTACTGCAGATTTGTTAAAGGTGAGTTATTCACTTGAAGAAATTGCTAACATACCTGACTCTTTTAGAGCACCTGAATGAACTTAATTGAAAACTGCAAAACCCTGTCAAAAATATTACATGTACAGAGCTTATGGATTTGAAGAAAAAAATTCTGCTTTTGAAAAAGGATAAAAATGACTCATTGTGATACTTGGGTGGTGTTATATCTTAAATCCTAAAGAAAAATAATATTAAGACTATTAGCAATACTGCAAAGACTTGAGGTAACATTTCATTCAATGTTCTGATACACTTTTTGGGAAAAGTTTTGAAAATCATTTATATTTCCGTGAGGAATTTCAACACTACATTTGTCAATGCAGGTAAAAGAAGGAATATGAGACTTATACATTTTTCCTCATGGAACATTTCTATCCTTTCAAGAAAAAGTGATAAATATTATATTGCTCTTTGCTGACACCAGCTTTTGTGAATAAAGCTTTCATTAATGGCAATTATCAAGAATCTGATGTTGAAAAAAAAAAAAACTTGTTTCACAAATGCAAGCTCAAATGTCTTATTAAAGATTTTTAAATAGTTTAGTTGGAAGTTTTATACATATTAAATAGTTCACATATGCCCTAAAACTCCATATTTCATTTTTCTTATAATTATATGTTATAAGGGAAATGTAATGACTTTTTTCATCAAGTTCCTTATAGGCATTTCCAAAATGTCTCCAGGTTTAACCCATTGTGCATGTGTGAAAACAATGTGGGAGGCCCTGGAATAGCAACAATGTTTTTGTTTTTGTTTTGGTGGAGGGTGGGAGGATGTTTTTCAAATGCAAACTTGGGAAGAGCCTAGATCTGCAAAGGAAAATCTAAAGCAGATTTTTAACATCACTTGATAGCCATTCTCCATTAGAATCAACATGTAAACAAAGCATTAAAAATACAGTGAAGACAGCTTCTTCCACACTTCTTCCCTCCTGTGTTTTCAACAGATATCTAGTTCATTAATAATTATTGCTCTGTGCCTATGGAAGGGGAAGTTCTACTAACCTTGTGAATCTATTTTTATTTTCCCAATGCCTTCAAAAATGGCAATTAAGGTAAAAAAAAAAAATTAAAGTCAATGGCATATTTAGGGATGAAAATCCTTTACTGTATTCTAATTGTTTCTAAATAAGGTATGTTTTACTTGAGCAAAAATTAGAAACCATATGTGAGTATTTGCACATTTTCATTCGTATGGTTTATGTAGTGCTATTAACTGCTAATACATTTAATACATAAGATCTGTGGTTTCCTGTTAACACTTTATAAGGATATTATGGTTTTATGGTTAACATTAATTTGAGGTATTGCTTTAAGAGTAAAAAGGTACTTTAAAATAATTATTTCCCTGGTGTTTAATTTAGTGTTAATCACGTTAACAAAGTTTTATGCAGGCAAGAGCACAGTAACTGCATATTATGCATGTAAACTATGTAATAGTGTAATAAAAATTTCTTGCTTAATATTATAGTGTCCTTAGCTACAAACATTTAATTGTGTGTAGACTTATTTTAAATTTGATTAATTCTGTTAGCTAAGCTTGTTCTTTCAATTGTCCCAGGAAATGCATTTCCTTTGCTCCCATATTATAAAACTCTGGAGTTTTTCCTGTGCCATATTTGAACACTTAAGCAAAATTAATGTTATAATGTAAGGAAGATGGTTCTGTCAGGGGAAATATTTTAAGTCAAATTCTTTATCTCCATATTTAAGATACCTACATAAATTATTGATCAGATTGCATTTTCCAGCCAATACCAGCTTGAGGTAATTCACTGGAATCAGATTGAGAGAGAATGAGAGTATTGACAAGTATCCATTCCTTTCAAAAATCTAATAGTAATAGCAAGTTAGGGCATCCTTTGCAAGGAAAGCATTGTTTTAAATAATTTCAGTTTTTAGATCACTTCATGTTTACAGAAAAACTGATGGAAAGTTATAGACTTTCATGTGTCTCCCTCCCTCCCCACAGGTTCCTTCCCATGTTATTAACATCTTGCACAATGTGGTGCATTTGTTACAACTGATAAACCAATGATACATTATTGCACGTCCACAGTTGACAATAAGGTCCATTAAGTGTTTACAGTTCAGTGGGGTTTTGCTAAAAACATGATGTTATGGTTTCACCATGATTGGATCATACAGAATAGTGTCACTTCTAAGTCTGAATTTTAATTTAATTGCAATCTAAGATAAATTTGTCTGTGCCCCATATTTTAAAAAAATGATAAAACTTTTGTGTTTGGAAAAAAGAAAGTGGAAAATATTGTTCACGTTTTTTCCGTCATATCTATAAAGAAGGTACATTTAATAACAGAAACAAGTTGAATCCAGCAAATTATATATTTCTTTCCAGAAGAGCCAAAGACTCATGATGTTTGCCTTACTTTCTTCATCTTCAAATTTCAATTTTGAATTTAATTTTAATTATTAAACATGTCTCTTGCCTATCTCTCTCCCCCTTTCAAAATGGCTTTAGTCCATTTTCACTTAATATTTTTATCACAAAAACATCTTTGAAAGGCTATACACTAAATTTAATTTATCAATTATGAATATATATTACTGGTGTGATCAAGATTCTGTAATTCATCAGTTTTCCCTCCTTCCCCCCCCCCCCCCATTAACTTATAAGTTTCTGTTAAAAAGAAAACCCTCTTGCCAGGTGCAGTCATGCACCTACCAGCTTGGGAGGCTGAGGCAGGAGGATCACAAGTAGGTGCTAAGCAATTCAGTGAGACCCAGTCTCTGAATAAAATACAAAATAGGGCTCAGTGGTCGAGTGCCCCAGAGTTCAATTCCCACCACCCCACTCCCGAAAAAAAAAAGAAGAAGAAGAAAGAAAGGAAATCCTCTTGTGTATGTTTCAGAGCATGGTCCTAAAGCAGAGGTAAATCTTGGCAAATTTGAGAAAATATTCCTAGCTACATCTAGATCATAGATGAACATGACAACAGACAATAAATATTAGCCAGTAGATAATAATGGAATTTACATTTTCCTGTTGGAATTAGTAAGCATTCTAGTTTGCATAGCTTGAAAATAATAATACATCACTAACACTGATGAAGCAGGTAACTGAGCCAGGCACTGGAAATGGAATACTTCCCAACCTTGGGATGAAGTCAAGAGTAATATCTCACCTATGGGAACTTTCTCAATTGAAAGTTGACTAATTTTAATTTTAAGTATTAATTCTTTGTACTGGCTGAATGTGCAAAGGGAATTATATAATGCAATGTACTTCTTCAAGCCTGAATAATACCCCAAAACTTTGCTTATTTTAATATTAGATCAAATGAAAATTAACATTTTTTTAGAACTCGGAAAAATTTAATAACAGATATATTAAACCAATCCATACTTGGTATAGGTTAGATAGAGATTATGTGAAACAACTAATTAACTTTAATTAACTGACCTTTATACAATTTCCTCCAAAATGCTTCTCCAGTGTCAGACTCTCTAGGGTCAACCATTGCTCATTCATAGGATGTCTAGGGACTTTTGTTTAAAAAAAAAAAAAAGTCATTTTTTTTCCCTGCTCTGAAAGTGCATTTTTTCCCCCCAAAGTCCTCCTCTTTCCCTTACTATTATTGTGTAGGTCTGGACTCTCTTCCCAAATTCATTATGTTGGAAGCATGATCTCCAATGTAGCAAGGATTAATCCAACAAGTGGATTAATCCATTGACAGATGAATGGACTACTGGGAGGTGGGACCCACTTGGAGTCACTTAGGTCATGACATTGGGCTTTATCTGTCCTTGACTGCTTCCTCTGTCTGTGGCCTGGCTGCCAGAAGCTAAGCAGCCTTCCCTACACCATGACCTTCCGCCATTTACTGAATCCTCGGAAACCATAAGCTTTGGCTTATGACAAGATATATGAGTTGCTCTTCTCATATATTTTGTTCACAGTGATGCAAAGATAACTACACATTCTCTGAAGCACTGACACGTGAATCCAAAGAGTTAACTAGTGCTGAATCAAAAGAACAGACACCCATAGTAACCAAGAGTTAGCTCTCCTTTTCTGTCTGCTCACATTCTCACTCCACCTGAAGGGGTTTCAGCTACTGCCCTCTATAGGACACTTAGGATATATTCCAATTTAATTACTTTTCATGCACTATTTACCATGGTGCTCCCTAAAGTCTAAATTTAGCATTATTTTTCTCACAAGCATTTATCAGGCCTCTGTCGTTTCTTTAATTTTTATTTTTTAAAGCCTTAGATTTTAATACTCAAGAGTTATGATTTTAAATTCTTTGGCAGTTTCTCAAGGAAATGACTAGAAGTGGAAGACCCATGGGCACAAATGGCTGCCCAAGTTTTCCTTCTTCATCTGTAGAACAAATAGTGATTTCCACTTCAGGAGGCTGTCAAGGTAAAAGTGTAATAACCTGATTTTAAGTGTGCTGTGCAGTACCTAGAATTCAGCAAATACTCGTTCAATTTCTTGCACTATCAGCAAATAAATACAAATTCAGATTATTTGAAGGCCCTGTGTTGTTTTCATCACTAAATGTTGCTATCGCACATTAAGTTTCCAATCAAGATTCTAGTTTTTTGAAAAGTTGTAAGATTTTAATGGATTATTGAAGGAGAATGAATGTCGTCCCTATCACCATTAGGTGTTCTAGTAAACAAAAGAACCACTGTCAAGAAACCAAAATGAGTCTGTAGTCTGCCATTCTAGTCAAATGAAACCTTTAATTAAGAAGCATTATTGTAATAATTATTATAATATAAATGTTAATGTGTTTGAATGGACAAGAAGTGCAAAAAATAATTAAAATGGAAAATTTATGGTACTCCTAAGTCAGGGAATATGCTGGCAACTTCTGAAGGACATCTTGGGGGACTCCTCCCCCAGAATGATGGCCTGGCTCCAGGACTGTGGTGTGGAAAAATGGGAAGTTGATGAGTGTGGGATGTGGGTAGCAGTGAGGTAGGGGATGATTATGGAATCTGCTGCAGATTATGTGTTAGAAATTGATGTAAGTAAGATGAAGACAGAATGATCAGGAAGTGAAAGAGCATTCAAAAAGCATTGCCCAGTAGCCTAAAGACTTCATGTGCAATATTAGGGATTCTAAGCTAGGAGGAGAAAATCACAGCAGAGGTCGAGTCTAGCAGTGGGTGCCAGGACTTGGATCTGGGAGACCACCAGGAGGCCAGGGCAGCAACCCAGGTGTGTATAGGTGAGGATTAATGCCAGAGTGGCAAAATTTAAAGTGAAAATGTGAAAAGAGTATAAAGTCGTTCAGATCTAGCCTAAGAATCATGATTTCCTTTGGTAATATTTGAAAGGTAGAGTTTATACTAAAAGATGGTAAAAAGTCTTTCATTTCGACTTCTCAGCAAGGTTCCAAAAAAAAAAAAAAAACAATTTCAGTTTTTATTTGGTTGTCTTTAATAAAAGATAAGCAGTAAATGTCCTTGTTCCCTAGAAAATATCCCTTCCTTTTTAAAAAAAATTTAAATCACATGGCATGGAAAAATTGGGTAATTCGATATCAATTAGGATACTTCCACTCTAAAGATAAACCTTTTGTTTTAACATAATTTAGTTTGAAATATTATTTTATTTTCATTTTGAAATGATCAGTGTGAAGAAGGATGATATGTGTGGCATTATGTGGAAAATAATATGTTCAATAGTTAAAGTATTTTATTACTTCTATCAAGAATTTTATGGTTACGAAGGGAAATTAGCATCCATGTTATTTGGCTGTGGTTTTATGTACATTGCAGTGAATTTATATTAATGAAAATAAAAGAGCTGTTATCAGTTTGTATAGGGGTAGGGGCAGTTTGTAAAATTTTTTCTTAGATCATGAGGAACGTGAAATGCATGTGATTATGGTTTGTAATATGTACTTGTTGATTGCTTTTCAAAGCATAACCTATGTAATTGGCGTCAGAATACAGCATCAGTCATTTATAGAACTGAAAAATTGCTTTTTCTTTGATGCTTTTACCTGCTAATCCCATAGAATTTTTCTTCAAAAAGAACGTTTAAGGACTGCAAGGGAAATAATCTTTCTTAGAGAATATTTTTGTTTTTATTATTTTATTTTGTCTTGAATATGTCCAATCTTTCATTCATAAAAACAATTTAACTTTTGTTATTTGTTGAGACATCAGTGGATTGACATTCCATTCTAAAAATTATTGATTTTCTTCAATCTTAAGTCATTACACTTGAGATTGAGATAATTAAGATCCTGAAATCTTGTTGATCCTTCTATTCTTAAGGCATACTTTTTTTTAATTTTAAAATTTACTTTGAGGACATTTTATTTTCATGGTTGGGGAAATTTTATAAAATTGTTGCTTAACTGAACTATTACAAGTACCAGGAAGGATAGAAATTGCTAATTATTCACCTTTCAATAACCATGAAGTCTTGTACTTCTAGAGCATAGAGCCTATTCAACATCAATAAAGAAAAAGAAACAGCAGTATTATTTCTTGCTTTAAGCATTTGTTCAAAAATTATGCACTAAGTTGATGTGCAAGGAAATATACAGAATATCCAAGATAACTAAGGAAATTTGTCTTAGCTTACATGAAGTTGGAAAACATGGGGTTTGTTCTACCTTCAGTGACAATGAGATTAGGAGTGGAAGGCAACTTCCTTGAAATGCATCAGGGTGAACAGCAGGTGTAGCTGAAGGTGGGTACCCAGGGGACTGTGGAGAGGAGGGGCAGGCTTTGAAATGAGAGATGCTGGGCCACAAACCCCAAACTACTGTGAAACAGTCATCTCTTGGTATCTATAGGGGATTCATCCCAGGACCACAGCAGATGAAAATTCCAGGGATGCTCAAGTCCCAGGCATAAAATAGCGTAGAATCTTCATATAACCTATGCGCCTCCTCCCACATAGTTTAAATCGTCTAGATTTCTTATAATACCTCATACAATGTACATGTCCTGTTAGTAGTTTATTGTCTTCTATAGGGAACAATGACAAGAAAAAAGTTTGCATGTGTTCTGTACATCAGCAAAGATATATATATATATATATATATATTTTTTTTTTTTTTTGAATACTTTCAACCTGCACTTGAGGTTGGTTGAATCTGGGATGCAGAACCTACAGATGTGGAGGACACAACATCATTCTATGAAATGAAAATGCTGCTAATCATGTAAAACTAAAACTTGTGTTTCATGCTACTGCATTTCATCTAACCTAAAATAGATTTAAGTATCAGTTGTCTTTGTATTTGTTATGTAGTTAGACATATATTTGCTGTCTTTTACAGTGAAGTTTAGCAACTGCAATGGAAAAAGAAAAGTACAGTACGAAAGCAGCGAGCCTGCAGATTTCAAGGTGGATGAGGATGGCATGGTCTATGCTGTGAGAAGCTTTCCACTCTCTTCTGAGCATGCTAAATTCCTGATATATGCCCAAGACAAGGAGACCCAAGAGAAGTGGCAAGTGGCAGTAAAACTGAGTCTCAAGCCAACCTTAACCGAGGAGTTGGCAAAGGTATAATACTGGAGCTGATGTCTACAAAACAAAAATTAATTCAGTAAAAAAAAAAAAATTGTGTGTGTGTACACATTTTGCTTCATATCACATGAAATAGATGGCCAATATTTGAATTTTTTTTATCAACTGCAGTTACTTTACCAGTATTTAATCTTTTAAAATACTTAGACAAGTATATTTTAAGTGACCAGAAATTATATTTGAAAGATTTGTTTATACTTTGAGATTATAATTTAATAAAAATTAGAAGTAGTTTGTTTTGTATTTCTTAGAAGCTTTATAAACTTTTAAATATAACCATAAAATAAACAATTCCTTTACATGTCATCATCAGTCAAATTTATTAGATGGGAAATACAGATTTATAGTAGTAACAGAAAAGCATTTCTGGCAATGAGTGTTAGGATCTGTTGTGTCCCTTAATAATCAAATTGGGAGTGTGAATTATTTATACTACTGATATGACTTTTAGGAATGATATACTCCCTCTGGTGGAAGCTGCTGTGAGCCCACATAAAATAAACGAGGTACATTTCCAAGAGAGTCCTGTTCAATTCAGTTCAGAAACATTTATTGAGCACTTACTTATTGTATAAGTCACTATATTAAGTACTTTGAACAAGATACAATAAATTCTTTAGTAAAGTTATGATAATATTATTTTCAGACTATTCTAGTTCTTTGATTTAATTCAAAACAGTTACTGAGGGAGGACACCCATATATTCTAAAGTTCATGGTTCGATGAACTGTGACTATTACATTTTTCACATTTATTGTACTGTGAGAGACAAGAATACACACAATCAGTTCTGGTATTTAATCGTAAATGTGATATACTCAACCATAATCAAATGAGAATGAATATATGTAAGAAAAATGTCATTTTTTTCTTGTGCTATTTGTTGAGGTTTTATTATGTGAAATTTTAATTATTCAATTAACTATTAAAGGTAATCATGTCATTTGCGTAATATAAAATAAGAACCTGGTAACTAATGGAGTAAAAAGACACTTTTATTGTTTTTGATGCTCTGTGTCCTAACAAACTAACTTGGGTATTTGCACTGAACAGGAAGGGCTAATGGCTAAAATGTCTACAGATATTGGGAGAAACAGAAGAAAATGTTGACATCTAGCAGAGATTAATACCTAGTGTGCAAAGTGGGTCATTTGCAGCATCCATCATGGCTGACATAGGTTTAGAATAATTACAGCATTAATTCTGTGGGATTTAATAGGGTCATAAATATTTGAGACATTCCTTAGCAGTATGTATTAAACTTCCCTTGGAATTCAAATTATATTTTAGCACATCAAGATCTAAATTTAATGTACAGTAGCACATTACCTGAACTGTGGTTTAAACTAATGAGAAATATATAAAAGGGTACTATTAAATTTTGCTCAGTACTAAGCTGCTATCTAAGATGGTTTATAGAAACTGCAAATAGTTTACACACCTGAGCCCAATAATAAATTGTTCAGAATTCAGCGTTTCAGTGAACAGTACAATTCAGAAATTTTATGCTGTTTGTTTTCTATTATTTTAATAAGGGGAAAAGGAAAGGGCCTCCAGAGTTATTTTCTGTTCATAATAAACCGTGGTTCCTACACTTTCAGGTACCCATTAATATTGATGTTCTTTCAGAAAATGTTTTTCCTAGTACTCAGGAATGTCTTGTTATATTTTAATGCAAAGGAGTCCCATGAAATTGAAGAGATAGTATTCCCAAGACAATCCACCAAACAGAGTGGATACCTACAAAGGCAGAAGAGAGACTGGGTCATCCCTCCCATCAACTTGCCAGAAAATTCTAGAGGACCTTTTCCTCAAGAGCTTGTCAGGGTAAGATGGTACAGTTTTAATTATTCCCATGGCATGTGGTAATTATCTGTTAGAAAAGTTTTTGTGTTTTTTTACAAAGTAAAGTTTATGACATGTATATGGAAAACATTTTTTTTTCTGTAGATAGGTTTTCTATAACACTGTAGAAACCCATTATTGTTTTCCTTGGTTATCTCTTGCACTGTTTGTAGGCAGCCCCCACTGTGGTCCTGGATGCTATGGATGTAATGCTTGTTCCGTTTGTGAATACTAAGGCTATGTGCATCCCCACCCACTCCTCACCCACTCTCAGTACAGAGCCTTGCTGGGAGCTGGGGAGATCTCTGCCTTCCAAAGACAGCTTTGGGGCCAAGGAAAAAAAAATAAAGGGCAATCACTGCTAAAAATGCCAGCACCAAGTGCATTTGAAAGTTTTTTAAAAGAAAAAAATGACCTCTGATACCATTATCAGAATCCCTGGGGCAGTGTAAAACCAAAGGCTTTCAAATCTGAAGTTAGTTTTTTTTTTTTTTTTTTTTTTTTTGGTTACTCCAGATGCATACCTTCAGATGAAGAAATTTAAAATACAGATTCTTTTTGCATGTTTAGGAAAATTATCAGCCCATTATTCATGACAAAAGGAGAATAAGACAAAATCATTATATTTCCATTTGTTAAAATGTAAATGTTCTTATGGATGATTATTTGAGCATGCAGACTCGTATTTATTGAGAGATGTGGATTTTTTAATAAACCACTTATTTGTGTTGTATATTCTGTCCTTTGTACATTGTAATTCAATTTACCAATGAGCATAACCCCCAAGCAAAGGTGCTACTTTTCTATTTCAGTGGAATATGAGAAAATAGAGAATGGTGCTTTAACTTTAAAAAACCACAACCAGATTTTACTAATGAATTTAGTTTATTTACCCAACACATAAAGATCTATTATTATTACCTCTAAATGATATTGCCCAGTCAGCCCTTTTTATGCCTGCCTGCCTTCTTCTCTGTCTAGAGAGTCTCTTCAGCCTCCAATGGCTACTCATACATTGACTTAATTTTCCCAGGAACCATTGTATTTGGAGGAGAAGGAAATGTGTTTATAGTGGCTATACAGTTTGGGAGTATAAAAATATCTCTTGAGATCCTTTCTCATATGCTCCTTGTAGTATTAGTTGCCTTTTTAAAATGATATGGAAATCTTTCTTGCAATGAAGAGTCTTTGTACAAAGCAAGTAACAAAATATGATGTCCAGGCTCCACCATGTTGGAGTTCTGTGTAAGCATATTTCACACTATGGGTAGATAATCACTTCTTACTGTAGCTGATGAAAAAAGGTGAACAGCGTTTATTTCAATTAACTTGGACTCCTGTTACTGTGTTATACAGTCTAACCCAGAGTTTCTGTCTAAAAACTGACGCTCCTAAATTTTGACTTTTTGCACTACTCCTAGTGAGCATTCTTTTAAAGGTGAACATTGCCTCCAGTCTTTCTGGGGATAGGTGACATCTCTTTTTGAAGTCTGTTACCAAGAAGCAGAGAGGAGGGGCAGGCACTGGGGAAGTTTCAGTGACGTTCTGGAAAGAGATGGAGCAAGTTTGTAACAGAACAAGGGTAGGAAGTGTGGCATGTGCTATCTCTGATAATGAGCTCAGTTAGTCTCTCATTTAATGTCATTGTTTTCTTGGTCCTCAGATCAGGTCTGATAGGGATAAAAACCTTTCACTGCGGTACAGTGTCACTGGGCCTGGAGCTGACCAACCTCCGACTGGCATCTTCATTATCAACCCCATCTCAGGTCAGCTGTCAGTGACAAAGCCTCTGGATCGTGAGCTGATAGCCCGGTTTCATGTAAGATTGCAACCAGCTGATAAATCTATGTGTTCCTACTCTTCTAAATGTGTGTGGAATTTGTCGTTGCCTCCTATGAGTCTGAAAGCCCGGACACGGAGAGTTTCAACACCAGAAATGAAATTTGTAGCTTTTTGTCTTATTTTGGTGATTCTAATGTCTTTATAAAATTTATTAGTACTCTTGGTAAAAACAAAACAATGCCCCCAAAAAAGGAAAATTGCTCCAAATCTCATTACTCTTTATATTTTATTACTTGCCTTCAGTTACATGGTTAAGAAAACCTATAAGAGCAAATTATGAATGGGGTCAAAACCATTGAACATAAAATACAGAGAGATCAAACCGTTGTTCACGGATATATGGAAGTATAATCAAAGTGAATCCCATCTTCTTATATTCTGTTAAATGTTCTTCTGGATTTTTTTTCTCTTTTTATTACTCAGAACATTTTATCAATGAAAGATGTTAATGCATGGTTTGTTCTACATGTTCTTTTTTGTTTGTTTGTTTGCTTCTGAACCCTTTATATTTATGCCATAATGTAACATAGCTTTTAATATTGTAAAATTGATTTTTGAAAACATTTTATCATACCTTCTGGTTTCCAGAAGTATTGATAAAGGCCTTCCCTCCTCCAAGATGCTTATCTCCCAATTTTTATCTCTTGGATTAACTTTTTTACATTTAAAATTTTAACCTCTGTGGATTTATTTGAATAAAAGGAGAGAGAGCTACAGGCCCACTTTTCTTTTCCTTTGTGGCTAGCCTGTTTTCCCAATACCATGTATTGAATTAATTCCCACAGTGGTTTAAAACCTTCCTCCCACATAGGCATGTGCTTACAAAGTTTTTGTTTTGTTTACTTATGCAATTGTTGAACTCTTGGACTTGCTCAAAGCTTTAAAATTATAGGAATTTCTAAACTACAGTAGATTCCCCTAGATCTAAATAGACAAATAAGCATATGAGAAATTAAAAATGTTTTATCAGCCCATTCTTTTAAAACTCTTGAAGGAACAGTTTATTCTAATGCTGTTTATATTGTTCTAAAACACAGAGAAAGAAATACAACTTCAAACTTTTCACAAAGACTGCATAGCATTCCCAGGGAATGTGGATTAAGATAGCACATAATAGAGCTGGGCTCTGTGGAGCATGCCTGTAATCCCAGGGGCTCAGGAGGATGAAGCAGGAGGATCCCAAGGTCAAAGCCAGCATCAGCAACTTAGCAAGGCCCTAAGGAACTTGGCGAGATCCTGTCTCAAAATGAAAAATAAAAAGAGCTGGGGAAATGGGGATGTGGGTCAGGGGTTAAGTGCCCCTGGATTCAGCCCCAGTACAAAAAAAAAAAAAAAGATCACACATAATAAAAGACTGTGGACTAGTCCGATTTGTGATTATAAAGATTGATACAAAAAAACTTTCCAATCTTTTTCTCTATGAATTCTCACTTCCTGATCTTCTGTCATTAAAATTAAGAAAATATATACATCCAGATCCATTTTACAGTAAATTATTGTTCTTCCAGTGCTCGCTTCTTGCATATTAAAAGAGCAATACTCATAGCAAAATAGAGTTTATTATAGAATTATAAGTATTAGGAATGAGTAACTTAGTGAGGCCTTGTCTCACAATTAAAAAGGATGTGACTCAGTGTTTAAGCACCCCTGATTTCAATCCCTGGTACCAAAAAAAAAAAGGATCAGTATTAATATTTTACATAATTATAAATGTAATTAAAGTTCAGTATTAAAAATCTGTTAAGGGGAAAATAAGTCAAGGGAAAATTATTACCTATATAATATTAAAATTCAGTAATAAAATTTATGTTGTTTTCTGTGTTTAGTAACCTCTAAATAAAGAGAGGCTGTGTTGACGCTTCTTTAACTTAAAGAACATATCTGATGGAAGCCAACAGCCAGTATCAGACCAGCATTCCAGTTATAAAGTTCCATACCAGGAGGAGTAGTGCAAGCCTGTAATCCCAGCAGCTCGGGAGGCTGAAGCAGGAGGATTCAGAGTTCAAAGCCAGCCCCAGCAACAGCAGGGTACTAAGCAACTCAGTGAGACCCTGTCTCTAAATAAAATACAAATAAGGCTGGGGATGTGGCTCAGTACTCAAGTGCTCACCCACCCAAAAAAGGAATGGAAAGCCTCTCTTTGTGCAGAATTGATGGAAGGATTTTGAAGATATTCTGCCAAGAGTAGCTGAGTGATTATACTTGCTTTTAAGAAAAAGACAGGAATTTTTGAAAAATACCTGTAAAACTATGAGCTAACCCTAAATACATATATTCACATATTTTAATATGTATGAGTTACTTTAAAACTGAAAAACAGTAAAAGCTTAGTATGAAAATTCCCTACGTATACTCACTTTCTATACTCCTGTTCCCTTGATCTTTATGAGCACTCTTGGGTGGTACCGTATCTATCCTTACCCTGATTCTTATCATATCTACTGGTTCAACAAAAGGATTTTGGAGCTGGCAGAACTGACTTTGGATCCAGATTCTGTCAACAGACAGGATTGTGACCGCCACAAGTTACCTAGCATTTCTGAAGCTCAGTTCCCCCAACTTCAAATGTTGACAGTTTCTGGCTCACTCTTTTACATATTGATTTAAATCATTTAAAATGGATTAGCACAATGTCTAACATAAGGTGAAGGATGGTTTTTTGCTGCTGTATCTACTGTAATTATATGGAGTCAGGTTGACTACAATTTTTTTTTGAAGAGAGAGAGAGAATTTTTTAATATTTATTTTTTAGTTTTCGGTGGACACAACATCTTTATTTTATTCTTTTATGTGGTGCTGAGGATCAGACCCAGCGCCCCGCACATGCAAGGCAAGTGCACTACTGCTTGAGCCATATCCCCAGCCCCTGACTACAATTTTTTTTAAGAAAGAATAGCTTCTGTTTTTCCATTAGCTGTTTTCCAATAGCTTCTGTCAGTCCATTCTTGCTACGTTAGTCGCATTGTGATTGTGTAATATGTGTTCTCATGGACAAATATGTTAAGTACATTTGTTTTCAATTACTTTTGCAGTTGAGGGCACATGCAGTAGATATTAATGGCAATCAAGTGGAGAACCCCATTGACATTGTCATCAATGTTATTGACATGAATGATAACAGACCTGAGTTCTTGCACCAGGTGTGGAATGGGACCGTTCCTGAGGGATCAAAGCCTGGTAAGTTTGAAGATAAAAATTTGAAGATGGTTTCAGGAAATGCTATATAACCAGCACCATCATATAAGCAAGAAAAGGAGAAATCACACGAGCCTTTTAGTGTCATTTTCTTTCATTCGTATGCTTTTAGGTAACACAGGAAAAAACTGTAGGATGAAAATGGAAAAAATATGCCTCTTACTGCCCACATGACAATTTTTTCTCTTTGGAAACAATATATACTACAGTATTAGATTCTGCTACTATATATATAGAATCTCTGGGAGCCTTTCATTATGCTACAATTGATACAGTTAGAGCAACTTGAAAGTGAGCCCTGGAAGAAACTTTCTGCTTATAAAGTGCAAATTCTACCCTAGGAAACAGTCACCAACATACCCAACCAGAAAGCCTCAGAACTGCTTGATATGTTTTTGGGACCAGGTGGTGAAGTAACACCCCCAGCAGGGCAGGGACATAGTGACAGCTGTGACTGCCCTCTAGCTACACTAGCTATTTATTTCCAGGGTGCCCTGATGTCCTCTGCAGACCTCTCTTTTCAACTAGCATAATAGAAAATGGCTGGCCTAGAAACAGCCCTTGCTGGAAGCCCTTTCACCATTGGAAAGTGGTATTTGACTAAGGTTTTAGATTCTTGTACTGCAAACACTGAAGACTCAGTTACAGCAGAATAGCCAGGCCAGAAAGACCTATTCAGTCTGAAAAATGAGTGGACAAGATGGTCAGCTGATATTATGAAGGTAAGTGTTGGGCCAGCCTTCCTGAGCCGTTTTGGTGTTTGAAGCGATTTAAATAGCTATATTTTTTATTTTGTAAAACTTCATTTAAAACTCTGTTCCATAATCAGTTGGTCATCCATACAGGTTTATAGCACTTTTTCATAGTCCAAATGCAATTCTCTGTGTCCTCAGAAAAGAAGTGGGATGGGGGGCACCTGGGGGAAGAAAGGGGCTGGACAGGAGAACCCATCATCTGTGGCTCCTTCTAAGTCACATAGTCTGAGTAACTTTCTTTGGTGTTTTCAAATACAGAATAATTGAAGCATGTTAAACACATCCTTACTCAAACATGTCTTATACACATATACCAAAAATAGACAAACCTTGGGCTTTTTTGGCTGCAGAAATTTTGTTCTTAAAAATCATTAATTTTCTTTTTTTCTTGTAATACTTCAAACTTGATAAAATATACTGCCTCACCTAGATTACTAAAAATAAGCCATTGGAACTGCATTTATTATGCATTTGACCATGAATTTCCACTTAAGCCTTCCATAAATAAAAGACTAGGTAGTCACTGCAAGCAAAGACATTTCATGAGTGTGTTTCCTGTGGTCTCTCTGCCGTTTGAAAACATCCTACTAGGCCAGGTTTGATACTGTGATGACTCTTGAGTCATACTGTGTTTTTAATCAGTATTTGGGCTCAAGGTTATGAAACATACTGTTGTGAATTTTTTTAACCATTCCTTCGCTCATTCATTCAACACATGTTTTTAAAGTACGTGCTATGTGCCAGGCCCTGTTCTGGCTCTGTGAATACCATGGTGATAAGCAAGTTCCTTTAAGCAAGTAGGAGCTTAAAGCCCAATAAGGGAGCAAAATTTAGAGAAGGCAACAGGCAAAAGTGCTATTAAGTTTTGAGGGGAAAAAAAAATTAAGTTTAAAGAGATGGTACATAATCAAAAAGGGTATCTTGTTTAGAGAGACAAGCTCAGAAAAGAGATTGAAATACTGTGACTAAGGCATGGTTAATTCTGGGTGAACATATACCACATGGTCAGGAGAATAAGGGTAGAATTTTCTCTATTTCTAAAGTAGAACCAAGCTTAGAGTACCCAAGAAGACAGGTTAGAGAGAAATAGAAATCTCATGATTCACTTCTTCCAAAGATCCCACAGAATAAGCCATTCTAAAAATTAAGTACTTTCCCCTTGACTTCTAAATTATAATTTGTGTAGCTAGTTTGATCCTAATGCTTTATAGATGTATGTTTCAAAATATCCAATATATCAATGTCCTCAAGTTGGTTACAGTGTTCTTTTAATCTACAAAGGAATAGTGAACCACAAGGCCAGATCTCTATTCAATGTACCAAAACAGTAATGCATGAGATGACTCCTTATGAAATGAGTAAATGGAGTGTGCCTCGTTATGCGTACAGCTTACTTTCAGAAAGTGACGTAGGCATTGGGGGAATCACACTCAGTGTGCCATTTGAAATGTTATTGCATAACAAGAAAATGCAACAGAGGGAAGGAATCAGCAGTCATAAAATAAATCTCTGATACCCTCTGTATTACTTATGGTTTATGTTTTATATAAATTAAGGCCTTCAAATAAATCATTTCAGAATCATAGGGTAAATTTATCTTCTAAGTTATGGAAACATTGAGTCTTTATAAATATGTGTATTTTTATACTTTTTTTTCCATCTACTAGAACACGTAGTTGTTTTAACCAACTAAATTATTAAAAATGACTGTTTGAAAAAGGAAAAGATCAGATATATCAGCCTGATAAACTTATCCTTCTTTTCTGGGACCAAAATGAAGGATAACTCTTCATTTTTCTTGTCTACTGTCTCTAGGAACGTATGTGATGACTGTAACTGCTATTGATGCTGATGATCCAAATGCTCTAAATGGGATGTTGAGGTACAGAATTCTGTCCCAGGCTCCCAGCACCCCTTCACCCAACATGTTCACAATCAACAATGAGACTGGCGATATCATCACTGTGGCAGCTGGACTTGATCGAGAAGTAAGCCAAACAAAATTTGATTTGTTTTTAAAGATGAACAGTGTCACATATAGTTTATCTCCAAGTAATAATATATTCACGTGCTAATTTTCATTAATATATTTGCTGTGCAGGTTTATAACTGAACTTCATATTGGTTAAATGATATGATAAATCATTGCCAGCCTGCACAATGTCTAATGTGATAATTAAGTTATGCCAATACTCTCTACTACCAAATTTTTAAAATTCTTGGGCATTTCATCAGGTTTTTTGTTTTGGTTTTTTTTTTTGGGGGGGGAAAGGGGGGTACTAGGGATTGAACCCAGGGGTGATTAACCCTTAGCCACATCTCTAGCCCTTTTTATTTTGTATTTTGAGACAGGGTGTCTTCTTAAGTTACCTAGGCCTTCACTAAGTTTCTGACGCTGCCTCAGCCTCCCAAACTGCTGGGATTACAAGAGCGGCACTTGTGCCATCTCTCTGGGCTCTTCAATTATATTGTCAAAGGCTTTTGTGGGAAACTAAATTAAATATCATTGCCAAATAATGTATGCATAAATTTAAATAATTTTTAACATATTTTTAAGAGCTGCAAATATCATGTATGTGATTAGATTTTTGGTATCCTTATGGATAGCCTTATTTAGTACAAATTGATTCTCTCTTTTATTGGCACTTGCCCCTTAACCCTAAGGTTAATTTATTTACCAGGTTTGAGTACTAGTAACTGCATTAATTCTACTAACATTTAAAGACATAAGTTCAGAGAAGCATACTTCTGGCATATTTTGTTGAAAAGACATACACTGATGAAGGCATTGAAATACCATGACGTAATCACAATCTGAGGCAAATAGTGATTGGGTAGGTTTCCATGTGAGCCGTCTCAGGGTGGCAGCCTGAGCCTACTGTGTTCTTATGCACCTCTGTGTTTTTTTTCATGTGATTTCTTATGCCAGGAAGTTTTTCCTTTGCCCCCGTCTTGGACCTTCCAATTCCCCACATTCTGATTCCTGTTCTGCTTGTACACTTTCCTGAAAAGTCTAGCTCTAATGAAACTTTTATGTCCTTTTTTTCTTCTGTCCTGACCATTTTCTTACTGATTCTCAACCATCCATAATCATCGTGTGAGTGAATTATCAAAGTACCAACTCATAGAGATTTGTGTTTCCTACATTTCTGGCTGAGCCAGCTTTTACTGTAATGAGACATCTGATTACATATGTCAAAAGGAAACATTATACCCACCACAATAAATATTATTGACAGGGATTTTAGAAGTTGGGTTTTTTTGATGCTTTATTTGCTATAGGAGCATTCACTTGAATTGGATCGAAGAAAACACTGCTATTGCAATTAATTATATACACAAGATAGTGCTAGAAGCACTATAATAAAGTAATATGAGCCAATCAAGATTACTTTATTCACAACTCAGCTGCAAGCTTTACTTAGGAGTTAGGGATATGCCTGTGACATTGTACCTATTAACTTCTGGCTGCCAGTGGACCCTTTTTCTAGGAATGTTTTGCATCAGAGATGATTGAAATGAATTTGGATTTGCAGTAGTACTTTTAGTTCAGTGATATTCGGAACATGTATGTCTTTTCACTTCTTCCATTACTGTATGAAATACTATTCTTATATGCCAATAAACTCAGCATGGGTGCCATATTTTATATGAGATTACGGGGTATTTTTCAATATTCTCTCTTGAATGCCAGGTTGCTCACATAGCAAGTCGATTTAGCTCTGTTCACAATCCTAATATTTCTCTTTCATTCACACTGTCATTATAAGATTCAGAAATGGGGCGTCATCGTGTTTTCATCTGTAATATTCCTATCACACTTAGCCTGGCTGTTTTATGGCAAGAGAGAGGCATGGAGAACTAAAGATAGTTTTTCTATAATAGAGCAACCATGTTTAAAAATCAAAGAGACTGTATTTAGTTTAGAGGTTGGAAGCTTGAAGTTAGGCCATAATCGTGGGTAAGTCCATCTTCCAGTGGCCAGAGAGAGGCCATTCACTGTCCTTTGGAGACACTAATGCAGAAATGAATTCCAGACTACAGAATCGAGGATTAGATACAATATGCAAAATTGTCTCTTGACAGTGAAATTATTAAACACAACAGTGAGTTACTAGAGAAAATTATAGAAAACCTTCCTTTTCGAAAAGTCACTTAACATAGAAAAAGCATCTATCTTGGATGGTTTATGGTAATTTCTGCCTGAGGCCGGGGATAAATTACTTTGACTTTTTGAGGCCTCGCACAGGCTTGAAATTCTTTTATTTCTATTAGAATTCACAGTTTCCTTTTTGTCGAAAATCATTTTAGTTGTCATTCTCCCAGGGTATATGACACCTTTAAGGGATGGAAGGCCCTAATCATTGAAATGCTTACTGAGATACAGCCTTTGATTTTTCTTTAATCTGTTGAGTTTAAAAAAGAAAGACAGAAAGAAAGAAAGAAATCATCTGTTCCTTAGTGTCTCCAAACCTAAAGCCGCACCACCACATTATCCAGTCTTCAGCTTTTTATCTCCATCGGACAGATTACTAGTGGTGGCTTTTCCTGGCATTTTCTTCCTTTCCCCAGCCTTGTGTCTTTATTCCTTGTCTCCTGCCCTTTTTGCACAGACAGCCCATGACTGACTGCTTCACCACGATTGAATTCTGGCTCAGCCTGTTCCAGCCTATTTGACCTTCATTAGCCTCTAACCTCAGCTTCCGCATCTGTAAATGGAGATCACAACACGAGGTGTATCATAGGGTGGCTCTGAAGCTTGTGCAATGTGATTCAGGAAGCATTCAGCAGTGCCCAGTAAATCTTAGTGACATTTTCCCCATTGCCATCCATGAGGACAGAATATTTCTCATGGCAAAGAAGGAACGATACTTCCTGTTTTCCAAGCCTATTAATTTTTTAACTGTGCCCTCAATTCCTTGTTCTGCCCTGAAGGCACTGTTTTCTGTGGTGTATCCAGTCCTCCTCCCTTCCCTATAGGTTCCTCCATAACGGACAACTGTCCTAAATCTCCACAGTGCAGTGGCTCTCCATACCCTGTGATATCAAATTGGAACTCTTTAGTATGGTATTCTAAGCCTTCTAGAGCCCTGGCCTCTGTGCCTTCTTCAGCCGCCCCCCTGCCAAGATTCTTTGCCTCTTGTTTTTGAACAAATGATGCCCCACCACTCCTATAACCACATGCTCTTGTAGCAGTGAAGTTTTATATTCTATTGCTGTTTCTTCTGCCTCAATATTTCTTTCTCATTTCCATGTGCCAAGCTGATCCTCGCCCTTAGAGAGCCAATCTTCAACACCTTCTCTGGGCAACCACAGTGCCTACTCTCTGAATTCTTGTTCTTAGTATTCAGCAGAGCAGGTGTTCTTCTTCCTTTTACTGTGAACAGGAACCCTGAAGAAATCTTGAAGTTATGAGACATCCTTCAGTTCAATACCAGACTTCTCAAAAGGGCAGCACCTACTCACTGTTCGACTCCTACGTCCTTCCTCATCTGCTTAGAATCTGGCCTTCTGCCTTCTTCCCTTACTCAAGATGTGCTTCTTGTTCTTTGTCTTCATTTTTTTTTTTTTTTTTGAGATGGGTCTCACTCTGTGTGCTCTGGCTGGTCTCAAACTCATGAGGTTGGGTGGTTCTCCTGCCTTAGCTTCCTGAATACAGGCTTAACAGGCACTGTTACATCTAGCTTGTAGATTATGTATTCTGACTTTCTTGGAGGGCACTTACATATTGGAGCAATTAATGGTACACTCTCAACTCAGAAAGACCGGTTTTTAAGTCTTATTTTTGCCACTTAAGGCTGGAAATCTATGGCAAGGTTTCTTCCCTTTCTAAGACTCAGTTGCTCATTTGCAAAATGAGGATGAAAACTCTACCTTGTAGGAATGTGGTGAGGACAAATGAAGTTATTTAGTGCTTAGCATTGCACCCGACATGAATGCTCAATCTCAACTAAAGTCCTTGTTTTCTATTATCAAGGTCCTTAGATCAGTGTCCACATACAGTAAGCATGAAAAAAAAAAATTAGAGCACAAATTTTCAAAATAGATGGCCCCTTTTCACAAAGGAGCTAACTGGGAGTTAACAGGTAATAATTTCTATGTGGGTCACAATCCTAAATTTTGGTGATATTATTATTTAACCTGGCTTCATCCATCCAAAAGCAAGTCTACCTTCTTAAGTGTCTGATTCATGATGAATTCTTTATTTCATGTAACTAGTGTTTTCTCCTTGTCTTCTGAGGTTGTGGTCTAATTGCCTTTACCATATTCAGCTACTAAGTAATCCCAATCTGTTCAGTCATCATGCTCTTCTCAGTTTCACCCTATACATCTCTTGTATTCCTTCCTTCCTTCAAGCTTTGAGGACTGGTTGGGACACTCCGATTAAAAATTCTTAAGAAGGAGCTGGGGTTATGGCTGAGTGACAGAATGCCTGCCTCACATGTGTGAGGCACTGGCTTCAATCCTCAGCACCACATAAAAGATAAATAAATAAAAAGATGTTGTGTCCAACTACAACTAAAAAAGTATTTTTAAAAATTTTTAAGAAATTTACATCAATGGGGACCTGAAGAGCTAGGAAACTGAGGAGGTAAAGGTGCTTATTTTTCATTTTATACCTGTTTATTCTTTTTAAATATTATACCATATGTATATGCCACCTGTTCTAAAAAATAAAGTGAGTTTTTAAACTGAGCCATTAAAAAATAATAAAAAATAAAGACTCCCTGCATCACTTCTTCCTACCCTGAGTACAATTGCATGGTGTATTTGGTGCTGTGATTCATTCCAATTGCTGTCACTTCATAACACCAAGACCGTAATCTGATTTTATTTACTATTTTATCCAAGTAAATACAGCATTGCCTGCCATATAATAGAAGTTTAGCAAATGTTTGTCAAGGGAATAACTGAATGTCTTTAACCTCCTCTTCCGCTGATTTCAATCCAGATAAGTGTTTTTAAAATGTACTCCACACGTATAATGATTTTGGTTGGTACAAGCAGAGGACCCTGTAGAAAGCAAAGCCCCCAAGCCTTTTAGATGCTACTCCATCAAGTACAGACACCAGAATCCAAACATCCAAAAATTTATTATGTTTATTCTTTACAGTTATATTTATGGCATGTGAAAGCAGCTTTTCATGCATGGTACTGCTATAATAAATAAATTAAGTTTTGAAAAAAGAATGATAAATAGGAAATGACTCATGGTATAGAATTATGAGGATATGGGAGAATTGGGAAATGATGGATGCATCACTGTGGTTTGAGAAATAGCTAGTTTGTGCTCTCAGTATGTTTTAATAAATAATTATAGCTACCCATGTAAATAAGAATTTGGTTTTACCCTAACCTGGAGTGAGTTTTCTAAGGTAATACAATGCTGAAGGTTTCTTCTCCATTCACTCATCCACCCACAAAGTCAAAAGCATCCATGGCTTGCTTGCTGTCTGTAAGACACTGTGCTACAGACTGATGAGACAAACAGAGCCCTGGGGATGGGAGGGTATGAGTGTGTGCTCACAACACACACAAGCATGGTGGGGCAAGAACAGCATGCAATATGATAATGGCCATATAAACTAAAAAGTGTGATAGAGATGCATTGTGGGATCACAATCTTGAGGACTGGAGAGCTCTGCCTCAAGGATTTTCAGAAGTCACTAACAAGATGACTTTGAAGCTGCTTGTTTGGCAGGCTCAGAATGAGGGAAGGATATTCTGGCCAGAGTTTCTCAACCAGAGAACTGTTGACATTTTTGGATACATAATTCTTTGTTGTGGGGACATGTCCTGTTGCATGTTCTGCAGAATTTCTGGCCTTCATATATTAGATGTCAGAAATACTCCCTAGTTGTGACAACAAAAATGTCCCCTAGCAGAACACAATCACTGTGGTTGAGAACCACTGGTCTAGGAAGGAGAATTGCCAAGTGCCATAGCATGGGGTCATGACAGTGCATTTGAAGATAAATATAAAAAGCTTAAAGTGTGAGATGAATGAATGACAGAGGATAGCTTTGGTAACATGGGTGAGTCACAGAGAGGGAAGGATTGATAACAACCTGATGAGTTGAGACTTTATCATATCTCAAAAAGGAACAGAGAAAAAGTTTTGAAGCAGAATTCTCTATGTCCATTGTAATACTGTGAAGGTGAGAAGTCAATTTGTGAGGGAATCTAAACGTTAGCCATTCAGAACCACATGCCCAGTGACTGATTTAGGCAAGAAGCTCTGAATGGTTTTGTTGCTTAAAAAATAGATTATCAAAACTTCCTTACTAAATATAAGACCATTTTTACAGTTAGGCATTTAGAAATAACAATGTTCTCTTAAAACTTAAAAGATTTCAAGACGAGCTTGAAGCAATAGGGAATTTCAAGAATCAGTTACTGATCCCAATTATTTCAGCCTATGCAAAATTGTCTGTATTATGCCCATATAATTTTAAAGATATTCATGAAATAGGAAAGTGCTCAATCTCCATATCTTAACTATGGGGAGGGTTTTTTTTTTATCTTCTAAAAAAATAAACTCCATTTTTTTCTTTTTAATTGTTTTTTGAAAATGTTCATCTGTTTCTACAAACTAACAGCTATCAAAAATTGGCATTTCAAAAGTCACAACAAATTTTTGTTTTCATAACTTTCAGTGGGGACACTGAACTGAATGCCCTGCAAAAAAAATTTCTCTTAGTAACCATGAGAGCATTGAACTAAAGCAACACTAAGGACTGAGAAAGGAAACCATTGAGAGACACTGTACCCTATTTATGCATCCTTGTGAAGTATTGTAGGTTCAGAAAAATTTAAATGGTTCAACCAGCACTATTTGTTTGTGGGTTTTTTAATTAATTCAGTAAAATGTGGTATTTTGTCTTTTAAAAGAAAAAAAAAACAACTAAAATAATAACTGGTAGAGGCTGGCATTTGGGTAGGCAGAGACTTAAAATCTAATGTGTGGCTGTCCCTCCTACTCCTTTCTTTTCCTTGCCCTTCCCTCGAACAACTAAATCAAAAGCTACAATTTGTGTCTGTTCCATCCAAGCTCCAGAAATCCCTTAAGAATGGCCATTCATAACGGGAGCTATATTTAGAATCAGGGGAAACCGCACTTTGCAGTGACCGTTGTTTTCTTTTGTTTTTGGTTTTGTTTCGTATGAAGAAGTGACTCTGGTTTGGAATGTTTTTAACATTTATGAAAATGATCTATATATTTTTATCTGTGCCAACTTCTACAGAGATTCCAAATTATTTTAGATACTGTTTTTTTGGCTAGGTTTTCCTAATATAAAACTTTGTCAGCCAGTACTTGTAGGCTTCTCAGACAATCACAAGACTTGCTCTTAGATACATTACAGCTTGATTTGGCTCCTTTCTAAAATAGTCAGTCTGGAATTTGAAAGAACTGAATGCCTGTCAGATAATAGTCATCTTCATGGAAATGTATCCATATCTATACCCATTATAACTGTGTGCTCAAAACAGTGGACACAAGGAGTATCATGTCCAAATACCCATCCATTGAATATGCAATTATTAAATTCCTACTATGTTCCATGGCTAACTATGTAAATATAAACCTTTTAACTAGACTTATGTATATGGCGTGTGTGTGTGTGTGTGGTACTGGGGAATCCAACCAAGCTCCATCCTTAGCCCTTTTTATTTTTTTATTTTGAGACCAGATCTTACTCAATTGTCCTGGCTGACCTTGAACTTGTGATCCTCCTGCCTCAGCCTCCATAGACAATGGGATTACAATCATGCACCACCACTGTGCCCAGTTTGAATTAGCTTTTGATTGTAAGAATATATCTCCCCTGGGGCTGGGGTTGTAGCTCAGTGGTAGCATGTGTGAGGCACTGGGTTCAGTCTCAGCACCACATATAAATGCATAAATAAATTAATTAAATAAAGATCTGCTGACAGCTAGAAAAAAAGAATATATTTTTCCTATGTAGTTTTGAATAGTATGCATTAGTGAGGATTAGAGGGAAATATCCTATCAACCCTCTTATAACAGAAGTTGCATATATAAAAATATGTAAAAGGAAAGCCTGCATATATTGTAAATTATGTATGCTTTCTTCCCCCTCTCTTGAGCTTCTGCAGTGTCCTAAACTGGGTAGAAATTTAACACATGAGAAAGTAAATACAAACCAAAAGACTGGAATGCTTGATCACAGACTAGTGAAGAAAAGGGAAAGGTTGTACCAGATGGAGGTTTTAGCTTAGCTGTGAATTTCACACATCTGCAGCGCATTCCTCACTGTGAGGAGATGTGCATATACACGTTAAATCTCTTTAGACAAAGACCAGACCTATGCTTTGTAAGTTAAAGTAAACTGCACTTGGGAAATTTCAAGCAATGCTCATCAGAATGAATGATGCTGTGCTTTCCGTGTGTAATAAAGAGCCATTCACAGAACAACTGTTATGTCTTCTTGAGGAATTAGTTTCATTTAGGTTGTTATCTTTATGTCTTTTTAGAAAGTGCAACAGTATACGTTAATAATTCAAGCTACAGACATGGAAGGCAATCCCACATACGGTCTTTCAAACACAGCCACGGCTGTCATCACAGTGACAGATGTCAATGACAATCCTCCAGAGTTTACTGCCATGACAGTAAGTATGGCCTGTCGCTCAAGGAACTTCAGGTCTGTGGTCCATTATGGAGAAGTTTTGTCATGAATAATAAATGTGTTAAATAGAAGTGGAACTTGCTTAACCTGAGAGTAGAATGGCCAGTGGCTCGGGGGCTTCTGTCCCCAGGGCTTTAACTCAGGCATCTCAGTAGTTTTCTTCCTCATCTTCAAGATCATTGTTAAAAATGTTAAAGTATCCTGCCTGGAACAAACATTCTGAAAAGACTGGGTGCTGTTATAACAAAATACTTACAAACATTTTCAGGTGTGTGAACTACATGACTGATTGATGCTCCTTCTTGAGTATGTAATTATCTATATCAAAGTAAAATCATTTCCGTAGACAAATCCTTTCCCCTAACCCCACATTAATCACCCAGATACTCATAAGTGGTTGCTAATTTTAATAGGTAATGGAACTGCAACATCATTTGCAAAATAAAAATGGGGACTAAAATGTGTTATAGTATTTTTAAAGTCAAGCATAAATCCTATGATTACCTGCATTACCAATCTCCCCATTTAGTGTAGATAATTAAGATTTAATGGAGCAGTTAAATCTGGGTGGTGTGTTTGTCAAGACAACTTGTCCTCCAGTGGTCTACGTCACTCCTCTGACTGACATCTGTCTTTCTTGTAGTTCTATGGTGAAGTACCTGAAAACAGGGTGGATGTCATTGTAGCTAATTTAACTGTGACTGATAAGGATCAGCCCCATACACCAGCCTGGAACGCAGTGTACAGAATCAGTGGTGGAGATCCTACAGGAAGGTTTGCCATTCAGACCGACCCTAACAGCAACGACGGGTTAGTCACCGTGGTAAAAGTAAGTGTTCCTCAGGGCATTGATCTCTGACAGCCTCTTGGCAGTGAGCAGTAGATTTGCCCCTACTGTATCATTTTGCTATTAAATCTTAGGGTCTTCTTTTCCCCCAAACATCTCTAAATCTGGAATTCATATTTATGTGGTAGGTTATGTGTTATGGTTTAATTTATGCTGAGGTTGAGGCCAGCAAAGGTATTCCCCATTATCATTGGACTTAGATTTTTTTAAATCATAAAGTCAGTTTGGACAGACTTACCAATCTGAAGAGACTGACCTCAACAACACTGATTATCAATGTAATTGATGTATTAGTTCTGATCCTCAGTTGATACCTGTGAAGAATGAGGCACCACACCTATGTTCCTCGTGGTTACAGCTGTTGAAAATATTGGGAGGTAGGGAGTGAACCAGAAAATATCACAGAAGTAACATGGAATGAGCAGGCAAGAAAAGAGCCTATGTTTTAAAAAGATCTTGTGTTTACATTGCTATTTTAAATAATTTTTTTTCAAAACTTCAAGAAACTGATTCTTCTATTTTTAATTGACAAAAGAGAGAAAAAGAGAGGACTCCAAACAAAACAATTTGGTGCCAAATGCAGAGGGAATGTTCTTCAGGTATAATAATGCATAGCTGTAATGTATAAGTTGGTTCCGCTGATCATCCCTACCCAGTGAAGAAATATATTACACTGCCTCTCACCTAAACACTCTTAGTTTGTAAGTACACCCAGGTGTTGGCTTCACAGGGCAATGTGCATCACAGTGCCAGTTGCCAACAACTATGTACTGTATGTGCATGAGTCGACTGAGATGTGGTTTTGAAACTTAGTGATCAAGAGCACCACTCCCAGAACCCAGTTGTCTGTGTTCAAATTCCAGCTCTGCTCTTGACACTTGTGTGACCATGGCTGGTTATTTAACCTCTGTTAACCTCAAATTCCTCATGCAGAAAGTAGGGGCTGTGATGACAGCACCTAAGTCATGGCACTTTTGTGAGGGATGAATGAGTTTTGTATGCTTTGAAGAACTCAGAACTCTGCCGATGCCAGGAAGCACAAATAAATGTCACGACAGGACAGTGGAGTGGTTCATGCAATCCCTCAAGATACTACAGTCTTCTTTTCTGGCTTCTTCTCTGTCTTGTTGGAAACACTTGAGGAAAGGAAAGTTGAGCTGGGAACTTGGGAGTGAGAGAAGAAAACTGTGTTTCAAGACGTGAGGAAGTGATCTAGGTTAAGAAACTGGTACAGTTGATGCTAATGATGTAGCTTTTTCGTGACCTGCAGCTCTTGATCATTCTTGGGCTACCATCAAGTTTCGAGATTCTCTGTGCCCTTTCTTTCCCTGTTATTACCACACAGTTCTGCCTGTTTGCACCTTCACTAAAAGGTGATCAAGGGAAATTAAGGGAGAGTTCCATTTGGTCACTTGATTCCCATAACATTCTTGTGACAGCAGGATTTAATGGGACTTTGTTTTTTTGTATTTTTTTTTTTGTGTGTGTGTGTTTTTACTTATTAGTTATACATGACAGTAGAATGTATTTTGACATATTATACATATAAAGAGTATAACTCCCCATTCTTCTGGTTGTACCTGATATGGAATTCAATGGGACTTTGGAAGTAAATATTTACAAGAAGGGTTATTTGTGCATTGCATTAATCTTGAGTGTTGTCCTTAGATTTGTGATTTTTACAGACCAGTAAAACACTCAAAATTATTTTAGTTTGCTAAAGAAGGAAAAAAAGCCTTCCACCAAAAATCACTTTTATTTTAAAAGGAAGTGTGTGTGTATGTACACATTGGTATTTCAAATTGTACTTCAAATTATGAAATATACTTAAACTATTTATAAATTTCAGCTTTATGAAAAAAGATCAGATTTCCTGGGGTTTTTGTTTGTTTGTTTTTTAGTGTATCACAGACTGGGGGAAGCTTCCCTGGATGAGGACTGATCCTATACCAGTGCCTGAGACCCTATGCTCTTATCTGACTTCATATTAGTTGGTATTTTTGATCCACATTGCTGTTTTTAAAAATAATCACTGTTTAGATATACCTAAATAAATAAATCCATGCAGCAGTAATGCACATTATTTGGTGAACGTAAATCTTTGAAGTACCCAAGATTTATAAGTAGCTTAAACTTGCATAAGTATTTCAGTCATTGACCAGGCTAAGGCATATTTTCCAGAAAGTTGAAAGGAACTTCACTGTGCAGTGAATTTAAAAAAAAAAAATCAAGTTTGAGAAATGGAATTAATAGAATGAAGCGCAGCATGTAAATATTCTTAGTTCTGAAAAATATGATTTTCTTTTTATTTTTTCTTTTTCCAGCCAATCGACTTTGAAACAAATAGGATGTTTGTCCTTACTGTTGCTGCAGAAAATCAAGTGCCATTAGCCAAAGGAATCCAGCACCCACCTCAGTCCACTGCAACTGTGTCTGTCACAGTTATCGATGTCAATGAAAACCCTTATTTTGCCCCCAATCCCAAGATCATTCGCCAAGAAGAAGGTCTTCACGCAGGTACCATGTTGACAACATTCACTGCTCAGGACCCAGATCGATATATGCAGCAGAATATTAGGTATGAAATGCTGCTTATGGTATTTTTATAATTTACAATCCATTCTGTGTCATGCATAAAATTTATTTAATTTACCATTTGTGTATCAATTGAAGAAAAAAATTTCCTTTGTTTATTTTTACCCCTTTCCTTTTTTAAGAGAAGGTAATTATTTAGCCTGTGCTTTTAAATTGAACACCTCAAAAAGTTGTACAGTCAGTAAATAGAGAACTTTCAGAAGCTTATGACATTTATCTCTCCTTCATGTCGGGAAGAAAATGAAACTTAGGCCCAAACCAAAATCTAGGAGCTAATTATTTTTATTCCTTACCTGTGCAGTGAACTTATAAAATATATCTGTGAAGATTTCCAACCTCAGCAAAATGTAATTTGTCCTTCCTGATAAATGAATAGATGACGGGCAAAGCCCACCCCATGAAACGGTTATCTGTAGCTCATGATGGTAATTCTTAAAATTAGTTGGCAATTTATTATTTAACTTTCTTCCAAACTGAAGTTAACAGATAACTGCATTTATCCTCTATTTCTTCATACATTGACACCAACATACTTAAATAGTTAATTAATATTTGTATTGAAATCCTACAATTTTTACTTCTCAAAGTATAGCACATTCTTCCAAACTGTACATTGGTTATCTGACCTTGAAATGTTCACCTCCTACTTCCAGTAAAAATAGAATTTAAGCTGATCGCTCTGCTCATACAGACTGGAGCTTGTGGGTCTTGTTTGAAAGGATATAGCTCAGAAGCTTGGCCCAGAGTGGGAGATCCTAGTAGGAATGGAATTATAAGAGATCTCTTCAGTGAGATTCATCTCTGCCATGATAAGGTGGTGAAACCAATTAGGAGTGATCTGTGATATCAAATTCAATTTCTTTTATAAATTTCTCTTAAGTCCTATATATTAGATCTACTACTTATTTGGAAAGTATATTTGAGCCGTTTATCTGCACATTTGATATCTGTTGAAGTAGACAAGAACCTCCATTGAAATATGTCCAAACTACCTTAATGCACACTAGGGAGATTATGCTCTTTGTCTTGTACCTCAAATATCTATGGAATGTTTCCTGCATGACTGACCAAACACAACCTTTATGTACCTCCCAAAATCACTGCCACAGAAATATTTTCCATGTTAAAGCTCTGTTTCTAACCATCATCTACAAAAATGCAAGTTAATGAGCTGGTTGTATTTTTGCAATTAAACCTGTAAAATATGTGTTATCTTTTAAGCTTCACATCAAAAAAAAATTAAACTTACTGCACTTTCATTTTGTAGATACACAAAATTATCTGATCCTGCCAATTGGCTAAAAATAGATCCTGTGAATGGCCAAATCACTACAATTGCTGTTTTGGACAGAGAATCGCCAAATGTGAAAAACAATATATATAATGCTACTTTCCTTGCTTCTGACAATGGTATGTAATTAAATATATTTGTGGTATTATCCTGTACATTGGTTAAAGAGAGTAGAGCCTCATCATACATGCACACAAACCAAGATTTTCTATAATACCATATTGACAAGAAAATGGACCTTTATTGCTCTTAGGCCCCAATTAAAAAAAAATTCATTTCCTGTGGCCTTCTTGTGTCTAATGAATGTTCTCTGGCCACACACCTTCCAGGGTAGCCTGGTATACTGATTATGAATATTCCTTGTTCTGTCCTGCCACACTTTGATACCTGATTTACTACAGCTCCAGTTAACCATCAGTGTCCCCAGAGTCTGTGTTTTTGTGGTTGTTTTTGTTGTTATGTTAGGTACTGGGGATAGAACTCAGGGGCACTCGACCACTGAGCCACATCCCCAGCCCTATTTATATTTTATTTGGAGAGAAGTTCTCACTGAATTGCTTAGCACTCACTTTTTGGCTGAGGCTGGCTTTGAACTTTGAACTTTGAACTTTGAACTGCTTCAGCCTCCCAAGCCACTGGGATTTCAGGAGTGCACCACCACACCCGACAGTCTCTGTGTTTTTTGAGTTGGTCTTTTTATATTTCTTGTAGTCAGTCTGTTTACTGCCATTAGTATGTGTGTCTGTAGCAATTGTCCTATTTCTGACTCTCCGCCATTGTGTGCGGAAGCTCTTAATTTAGGGTGTAAATTGAGAGAAGTAAGAGTGTGAGCATTTAGGGTGTTGGATTTTAGAAGAGATACTCTGACACCTTTCGTATTTTCTTTTGCGGATCTCTGCTGGGTTTGAGTTGGTCGAGATATATAGGTAATCCACCTTTTTTAGATATCTAATATAAAAGGAACGTATGAAACTTGATGATGAACTTTCTGTTTTGTTAGCATTCAGTTTAACATGTGCTTGAGAATGGAAGCTCTGGGGTTCTGCCTGATCCCCAGGGCCTATCTCCACCTCTCCGACTGTCTTAGCATATGATTGGTGATGGGGTTTAATCTCTTTCCTTTTTTTTCTGATGTTTTTGTTGGTAAATACACATAATGGTATTCACTATTATGTGTATTGTTTTGAGGGAAATAGAATGACTTCTACATAGAAAATTGTACCTGGCACAAACTAACTACTTCAATAAACATTTCTTCTATTTTTGAGTAGTTTCAAAACTGAATCACAACCATGTTTTAAAATATTTTAGTGTTATTCTGTAATGGGAATGTTTAATAAAAATAACCTTTAAATTGGCGGGCAGGATGTGCCATTTGAAAAACATTGCCTGTCAACACTTTTGATAAAACCTATCTCAATGAACGTTTCCAAATCCTGTATAATAAGATTCAGTGAGATTGCGATCTGAAGTAAATCCATGTGGCGACAGAGCTAAAACACTATTTCTTATCCTTTCTAATGAGACATGACTGTTCAAATGTTGAGAGTTGGACCTCTGTAGAAACAGCCTCTGCCAGTGTACCTCAGAGCATTGCTTTGGGTTTTTTTTTTCCTTTGGAGCAGGAGCATTATATTTATACATTTGAGTTCATGTTGACAAAATCATACCCATGGAATTTATTTCATTTTTGTTCCCATCCTCTCCAACTTCCCTCTTTCCTTTCTTTCCCCCTATTCTCCTTCTTTCTTTCACTTGCTTATTTATTTACTTTTGGTGGGTGCTTTCTACATAAAGGTGGAATTCCTCTGGTATAGTTATATATATGCACATGGTGTGATTTTTGTTAAATCATTCCACATCTCTTCCCTTTTCCCATTCCTCCTCCTTCTATCTCGATCTCCTCCTTCTACTCCACTGACATTCCTTATATCTTTATGATATCTGATCCCGCACCACCTTTCCCCCTTATTTTGCTCTAGCTCCTGCATACAAACATTTGACTCTTTGATTTTTCTGAGCACTAGTGTGTTTTATTCTTCCTTGTTGCATGGAAATAGTAGCTGTCCTCTACATTAGAACTTAAAATAATGTATCTTAAACCATAATGTCGTGATATAAAGATTTACATATATAAAGTGACATGTATGTTGGTTGTAAGTGCCTGCCAGGTTTTTCATTCACCCAGGTGATTTTTTGTTCTAATTGGAAGGTTATTTGATATGAGAGACAAGTGAGCTGTTCAGTCTATGTAGCTGGGACACTTTGCATGTGCATTTCAATTTAAATCACAAAGCTGGATATAGAGCCTCAGTTCTGCTCCATAATGATTGGGCGAGTTCTTATATTCTCTCTGTGCCATGGTTTCATTATTATTAAATTGTTTAACTGTTGCTTATTCTATAAAGTTGTTGTAAGAGTTAAGTAATCTTAAATGTGATAATGAATGTAAAAGTTCTTCAAACTGTCAAACATCATAGTGGTGGTAACAGTATTGGGAAATTGGAACAGACGCCCTGCCTTCCTAAGTTCTCTGTGTTCTCAGAACTGTGATATTCTTCACAGAGGGTGGTAGAGATTTTTACTTTTTCCCAGCTCAGAATGACATGTGCATGTGTATCTTCCTCATTGCATTACCCTGAGCAGGTCACCTAAATCTTTGGGCTTCAAAATGTATTACTATTAATAAACTATTTTATATACATATCATTTATTATTTATGCATGAATATTTATAATATGAACAGAAGACAGAATTATCATATGAGATGGTAAAGACATTTTATAGTGGAATGAGAATGGATTTGGGGCCAGGCAGAGCAACCTTTAGTAACAACCCACTTATATATAATAGTATGTAGCCATGAGCAATTTATAGAGACCAAGGTTCCTCATCTGTTCAAACCTACTTTGTTGGATTACAACAAAATAATACAAAGAAAGCCATCTGATCTTTCTGAGTAGTTGATTGATCAATAACTATCACTTCTCTCCCCTAAGATGTTCCTTCCCCAAATGAGACCTGTGGTTCTGTATTATTTGTCTGTAGAGTATTGTATTAGGTCAGAGCCATTTTTGAGCTTTCAAAGCACTCTTGAGTTCTTTCATGCACGCATGTCTTAGTTCTCTATCCAAAGGCTAGGGTCCACAAACTCTTGAGCCTTTGTCCTGCTTACCTGACATTCCACACAGTGCCTGGAGGAGTGTGATGTGCACCGACCCTGAGTAATGGACAACAGGGCCAGGAAAAGTGTGGGATCCCATAGAGCCTGTCGTCACCATGCTCACTCCCTACACCGTAGCATGGCAGTTCAAGGTCATGCCAAGAGGGAAGAAAGAAGTGGACTTGTTCTGAAACAGTCCATTCAGATACTGTGACAGCTAGATTTTTCCAGGGTAACACAGTGATCAGGGCAAGAAGGCTGGACGTTTGAGAATTTCACTGTAATTGAGACTTATTGGAGAGAACTGTTCAGCATCCACTGTAATTTTTCCTCCCTTTTTAGGAATTCCTCCTATGAGTGGAACAGGAACGCTGCAAATCTATTTACTTGATATTAATGACAATGCTCCTCAAGTGTTACCTCAAGAGGCAGAGACTTGTGAAACTCCAGACCCCAATTCAATTAACATCACAGCACTTGATTATGACATCGATCCAAATGCTGGACCATTTGCTTTTGATCTTCCTTTATCTCCTGTGACTATTAAGAGAAATTGGACCATCACTCGGCTTAATGGTAAGAACAGGTTAATTATTTGAATATATGTGCAGTTGAGAGGTTTTGAAACCTGGTATGAAAAGTTAATTTTTACGTGCTTCATAATCTTCTCATTAAATATATTCTAAAAGCTACTTAAAGTTTAAGTAAAATATTAAGAGCTCTTGAAGCCAAAAAAAAAAAAATGTTTTCATAATGCTGCAGCATTGTGATTCTCTTTATATATACAGTCAGGTAGGAGACACATTCTGGAAAAGGCTGGGTTTTTGTTGCATTAGGTATTGATTATCAAACTGTATTTTTCCTCTTTTTGTACAGGTGATTTTGCTCAGCTCAATTTAAAGATCAAATTTCTTGAAGCTGGGATCTATGAAGTTCCCATCATAATCACAGATTCTGGTAATCCTCCCAAGTCCAATATTTCCATCCTCCGAGTGAAGGTTTGCCAGTGTGACTCAAATGGAGACTGCACAGATGTGGACCGGATCGTGGGCGCAGGGCTTGGCACGGGGGCCATCATCGCCATCCTGCTGTGTATCATCATCCTCCTTAGTGAGTACTAGTGTCGTCTCTTGGGTGTTAATTCCTTTGGCTTCTGGGATGTTCAGCAACGGAACTTACTTCTGTTGCCCTACAAAGTAACCTAAGTGGTCACAAATTGAACCCAATGCTCAGTCCTGCCTTGACTTGGGAGTAAGCTCTCCTTGACCTCTGAGCATTGCCTCTTCAATCATAAACAGGACTACCAAGTCCACCTGAGAATGGAAAGCCTTGGAGCATTCTTCCAAGCACTTACAGGTTTTCAACAAGCCTCCCCAGAATACTTCTTCCATGCCCTCTTGCCATTTTCTGATGCTGATTGCTTGGGGAGCTGTAAAACTCTTTTCGTAGAAAAATGTTAAACAGTCCCAAGGTTGAGCACTTATCTTATGATTTGAGTATGAATTTATGGCATGTGGTTGATGATTTAGGAAAATAAGTATATTGCTTTCCTTCACTTTCCTCCGTACAAAGCACAGTCAGCAGCCTGCTCCAGTCAGGCGAGGATCAAGGTATTTGTTTCTGAAGGGCTGCACCAAATAGTGAGAGATTGTACTTCACACACAGCACATTTGATAATAGAAATGATTACACAGCTCAATAAATTGTCTGTCTTTAGAGGAAGTATAGATTAAGGAATTGCTCCTTTTTAAGATACTTGGCAATCTTTGGTTCAGTGGAATGCAAGAAATTAACCACTGGAAAGTACTTTAAGAACCACTTCTAAGCATGCAGGTTAAAAGAAGAAATTGCCTGGGCCTTGTGTTTTATTGTGGAATAGCAGCAGGACTTAGTTTATTGTGCGATCATGCTTATGCACCAATCACTTTCTTGAAAATGTTGGCCATTTCTTTTATGTTTCCTCCATTTACAAGTGTTCTGGTAATTTAGAATTCTGTCCCTTTATTCTAAGCAATTACTATAGAAGCCTGAGCATTTTTTACTTCCTGTGTGGAGACTACTTTGGCTATAATTTGAAACCTGCATGCTATACTAATAATCCACTTGCTAGATTTAGCCCTGGAACAATGGCAAATGAGATCATGTATCTGGCTTTAAAAGGAGGATATTTACTTTTATGGCCAATAATAAAAATGTGCTCAAATAGGAGTCATTAAATCTTTTGTTTCAGGATGTAAACCGATACCCTCAGATTTTAGACAGAGCTCATTCCTAGATGTGCACTTAGGGACGAGTTTCACTTTCCACTGAAACGTGGCGTAGATGCCAGCCTTATCAAGAAAGACTTAGGTATGATGGATTGAGGCATGGAGAAGTGACTGTGGCATTTTGAAGGAAAATGAATTGGTGCTGATTTTAACATCAACTCTGGAAAATTTATGGTTCCAGTCCTGGCACATAAGTGTGAAGCATGAAAGCCTAATATTATTTTAGTGCTCCAACTAATCCCCTCGTCTTCTTAGCTGAAACATGCATTTTGATAGAACAGAAAATGCAGAATAGTGTGGCAGGAAAACACAGCCCTTGGGAGTCAAGGAAAATCTCAAGATGCTATTCCTGATCTAGCTTCAATTTTTTACCCAAGTCATCTAAACAAGCACTTGTCACCTTGTCACACCAGAGAAGTACCTTTTTTTCTTTTTTGTACCAGGGATTGAACTCAGAGGCACTCAACCACTGAGCCACACCCCGTCCCTATTTTGTATTTTATTTAGAGACAGGGTCTTACTGAGTTGCTAAATGCCTTGCCGTTGCTGAGGCTGGCTTTGAACTCGCAATCCTCCCATCTCAGACTCCTGAGCCACTAGGATTATAGGTGTCCACCACCATGCCCTGTAGAAGTGCCATTTTCTGTGAATTTAGAATTATAATGATGAGAGACGAATCTGCATTAAGCAGTGTCATAATTTATCTTACTGCTATTTTGTGTCTTCAGAATTTATGAAGTATTATATTAAAAGTATCTGAAGTATTATACTAAGGCCAAAATGAAGACCAAAAATGATACTGTCCCCATGCATAGATAATGAAATTAAGGACAAGGATGTTTACCCCAAGGGGTTTACAGGACACCAGATCATGGAGCCCAAGTGGTCACAAACTGAACCCAATGCTCAGTCCTGCCTTGACTTGTTTCTTTAAGTCTCTGAGGCCAGAAATAAGTAATAGGGTTGGAAATGGATTACAAGCCTTTGACCCTTTTATATATAATTTATTAGTATTGCAGACATGATTAGATAGCTCTGACTTCCAAATGATGCAATTACTGTGTTCCTATCTAGTCCTCGTTCTGATGTTTGTGGTATGGATGAAACGCCGGGATAAAGAACGCCAGGCCAAACAACTTTTAATTGATCCAGAGGATGACGTAAGAGATAATATTTTAAAATACGATGAAGAAGGTGGAGGAGAAGAAGACCAGGTGAGCAATATTTTGAATATTTTGTTTATTTGTTTGTTTGTTTGTTATATCCATTCTACACTTGCTGTTAACTGAGGATGGAAGATATAGGAAAGGCAAGTTCAACTCTTTTCTTTTTTAATATTTAATTTTTAGTTGTAGTTGGACAAATACCTTTATTTTACTTACTTATTTTTATGTGGTACTGAGGATTGAACGCAGGGCCTCGCACGTACTGGGCAAGCACTCTACTGCTGAATCACAACTCCAGCCCCAATATTTTGAATCTTTAAAAGGAAATTTTATGACCATATGGATTAAATGGTGGGGAAAGGGTTAATACATGGGGAAAGAAAATGGAATCAGGTTTCTTTTCTGTTGTCATAGAATCAGTCAGTTGATGAATTCTTTTCTGTGTGCCACACATTTATTGAATTTTTTGAAAGCCCCAAATGTCATTGTATTTATTCTGTAAGAAAATCACTAGTGGTGATTCCAGGAACCTGGAATTTGAACCCAATTCCTGTAATATATGTACGAATGAAAATACTTTTCTTCACAGTTTTTATTTAGTCATTTGAAATATAACTGAAAGTAGTTTTTACCTTGAGATCTAGATATTTGTGTGTATGGTAGAAAAAGCACTAAACCTATTCATTCCAAACCATTGACTAAGCAAAGTTAATATTCCAGGCATGATTTTAATCTCAGATGATACAGAGGTGGGAAGAACCAACAAATATTTTCCTTCAAGGGTCTTACACACACAGAGAAATATTTGAAGTTAAAGCCAACATAGGCCATCTTTGTGTCCATAGTGTCTATCACGGTGTCTGGCTCATAGTGGTTGTTTCAATAGCAGTCAAAATTTCCTTCTTGCTATCAAATCACAAAAGCTTCAGAATCACTGTGTACCTGTGGAACTGCAAACCATTTAAAGGATGAAAATTACCAATAGATGAAAAACAAACATCTTTGTGTGTTCAGAAGCAACATTTCAGACATTTTAATAGCTAACCATTATAAGTTCTATACTACATACCAGACATTCTGCTGAGTACACTAAATGTCATTCTTTTAAATCTTTAAAACCTGTGTTGTTACTGTGAATATTTTTAGTGATAGAAAACTAAACCTAAGTTGGATTCTAAAAAAACAGGAAGTAACACATGGAGGATTTTAGTTTAGGTTTCTCTGATGTCACTGACTAAACTATATACTATATATTATAACTTGACTGCTCTGATATACTTGCTCTTGAAATTATCTGGAGATATTAATGTAATCCAAGAGAAATCATTAGGACTGGTGTTGCCTAGATACATTTGATAACTTGGTCATTTCTACTTACTAAAACAAAAGCCAGCAATAGCAATCTGAAAAGAACTCAGAATTATTGGGTTTTGCATTATTATCAGTAAATCAAAATGTACTTTGTCTTAAATATATGGGTAGACATCAGCAATAGGGCTGTAGACTTGAATAAAAGCAGATGTTCACAAACTTATTGTTTCTTTTGCCTTTTCACTCTTTTGAGGAAATGATACATCACTTTGTGTTTTGTAGAGCATGCTCATTCCCTCCCTTATGTTTAATCCTTGTTTTAACCCTTTTATATTTGCACAAAATTGTGTGATTTGTTCCCAGTTTGTAACTCTTATGGCCAGGACCGAAACTCACATTTTCTCATTTGCTTGGTTTACAATACCTCCACTCTCTCATTTAGAAGAGATGCCTCTTCAAAATATGTTGAAAACTTGACTCAAGCGTATAAAGCTGTTTTGAATGCTGACTAATTAAAATGGCTCTATAAATATACCCCAGGGTTTCTTCCTTATAAATGACTTTGAATTTTAAAATTCATGTTTGGCTTAATTCTTAATCTATCCTTTTTGCTTTCCTGGGCTGTATTCAAGATTGACAAATGTATATTGATCACATTCTCTCAGAAACCCTCTATTTTCATTATTTTATTTTTTCATGTCAAGGCATAAACCTAAAACTAACTCAATGAAACTTCAGTAAAAATAGTAATTACTGCAAGGTCCTCAGTAATAACTAGATTCTGCACAAAAACTGGTCCAGAGGCAGGACCAAAATAGTTCCCAGCATCTTAGAGTGTGGACCAGGTTACCTGAGTCACCTGATCTGAATCTTTTTCTCCCTTCCACATCAATTCTTTCAACAAATAGTTTAATAAGGGTCTCTTGTAATTATTTCAGGAAAGATGTATTTATTTTATTGACTTCCTCCACTCAGAATGATGCCTGAGATCAGATGGTACAACTTACCCTGTGAGGGAAGGGGATACAGAATAATTCAGAAAAATAAAAGACACGGGCCTCTAGGAGTCAGACTGGCTCAAGATCTAACTACCGATCCAGTTCCAGTTTCCTTCCCAAGTCATCTGGGCAAGCACTTGTCCCTTGGAAAAGTGCGGTTCTCTGCATTTGGGAGTATAATGATGCCTGACCAACCTGAATAAAACCTCAACGAAACATTAACTTACTGCTGTTTTGTGTCTTCGGAATTTATGAAGCAGAATATGAAGATTTCTTAAAATTAACATCATAAATCTTCAACCTCTCCCTTTCCTGATCTCTAAAGTTTCGCAGGCTCCCACATAAACTCCTGGGCATGAATGTGTTGCTTCCTATCCACTCGTCAAGTAGTTTGAAGGTTGTTCTGGAACTTTCTCTGCATTGTATTCCATGGCTAATTTATTTAGTACTGGTCTTCCTCGGGTGTCTTTGCAGCTTCTTGGTTCATTGATGGTATCTTAGTTTAGCTCGAGACCCTCCACTTGTCTTTGGTCTTCTGTTTTGATTTCCCTATGTAAGTCCTCACTGTAGATAATTGTAATAAAACAGTATAATGCATTTGTTATTCATCTAATTTTTACCTCAGAATAACAGAATGAAACTTGTAGTTTAGGAATGTACACCCTGGGTGCTGCCTCCCCGTCTTCTAAGGTGGTTCATGAAATCCATTCACTTACCATCATCCCAATGTTGCTGCCCTCACTTAAGGTGGGTCATCCCTGTCCTACCTCATCTTCCTGTCTCTGGCTGAACACCCTCATCCAGTCTGTGGCATTTATCAGATCCAGACTTCTTCCTGAACATGTCGCTTTTGGGGCCCTGCACCCAACCTTTGGTGAATGCCCTTGTGCACTAAATAGAGGTCCAGGGGAAGGGGTTAATGGAGGGCATGAGTTCCCTTGGGACGCAGATGCATCAAGCCTGTCCACTCATGACCACTGAAGTGTTCTTCAGACTTTCAGTGATTCATCCTTAAACCTTTTAACAGCAGTTTCTTTTTTTTTCTTCCCTTCATTCCTTTCCAGGGATAAAAGCAGCTCTCGGTCCTCTCTCTCCTAGAAAGGGCTTGTCCAGTCCTATATTTTCGTTCAGAGAGGCCTCATTTTGTTCTCAGCTCTCTTAATGGTTTCACAAAACTGTGATTTGGTAACTTGTCTGACTTGTTCTTGGCACTAGAATGTGAATAAGAGCCTCATGACCTTCTAGATAGCCCAGCCAGAAGCAAAAGGCTTCCTTCAGGTCTGAATGTACCCACCACTCATATCAACCTTTGCAGGAGCCTACGGGGCTTCCTCTGTACCTCCAACCAGATCATAGGTCTGCTACCAAAAGCAACCAGTATTTTATTATTTCTATCACTATAGATTAGCACTCCCTATTTTTTACTTTTATATAAATAGATAGCATTGGCACATTTGGGGCTGGCTTCCTTAACTCAACATCATACCCACGAGATTCCTCTATATTGTCTGTAGAAGTAGTTCATTTTTTGCCATTGAGGAATAATATTCTGTTGTAAAAATTAAGCATTAGAATGATGATTACTTATCATTCTATTGCACCTGGACCTTTGAGTATATGCAGTTGGGTTATTATGAATAAAGCTCCTATGAACATTGCTGTGAATGTGTTTTTTGGTGCATTTCTCTTTTGTTCATGTGTGCAAAGTGAGCACCATCTGCCAGTTTCCCAGAGTAACTGTAAGTTTTTCATCTCTCCTTCCCACAGTGTATGGAATTTCTAATTGTCCCACATCTTCTTCCTTAGCACTTAGATTTTTCAGTCTTTTTAACTTAAGACACTTTAAAGCTATGGGTCTTACTGAGATTTAATTGGGATTGTCCTGGTATTTTTGTTGCCATATTTATTTATTCATTTGTTTTGGTGCTGGGGATTGAAACACTGTACCACTGAACTACATCCTATATCCACAGACTTTTTTTTAATCTTTTTACATTAAGACAGGGTATTTCTAAATTGCTGAGGCTTAGCCTCAAATCTGTGGTCCTCCTACCTCAGCCTCCTGATTTGCTGGGTTTAGAGGCATGTAGCACTGCACCAGGCCCCATGGTTATGATATCTTTCATGAAGTTTCTGTTCAGCTTGTCTACTCTTCTATAGGAATGTCTCTTTTTCCTTATTGATTTATAGGAGGTCCTTACAGAAATGAAATCTTTGTCAGATAAATGCATTGCAAGGAACTTTTCCATTCAGTAGCTCACTCTTTTCTTCTCTTTATATGGAGTCTTATGATGAGCAGAAAGTTTTAATTTTGATGAAGTCAAGTCCACTTTATTATTTTTTCCCACCATGCTTAGTGTTTTTATATCCTATTGAAGAAAACTATTATCTATTTCAATGTAATGAATATTCCCCCAAAATATCTTTATATTATCTTATTAAAGCTCTATAATTTTACCTATCGTAATTGTGATAGGTAGTTATAATTTTGCCTTTTGTAACTTCCAGATATATATATTTGTAATTGATTTTCTATCTAGTATAAGATATGGATCAGGAATTTGGGGGTTTGTTATGAATATCCAGCTATATTTACTAAAAAAAAGTAATCATGGTTCATTGTCACAAAGCAAATAATCATACATGTGTGGGTCTGTGGGTCAGCTTCTTGCTCAGTTTGTCTAATTTTGGTCTAATACCATATTATTTTAATTATTGTCACTTTCTAAAGGCTTGATACCTGATAAAGTCAATTCTGTAAGAGTATTATTCAAGGTTTTTTCTAAGATTTTTGTTGGATTCTGTTATTTTTTTTTCCTTAAGAGAAAAAAAAATATTTAACAGTCTTACTTTCCTAATTGTATCTAACCTAAGTCCTTCATTGTCTAAAGAGACATTCTTACTTTAAATCTTAAAATCATGGTTAATTCCTGAGAAATCTAACTTGTTGAAATAGACTGTACCTGTCTATGTTCCATAATTCATTCGTGGCTTCCTGTTACGAATCCTATTTCCTTGTAGTGTGCATTAAACCTTTTAGGCAATGTGGTGTAATTCATACTTTTCATTAGTATTTTGAAGATTTAGTCCTTGGAAATGGGTCTGGTGCGATGCTATATTCTAGACAAGTCATAATCAATTTTTATCACACTTAACTATCATTTTACAGAGCACATGTGTCTTCAAGGTGTGGGTGAGAATTATTCCAGAGTATGTGGACATGATTTGTGATAAACAGACACAGGTCTGTCTGTTTCTGTTTGGTGTCTGAGCTAGACAGTCTTTTAATGGATCATTTTTACTACCACTGAATAGTATTCTCTTATAAGAATTAACCACATTTTGTTTATCCAGGTTTGGAGAATTGGTGGGGCTCAGAGGTCAGTTCAGGAAGCTGGTAAACACTAAGGGATGACTTAGGTATCACAAGGGCAAGTCTGTAGCCACAGTCTCAAGGTCAGCCTGAAACTGGCTGAGCAGAAACTCCTATTCTTCCTTCTTATTGGCAGCCAACTGATTAGAAAGAAATCAGAGCAAAACAGTCCTTCACCAGGATAGTCCTTATCTTCCCTGCCTTTGATTAGCATCTCTATCTGCTTAAGTTCCATGCCAAGGTTGCTAATTTCCTTTTTTTTTTTTAGTAACCCTTACTTTATTTCCATTTTTTTCCTCTTTCCACATTTTTATTGACTCATTATAGTTGTACAAAATGATGGGATTTTTTGTTACATATTCGTACACACACAATCCACATATAACAATATAATTTGGCCAATTCACTCCCCAATACTTTCCCCTTCTCGCTCCCGATTCCCACCCCATCCCTTCTGCTGATCTCCCTTTGATTTTCATGAGATTCCCCCACCCCCAGACACACATCTTTCTTTTCCTTTTTCCTCTCTAGTGTTCACATATGAGAGAAAACGTATGACCCTTGACCTTCTGAGCTTGCTTACTTCACCTAACATAACAAGGTTGCTTATTTCTTAGCAAAATAAGATGAGCCTAAGAAAAGAAAGAACAATTCCCCTGTGTCTTTTTTTCCTTTCTTGGGTGTAGTAGACATTCATCAGAACTTGTGGATATTCTGCTCAGGAGGCGGGGTTGGGCCCTTTTTTAATCTGGCCTTGGGTGGGTTCTGGCAGGAGCATTATCTGGCTGTTGTGCAGACACTTTTAATATAATGTCCAGTCTCTTTTCAGAGGGCGAGGTTTCTTCTTTATCTGCTTTGCTATCACCAGCAGGCCTTTTGTTGGATCTGGAGTCATGTTTAATTACCCTCATTAGTAAATGTCCTTCAGTGCCCTTTTGGCCAGTGGGGCTGGTTGCAGATACTGTATCGCTTTCAGTGATCTCTGCATCTAGTTCCTTCCATAGAAGCAGCACTAATAAAATCAGGGAGAATGTATAATACAGCTGATCACTCACTTCCCTGGGAGCCTCCTCTTTTAGCCCCAGGACATAAAACAGTTCCTCCTTGCTCTTTGAAGCCTAGACTTTATTAGGATTGTTCTTATATTAAACAAGCACTTATCTGTTGTGTGATGTTTAGGACACTCAAGACTTACCTAAATCACTTGACCTCAGACAGCATCATTCTCATCAAGTTAGCAAAAGCTGCTATATGTTGTTGCCTGTGTGTTAGACACTGTACTAAGTGCATTATGTCCATGATTTCACTAGACTTCCACTCACAGCAGTAAGAAAAGTAGGCACACACTGTTATCAGGTAGCAGAGTGATGATTAAATCCTTCTGTGCTTGCATCCAAAGAAGCTGGTATGCTCACCACATCTTAGAACAACCTGGGCAAAGCTCATGTTCAACAAAACAATTAAAACACAGCCTGTGGGCATGTCCCCTCCTTGGAGCAGGCTCTAGGACACCCAGCAGCTTCTTTTGCTCTCAGTCTTGGACTTGGAAAGGTTCCCAGAGCCATAGGCTGTTGTGGGTTCTCTTAGTCTATGACAGAAGGTGCTGCTGTTCATGGTGGGGGAGCCCAAGTGGCCATGGGTGGATGCACGCCGAAGCCCTTTGGGCCATGGGAGCAGTGTGAGTGTTGGGGAAGCAGGGCTTGTCATCTCCACAGGCAGAGTTAGCGAAGGAGATTAAAACTGACACCGATCAGAGCGCAGGATGTGATGGAAGGGCGAGTGGCCAACTAGAGGTCCCATGTGAGTTTCCTCCTGATGACTCTGGGATTCTTGTCCTTCATCACCGTATCACAGGTCGATCTTCTCATACCTTCTGCTACCCCATTTCCCCCCAACCTTTGGGCTAGTGAACACGGTGGGTTGCACATTCTAGAACTGAGGACTCTGCCTGAATCCGCAAATTTGATTTCTTAAATTCTACCGATGTGCTCAGGGCTAGTGTTTAGGCATCTGAGGTGGTCTGAACACCCAGAAAAAGCACCTGATAGCCACCCTGATGGTTTGGATGCCAACATCTGAAGGATGGATTCTGTGTCACTTAAAAGTAACAGCTCACACCCTAGGGTCTGTTTATACACAGCCCACGGCTGTGTTTCATTTAGCCAGCAGAATTCAAAAATTGAAAAAATTCACACAAAGTTCTTGTTTCCCAATCCTTTACAAAAATGGAAAGATCTAGAAACGTGGTCTGCGTTCTGACAGGATGCAATTATCAGAAACTAAATAGAAGCTTTCTTCTTTAAGCAAGACAAGCATGTTCCAGCCAATTCTTTCTTTTTCTACCGGACCAGCTTGACTGGTTTTTATTATCAGCCTGTACTTTATAGATGTTTGTTTTTCAGACCCTGATTAAATTATATACTACTTATTAGTCTTTGAAATAATAAAAACAGATTCCTATGAGGAGAAGGTACCATGGAGTTCTGAAACCATAGGATAGTTTTCTGTATTACGGGTTTAAAAGAAAATAAAGTGGATTAGCCACCCAAATATATTTAGCCAGGTATATTAGTTAAAATAGCTTACCACTGTAACTAAGACTTCAATGATGAAACCTAATTGAAATGCTTCATAGTAAATGAGTGGCAGGTCATGGGCATCTGGTGTGAAGGAGGGACCTTTGTTCCACATGGTCATTCAAGGACACCATGTGCCCACAGCTCCACCTCCACGCGTGGTTTCCAAGGCCACCCCATCCATATGGACTTGTAATCACTGGATGGCGACAGGATGTGGAGGAGGATTTAGGGGCCAGGCCTGGAAATTGTACACATCACTTCTGTTCCCAAGTCCCTAGAAAATATCTTTTTGCTATGCCACTATTTGAAAGAGGAATAAATGGGTTTAGTGATCAGCATCAGGTCTGTCCCCAACCCAGGTTAGTTGTCAAGAGTGAGGAGAGTTCTTAGGGAGGTTCTATAAGAACAGTTTTTACCCCACCAATAACAAGCTGCATCTTTCTGAGCCAGAGGAAGTGTGTTCCTAGACACGGTCAAGACAGAACGTTCCACAGCTGATGAAAACAAGACGGGCCTGAAATCAGGATGAAGGGCTCATTACAAACCACGAAGGGTAGCTTTCCTTTATCTGGAGAAAGCACCTGGTACTTTGTATCACTCTGGACTTTCTGTCATTCTCTTTTTGAGCAGGCCTCCCAGCACATGCACATGTCAGTAATCACAGGTAATTTTAGGAAAAGAGGAGAGTTGATAGGAGTTCCTTTTAGTAGCCAGGGTTTCTAGAACTGAAAAGATCCAGATTTAATCTCTGTGTCAGTTGCCTTTTTTTTGTTGTTGTTGTTGTTTTTGTTTTTGTTTTTGATGAAATTGATTTCTCATGTGATCTGTAGAAATTAGTCTCAGAACTTAAGTAAACAAGATCCCAGAATCTCCCTGACACAGAAAGTACGTTCAGCAGAGTTCAGGGGCCTCATGGAACACATAATTCCATGACCTGGGATTTGGCTTTTAGGAATGCAGACTTTGAGAGCTGATGACTCAGTTTCTCCTGTCGTTGCCCCTCCTACTTAGCATTTTAAACTGCTGTAGCAATGAACTACCTCTACTTCTGTACTTACATCTTGCTATATTTTCTTGGCTTAGTCCATGTCTCCACCTGCTTAGCCATCAAGATTCATCTCAAAGGCTGGGGATGTGGCTCAAGCGGTAGCGCGCTTGCCTGGCATGCGTGTGGCCCGGGTTCGATCCTCAGCACCACATACAAACAAAGATGTTGTGTCCGCCGAAAACTAAAAAATAAAAATATTAAAAAAAAAAAAAGGATTCATCTCAAGATACCTTGTTTAGGGGTCCCAGGCTAAATCCAGGCTCTCTCTGTTCTGGGCTCCACAGTATCCATGCCTCTCTATTTTGTACTGTTCAGCCCTAGTCCTAACCTTAGGCTGGTGACAGTAAGACTTGTCTTGGTCATTTTTTATTCTATCATTTGGACAGGTGGCACCTAGCAGCACTCAGAGAATATTAGTTGAACAGCACTGGATCTTCTTCCTGCATTTCTAACTTGGTCTGCAATTCTACCTGCAGAATTAACTGCACTCCTAATCACTTCACTTTAATCCTTCAATATCTCTGATTCCTGCAGGAAATGATGGCACTGTTTTTAAATGCTAGGCTTTGTCGAATACCTATGCTATAACACGTGATGTACTATGGTTTTAGTTTGCATGCCTCTTATGACGTTTTCCCCAAAGCCTCTATGAAGTGGCAATGCTACTAGTCCAGTTTCAAACCCAGGTGTATACATCTAAAGAGTTCGGACTCTTATGCACTGTGCTGGAGACCCTATGGTGGAAATTTTGTTTAGTCTTACTGACTTATAGTGGGCAGGTGATATTGGATAAGACCAGCAAGGCTGGGGCTAACCACAGCTTATTAAATGACCACTAGTAGTCAGGCTTTAGACTAGGCAAATGGTAAGACCCAACTAATTGGCTAAGTGTGGCTTGCAAAATTGAGCACATTAACAAAGTTAAAATCTGGACAGTCAATCTGAACAATCAAATTACCAAAACAACAACATATAAATTTGGACAACAGAAACTAAAATCTGAAATCCAGGCAAGATGCCTAGACAAGGGAATGGAACGTGTATACAAGATAGTTCCTTGGGGCCAAACAGTCAAGAGATCACAGCATGAGCCAGGAGGTCTCTATGGACACCATGCCCATCTCAAGAAGCAACCCCAAGTTGGGCAAACAAGCTCAGCCATCTGACCCAAGTGGAGAATGAATTTGTGTAACTCAACCATGAGGTATTTAATTCCTTTAAATAATTGTTATATAAAATAATTTTGCTTTATAAGCAAACTCTCCAATCTGGACATAATTGGAGACCACTTTCAATGTTTTCATTATTGGCTAATAATGCTTTGTTAATGACATTTCCAAGTTATTCATACATCCACCTGCAAGCAATAGTATATTTTATTTATTGAAATGATTTCACAAGAGCAGAGTTTCACTAGGAATTGGATTAATACATTATCATTCCCTTTTTGCATGCCATTCTCAACACACTTATTGGCATACTGCTAGGCTACAAACAACACATATTCTGGGCTGGTCAGTACCCATCCCTATTGCTTATTAAATAGCTTTAATGTGTATGTGATTTTCACCTGAGTCTTTGCTATTCCTGTCACTTCATGTGACTGAACATAATATTTTAAGTAACTGATTTTAATATTCTGTTTTTAAATGCTAGGCTTTGTCGAATACCTATGCTATATCACGTGATGTACAGGCTCCGTGGGCCATTCCTGTAATCCCTGACTAATCATAAACTTATTATACTTATGTTTGGGATAATGATAATTTATCAATAGCCCTGTAATAACAAATGATAAGGATTTGAATACCAAGTAGGGGTCAGCACTGTGCAAAAGGGGGAAAAAAAAGACTTAAGATGCCAAAATGCTGTTGGTCAAAGTTTGACCAGCATCCATAGCCACCAACTGCCTATTTGTATGAACACAGATTTACTGGAGCAGAGCCATGAGCCATGCCCATTGTTGACATATTTTGTATGCCACAGTGGTAGGAGAATTGAGATATTGCAAAAGAGATTGTGTGGCCCAAAAAGCTTAAAATATTTACTATGTGGACCTCCCAGAAGACGTTTGTTGAGCATTGCTATGGACTTATTAATGGAGTCCTCATTAGCTTTTTGTGTGTGCAAAGGTTGAATACTAACTATTAAGGTTAGCACAGGCAATTTATGCAATCTGCTGAAGGTCACACATTTAAGCTGTGAGGAAGCCAGGCTTTGAATCAAGGTACTCTGACTTTAGAATACAATTTCTTTAAGTCAATACCATGATCTGAAAACAAAACATATTCTTCTTTAGGAAATTCCCGAATGATCTGCCATAATCCTGGGAAGGATTTCCATTCTCTCTCACCATATTCCCCACCAAATGTTGCTGTTTCTTTATTATCTGTTTTTATGTCTCCTCCAAGATCAAATAATAGGTCATGCTAAGATAGAATGACTTTGATCTTTTACTGAGCGGTGACTTTTTTTTTTTTTTTTTTTTTTTTTTTTTTTTGAGGAGAAGTTAGTTCTCAGGGTTAAATATGGAATTGAAGATACACTCAATGGCTATACTTTTATCTTCCAACATAGAGAATGCTTGGGGGCATTAAGGAATATATCCCTCTTGGGGGGCCTGTGACTGAATTGCATAGAAAGCATGGCAAATTACAGCCAGGCTCCCTGGGGCATGCCTGTAATCCCAGCAGCTCTGGAGGAGGAGACAGGAGGATTCGAGTTCAAGGCCAGACTCAGTAAAAAGTGAGGCACTAAGCAACTCAGTGAGACCCTGTCTCTAAATAAAATACAAAATAGGGCTGGGGATGTGGCTCAGTGGTCAAGTGCCCTTGAGTTCAGTTCCCGGTACTCTGTCCCCAAAAAGGGAGAAATTACAGACATTAGGCGAAAAAAGATATTTCAAATTCCCAGAAGCATGTTGTTCTTTGTGAAGGAGTCCCTGTGCTGGACCCCAAAGGCTCAGCGCATCCACATCTTCCTTTCCTGTAGCAGCCCCTCCTCCACAGCTCCTGACATCTTCACTCCTCGTTTCCTGTGATCATTGAGATACTCTACTGCTTTAATGATTTGGAGGTCAGTAACCATGTCTGTGACCCAAGAGGCTCTTCGAAAGTATTTGTTGATTCAAAGTGAATTGTGCATTGGCTGCATTTTTCCCAAAAGAATATGCCAAAAATTCACAATGGGAAATGCATCGTGGTAAAATTTCAACAGTGCCAGTGTTCTGAAACAGAACCATAATTTTTGTACCAAAGAAAGAGCCTTCAGCTCATGCACAATTCTGAGAACAGATAGCATTTTGAAAGATGCTGTGTGGAACCCCATTCACAGGAAGCCAGGGAAGCAGGAACAATGAACCGGTCCCTCATAGTGGGACCTCAGCTTTGTGGAAAGCTACATTGATTTTGCTGGTGAATTATATCCATTTCCTTTCATGTTAATAAAAAATGTCTATGAAAATAAAGAATGGGGGTCTTCATATGCTTAAGTTCTCAAGTTATCTTGATTAAGTTTACAATTCAATTCAGAAAGGCTTTTAGGAAATCTTTTATTTGGGGGGGCTTTAATAATCCATAGGTTTTATTTAGTTTTTCATAGCATTTCACCTGTGTAAGAGGGCTACCATCATAATTATACTTTGCTGAGAAAAATTAGGTTGTAATGTAACTTACATAAAGCTTGCAAGGGTGTTTGACTTACTTGTCAGGAGTTATATAGTTATATGTTGACACCTTATCATTATTTTACTATTTTATTCAATTATTTTAATAGAGAGTGAGATAACAATGTTCTTCTCCACTTTCTATTACTTTCTTGCACATGCCTCAGTCATATTTTTTCCAGATACATTGTTTTTGCTTGAGAATTATATGTCTGTTTTTATTTCTTATGGTCACTCTGTCTTCAGACATTAAAAGAGTTTGAAACTACATCTGCATGGGAATCCTAAGGTTATGAAACCTTTGCTGCTATGAAAGGAAAGTACCTACTCATGCCAGTCCTTGCCTAAGACAGAGCACTAAGTTTTCCTCACTGGTTCTCAAAGGACCATGAACTTCAAGTGCCCACCCTCCTCCTCCACATGCCAGACCCTTGTTGGGCCTAAGTGAGGATTCCCTGTTGCATAGGCAGCTGGAGCCTGTTCTAACCAACTGTATAGGGCCCTCAGGACTCAGGTCTCTCCTATCTCACTTACCACAGCCCAGAGCCTCCTTAGCATCAGCATCTCAAATTTTCCTTTCATGCACTGAACCCCCTGATGGCTTCCTCAGTTAATAAACTAAATGCAGCATTTCTTTGCTCAGCCAACTATTTGTTGGTTTTCCTGGGCACTGCTTAATGAGTCTGTGACCTTGGTTGAATCATTGGTCTCGCTGAACTGCTTTGATCAACAGGTGGGAGCATTGACCTTTGATTGAGGGGTTTCATTTGTATTACATGAGACACCACGTGAAGTACCTAATGTCATTCCTCACAGGTGATGAGACCAAGGTTGGCTTCCTTCTTCACCCTCTCAGAGCTGAAAATGGTATTTGCCATACAGTAGGCACTCCCTGAAAGGAAGAAAGATAAATGAATAATTTTGTTTTCCCCTGAAATAGTCAAAATCACATCCTGTAGATTCTGTCTGCAAGGGTAGTTTCCCAAAATATTTGCCTGGGATTCCAGAATTGCAATTTATTCTGATGCTCTTTTATTTTATTTACTTTATTTTTATTTTATTTTATTTTTATTTTATCAAGCAAACCTAATGTTCTAACCTAGATTTTGCAGTTATTTTCTGAACTAATTATAAATCATTGCAAGTAGTGGAATATTTTCAAGAAAAGCCAGAAGCAGAGCTTTAGCTATTTATTAACTTCTTACTAACTTTCCCATAATTAAATCACTCTTAAGACATTTTAAATTGTAGAGAAAAGAAAATACTGTTACTTGCAATGTTAGTATTCTAAATACCCTAAATCCATGTCTACTTTTAATGGCCATTGCTAGTTAACACATATTCCACACATTAGTTTAAACAAGATTTTCCTTGGCTTTCACTGGAAAATTAAATTTCTTTGGGAAGCTAACACTGTCAAGGTTGACAGTTGTAAGAGAATTTTCAGATCAGTTCTTTCTCCAGAGTTTTAGGAACCAAATAAAGATTTCTCGTTGGATTGTTTATAATCCCCAGAAGTAAGACCATGAACCCAGAGACTTTGAGAACATTTTCAGTCTCTGTAATTCCCATTATAATTCTCATTCTACACATTGTAATTTGTGTGTTTAAGTAGAGCATTATGGGATTGTAAAGATGTATAATTTAGGAAATTCACATAGGACGACCTTTTATCAAAAGGTCTAAAATTGGACCTTCAGATCAGAACTGTAGCTGTATAACACAGATGGACGTCAGCAGAAAAGCCCTTCCCTGTGAGTTGAGGGCACTTCCACATGCTCCTTACCACCATCAGATTTTTATATCTTACACTACAGTAGACAAAGAGGAGCCATCACGGAGATATATGTTTTAACCATTTCTATTTTCCTGCACATGGATGGCTTTATGACTCTTCTTTTGATCTCATTGTAATTGAGGAACTCCATAGGTTTCTATAAACTATGGGAGAACTCACCATGGACCTTGGCAATGATTCTTGGCAATGATTTTTCAGAACTGAAGTGTGAAATGTAGCAGAACACGTGAAATCAGGGTTCGTTCTCTCTCCCCGCCTTTGTGAATTACTGCTAATGTGTAATGTGATCTGAGCACATTTCTTGCATTGGCTGCTCTTTTGATATCTGGGAGGAATATCATTAATGAAGTTTTATTCAACATTTATTTTGTATGAATGCTTTCTGTAGGTCTGGCAGATTATGGATTAAAAAGACTGAGCCGAACCAAAGAAGTTTAGGACAGTTCCTGTTCTATGGTTCTTATGGTAGTAGGAAATAACTATGGATAAAGAAAGATCAAAACTTGAGAATTAACATGCTCTTATTTAATAATAAGTAAGCTAGATAGTAAGTGAAGCAGGCTGGAAGGAGACACTGACCTTGTCCAAAGGAAAGAGCTGCTATCAGTGGCAAAGCATTGTTATGTAAGATGTGAACTCTCTTTTGGCAGAACTTCCTATTTTCAGATGAGATATGCCTATGTTTAAATGTTGGTGACTTATTTGAACATTTATGAAACACTGGTGGCCAATCAAAAAGCATTTTTAGCATGCCTGTGATCCAGCAGCTCAGGTGGCTAAGTTAGGAGGGTGGCAAGTTCCAAAGTAACTCAGTGAGACCCTGGCTCTAAGTAAAATACAAAATAGAGCTGGGCATGAGCTCAGTGGTTGAGTGCCCACAAGCTCAATCCCCAGTACCAAAAAAATATATATATTTTTTTTTATTTGCAACCTTAGGATACAGTGAATTTTATGAAAAATTCAAGTAGAGATTCTTTCCAGGTACAGAATAGCACGGGCAAAGACCACGCAAGTGTTTTGTTTTTTGTTTTTTGTTTCTGGTTGTATAAAAGAGATGCCTCCATATTCTTACCATTGTTAAACTGAACTATCATATAATAAATCCCAGACTGTCAAGGGATATGTCACCAGATAAAAGACAGTCCTTAAACACCAGATTCAATTACCTGTTTTTGTGTAATTCAGACTTCTAATAAAGCTTTTTCTACCCTTGGGGTAACACATTTAGTAACTGTCATCAATACACTTATCAGTATTTTCCCCTCTAGGAAAAGCTTTTGGTAATTTTTAGAATGCACACTTATTCACGATTTACCCCACTCTCCTGTGCTTGGTAGTTATCCAATTAAACATGGCCTGGGAAACCAGGCTTCATAGTGTGAAAGCACTCTAAATTCTCTAAATAAATCTCTTTTTATCTGGTATAGCATGTGAACATTCCAAAGGCATTCACATATTGTCTCATGTAGGCCTTTAAGATATTCTAGGACTCACAATTATAAGTTCTATAAAATTGAAAACAGAGCACATTTGTGTAAGGTCAGGCTATTTTCATTCATTTTTCTGTGAATGACTTGAACTCTGTCCTGACAGCATTCCCATGCCTTTGCTGATGTTACTGATTCAGCAGTGCTTTCTCCTTAGCCCAGTTACAGTTCAGGGTTCAAATCTAAAGCCAGTTTTCCCTCAGAGTTCTTTATATCTCACGAAAGACCAAGTTTGTGAGTCTCCTGCTCTGTGTGCATCTACCTCACCTTCCACATCATGTTGCACTCAGGAGAGGCAGAGCTTTTTCATCATGGTACCTGTCAGGCTGGATGAAGCTCTCAGCAAAGGATGACTCTTTGGGAGTGTTGTCATGATCAGAGCATCTCCAAGAGCAAGGAGTTAAGTCAGATACATCAAAGACAGACGCACCTCAATTCGATTCCCATCCAAATCACATACTAGCTACGTGATAGTGGCAATGTCCTCATCTTTCTTCTAAAGAGTTGATAATAAAACTTGCTTCGTGGGTTTGTTGGGAAGTGTGAGTGGTTGTCTGGAGTCTGCTACAGTGTCTGGCACATAGTGGGTCTGAAATTGAGTGACCCTCATCTCTGTCTCCTTCTTAATCGTTCCTCACAGCATTCTTTTCTGTTCCTGTTCATCTATCTAGTTTTTTCCTCCCTAAATCCAACCTTGTAACTCAGTCCGGATTCACAGTCACAGGTGACCGCTAGAAGAGCCAGGCTGTGGAGTCCAATGCATTTGAAGTCAGAGTGTGTTCCTATACCTTCATAGATCTAGGACCATAGGCGACATATTGAGTTACTTGAAACTCGGTATCCTGGTCTCTTAAAAGGGGATGATAAAATGTGTTAAGAAGATTAAATGAGCAGACATGTGTGAAACACCCAGAACACTGCCAAACATGGTAAATGTTTGAGTGTTGAATAAATCAAAACCACTATAGAGATGTTGTGAGAGGTTTTAAGCTGAGCCCAGACAGAGAGGTCACTAAAGACTAAAACCAAGAAAGTACCCGAAAATCAGTACTCTCATAAAATGTCAGTGTTGAATTCGAGCATCTTGGTTAAGCTGGGGATATGACATTTTATAGCTCCAAAATTTAGAGGTTTCAAAAGGACAAAGCAAATGCCCAAACCTAAAATTTCAGTTCAGTTCCACCTCTGGTCAGTGTCTTTATACATCCCCAGTGTCTTTATACAGCTGATGCAGTAGCTGAAAATAGTTCTGAGGGCTCAGCCTGTGCCCAGAGCATCCTTCTTCACGGGTTCTACTCTACCTCTTTGCAAGTGGACAGGCTGCTTTTCCAAGACATTCCAGAGGGGCTGCACTGGAAGGAACTCCACACTTCCTGGCCCAGCACCCCTAGAGCAGAGGTTGGCAAACTCTTTCTATCAAGGGCCAGATAGGAAAGGGTTCAAATTTGGGAGACTGCATATAGTCCTGGTAGCACATTCTTTGTTGATATTTTAAGTAATCCTTTGAAAATATAAAAGCCATTCTTAAGGAAAAATAGGCCACAGATGAGAGGGCTCACAGACTGTAATTTGTGGACTCTGCTCTAGACCAAGAGAGGGAAAGGGGGATCTAGGATGCCTTCAAAACCCTGATGCACTGATGCCTTCCCTTAGGGAACAGGAGAAAGCCCCCTCATCACTTTTATTTATTTATTTTTTTAATCTTAAAGACATTAGGTTAGTTCTTTCCTTCCGTAGTACAACTATATGTTCTCGTCGGTTTTTTTAGTCATTTTACGGAGAGACCTCATCACACTGCTGTTTCCCATTGGGAAATGATGAGGCACGGTTTAAAGCAGATGGAGCACAGACTGTAGAAATGAAAAACACAGAAGAAAGAGCTGTGTGAAAGAAATATTTAATCATAACATGAAAAACTCCTAGTGGCAACTTTTCCATTATGTTAAATTTCACTCATTTCTATGCATTCTGAGTATGTGTTTAAAAACAAAGGTTGTAATTTTCCATCTCTGTGCCCATCTACCATGGAGTTTTGATTTTTGTCTTTTGCAGGACTATGACTTGAGCCAACTCCAGCAGCCTGACACAGTGGAGCCTGATGCCATCAAGCCTGTGGGAATCCGGCGGCTGGATGAGAGACCCATCCACGCTGAGCCACAGTATCCAGTCCGATCTGCAGCCCCACACCCTGGGGACATCGGGGACTTCATTAACGAGGTGCAGAGAAAGACTCTCTTTTTATTTTATGCCCATGGTTATATCTGTGTAGGTCACAGGTTGCTTGGATACTTGTGTAGTTCATTAAAACATATTTAAATTCATTTTTAGGTGGAAGCTAGTATGGCTTCAGTAACAGAGAACGAATTTAATTGCTTTGATCAACCCAAAAGAGATCTGTCAATTGATATTTTGTGTGGGCAAAATGATACTCATATAATTTATTGGTATTAGTCACACTATCTCCAAGAAATACTTTTTCCCTTGACTGCCAAGTAATAGGCTAACAATATTATAGTGTTTTATAATTTTATTTATTAGCACTGATAAATGTAGCAGTAGTTCCCTTTAAATGTATCCCTTACTGTATGTACCCTTTGAATTCCACATATGGTGAGAATTCAGTGCCTCCCCAATGGCTCCATTAAAGGAGATTAGTGGAAGAACAGCTAAATTAAATATTATGTAAGTGATTTAAATACTTGCCTAGTTGAGGAGTTTTAAGAGCTTCTGTAAGAGGAAGCTAATTCTCTGTTGAATATAACAGATATGATTTTCATTGTCAAAATTATTATGACACACTTATGTTACTGACCAAGAGTTCTGCTACATTTTATACTTAAGTTTGGAAGTAAAATGATTTATATTGCTTCTTTGGGTTAGAGCTAAATTTTTAATCAAGCATAAATGGCAGTTGTATATATTGATGTTGACTGTGAATGTATGGCAGGAGTCATGTTCTCTGGCCATATCCTCCAGATCTCCAAGATTTCAATTGATCTTGTTGCATTATAAAATGGAATGCATTGGTTATATGTGGCCTTCTTCTTGTGCTGATAAACCTTTTATTTCCTGGACCTCCTTGAAGTAATTGTATAAGGTGTAAACGTCTACATGAGGTATTTAGATGCACTTACAGATTGTAGAAAAAGTTTTGAAACATAGTTGGGATATTTAGCTGCCTGTTCATCTATCCATTACTGTCTATTTCTAAAAGTCAGACTGCTTTCTGAACGTATGCATTCACTTCTGTTAAGCAAGTAATAGGTTAATTTGTAGTAGACATGATTAAAAGCAGATGGGAGGCAAAAACAACAGAATACCAGTGACTCCCCTTTTTCTAGAAAAATCTGACCTGACTCTTTTAACTCTTATTTACATACAGACCTGCTTAAATAATTCACCTGAATTTATATATAGTGCTAGATCTTTTAGTACATTTATGAATACCTGAGGATTTTATACCTGATTGAACATTCATCATTATGAAAAATTGTTGTTGGGTTTTCTGTGCTTATGGGGTTTTGAGATACAGTGAATCTTTTGACTATAAGTGCAGGAACTGGACTTTTTGAAAACAAGAATTCTGGCTTGAGTGTGATTCAACAAATACTTACTGAATGTTTCTGCCTGTCTCTGGGGTATCAGTATTCTCTGCAACTCAGGCCTGTTCTTGATATTCTTCCTTCTTGGTAATAAAAAAATCAAACACTAAGCAATTTATAAAGCAGTTCATAATCCTATTCCTGCCCACTCTTTCCCTCCTTGAATCCCCTTCTGTTCTGCAGCCCCAAAGAGCTGTTTTCATTTCTCCCGAAGCTTCACACTTTTGAACAGACAATAACTTCTGCAAACCCCATACCTTCTTGACCATCTGCAAGACTCCCCTTAGCTGAAAGGAATTAATACAAATGCCCCCTTCTCTGTGAAGCCTTCCTTGATCCCTCCAGGCAAGGCTAAGCTAGCAAGAAGCTTCCTCTGCCTTAACCCACACCCACTGGAATATAACTGTCCCTGTTTCTTTCTCCCACTTTAGTATGTGAGTGCTCTGCAGGACAAGTACTATTTCTTGTTCATGTTTTTATAACCTAAGCATCTAATACACTGCCAAGCTCTTTTGTTGTTCTTAGGAATTTAAGTACTATAAGCAGGTGTATAGGGCATAAAGCTGTGGGCACCATCGAATTTGCATTTGATGGATATTCAGCAGAGACCCAGTCTGGAGCTTTTCACTCTACTGGTGCTGATTACATTCAGAAAACAAGGATATCATTGATTCCAAGTTTGTGTTTTCATGTGTATGTTCTGTCTGTGTGTGTGTGCACATGCGTGTGCGTGAGCATTGATTTTTGTTTTGTTTTGTTTTTTGCACTGACTGCATTTTCCTTAGTAGATAGAAAAGAACATTTAGTTAATAAGATTCGGTGACCCAGCCCTTCTACTGCCACAGCGGATAGAGATACAGTAGGAATTTCTACTTGGAATTTCCTTTCTCTAAAACAATGCTTAGGTTAGGTATCAGTCTAAAATGTGGTTTGCGATCATAACAAATATTTGTGATTTCTCATATGGAAAAACTTGATTCCAAACAATTGGCTATAAGTGAACTTCAGAGTATAATCAGTCATCATTTGAGCATATGTTAAAAAGAGCTCATTTTGAAATCATTTTGAACTCTGTTTAGGATCATCTATTCAGCAAATCACTAATGAATGCCTGCTATGTATAACATAACTGCCAGCAAAGTGTAGCTGAAAGGTAAATGGGACACAGATTCTCTTGTGTATCTTCCCTGCTTGGCTATCATCACAGTCTTCATACAGACAGTCCCTGACTTGAGATGATTCCGCTTAACAGTGTTTTGACCTGACAGTGGTGAAAAAAGAATGGCAATATTCAATAGAAACCATACTTTTAAGTTTTGAATGTGGCTCTTTTCCCAAGCTAGTTATATGCAGTCATACTCTCTTGCATGCTGCAGCAATACAACCGAGCCCCTATGTTGTACTGTGTTGCTAAGCTACGATGTTTGTAGGTTGCGTTATAAATACATTTTCAACTTAGATCTTTTCAACCAATAGCAGGTTTATTGGAATAAAACCCCAAAGTCCTCTATATAATGCAGACATTCCTGTATGGAGCCTTACTCTGCCAGGAGAAGGAAGCCTGTTGTGTCTGATTCTTACTTGGCTTTCCAACTTCATCTTAGGCCCCTCCCTGACCTGCATCTTGGAGGCCTGCATCAAGAGCTCTACTTATCCTTCAGTCTTGCCTTATAATTCTGTGCTGTTCTTCCTGCCTCAAATCTGCCTGCCTGCTTCTTCAGAAGTTAGTTCCTTTATGAAGTCTTTACCAAGACAGGAAGAGTCAGGAACACAGGATATGGGCTAGACATTATCCAGTGGTAGCCCACCCCACCTCCATTCAGAACACCTGGTTTCCTTTGACCCTTCCTTGAGCTCTTCCTTGCTCCAGAAAGAGGTCCTTATCCTGAGGGAGAGTGTGAGGCACCTTGGTTTGATGAATAAATAAATGAAACAAGGTAATTTGGGAATCATTCCCCAAATGGCAACTAAATCGATGAAACTGAAAGTGATGACAAGACAGAGACAGGTAAAGGAGTAAGAGAACAAAATTCTGTTCCTAGAAATGTCCCTACAATTGGAGACAGGAAGAGGTTAAGGTATCACAGAAAACAACCAAAAAGAAAATTCCAGGCATGTGATGGCTATTTCTGTGGGTCAGTTCAGGGAGATGAAAATTGTTAGAACTCTGAAAGCACCAGGTAGAGTCTTCAATCCAAGATGCCCATTAGGACTTGATCAATATCTTCCAGTGACTTAACAGACAAAAATAAATACATGTAAACTTTTAAAACAGTGGAAGGCACCTAGAAAGAACACAAGCGCATTTTGTAAAAACATTGAAAATGCACACAAATTTATTTATCTCCAGGTCTTATTTGATTTAGCAGAGTACCGAATGTTCCAAAGGAAGAATAATGTAGTGGTGATTATAATTGGAGTGCTTTTATAGATGTAAGGAGTAGGAAAGCTCATGAGAACATTTTCTAATTTGTTTATTTAAATAATGAATGAATGTTGACTTGAATCTCAAAAAGGATAACGCATTTTCAGTCTGGTCGGTAGAGTAAAACAGGTCACATGTTTTTTGGATTTCAGTTGCAGAATTTCATTCTGTTTTGACTTTTCAGACATGACCTTCAGAGGGTGAAAAGTTGAAACACATTCCTTTAATCTCATCCTGACAGTAGATATTAGCATACCTCCAACAACTTTACTAATCCCATATTTTTTTCTTATCTCAGAAGAATAAAAACTGAGTGTATCCTTCTATTAAAGGACATGAAAGTTTCTTCTAGAATAGTTTGCTTGAAACTACTAAAGTTTAAAATGATTGTTTTTTTTTTCTCTTATTCATTACATTTAACTTGTCCTCTTTGAAGTATCTCACTCCTATTTTACAGGAATTGGATTTTTGTGTGAATTCAAATCCAACTGCTTCACCAACAGCTCTGTTACCTAGTACAAGGTCAAGATCCTTAAATCTAACCTCTTACGTTTCCAATTCTCTTATTTGTAAGATGGTTAATAGTAGACCCTTCTTTTCAGATTGAAATAAGAACTCAATGTGATCATTTATGTAAAATACGAGGTATAGTGCCTGTCATATGGTGAAGTCTCTGAATTATTATAAATGAGAATATATCATAATGAGAATTGTATGTAAATTACTTGGTATGATTAAGACTTTCTACTGTCTCTAATTTCAGATGAAATAGTTTAAATCCTGTCCTTTCAAAAAAATTGCTTTAAACCCAATGAAATTGCCAAAAAAGGGATGGCAATGTTGAACTGAAGAAGTCATAGAATCTCGTACAATAAACATGGTGTTTACCATGATCATCCACATGTATTTTTATAGGTCCACATATATTTCAAACCCAGATACGTGATTTTCCTGAAAGAAGCAAATATAAACATGAACTAGATGTGAAGAGGAAAATACCTAAGCCCAGGTCACCAGTGGAGAGTTATCTCGTAGAATAGCTGCCAAATGCCAGGTGCTGTGTTGGAAAGCAGAGTGTGAGTACAAAACAGCCCCTGCAAAAAGGGATGTCACTATCTAGGAACAATCCAGATACTGTAATAAAAGAAGAAGGGTCCAGAGAGTTCATAGGAGTGACTCCTAGTCATGGTTGGAGAAAAAAAAAAAAAATCCATGCAGCAGAAGTGACATTTTTCCAGGGAGAGGCAGGTACCAGGTATTGAACTCAACCACTGAGCCACATTCCCAGCCCTATTTTGTATTTTATTTAGAAACAGGGTCTCACCGAGTTGCTTAGTGCCTTGCTTTTGCTGAGACTGTCTTTGAACTCTTGATCCTCCTGCCTCAGCCTCCTGAGCCACTGGGATTATAGGTGTACACCATTGTGCCTGGCTAGAAGTGACATTTTTATTGAGCTTTTGGGTGGGTGGGTGGGTGGGTGGATAGATAGATAATGGATGTTCATCAGAAGAAAAAAAATGAAAGGAAACATTTCAAACAAATTCAACCACATTTCAGTTGGGAGACAATTAATATGCAAATAACACAGTAGTACACAAGAACATGACACTGGGGTTTGAGGAATGGTGCATAATTCATTTGTGGTTGCTGGGGTTGATGATGACTGAAACAAGTAGATGAACCCTCTAGAGTTCCTGGATGCTCTTCTTAAAGGATTTTGCTTTTTTTAATCTTGCAGGTCTCCCCAAAAGGCAGGCATTTGAGAAACACTTCCTAGTTTTTTTTTCAACTCTGTATCTTTTCTCCTATTTACTTAAACTTACAATAAAATGTAATATTCTTTATTATAGGGAATTGCTCTATAGCATTCAGGCACAATTAAAAGAACATCTCCACCTAGCCCTGGGGGAAATACTTGGGTTATGTAGGAAACTCTGCTATAGGTCATAGAAAGCACTCAGAGGGTTTTGCCTGGGGAAGTGACATCAATAGTTGAGAGAGAAACCAAGGCTAGTTTTTAGGAAAGAAGCAGAAATAGCACTGGAGATAGCAAGACCGGTTGGAAGGTTCTGGTCCAGGCAGGATATAATGAGAACCTAAGCCAAAGCAATGGCACTAAGACTGTAGAAGACAGAATGTTAGGGTATCAATAGGCCTCTTTCTTCTTGTATCCCTTGTGTGTTCTTCACTGAAGAATGTGGGTTTTTATAGTACCCATAAAAGCATGTCCCCACCCATAAAGCATAGGATCAGAAGTCTATAAATATAAGCTCAGCAAGAATTCAACTGTAGCTCTTTCACTTTGCAGAGGAGCTCAAACTACAGAAAATTTATTCAGATAAATTTATCTAGAGTTTTAGATCTGCCTCTCCAAGAAAGGTGAAGTGAGCATACTTTGCTAAATTTAGTCAAACCTAGAGAAGCACATGCTGTTAGTTTATAAATTTGGTAACAGTACTTATACATCATGTGAAAAGTACTTTGTACATCATTCTTGAAGGTGTCCACATCAAAAATAAAGCAATCACATAAGGGAGAACCAGAAGGTTCTGTTGTCCCCAGATTTTTTCTGCACATTCTGTCTGATTGCATGCCTGTTACTGTCAGTTTCTGAGGGCCTGACTGTGATCTTTTTAGAATTACCAAAATATTACCAAGAATTTATGCAGTACCTCATTCAGAAGGGTCATATTAAATTCTCAGATAAAAATCAGTGCCATCCAAGTGGAAGGAACTTAAAGTACTTAACCTCTCCTGCCTAGAAAGATGGTTTGCCTAAGAATTCTTGAAAAGTTCAGTGGCTTTGCCCTTCTATCATCATTAAGCCCTAAGACAATGTACCATGCACTCACATGGCACAGTGATCTCTCGCTAATGGATTTTTATGGCCTTAACCTTAACCTCTTCTTTCATTTTGTTTTGTTTTCCTAAAAGAAAACAAATGCAAAAACTACCAGGATGATCCAGAAACTAATGCAGGAATAGAAAAAAGAAATGATCAAATAAAAAGAATATTTTTAAGAATCCCAACAGATTCTTATAGGAGATTATCTCCAGCATTAGAATCTATTTTAAGGACTTGAATGAGGTGGCTTAGATAGTTGAGTCCTGGGGTTCTTTAACACTCCAGTAAAGATCACACAGCTTCTAGTGTCTCTTCCTGGACACGGTAAACAATGGTCATTACTTCCCGTGTCTGAATCCAAACACACTTGAGGCCCTGCCATTGACTATTTAGAGCTAATTTTCATCTTAACCTTTCCATTTTTCCAGTTTGGTGCTGACACTATAAGGTTTGGGCAGTGCTTTGCGAGTATTTTCACTTAAAAATCAAATTGTGATGAAGTCAATAACCTTAACACAGGGACCTTTGCCAGTGTCTCACTGTCTGTGTTATAAAGCAGTTGTCATGATAAATTTTAATGTTTGTTTTCAGGTATCCATTCTCCTTATCAGGAATTTCCCTGATTTTTCTTGATTTTCTGTCAGATTCTTCTTAGGTCCAGTTCTTGTGTGGTAGGACCATGTTAGACAGTGCTAAACTAAAGGAATCACTTATTGCTTATATTTGTAATTACTAGATTTTTTTTGGAAAAATGGGAAATGGGTACATACTAATGTGTGACTGTAAATTCTAAGAGGTCAGGCAATGGATCTAGCTTATTAAAGGCTGTGTTTCCACACATTATAGAGTCATAGACACTCAACCAATATGCCATGAATTGAATTAATAAACTAATAAAATTAATGAAGGTGCATTCCTTGGTTTTTTGTCAGCTATGTCTACAGTAACTAATAATGCCAAGTTTCATTGGCTTACAGAAACAAAGGTTGACTTCTTCCTCAGGTTGTAAGTCAACTGCAGTCTATCAGTATCATGTGTCTTCTTCATTGCAAAGTCCATGCGGAAGTATAACCCCCATCTGAGGCAGGGCATTCTCCTTGAGGAAGGGAAACAGAGAAGTGGAAAGATATTAGAGCTCCAAATGTGCTCCTGCTCCTCACTGCTATTCACATTTCTTTGGCCAAAGCCACTCCCATAGCCAGCTGAGCCTGACGGAGGGGTGGAGTAAGTAAATTCTGACTCCAGAAAGGAACTTGTGGCAGTGTGGGCTTGTGCTCTCCATGGAAACAAGGGTGGTGAATCACTAAGGACAGTAACACCATCAACCACAGAAAGGAGTTATATGAATTCTGGGAAATTGTAGGTTGTAGTGGTTCTTGGTCTTAGCAGAATTGCTTTGTAGCTTATTCTAAAAATAAGATAAGGAAAATCCTGTCTAAACTTATTGGTTTTCTGTGTGGAAGTCATTTGCTTAAGACTTGCTTTATTTTATTTAATACAGCTTTTTCTGAGTTATAAATGAGGGGGAGTGGTGCCTAATTTAATGGTTAGGATTGATGGTAAGAGATCCTTAGAGATGGGAAAGCTGATACTGGGTACTTTTCACTCACATTTTTTATTGAAGTCTAGCAGCATTTTATTTATTAAAATATTATGTCTTCACATTTTTTTTATTTTTTTCAAATTCCAAAGCAGAAAAGTTTCCTTTAAACTTAAAACATTAATAATAATAATAATAATAGCCAATACTCCTTGAGCTTTACAAGTGCCAGATAACTAGGATGAGCCATTGAGTCTCTTTATCTCATTTAGTCTTATATAATCTGATTGTTATTACAGTTGCAGATGAGGAAATGCTGAATTCCCACAGCTAATACTGTGGAGAGCTGGGGTGTCATCTAAGATCTGATCTCTTCAACACTAGATGGCACTGATTCTGACCTTAATTTTTGTGCTCTTTTTCCTTATTCCTCCTCCGTGAACTTGAAAGACTAAATGAACAAATGTTCATAGAAAAACTGCATATGTATGCTCACAAAATACATGTGGATTGGAAGGCTTGATCTCTCAAGGAGACAGCCTGTACATCTTGGATGATAAGTAAGGTCGCCATAAGCCCACCGCATTTGAAAAGCAGCATTGTAAAAAGAGAACAATTGCTTGAAGACCAATATTGGTATATCTTGGCGTACTAAAATGCAGTTGAGAAAATATTACAGAAAATTCCAAATGGACCTAGTATTAAGTCCTTAAAGGTTTTGTAGTACAGAATTACAAATTAGCTACAGATATTTAAATTACATATTTAAAAGAATCTGCAAGAGTTAAGAATATAAATGATAATTATTCTATTATTTTTTATTACTTAAATTGTTTTTAAGATTTAGAATGGGCATGTTATTTAGATTTACAAGATTCTGCACTCCCCAATATTTATATCATGTACAGTATTGTATCATGATTTTTCTAGGGACTTTGGAAAAGTAGAAGTTACTCCATTTAAAAAAAAATACCTGTTCATAATTTATCAATTAATTCCACATTTTATGTTTCATTAATAACACAACTGATTTAATGAGTCACTTTCCTTCTTTCTTTATCTTTTCAAATTTGGGTCAAATAAATGCAAAGCTACCTCCACTTTGAATGCTTAGCTCCTCAAGGTAGACAGAGTAATTTTTCAGAATCCTGATGATTTTTGTTTAGAATTCACAGTTTTATTATTTATTTATCATTCCTTTCATATTATAGAAATGCCTGTTGCTTAGATTGCAAGCTGCTAGAGGATCGGGGACAACTTGGCACTAACACGTGTATCTTTCTCCTTACCGTACATATGCTTCTTGTTCAAATGGTTAATTCTCAAAATCCCCTAACCCTCATTCTGATTAGGGTCCATGGATCACATGGTTTCAAAACCTTTCTGTATTATTTCATATAACTTCACATAACCTGTTCTACCACTAAATTACTCATTCAAAACTGGTCTTGCCAAGTAGACTATTACACAGTCACACCAGTTATCCTAGCTAGCAAGGGTAATTTTTCTATGTTTATTGAATGAGAGAATTCCGTTTATAGTAATTACCATGATATAGTTTACCTTATATTTCAATGAGATTGTTTTACAGTCTATCAGTCCTGTTCTGTATATTGTGTTATTTAAGATCCTCTAATCTGCTTCAAGCAGTTGGCCCTCATTTCTGCTGTCTGTCAAACATGTTCTCCAATTAACTCCCTCCCACTTTATGTCTTGCATGCTAGCCTACACTCCTTAGGATTGTTTGCTTGCAAAGGAAAGAAGCAAGTTACTTTTCGTATGACTTCCAAAACACTGAGAATGCCAGTTTCTGTGCGTTGAAAATGTAATCTTACAAATGGGAATTTACCAAGTGTTCAATACCATGAAGTCCTTGGCATCTGCTTATGGTTTTGCAAATTGTAACCCTCTCTTAACTCTTTCTTCCTTTCTCTTTCCACATTGTAGGGCCTTAAAGCTGCTGACAATGATCCCACAGCTCCGCCATATGACTCCCTCTTAGTCTTTGACTACGAAGGTAGTGGCTCCACTGCCGGGTCCTTGAGCTCCCTTAATTCCTCAAGTAGTGGTGGAGAGCAGGACTATGATTACCTGAACGACTGGGGACCACGATTCAAGAAACTCGCTGACATGTATGGTGGAGGTGATGACTGAACTTCAGGGTGAACTTGGTTTTTGGACAAGTACAAACAATTTCAACTGATATTCCCAAAAAGCATACAGAAGCTAGGCTTTAACTTTGTAGTCTACTAGCACAGTGCTTGCTGGAGGCTTTTGGCATAGGCTGCAAACCAATTTGGGCTCAGAGGGAATATCAGTGATCCAATACTGTTTGGAAAAACACTGAGCTCAGTTACACTTGAATTTTACAGTACAGAAGCACTGGGATTTTATGTGCCTTTTTGTACCTTTTTCAGATTGGAATTAGTTTTATGTTTAAGGCTTTAATGGTACTGATTTCTGAAACGATAAGTAAAAGACAAAATATTTTGTGGTGGGAGCAGTAAGTTCAACCATGATATGCTTCAACACGCTTTTGTTACATTGCATTTGCTTTTGTTAAAATACAGAATTAAACAAACAAAAAAAAAAAAACAAACTCATGGAGCGATCGATTTTATTATCTTGGGGGATGAGACCATGAGATTGGAAAATGTACATTACTTCTAGTTTTAGACTTTAGAATTTTTTTTTCACTAAAATCTTAAAAACTTACGCAGCTGGTTGCAAATAAAGGGAGTTTTCATATCACCAATTTGTAGCAAAATTGAATTTTTTCATAAACTAGAATGTTAGACACATTTTGGTCTTAATCCATGTACACTTTTTTTATTTACTGTATTTTTTCCACTTCACTGTAAAAAAATGGTATGTGTACATAATGTTTTATTGGCATAGTCTATGGAGAAGTGCAGAAACTTCAGAACATGTGTATGTATTATTTGGACAATGAATTCAGGTTTTTTGCATGTTTATATCTTTCGTTATGGATAAAGTATTTACAAACAAAGTGACATTTGATTCAATTGTTGAGCTGTAGTTAGAATACTCAATTTTTAATTTTTTAATTTTTTTTTATTTTTTATTTTCTTTTTTTGTTTTGGGGAGGGAGCAAAGTTCTTAGCACAAATGTTTTACATAATTTGTACCAAAAAAAAAAAAAAAAAAAGGAAAGAAAAAGAAAAGAAAGGGGTGGCCTGACACTGGTAGCACTACTAAGTGTGTGTTTTTAAAAAAAAAAAAAAATGAAAAAACAAAAAAAGCTTTTAAAACTGGAGAGACTTCTGACAACAGCTTTGCCTCTGTATTGTGTACCAGAATATAAATGATACACCTCTGACCCCCAGCGTTCTGAATAAAATGCTAATTTTGGATCTGGTGACTGGTTTGAACTTTTTCTTTTCTACTTGAGCTACTTTGAATGTTGTAAAAATCCCAAGTACTGGCGTTCCGCTGAGAACAACAGTACAAAAGTATGTATCGGTTCTTGCACCATTCACCACCAAAATGGGTGGCACGGCCACCGTGCGCATGTGCCACAGAGAGCATCATTTTGGAGCTCCTCATCCGTCATAGAAGAAAAACATCAAGTGACTCAGAAACAGAGCCTACTAAAAGTCACATCCTTTTACGTCAGTGAACTTTGGTAAAATTCTTGTTTTCTTTTTGCTCCTGCTCATGGTTATGCTGATTCTAACAGGCCTTTTTCCCCTAGGGAACTGTCATATGATTCATCAAAGCCACTGTTTCATGTACTTAGGAAACCACACTTAGGTTTGACTGACGTGTCTGTTGACTTATCCTTTAGCTTTAGGTTGATATACCTGATATGTCCTAATGGGACCAAGAAAGGGAAACATGCTTTCATAAACTTCACAAAATTTTATAAAAAAAAAAAGTTATGTATATTACTATGATTCACAAGTCAATTTTAAGAGACCTAAAGAAATTGTCACTGTATTTTTCTATTTGCTTCAAAGTCATTATCTCAGCATATATTCTTATACCGTACACTTTGGAAAACAAGATACCTCCACTAATGAACTCCATTTTATTTTATTTATTTTTTTTTTTTTTTTGCTTAACATAAAGGTCACTGTATATTAGACAGTGAATTTTACTTTTCTATCGATTCATTCTGTGGGTAATACTTCTTGTTAACTTTCCTAATCGTTAAATGCCAGAGCTTGCCGGTGGGAATTTTCATAATGAAAACTTACTAAATTTGATAATTGGAATAGTCTTTTTCAAATTGGTTCTTAGACTGTGCCCCACTCTGGTAGTATACATCTAAAAGAAAACTGAAAATTCAAACATTTAATATTTATATCATTTAGATAAAACAACATTGTTAAAAAGACCATATCTAGGACACAATTGTAAATTTTAAGCATTAAAGGTAAACATTCATATATACATGCTCAGTAAGCCTTAATTTTCAAAACTTCCCATTTTTGTAGATGTAGTACTCGACTATATTTCCTTCATAAAAACATTTTAAAGGAAAAAAAGAAGAAGAAATCAATAAAAAATGGAAGCCCACACCCTGCTCCAGGGGGAACTTCTGTCTAGCTGGTTATAATTTCTGATTCTTGTTAAGAAACAATTTTTATACTATTATTTCCATTAGGATTTTATTTTGCTTTGTTTCATGAAGATGGGATTGTATATTCTGTATTTTTATGTAACTTGCTTATTTCACTAAGTGTATTTGGAAATTTTCCCATATTTGTATAAATGTACCTCTGCTCATCCTTTTAACCGTCACATAGTATTCCATAGTATGGACATAATGGTGTTATTGAATCATTTCCTAGTTAATTTGTTGTTTCCAGCTTTCTCGATATTAAAAACAATGCCACAGTCAACATTCTTGTGCAAGTTTCTGCATGGGAGTACTTCTCTAAATTAGATGCTTGGAGACGGAATTGTAGGATTAAAGTAGAGAGAAGTTAATTAAATATGGCTGAAATTATAAATGTTTTAACATTACTTCAAAGTGCCTTTTAGCTAAAAGATGAGGCTTTCTAAAAAGTCAGCAACTTCCTCCTCTGGCAAAAGGATTTTACACAGCCCAAAATAGTAACCACAAAGTGTAAGACAATCTAGCCCAGGCCTTATTCTTTTTCTCTTTGGAAGTTAGCCTTTGAGTCAGGCCACAGTACTAGTTTCAAGTACTCTGTAAAATGACTGTAACTGTGTAATGTAATAAAACCTTGAAAACTATATTTATGAGTGGTTTATGGAGCCCATCCAGAAACATGTATTCATAGGCCATTCTTGTTGACTTGGATAGTTTTTGCAGTATGACCAAGAAAAAACATGCATATAGACACCGCTAAAATCCCTTTGAAATGGGTCATTTTCCAGTAAAAGTATGTGCACTTTAAGTTTTAATAAGACTGCCACATTTCTCTCATTAAAAGCCTACACCAACTTAAACTACCAGCATTATCTACAAAATTCTGTTGACCTCATCCTCAGCAGTCCTGTGCATTACAGATGTTTAAAAGTTTTGACATTATGAACAAAAAAGATTAACCAAAGTCAATATTAGACTTTTTCCTGACTAGTGTTTTTTTTTTTTTTTTTTTTTTGTATATTTATTAGCCATTTGTGTTTCTTTAAATTTGTTTTCATTTTCCTAGTGAGCTGTTTGCCTTTTTCTTATTAATTAGTAAGAGCTCTTTATACGTATTATTTTCCTGGTCTTTTACTCATCTTGTAATTCTTATAATTTTATCTATGGTGTTTTGTCTTATAGAAATTTTTATTTACTTTTATTTGTTTATTTGTCATTTACTCTTACTCTTCAACTGTATTTTTTTTTTTCCTGTTACTGGGGATTGTATCCAGGGATGCTTTACTACTGAGCTACATCTCCAGCTCTTTTCAATTTTTTATTTTGAGACAGGATGTTGGTAAGTCGCTTAGGGTCTTGCTCAGTTGCTTAGGCTGGCCTCAAACTTTAAATTCTCCTGTCTCAGCCTCCCAGCTTGCTGAGATTACAGGTGTGTGCCTTTGTATGCGTCTCCCTCCAACTCAACACTCTTGAGATGGCTTTTCTACCTCCAAACTACATTTAGCAGTTTAATTCACATAGAAATTATTTAGTATGATGTCAAAATTGAACTTCTAAAAACAAATTCTACATAGAAGTCCTGTTTTCCCAAAACAGCTTTTTAATCTTCAACCTTAAACTTATCATCTGACGTGCAAACTTGATCATGTACAAAATTGCCATATAAACACATACTTGTTTCTGGATCTTTTCTTCTGTTCCATTGACATTTTAATTCTTTTTTTTTTTTTCAATATTTTTTTTAGTTGTAGATGGACACAATATCTTTATGCAAGGCAAGCGCTCAACAGCCCCAGTCCGATATTTTAATTCTTGCACAACTCTAGTTTGGTGACACTGGAATATCAGTCTGATAAACTACTCCCAAAATGTTGTTCTCTTCAGTCAAAACTTTATCTTTCTCCATATTTTTTCTTGTGTAAAAGTTTTAAAAACATGTAGTGAAGTGCGATGACAAATTGTATTTGACATTTTATGGAGTTGTGAGGAGTTAACAACTTCATTTATTATCCCATCCGATACTCTCATCTTTCACTTTTCAGATCAGAGTTTGACTAAACATCTCATTTTATTGTACTATTGTTTGATAATTTTCATTGCTTTTATGAGCAGCTCTACTTTTTCATAGCCGTTGTTCTAATGATTCTTTTATTGCTCTCTTGGAGATTTATCAACTTTTATTCTTCTTGTTTCTGTCTTACTTTTCTCTCGTGTTAGTTCTAATAGTTTTTTGATGATTCTCTTGGATATTCCTGACAGATAATTATGACTGCAATTAATGACAGTTTTTTTCGTGTTTCTAAGATTAATACTTGTTTTTTTCCCCCTGTGCAGTAGCAGTGATGATTATAAACATTATTTTATTATTCCTGACTATAGTCAGTACATTTTGCACATCTTACTATTATACATAACGTTTACTATAGATAGGGCTTATCCCTAGCTTATCCTAAGGTTTTCAGTGTGCATGTTGAATTTTATAAAATGTTACTTCCTCCATCTACATAGATGATGATATATTAGCTCATTAATATGGTAAATTATGCCATTAATGTCATCAGATTTTTGAATATTGAATCACTTTACTGGAATAAACTCTACTTGTCATAATGTTATTCCTTCAATGGACTGGTATATTTGCTTTGCTGCTATTGAACTTGGGAATTTAAAATTACATGTGATCTTTTATATTTCTGTTTTATCACTATTTTTGCTAAATTTTAATCTTAGATTTATGCTGGCCTAAAATAAGTAATTTGGAAGATTACCTTTTTTCTCTTTCTTTTTTATGGTTTATAAAAATCCCAATTATCTGTCCATCAAAAATTTTGTTCAAATTCTCCTATACTTTTTGCATTGTAGGGACAGGTTTTCCTCAATTAGTGTATTTAGCTGTTGTGCTGAATTTCAAAATTCACAATTTTTTTTTCTGAAAAGTCTATGCCATGTAGATCAAGAAAAAAAATCATTGTTGGAAAATTATGCACAGCATTATCTTCTTAAACTTTGCTGCATGCCTTAAGTTACATTTTCTGTTCTCCTGGTTTTGTTTTTTGTTGTTGTTGTTGTTTGTTTGTTTGTTTGTTTTTTGCTTTTACTCTTTTTACTACTATGAGTAGTCTATAGTGTCCACTTCTTATCCTATTTAAAGCTTCTACTGAATTAACAGAATATTTGTTCACTTGATTATTGGGTGCACATTTATCCAAGCCTACTAATTGGTTTTTCACATATCTAGTATTTTACTTATTTTTGGTTTATCAGTTTCTAAAAGTTTACTAACATTTCCCACTTTGGTTTTGGATTTATGTATTTCCAGGGCATGGTGATAGATGCTTACAAACCTTTTGGATTGTAACTTTTACCAATGGGAAGCGTCTTGTTTGGTTACTTCTAGTGATTTTAGCTTTTAATTTTGTCTTATATTAATACAGCCATGTCTGTTTTGTTTCTTTTTCTTTTTTAGGGGGCGGGGTGGTAGGATTGCTTTGGTTTCATTTGGTTTCTTTTGATTTTAGCCAAATAGATATTTGATTTTAGCCTGATAAAGCTTTGTCCATCTCTTTATTATTAACTTCTAAAAGATTCTGTTTTTGACAACATTGTAAACAATGTATACATTTTAAAATTTTATTCCAGTGCCATTTTCAAATAGGCAGTTTAATAGTAGATTGACCAAAACATCAATCTTGGCAATGATTTGATCTTTTGTTGTTGTTTTTGCAGTACTGGGGATTAAACCAGGGCCTCATGCAACCTAGGCAAGTGCTCTACCACTGAACTACATTCCCAGTCCTTTTTTAAAATTTTGTTTTAAGACAGAGTCTCACTAAGTTGCCCAGGCCGGCCTCAAACTTGCCATCTCTCAAGACTCCCAAGTAGCTGGGATTGTCAGCATGTGCTACTGTGCCCAGCAATGATTTGGTTTTTGCAGTTCACCACCTTTAAAACCTATTGAAATCCATTTCTAAATGTGATTTTAGTGAACACAGCATAAAGGGATGTTCTCACTGATTGTCCTCACAGCTCACCAGGGTATCACCACCATCCTATGAACTAACTTCCACAGTGTAAAATCTGGAAGAAGCATTATAATGCCAGGCCTCTTCCATCTCATTCTTACCTCACTGAAGCTTTCTATGGAATCCACCATAGATTTTCCTTATGGGGTAAAATATGTATCAATTTCAAATTCAAATTAAAATTTAAAGACCAACTCATGAAGAAAACTGGAAGACCTAGGAGACCACACTATCTTAGGCTGTTGCATTTTAACTGAGGTTATTTTGAAGTAATGAAAATTTAAATATATATATATATATATATATGACAGTTGTATCACTACCATGTCCTCAACAATGCCTAATTGCTAAACAAACAACAAATTCTTCCTGGAAAAGCAGCTGTTGATTGATGCCCTTAACAGATGGAATTGAAGGGGGGAAATGTATTAAGACCTTTCTCTATCTTGATAGAACAAATTCAGCCTTGTAGATTTTACTTTTTCATCAGTCATTAATGCTTCAGAAAGGTTGGTAGTGAAAGCTCAAGGATCACCATTTCTTCTGTTCCTCAGCCAGACTTGGTCAGAATCCAGTGGGTAGAAAAAGAGATAATGTGATAGCAGTTAAGATTTGACTCAGGGGATTATTTTTAGATTAAAAGTTATTTTGTTTCCCTCAAATATTTTTATTTGGTGGAGGGTGGATACCAGGGATTGAACTGAGGGGCACTTGACCACTGAGCCACATCCCCAGTCCTATTTTGTATTTTATTTAGAAACAGGGACTCACTGAGTTGTTTAATGCCTTGCCATTGCAGAGGCTGGCTTTGAATCAAGGATCCTGATCCTCCTGTCTTAGCCTCTCGAGCCTCTGGTCTTAACAGGCATGCACCATTGAGCCCAGCTGTTTCCCTTAATTTTTACCACAAATAAAGGATTGTGGGGCTGGGGATATAGCTCAGTTGGTAGAGTGCTTGCCTCACATGCATAAGGCCCTGGGTTCAATCCCCAACACCACACACACACACACACACACACACACACACGATTGTGATAACCATAACTTCCAGTTTGAGAATATAACTTGTGTATAACTTGTTTTAACAACTTCAGTCCATTTGAGAATTCGGACATTGTAGTTTAGGTGAATGTCACGTGGTGTGGAATATGTGGTACACTGCCCTTGAAATATTTGTGTGAATTAGGAACGTGATCGACACAGGAGGTATTCTGGTATTCTAAACCAGTATATGCATAATATATTGGACTCATTTATTTGGTTTGTTAAAGCTTGAACATGTTGACCTCAAGAATAATTCTTAAAAGTATTTAAAGGTTCAGGAATGCATAGTGAACTAACTTGATAATTAAATGGAGATCAGCATGCATAGTAATTTACTTCTGATCTTTTTCTGCTAATAATGAACTCTGAATAAGAAACATCAAACTTAAGAATGTTGACCTTTGTCTTAGAGGTTAATACATATAAGTTAACCAATGGCAGTTTATTTTTTTCAGTTCAACTTTGTAGGAACCATACTTTGTAGAGTACAATTTTAGAGTCCACTACAGGTTTATGATCAAGATATTTATTGGTTTAACATCTGGAATCAGAGAAGAAATAGGAGTATCGGATGAGATTATTATCAATTTGGTTTATTTTCATTTTAAATGATTTCTATATTTGGGGCCTGTTTTATTAGTTATTTTTCTTATCTTCCTGTCTTAACTCTGACTTTTAAGTATCAATAAAAACATCAACATATGCAGGCTGAAGGTAAACTTCTCCACTAGGCCACAGGTTTTTCATGTGGAATGCTTAGCTTATTCCACTGCACAAGGATCTCCACAGTCTTTGGCATAGATGAGACTAGATCAATGCCTATCTTTCCTGACCCCATAGGAACATTACAAATTGAACTTGATTTCTTTGGTGATTGAAGAACACTCATCATCGTTCCCCACGTTTTAACAAATCTAAGATCCAGATGCTTCAGACAGTAATTGAATACACCCTTGCAAGATGGCATGGTGCAATAATTGTGTGAAAACATTACATTGATGCCTTTTGGTAACATCAATAAAGCACTAGCATCAGTCTCTTTGAGTCTGTGAGGTACATATCAAAGTATATACGGCCAGTTTATACAGCCAGTTTTATTTCCTCCGGTTTCTTTAGACGGAGAAGCTTCAGCAGGAGTCACGTGGCTTGTCCACAGACATAGAACTTGGTAAGTAGCAGAGTCAGGATAGAAACCACCCATCGGGCTCTACAGGTCGCACTGATCTCTATCAGTGCAGTAGGCACTGAAAAAGAAACCATGAAATGAGTGAACAAAGGGAAAGGTAGCTCCACAGCACAGTATTATCTCAGGGTTAGGGTGAACCATATGGGACCGCCATTTTTAAATGTCAGGGTAGCCAAACATCTTTGATTTATAGTCCTCTATTAAATCTTTGATTTAGCTCACTCTGACTTTTAAAAACTAATCACCTGTTTTACACCAAACCATATGTACCCTATGAAACACCAAACACATTAGGGTAGGTGTATGAAGAGGGAAGGGAGAGAGAGCCCAGGATGAGAGGAAACATCTTTTTTAATTTAATTGTTTCTTATACTCACGATATAAGTGTGCTTGGGTAGAGATAGGCACATCGCCAGCATTCTTACCCTTCACTCTCTGCATGGTCTGGGAGACTGCTCAACACCGCTCTGCTTCTCAAGCATCTCATCCATATACCAACATGACCTGCCCGCCATCGCTGGCCCAGACATTTCGTTTTCCAGTATTAAGGTGAAGAGGTTGAGAAATCCAAGTAACATTTCCAGGCTCTGGGGAAACATTTAGTCAGCTAGTAGAAACTCATTTTCTTTTCCACTAAGAGAGATAAATCTTCTGTTTCTTTATCCGGCATAGCTGGTTTATTTTTTCCAATACACTGACTTTTGGCCTTTTGAACGTTGCAACATCCTCAGGTGTCTTCAAGAGAAATTAAACATTACCAGAAGGCACAGACTAGCATGAGTCTCCTTGGGTTTGGATTCCTACTTCTGCCCTTCATTTATTTTTAAGAGACGGGTCACCATGTTACACAGGCTGGTCCTGAACATGGGAACCAAAGAAATCCTTCTGCCTCAGCCTCCAGAGTAGCTGGAGCCGCAGGCATGCCCTATATACCCAGCTCCACCTCCGCTCTTTGTTAGCTCCATGACCTCTAATAGATAACTCTCTTTGTCCTTATCTGTAGAATAGGGGCACATCACAGGACTATGGTGAGGATAAAACCTGTAATATCTAGAACATAGTAAACACACCACAAGAGTTAGCTAGGGTTATCTAATTATTAAGATGACGTGGTCACGTTTATCAACATACTTATAACTGTTACTTTATATCCCTTTTTGATTTAAAAAGATTAAATTGTTTTCACACTCAGAAAGCTTTTCACTGTAAGTCTCAGTTCACCTCCTGTTTTTACAGATACTATTGGAAAGGCTCCAGACAGAACTTCCATATAAACTTTAAATTCTATAATACAAATTCTTTTTCACCTTTCAGCATACACTTCCATTGCTATAGTACTTTATTTTACCTCTTAAAATTGAAAAAAAAAAAAATCTTAGTTTTCTACAGTCTGCATTTCAAACTTTTTCCATTATTAAATGGAGCATTAACATGTTGTATATAATTTATTTGGACCTCATAGTCAAGTTTATTAAAATCATGCATGATTCCAGGCCACTACGGCAGGAAAGCTTCAACACCTATCAACTCAGTTTCCTTAATTGCCACCTCGGGAAGAATAGCCAAGTATATCTAGGAAACTTAGAACCATGGAAATTCTAAACATTGATTAAATTGCCTGGAAGTGATAGATCCTAAAAAGATCAAACGTTATTACTTTGGAGATGTTCCTTGTGGACTTGTGCATAAAAAAGTGCAGATTTAATAACTCAGCTATGTTAGCAGAATCATCCATTTTAGCTGGGCTCACCTAATTCTATATACACTTTCTAATATTTCCCTTCTTAATAGTACAATTCCTCTTAAACCCTTTGACTTCATGTATAGGAATCTTTAAAAATTCAGGTCATCGTGGAACATTAAACTTTAATAACTGGATATGCAGGGCATGGAAGCAAATATATCAGATTGTTCTTGTTAATCATGATCACATTCTTTTTAAGAACTTAACACCAGGGCTGGGGTGGTGGCTCAGTGGTAGAGCGCTCACCTAGCATGCATGAGGCACTGGATTCGATTCTCAGCACCACATAAAAACAAACTAATGTATCCACCTAAAACTAAAGATACATAAACAAATAAATATTTAAAAAAGAACTAAACACCAGTATCACCCAGTTTATTAAGTGATTCAGCACAGTTGAAAAATGTGAAATGAAATAACTGATAGAAAGGTATTTTATAAACTTGAAGGTTCTATATAAGTGTTAGGTTTTAAGTATTAAATCAATAACTTGGAAAAATGAACAGCATGGGTATCATTAAAAAAGTGCTAAATATGGGGCTGGGGTTGTAGCTCAGTGGTAGAGCACTTTCCTAGCATGTGTGAGGCACTGGATTCGATCCTCAACACCACATAAAAATAAGTTGTGTCCATCTACAACTAAAAAAAAAAAAAGGTGCTGACTAGATTGAAGACTCAAATATGTCTCTTTTATGTACTAAAAGCTAATTCTTATGTCAGAATGTATGGATACAACAACCCCAATAAACAGAAAAGAGACAGAAGTATTAGTCTATCCATTTATTCTGGGATTTGCTTGCTTGTAGACTTTGTTTTCCCAAATTATTTATCGTAGCTATGACTTCTTAGTAGTCAGATAAAATGATTAAATGGCATGACAAACTGATTCTTTGTCTTTTGAAGGATACTATCTTTTACTGTCTCTACATGTTAAATTGATTCCTCCATTGCCACACTGTAATTCTAATATAACTAGTCCTAGAAGAAAGATGCAGTATGTGAATAAATCAAATGATAGCACTATTGAACAATGGATGAATGGTAACCTCAGCCAAGGAGACACAGTCACTCATTAGTCTTAAGATGGAAAAGGCATGGCTCCTCAGGAGGGCATTAAATAAAACCATTGCCCAAATCAAGTACAAGAAGGAGCCAAGGAGAAAGTTTCCCTTTTAATAGGGAAAGACATCCAGAAGAGTAGAGGAACTTGATGAAGTGTATAGAGTTTATTGACCAGCGGTCCCTGAAACTTAGTGCACATTAGAATTTCTGGGGAGATTTTAAAACTACTGACACCTGGCTTCCATGACAATATACCCATCACTGCTGCCTGAGCCACAGTACCTGCCAAACAGAATCATTCAAAAAAAAAAAAAACCCATCTGGATTTTCCTAAAAGTGTTGTGAGGGTCTCTTGTGACTTAGACAGCTGGCGACCATATGGAGGAACCCTAATTAAGAACATACCCAGTCTGGGTTCCAAAGGGAGAAGACTGAGATGGTGATTCCTTTGTGGAAAGTTGATCAGAGAGTACTTTCAGGGTTCACAATTGTGAAAAGGAAGGAAAAGAAGCCAGATTAGGCAGAAGGACAAGTTGGACTGCCATGAAGTTTCAATAAAGGCTCTCAACTGAGACCTCAGGGAAGCTATAAAGCTACAATGGTCCTTCAGGGTTTTTCCAAGATGGGGCCAAGGGGCCAAGCAGATATAGGCCTGGGTAGACCAGGCATTGGATATGTGCAGCCCTGGGATAGTCTTAGCCTTTGGAGGCAATCCTGGAACATGATTGACAAGTGAAAGCCATCTGGCAGCAACTCTCAGAACTAGGGAAGTGCCTTTTGCAGAAGGTTCTGAGAGGCAAACCACAGTGAATGTCTATTAGTTTGATTTTAATATAGTTAACTTTGCCATTTTATCAGGTGGAAGGGTAAGAACAAAATTAAGCCACCCAGCATAAGAATTCCTCTTTCAGAAGGGAGTTTTGTTTAGGAAGATAGCTCCTAAACAGTGGGAATGAGACAGTGTGGAAAAGAGATGGCTACAGGGTGCCACGTGGAAATGCCCAAGAAAAGCATGGAGGCACATGTGAGAGAAGACACGTGACAAAGCAGCACAGGAAAGTGTAACTTCAGGGACATTTGTCACTCAACTTTGATTTGTTCTTAGTGTTGTATATAAACCACTTTCACCATCAAGAGCATGAAAGAGTTTGGGGGATTTTGTTTTGCTTTTTGGTCATTTCCCATGTTTCCAGTGCTGTGTGAAAATCAAGTAAAGAATCAGCAGAAAATATTAGTGCCATGGGGGGTGGCAGATTGAAGTAGAAGTAATGTAGCTCTTAAGGACACCAGACCCCAGGAGATGCCTGCAATTGCAGTTATTTTAGACTCCCAGGGATCTCTCACAATGATTAACTCGTATATGGAAGGACTTGCATGCTTCCTTTGTTGGCTGCAAGGAAGAAAATGTAGAGAAACTCACTAGACCCTCCTGTACAGCCAAACTGAGAAGAAGGGATGCTCAAGAAATAAAGGAGGCTGGAAATGCAAAACATATTCCCCAAAAATAATGGAAAGAAAAGTCCAGTTCAGAGGGCCCACAAATGTTCTCCTGACAAATGGAGGTCAGTTCTTTGTGTATACATCTAGGGATATATTTCTAGAATTTAATGGAATTCCTTCCATCTAGATTGTAAATGTTATGCCATTGAACATTTGAATTCCTTGTTAAAAATATTTTTCCATCCTTCAAATACCCTTATTTAGCAGATATAATTTGCATAATGCCTGCATGTTACTTAGACCAATTAATTACTGTGTCGTGCCTTAAATTCTCCTAGATTATACAGACAGAACTTTAGATGTGGTATTACTCTATATTCTACAATGCTTCTCAGGGAGAAAATAATATTTTTTAAAATCCAAGAAGTTTTGGCTCCCAAAGACAAAAGCAGTATCTAGCATATTATGAAGTATAATTTGTTAGGACAATAGGGTGTTGCATAAAATTAATTTATATTTAATACATATAAAGATCATCTTTTAAAACAAACTAAAGCCTACTTTAATCTTAGCTCCTTTAAAAAAAAAATACTGATTGCAAAAAGGTAACCCAAAGGTTGATTCGTCTTCTTCTGTTCTTATATCTTTTTTAAATTTTTTTTAATATTTATTTTTTTAGTTTTGGGTGGACATAATATCTTTATTTGTTTATGTGGTGATGAGGATCGAACCCAGTGCCTCACGCATGCTAGGCAAGTGCTCTACCTCTGAGCCAAAACCCCAGCCCCAGTTCTTATATCTTTTTATCACATGAGATTGTTGATGTTGAAGATAGGAATTATTTCTTATAAAACTCATTAAGATATTAATATGTGAGGACAAATGTGTTCTATAAATATTGACTATGTCAAAGTACTTATGAATTTATGAAAAACCATGTAAAATGCATGCATACATTTTAAATGAAAGTAAAAATATTTATTGATGTTTTCCTAATTAAATGCAAGGTCATCATTTTATAGCAGATGATTTTCAGACACTCTGGATCTACATAAAATCTTCCAGGAGGAAACAAAAAATTATATATTCTCTGATCTTCTGAAGTAATGGGCTATATAGTTCAGTTCCTTTCAATTAAGTGTATGCAGTTCCTTTATCTTTGGCTCCCTTCTAATCTAACTATTGTGTTGTGAATCTCATAGGTCATTTCAACAAGTAATAAAGACAATTTTGAACACTAGATCAGAAGGCTTAGTGCATAGATTATTTTCATATTATCTTAAAGTTTGTAGAAATGATTATTAACTAAGACATTTTAAAAGATATATTAAAAATAACAGATATTAGCCTAATGGCATAAGTGACAAATCATTTATTTTGCATATTTTATGATTAGTGATATGCTTAAAATAAATTGGTTCAAACATCAACTCATCTTATAGTTGAGTAAAATAAGATTCAAAAGGAATAAGTCACCCAAAAATATGGTGAGTTAGACTTTGGAGGAAAACCCAGGTATGTCTAATTTTAAAATCCATTTTTGCAACCTATTTCACATAGTCTTTTAAATTAAATTTTCATTTTAACTAAAACAAAATATTTTTAAAAACTGATTTTACATCCAAACATAGCCAAATTTCAGATTTCACTTGTATTTTGTGTATTTTAGTAAATTATCAACTTTTTAATATGTTTAGAAGCTGACCTTAATGTTCCCAATAGGAGCAATAAAATATGAGATTTCAGGATGTTGGCTATCTTAAAATAGTGCATATTTGGAATCTAAATGCATATAACTATTGTGTGTACACTTTTTATTTATACCAGCACATTAAATGGGGAATTAAGAAAAGTTTCCATTTTAACTAGAAATAGTAAAGTATTACTGAGTAAAGTTAATACATCAGTCTCCTACCCTATCTTTTTTTTTTTAATCAAGCAGAAATAACTGGAGTAATTTGAAAGGGAAAAGAGGGCACAAGAAGAAAAATATATAAACTATGAAAGGATGAGAGAGGAATACACTTATTTAAGGAGTAGAAAGGTATCTGGATTCTTGGAATCAGAGATGCTGTGTAGATGAGTGGAAACAGAAGGATTTTAGAGCCAGGAGCCCAAAATTAGAATTACTAGTTGGTAACAAAGTGGCCACACATGTACCAATCAAACCCTTGTCATCCTCCACAGCCTTTCCTCTACTATGTATATATAATAATGCCTGCTGCATGTTTAATTTAAAAAGTTGTTATGACAGGCAAAAAAGAAAAAAGAAAGAAAGAAAAGGTATATGAAAGACCTTTCTAGAATATAAATGCAAATGAATATTAATTTTGATTTTCTTTGCTCATTATTCTTTATGTATAAGCCTACAAACTGAATCTATAAGTTCAGCTGTTCTCCATGGTCAAGAAGTATTAAAATTAAGATGGTAAAACTAGAAGTATGTGAACTGCCCTAGATGATCTATTTTCTGCCAACATTATAGTTGTATTTATAGTACATAACAGTATAATAAAACGGCCATTCACATAAATCAAAGTTGAAATTTTAGTGAAGCTTCCTTAAAAAGCTTTTGTTAAATTTCATATTTTATATGTGAAATGAAAATATATATTTTTATTTCCTAAGAGATAAATTTTCTGGTGCAGAAAACTACAAAGGATAAAGTAAATGCATTTCATTCAGTTCATTAGCCCAGAAAGATAGAGAGTCAAGAACAATAGACATTGGTTGACCCTCTGAACTGTGAGAAGCACCATGCCAAGCAGGAGTGCATGAAAGTAGTTAAGACTTATGGTCTTTCTTCAAAGACTTTCTGGCCCCATAGAGCGATAAGGTAGGTGACCAGCTACTACATGCTACCACGTGGTAAGTGTCATAGTCAAATGGGCCCAATTCCATCAAAGCTATTAAATCCTTTCAATATCTGACTTCTTTTAGCCTACCTCTTCATCATGGCAGTACTTAATATGAGTATGGAAGGATAAATTTCTCAAATCCAGCGGATAGAAAAAGAAAATTCTAGAAAGGAACATTTGAAAAAACAAAGCAAGATTTGATTTCAAGGCACATATTGGGAATAGTCAAATAAGACTAAAGGATACAGCTTCAAGGAATAAGGCTCAGTTGAGGTGGAGACAGATTCAGATTATGCTATCCTCTGTATAATATGCTAAATAATTTATATTTTCATGCCTTATGTTATGGAGAGCTGAGAAAAAAATTTAGAATGAAGGAAAGCTATCTCAGCTTAATTTTCTTGCATAGTCATATTTGTAGCTCTTTGGAATCTGCAGAGCCTGACTAAAATCTTTGGAGGTGTTGGACACTAAGAAAATTATAGCAATTCTATCATATGGGAAGAAAAATCATATTAAATTTTAAAAAATAAATATAAAGAAAGCTGACCATGGTCTCATCATTTCAATGCTGTTGTGAAACGTTAATTATGAAATTATTTCAATTATTTCCTTACTTTCCCATGTGCGAACATCTAGTCTAGAACAGAAAGAATGAACATCAGTGGGTTGAGCTTAGAGCCTGGAGGTAGGAGTGCCCTGCAGTAGCCCCAACCAAGGCTGATGTGGTCATGGTTGTGAGATTGGAAAAAAAATGGCAAAATAAGCACATATAGAAGGTGCTCTGAAAGAATTTGAATAAATAAATACATGGGTAAAGTAGAATAAATAGAACCAAGGAAACCATACAAGATGGGGGTTAATGATGGTTGATAGAGAGGGAGAGTATGACTAATTAGCATTGAACTTACTCAGATTCTCAGAATGGCAGTTCCTATTAGGCTAGATAATAGAACAAAAGTGTATTTCAAAAACGCACAATGTCAAAGTGGTGTTGCTGCAAACCAATCAAATAGAAATATCCAATAGCTAGTTAGTCTCTTTTTTTCCTGTTTCATGAAGAAAAGGAAAAGGGAGAAATACACACACACACACACACACACACACCACAAACACACTGTGAGAACCCTCACTAGCAATTGAAAAACAACAAAATCCTAAAGCCTAGTACAACATCGTAATCTGCCTCTGAGTGGGGATTTGAAGACACAAATCCAACTGATCATTAGGAATTCCCAGGACTCTTGTCAGACAACATGGGTCACAGAAAAAAAAAAAAATCTGCTTCCAGTGCAGATACAACCCTGTTTAAGAATCTTGTATCAAATAAATAAATAAATGGTTTCCATAAAGTGCAGGGTGTTGCTGTTACACGACTTTTACATTTTGTTTTAATATTAATAGGATGATTCAGCATTTAATGTGGTCACATTTTATTTAATAAATGTTAAAATGAATGAATTGAAAATTGTTGTGTGGTTCTTTAAGGGCGATATTGGTTTAGAAAATGACAGACCTTAAGGGCAAGAAAGGGACATCATGCTAAAATTGGAAAGGGTTCCTGAAAGAAAAATCCAACAGTATCAAAGGGACAATACACCACTCTGATTCCAGTAGAAAAAGAAATCTATTCCTCCTAGTTGCAGTAATGGAACTTTCCCTGGCTTGAAAGGAAACCTGCACATCAAAGCATAAATGGCACTCAGAGTGCTCGCAGAATCATGTCAGAAGGCGATGTGGAGTTAACTGACACAAACTACTGATTTCTTTGATAGACGGCGATGCAGACAGCAAGGTAAGCCAAAGCTAAAATGGAAATAGAACCAGAAAGGAAGACCTGAGAAGGTCCAGATGTGTGTCTGAGCGCAAGCTGAAGGGAGTAGAAGAAAATGGTATAAATAGAGGAATCACAATATTATTTGGTACATTGTACCCAGCTCTGGGTTTCTTCACTCATTAGAATGAAAAGTGCATCAGTAGGTCAGTCATCTTACCTTTTCATAATTGTATGAGGAATGTTTTGTATTTATTCACTGATAACAACCCTTTCTTTTTATGATTTCATAATAAGAGTGTTCAATGGATTGCAAATAAGTTATTATCACCACTTGCTAATATGCCATGGTGTCAAAGTCAATAAATTCTTGCTGGATTTGGGATAGTATCCTATAGTGTGGATCTTAAATATCCCCAGAAGTATTAAAAGTTTAGTCCCTAACTTGGCACTACAAGGAGGTGGTGGAGATATTAAATGGTAGGGCCTAGTGGGAAGTCTTCAGGTCATTGGAGGTGTGACCTTGAAAGGGATAGGGAGACCCAACCTCTATCCTTTCCTCTATCTTTCACTTTCTGACCAGGATGCAAAGAGTTTTTCTCGTCCATGCACTCCCACCATGATATGCCATTTTGTTTATATCTCAAATACTTCTAATTTGCTTTTCCTAGAACATTCATTCACTCATCCATTTGTTTCAAAACCTAGTGACTTTGAGCATCCAAAAAAGAAAAAAAAAAATTAGAGTTCTATCGTACTTTTTGTCGGGTTGGTTTTATTTTGGTTTTGAGACAGAGTCTTGTTATATTGTCCATGCTGGTCCTTAATGTGTAGGCTTAAGTGATCCTATGACCTCAGTTTCCAAAGTAGCTGGGACTACCGGCATGTACCAGTATGTGAGGCTAGTTACAAGATGTTTCACTTCTCAAAGTAAAGGCCACTGTGATGGGCCTCGAGATACAGGTTTTTGTTCTAAGGTAATCAATCTTCCTCCCTCTTTTCCTCTTCCTTCTCACTCCTTCAATCTAAGGATAGAACTAAGCAAATTTAACAGATTATTATAGCCAAATCAAAATTCAAAAAATGCTATAGAGCTTCAGGAATGTTTTAGTAAACTTTTTTTGCTGCTGTGACTAAAAGGATCTGACCAGAACAACTGTAAGGAGGAAAGTTTATTTGAGGGCTCACGATTTCATTGGTCTTAGTCCATAGAAGGCTTGCTCCATTCCTCAGAGCTCGAGGTATGACTCAACATCATGGTGGAAGAGGGTGGCAGAGGGAAGCAGCTTACATCAAGATGATCAGCAAGGAGAGAAAGAGAGTCCACTCTCCTGATTCAAATATATATAAACCAAAGCTACACCCTAATTCCCACCTCCTCCAGCCATACCCTATCACTTTAGTTACCACACAGTTAATTCTTATCAGGGGATTAATTCACTGATTGGGTTAAGAATCTCATAATCCTATCATTTTCCTCTGAACCATCTTGCATTTTCTCACACGTGAGCTTTTGGGGGACACTTCACATCCAAACCATAACAAGGAATAATAAAGACTATGATTTACTTTAGTTATGTGGCTAACTTAACAATTAGTTCACAGCACACCAGTAAGTTTTATAGGCAAATAGTTGACAGCAAAGAGGATCTATTTCTATAAAGGCCAGAGTGAATGAACTTACTGAACTTTCTCTTAAACTAAGATTTCTCTTGTTAAATAAAAAAAAAAAATTGCCTTTTTATATAAAGGTGACTGTTCAGTAAAAGGACACACATTTTGGTTTAATTTCTATAACATCAGCAGCAATGGTTTCCCTCAGAAGAACAAGTGAGTTTGAGGATGCTGGCTTTTCAATTTCTCTCTGCAGAAGTCCTGGCTCACACAGAGGTTACGTCTACGACCTTGGCTTCATCAGCATCATGATCTCAGCAATGCATCTATCATTCCCACCTTTTGACCTAATGAATACAAACCATATTTCATCAGAGAAAAGGGCCAGGGTCAACAATTAACATTTTAGACTTATAAATATATATGGATCTATGTGCTTGCATTTTCTGCAATACTACAGTATAGTATTATTTCTTTCTAAAACCCCAAAAGAGCAAATAACTATGAGATTTGCTACCAAATATGATTCCAAATGAGCAAATATTGTTAATATCTCTAGACAATAAATTGTAGGATTCAATAAACATTGTTATAAACCAAAGTCAATTGTATTGTTAACTGAAATAAAGCTCTAGATGCATTTGAATCATACCTGATTAAATGATAACAAACACTAAAAATCAATTAATAGAGTGGATTAACCTATTATTCCATTCCACTCTCTCTTTGGTAAGTCCAAACCTCATGTAAGTAATCTGAGAGTTAAAACGAAGCTGACTTGTGTTGCCTTCAAAGCTCCCTTTCACAGTTCACACATTTTACAAGAGCACTATGTGTGATATAATTCAGTCCTCAGGCCAAAATATATAGGGCTAATCCTAGTTTATTTCTGAAAACATGGCATTGCAAAAATCAAAATAAACAAACTTGCACTCCAACTTGCTCATCTCTCAGTGAGATTCATATAAACATGGAATTGTTTAATTTTCCATTTTCCATCATATGAATTGAACACAGAACTGTCCTGCAGCTAGGGACTGTCAGCAACTGCTTAGACACAGAAATGAGAGGAGAGGGCACCACTTCCTGAAGGAGGCACCCCAGTGCCTTCTCTTCTGACATCCTTACACCAGCCCCATTGCTACATGTGGGTTCCAGAGACCCCTTGATCCCTTGTACTAAATTTGGCTTTCTGATTAAAACAATTCAGGTGATTGTTTTTTACCTAACACCAAAGGAATCCCAAGGAAGATGACAGGAACCAGGAAACCTCAAAGAGAAATCAAGGAAGGTTAATTGGTTCATAATTTCCAGAGTCCAACTGGAGACTACCTTGCTTGCCAAAGGAAAAGTAAACTTCACTCAAATGTTTTATTTATGTAAGCAATGTCAATCAATTGTCATAAAGAGATGGTAGAAAGTTTTCTTGTAAACTTAGTTTTTTTCTCATGCAATAAAGCCAGAATATAAATATGTCGTTTGGAAAGGGTAAAGCCAGACATGTTAACAATTTGCCCAACAAAGGCATGCTATTCTGCATGTGGGGCAGGTGGCATTAATTTCTTAGGATAAACAGATTAAAATGAAATATGAATCTGATTCTGGTTCATTTGAGGAAGACAAGACAGAGCCTAGCTTGAGACAGAGGCGCCATATGGAGATAAGCATAGACAGAAAGAAAAAGACTAGAAGAAGGCACATTGCCAAATATTATGACTTTAATCTGTTTACCAGTAGCATCCTAGATACCTCTAAAGGCCTCTACTTTTTACCTCTGAGTTTTCAGGCTACAGCAAGAATATGAATATGTATAAAAGGGGATAAATGATTCAGCTAAGATGTATTCTGTTAGTTAAGAGAGCTAGAGGCAATTTCATATTTGCATTTTTATCATCACTTCTTTAAATAAGATTACATAAATTCTAAGTTATCTAGTTGTTTTCCAAAACTTTTTTTGCATCAATTTTTGAATTAAAATTTACATTTGAAATTTTCAAAAATCCCTTTTACTGGGAGAAGATTTCTCTCTTACACCTATGGGATTTGGTAGAACCTTTACATTCCAGTTTCTATACTAGTTTTTCAAAGAATATTGACCAGGCAATGAATGATGTGATTTCTTAATTGAAGCCTGGAGACTGGTTATTAATGTCTATAGTTTTAAAAATGCAAAGTAATTCAATGAGACAAGATAAATGAAGTGGTTCATACATCTAGTACAAATAAGTCAAACCTTAAATAACCAGAAAATTCTTTATATTATTCTTATTCCTTAGATCTTTTTCCTAAGTAATTGATGTGCTCTTACATTTTGATATTTTTACCTATTTATTAAATGTTATTCCTTAAGTGTATGCATGATTTTAAATCTTTGCTAATTCCCTTACTTTATGGGGCAACATTGGTTAGAAATCATTAATAAACAGAAATCTTGACCTTCTGACCTGGAGTTTGAAAATGATAGATGGAGTATAACAAGGGTGTTATCAATTCTTAGAATCTTTGCTCCAGCAAACTACATTATATATACTCACCCAGTGACATTTTTATAACAAAAAGAAATGTTTTTTTCTGGCATAATTATGAGATACACTTCAGAGATCAATATTTTTACACACTGAATAAGGTACAATAAAGTCAGAACTTTAAAAACGGGGGCAAATTTTACAGTTGCTCAGGAGTACTGTGGGCATAGTGCCCTCTTCATATGAACCACTGTCCTGTTATTGTCAATAATATTTTCTCATATAGGTTTCTCACAGAAGGAAACCATTTCCTTTTATTGGTTGCTATTTCTATGTTTCTGGGTAAGTGCCAACTCCTTGCAGATTGAAATAAAAATACTGGTTTAAATATAACTAAAATACTGATTTAAATGTCTATTAAATCTCCCTATAACAAAATGATGAGCTACTTAAGACTATTACCAGTTTCTTAACATCTGAACAAACATGATGCCCAACGGTGAAATGTTGGTGAATTTTCATTATTTAATTGTTTTTCATGGTCTCAGAGATAGTACTCCTTTGCTTTTGGTAAAGGTATCTTTTAAGGGTGCAAAAATTTTTACTGTATCTTCCATTAAAAAGTAAACTGCAAAATTTAACCACCTGGTGATATGATAAACCATAAGAAAAAAGACCTATTATCCCCACTTGAAAAGTCTTAGGACCTAAGGACCTAGAAGAGATGAGATCATTGGGTCAAATCAATTCTCCTGGATACTAAGTTGCATCAATATACCATACACATAATTCAACATGGAGGACAGCCAAACAGAAACAGGCTATTGAGGGTTGTTGCTATATGCACATAAATTGCTTATTGGCCGCTTATAATTGAAAAGGAATAATTTTTCAAGTCAATATTGGGATTAGTGACAAGCATCTATAACAAACAGTTAAAAGGACAAAATAGAAACTTGCTGCAGTGGGAGAGATTTGGGACTATGGGCCAAGAGTGGAGAGTATTTAAAAAAAAATGTTTTAGTTGTTGATGGACCTTTTTTAAATTTATTTGTATGTGGTGCTTAGAATCGAACAAGTGCCTCACGCATGCTAGGCAAGCACTCCACCACTGAGCTACAACTCCAGCCCATGGAGAGTATTTTTAAGCATAAAGACAAATTATATTTTAGGTAAACTGTTACTAGCTAAATAATGTTATGAGAAATACATGAAAGGCAAATACAAATATTGAATAAGCAAAGAATCATTAAAATTAAGGAATCCCAAATAAATATAAATTGTACCCTGTACTCACAGAATGGGTCTGTGGTTATAACAACAAAAACTTTAAAACATCTTTAGCTTAGGTCTTAATTTCCTCAGCTGAGCATATGAAGATATTAATAATGTACATATTTTATAGAATTATTAGGAGAATTTATATATGTAATGTACTTTGAACAGAACCTTGAACATACAGCAAGTATTCAACAAATATTAGCACTTGCTACTTCTATCATTATTATACTCCATCTTTGTGAGAAAGGGAGAACTTGAAAAATGATCACTTTCAACGTAGTAAGTCCCTTCTGCTTTTATCAGAATGATTTTACATGTTACATAACTCTTCCCAAAGTATATATGACTCAGCACTTGAACTTATGAGTTGCCTTTTATTTTTAAAAAATAAGAGTTCACTTCCTCTTTACTAATAGGTAGAGTTCAATATCTTATTAAATCAAATATTTGTCCTTAAAAGTATCTCACCCAGTAGTGGGTCATTATGTCACTTTACTCATATTGCTCCAAACCGTCTGTAGAGGTTTACTAAAAAAAATAAGCATTTTAACTTTGTAAGAAGCAAAGGATTTTCTTGAGACAATTTCACCTTTTTATTAGACGAGAAAATTATATCAGCATTTTTTTTCTCTTTTGCCATGTGGCTTTGACAAATATGCCTTAGCAAAACAAATGAATTAGCCACTAACAATATGGAGATAAGTTAGGACCTCTGACAGCAAAGAGTTATCAGTGTATTTAGGGAAACAAATGCAAATATCTCATACAGAAATTATATGGTGATAAGTGATGAGATAAAAACAGAAATATAATGCTTCAGACACCCACAATCGGGGTTGTCAATTATTACTGGTTATGGTTGTGCAAACTTCTACAAAGACAATAGCATTTTATGAATATGGATGGGGTAGAGATGGAAATCTAAACTTAGAGCTCAAGAAAATGGTAAGGTTGAAAGGTGCATATCTGAGGAGGGATCAGTAAAGCAGATAACAGAGACCATGTTTACAGATAATATTACCCAGAGAGATATTATACACCAAAAATAAATCAAGACATAATTTATAATATCTGGTATAAATGGAATGCTGAGTCATTTTCTTATTTTGTAGAGAAGACCAGAACTTAGAAAGAAGGGTATCCATTTTGGCAGATTCTATTTTTGGTGATGGCATGGTGGTTTATAGAGTACTAATTCTCCCTTCTCTAGTGTTTATAAACTGAAGTCAGGAAGCACTAGACAGAAATCAAAAGTAGGCCAAACCTGGAGAAGAATTGGCTCTTGAAAGAGGAGAACACTGGGTGAGATTTGGTTTCTAAAGCATTTTGCCTGAGAATACTTTTAGTCCCCACGGCATGGAGCAGCCTAAATATAATCAGGATGCTTTGGTCTTACTCAACAAGTCAGAGATCAGAGTTTCGGACTGCAAAATGGTATGAAACTGAGAAGGAAAATCCCCAATTAAAGGAACATGTCTAGAGGTTTACTCCTGAAATCTATGAATATAAACTGTGTCTAAATATTACATTATCTTGGAAATCTCTAAAGGGCTCATCAGAATAACAGCTAGAAAAGTGAGATAAATTTTGTTTCAGACATTACTCTTCACAAGAGAAAGTGAATTCAGAATTAGAGAAGAAATTAACAGACTGCTAGAACAAAAATAAACATTTTCAGATGATTATGCCAAAATCCATTTCTCTACACATATTATCCACAATATTTGATATATAATAAAAATTACTAGACATGTGCCCCTTATTCGGGAAAACATGTTACACAGTCTAGAGAAAAGCAATTAATACTGCTGGACCTAAAGATAGAATTTAAAAAATAAGACACTAGAATTATTGAAGAAGGACTTTAAAGTAGATATTAATTATGTGTTAATGATTTTAAAAGAAAATGTGATGATGATACATTAAAGATGGAAATGAACAAAAGGAACTAAGTGAAATTTTTCAAATTAAAGATACAGTATCTGAAATGAAAAATATCCTCATTGGATTACTAGAAGATTGGTATGTTAGAAGAGCCAGTGAGCTTAAGTATAAATTAATACAAAGTATACATCTGAAGAACAGAAAGAAATATGGTATTTAAAAATAAGATTATCAGTAATAGAAGGGACAATAACTAGTAAATCTAATGTAAGTATCATTGAAGTCTTAGAAGGAGAGAAGAGAGGGAAAGGGGTAGAGTATTTTCCAAATTTGGTGAAAAATATAACTTCCAGATGAGAGAAGCTCAGGGAATCTTAAGTTAATGCACAGTAGACTACAACTAGACATATTAAAAAACTGCTTAAAACAAGAAAAAGAAAAATTTGAAAATGGCTAGATAAGAATGACATATTAAAAATGAAACTATAAATTATATTCAACTTTTCTTAAGAAACAATGAAAACCAAAGACAATGGAACAACATCTATTGATAAAAAATAAAATCTGACAACCAAGAATTCTATCTTGGTTAAAATATTCTTCAGAAATAGAGGTTTTCATTGTAACACTAATAATAATAGTAATAATAATAATAACAACAATAGCAACATTCTTCATCAGACCTATACTACAAAATATGTCAGAAGAAATTCTTCAGACAGAAGCAAATGACATTATATGGCAACTCAGATTTGAACATAAAGAGAACTGTAAATGATTCATTTAAGGTAAACCTAAAAGATTATGCATTTTTCCTTCATTTATTTCTTTTAAAAATTGAAAAATACTTGATTGGCCCAAAGGAAACAAAAAGATTAATTAAAATGAAGGGGACAATAAAAAACAAAAACCACAATGTTAGATAAATAAAATTGGGTCCTTATCACCACTATTACTGAACAAAGCACTGTGTGTATAAGGTAGAGATTGTCAGAAAATCAAACGGCAAGGCCCATTTTTTGCTATAAAAGACATTTTAAATAGAAAGACAAAGACAAGTCAGAAGTAAGCGTATAAAAAAAGCTATGCCATAAAACAGTAGACAGGAGAAAACCAGTGTGACTGTATTAGTATCAGAAAAAAATAGACTCAAGAAGTGTTGCTTGTGAAAAGGAGGAAGATTGTATTATGATAAAATAATTAACGGATCAAGGAAGCATAAACTCTCTCTATATACATATGTTTACTTACAGAACTGCAAGAGCAAAAATTGATGAAAATAAAAAGAGAAATAGACATATCAGCAATCAGAGTTGGAGATTTCAACATTCCTCTCTGTCATTGGTAGGACAAGCACCACCGTATTTCACAGCAAAATTGTCACAGATTTTATGCCAAATCTTTCTGCAAAGAAGTAGAGTGCAACTATTATGTGAAGCTATATTTTTTAAAAACTGTGCTGGTATTACTTTAAAATCATTGATTATTAAATGATTATTAAATTATCTTTGATAGCAGATTAGGGTGCTTGAAATACTCATTGAGAATCTGTTAATATGGAACAATAATCCAAATTGATTTGCTACCATTATTTCATGATAATTTAGTGAATGATTTTGTGGTCTGAAGAAAAAGTTAACACATTAGTTGTTACGGATCTGTGAATTAGTTGAAATATTACATTGGAGAAAATTCACTACAGCGTTGTAAAGTATGGACTTAAAAAATTTAATCTTCAGTGTACGAAAATGCTGTGCTGTCATTGGTTTTGTTCTCTGATATACCATTCTCAGTGCCACTCACATACGAAGTGTTCAGTATTAGTACTGCAGCCTCTAGACAAAATAAGAACGTCCGTTTTCAGAAATATAATGACAATGCCCCATCTATGCTCATGGGTGGCAGTACTGCTAGAAAACAAATACACATCCATAGGCCACTGGTGAATACATTGCTGTTCTGTTTTTCATTTAAGTGATATCCCAAACAGAATTTTACCCATGCGAAAATTGTGCACTGAGAAGTTATAAACCAGTTTTTGAAATGAAAAACAGGATGTGATGATCACACACTACACAGTACACAAAATATCAATAGTTATATAGACAAATTGCACAACACCTTCAAACAACTTAACTGGCATTTATAGAATAGTCAGTAATTGCCTGATACATATCTAAATGTGCATGTGACATTCAACAAGGGATAGCAGATGATGGATAATAAAATAAGTCTAAGTAAATTTCAAAAGATCAAAATATTACAGAGATGTGGTCTCTGACCACAATAAAGTAGAGAGAATCACCATGAAATATTTTAAGAGCTCTAAATGTTTGGAAATTAAATAGCAAACTTTCAAATAACCCATGTGTCAAAGAAATAAGAGAAAGGCAGAACATGAGGGTGCAGGCCTATAATCCCCAAAATTTGGGAGACTGAGGCGGGGAATCACAAGCTGTCGGCCACTTCAACAAATTATGGAGCCCCTCAGCAATTTAACAATACCCTGTCTCTAAATTAAAAAATAAAAAAGGCAGAAGGGTGTTACTCAGTGGTAAAGCACCCCTAGGCACAAACCCCATATATGCCCCCCACCCCCCAAAAAAGGAAAAAAGAAATCACAAGAGAAATTAGACATTACACATTAGAAAATAGAAATAACACAAAATTAAATGATACTGAAACATGTCAACATTTGTGGGATGTAGCTAAAACTGCTTGCAAGAGACTGTATAGATTTAAACATTTCTATAGCAAAAGAAGGTTGAAAATTAATTGTCTAAGCTTTCATCTTATTAAAAAAACTGGGCAAATTAAAGCCAAAGTGGGAGGATGAAACATATTAAAGTAAAATAAGAAATTAATGGAATAGAAATAAAATATATAGAAAATCAATAAAGCTAAAAGTGGTTTTTTTTTTTTTTTTAAGGGATCAGCAAATTGAAAACCATCTAGCATGGCTGTCAATAGGAAAATTGGAATTAATATCAGAAAGGAAAGTCATTGTATTAGGGTTCTTCAAGAAGCAGAACCAACAGGAAACACACATGTATTTGTGTTTGTGTGTTTGTGTTTGTGATGTTTTTTATGAAGACACTTTTGAATGGATTTAATTTCCTTAATAGATATTTATATTTATATTCTTCTCTCCCATCTTGTGTTAGTTTCAGTGAGCAATATTTTGAAATAGTTTCTAAGTCCCTGTCTGTTAAATCTGCCTGCCTATTTACACCTACCTGTCTCTCTGACTACATAAATACATACATATGTGCATAATTACTTTTTATCTAGAAAGCAAAAAAATAGGACTTTGCTGTAGAGAAATCTGGAGACATCACCTTTACCCTGAGATCAGTTAACATCCCCAATATAGACACAAGCTAAAATCTGTTCTTGCTATATTGTACCAAGAAAGACATAACCTTGTGTTTGCAGCATTCTGGCCAACAAATTAATAACCTGAATCTAATTGTGAAGATGCATTAGACTAACCCAAAATATTGCACCCATTCTTCAAAATATCAAGATCAAGAAGGACAAAAAAAGACTATGAAACAGTCCAGATTAAAGAACACTGGGAAAGACATGATGCAACTAGATACAATATTGAATACTAAATTGGGCAAAAATAACTATAAAAACATTATTGATACAATTGATGAAATTTAAATATAAATTGCTGATTAGATATTAAAATTACATCAATATTAAATTTCCAAATTTTGATGATGTATTGTGATTATAGTAAAAGCATATTCTTTTTGGTGGGAAATTCACACTGAAGTATTTCAAAGTAAATGTGCAAGTTGTTCCCAATTTACTTTGAAATGGTTCATTAAAAAATGCATATATGTACACTCACATATGTAGTAGGCCTTCTATGTCTGAGGGTTCCACATGTGTGGACCAACCAACAGCAGACTGAAAATATTTGGAAAAAATAAACTATGCCTGTATTGAAAATGCAGTTTTCTTTTCTTTCATTATTCCCTAAACAATACAACATAACAACTACTTTCATGTTATTTACATAAGTAATGTAAATACTTATAAGTATTTAGATATCATAAGTAATCTAGAGATGATTTAAAGTACACTATCGGATATTTATAGGTTATCTGGAAAACTACGGATTTTATTTTAAAAAGTCTTGAGGATTCTTGAATTTTTGTATTCATGGGTGTCCTGGAACTAATTTCCAATCTATATAGAGAAAAATCTGTATATTTACAGAGAAAGAAATGTGGCAAAATGAAAACCATCGTTAAAATCTGGGTAAACATTTGATGATGTTGCTTCTAACTAATCTTGCAACTTTTCAGCAAGTTTGAAATTATTTCAAAATAAAAGCACCCAAAATAAAATAAATTGAGATGTTTATTTCTCATCTAGTTTAGCCACTCATTTCTTGCAGGAAAACTATAACTAATCCAAGAAAACAACGTTGTGGGAAAGGTAGTTGTTTTCATTTTTGGATGGTTTTAACAGTGATTCCTGAGTTTTTTATACATCTATTTAAAAGTATTAAGTTGAGGTCAAGCAACACCTATTGCCTCCCACTGAAGGGAATAAATGAATTAAATGAATCAGATCAGGAAAAAGGTATGACTAAACATTTGTACCAATACATTACAGTAGTAAACAGGATATGCATTAGAGCACACTCTGAGAGTCACCAAAGGTTACCCCAGGATAGGGACATCAAAGTGAGACCTGAGGACAAAACTTAGTAATAGGAAGCGAGAGGAGTAATGGAGATGTGGAGGAGACATGGTATAGAAGGAGATTTCAGGAAGGTAGAAGGAGAAGGAGGGGAGTAAATGCAAGTAAACAAGATGGCGCATTTGTCAAAATAAAATGAGTTTAGCATGGGAATTCCCTGGCCTGAGAACCCCTGGGCTGTGGGATTATGTCAAAGGAGAGATTAGGCCTGCCTTGGTTTGGCAGAAGGACAAAAGAAGTTCGCATTCTGGAGAGATACCACACAGTAGCCTCAGCAGGATCTCAATGAGGCAGTCTCCTCTCTCCAGCTCACCAGCTGCTCACCCTTAAAACAGTTCAGAACTCATCTCTGTGATGATGCTTCTCGACTCATTTCCTTTTTGTTGATGTCTTTATACCGAAGCATCACACTGTATTATAATGATTTGTTTCCAAATGGAAAGTGCCCAAGGCGAGTGTGATGGTTCATTAATTTATGTTAGCACTCATAGTAGGGAGTCTGGTACACAGTAGGCATTCAATAATCAAAATCAGTCTGTACATTATTAGTGTACCCACATTTCCTTGATCATTAGCTGGACGATTTTCAAATTTTTTTTTGTCTTGTTCCCTCTGGAGAGCTAATCAGAATATTCCAGACACTCTAAACTGCATCCTTCGCAATGCTTTCTGCAGTGTGAGTGAGCACCACAATTACTCTTTGTCCAACCACGGATATCAATTTTTTCATTCACAGAATGAGTTCACCAAAGTATATGCCATGTTGCCTTCAGGCATTAGTATCTAAGAGGCAGAAATTAATTGTGAGAATGTTCTGCTCAATTGATGGCATGCTGTGGTTGCTCAATACTTATTTAAAATATCAACAAAACCTGTTTCTTTGCTTTGACATTTGAACCAGCTATATAATGTTGGGCAAGTATTTTGATTCCCATACATCTACATGCCAAAGTTGAAAAATAAGGGATCTATTTTTCCCTCAGAATTGTTTCGTGCCTGTATCAAAATACCAAGTTACCATGGTGATAGCTACTCTTGTAAATAGGGCAACTCTACCCCCCTATAGAAGCAACTGCGACACAAAAGGGAGGCAAAATAAGCTCTGAAAGAGGGAACAAAAGAGCCTGGGGGAAATCCCCACAGTGAGAGAGATAAAGCCTGTTCCAGATAAAAGTCTTGGAAGGTGACAGGCATTCCTCTTTGCCCCTCCTGGCAGGACTGAGTACAAGCAGAAAAGGGTAGGACCTTGAATTATGTTCAGTGAGGGGGATCATGCACGGGTGGCACAGGGAAATTGTGTTTGCCTGGCACAGTGAAAATAAAGTATTAATAACAATAATAATAGCATACATCGAGGGGCTGTTCTGGGCCAAACACCATGCTCATGCTTTATGTGCCTGCACTCATTCGGTCCCCATCCTGCCTCTGAGAGGAAATCTGAAGGCTGTTAAGGATTCAGGTTGGAATCCCAACTTGTACACTTAACCTCCTGGCTGTATTGCCTGAAGAGTAATGAAAAAGAAATTTGAACTGCTAAAGGAGAGAAAGTGGCCCTATCTTTAGCTTTAGAATCAGAGTGGCAGGGAGGGGAAGCAGGCCCTTCCAAAAGCAGCCTTGACTGATCAGAGCTATCCATTGCCCCAGGCACTGCAGCAGCCCAGATGTACCAGCCAGGCTGGAGAGGAGATGCAGGTGCGGGAGTGAGCAGCTAGTGATGGAGAGAAGCTGCAGTCAGGCAGGAGAGGAAAAGTTTCTGACGATTTGATTCTGAACAGACAGTGAAGTGTATATGCATTTAATTAGCTCATCTGTGAGTGAAAATAGCTATTGTGTTGTTCTCTCTGTTTAAGTCTTCCTTCAGTGAATTTGTTTTACATTCTGCCTTTGTCAAATATTAACAAATTGGTAGGTTGGGGGAAATGGGCCACCTCTTGGCTTTCATTATCTTCTATTCCACCTCTTTGAAAGTCTTGATTTGTGTCTGCCCGAGGGCTTCTGGCAGAGCTAAGAAAAGGGAAACTGACTTTAATGTTCCCCCCAGGCTAGAAAAAAGGGGTGGGGACTCAGGGTACTTCTCTAGTGAGACCTCAGCTTTCTGAGGCTCAGCACTGCCCTGTGGCTAAGAGGACTCCCAAGAAAAGCCCTGGCCTGCAGCAATGGAATGGCTTGACCAGACTCTCCTCCAACATTTAGGGCAGCCCCTAATGGAGTATTGCATGGAATTATAGTGACGTTGTTTAAAGGTCAGTGCCATAACTAATGCAAACAAATGAACACCGTCCTTCCAAATGAGTTTCATTGTTCATTTAAATAAAGGTGCCATTGGTGTGAAGTTCATTAGATTGTGCTGTGGAGCAATTGGAATAATTTGAAATCTTGACTCATTTTTAACCTAGAACTCTATTAACCAGATACATCAGCCATTGTCTTTCTTTTCAAATATCAAATCCACTGTCAAAAGATTAAGATTCCCCTCCACTGAGGATTGTGTTCCTGAATGTGTAGTGAGCCATGAATGCAATTCCAGAATAGAAATTTCAAAATATTTTGATTGAGTATCTCAGCACCAATGGTAAAAGTGACCTCCAAAGGAAACTGTTGTGATGTGGTCTACACTCACACAGAAGTGAATGATTTGGTAGACTTGAAAGAAATCATCTCCTGCCTTTAGCAAAGACACATTTTAGTTTATGTCTAACAACTTGGAGTAATGAATTACACAACAAAGACAACATTAAGCAAAATTATGACTAATTGTTTGGAGCTTTCTTGTTGAACTATTTTTATGAGTTTGCTTTGATACAAACTTTTTCAGGAAGAATTTTGGCATTGGGAACTATATCCTTAAAGATACAACATAGTACTAAAAACGTTCACATGTGCATTCATTCAAATACATTTGTGAAATTACATTTTCCTACATAAATTGGGATAAAGTTCCCCACAGAATGACTTCAATCAGTGAAGAAAGTACAGTCAATTGCTGTGATCCATGAAATCAAGAGTAGTCATTCTGTAGGGACATTCAGAGTCCACATGCCATTGTGGGTGCTCAGAGATACTCTGTAGTCCATTTTCTGTTTAGTTCTGTGCAAATTGCCTAAAATTGTGTGCATATTATTTCAACAAAATGTTAACTCCTTGAGGGTAGAGCATTATCTATGATAGTGTTAAATACCAGAGACAGCCTGATATTTTAAATATAATTAATCATAATAAGCAAAACTGCAAGTTAGTGATCAATCCAAGTAATAAAGGTGAAGTGAAAGGGTTTTTTTTCTCTATTATTATTGTCCTTCTAATTACATATATATATATATATATACACACAATATATGTATACATACACACATAATTGTATTATATATGTATATATAATTTTTTCCTATAGTTCCATGCTATTTGATATAAAATTTTTGGCTTATACTAAGACTTACCCCTGGCAAATTTAACCGAATCAATATTTGCATGATTTAATTTTATCTTAATTGGGTATCTTGAGACTCACTGCAGGGTTTTTTCCCCCCATCTCAGTATGTGCCAATAAGTACTCTTTTCCATTTGCTCTTCTTAAAATTGCATCCACAGGCAAATATTCCAACTGCTCCCCTCTCTCCATTGATACCACACTCAGAGCTAAACTGCGCTATTGCCAGGATTTTACTATCCTCCTACGTAAGCCAACTCACATTAGGGACCTCCAGATGGAGAAATAAGCAAACCTAACACTTCAAATTGTAACACTGAAAGGCCTTTTTAAGAGCATTATGTTTAATGCAATAGAACTTCAAATTGCTACAAAGAAGCCTGTTTCTAATGTAAACCCATTTCTTCTAGAATCTCATATATTTGTATTTGTTAAATGTATTTCATTGATTCAAAAAGTTCTGAACATGTGCAAGATATATAATTTCATTATGTGCTATTTTCTTTATTGAGGCCAGTGTCTACAATAGACCCTCTATTATTAATTACTGAATTGTGGTCACATTAGTAATTCTTTGGAATTAATTGAGATTTGATTTATGATGCATTGTGTGTTCAAGTTTCTGAATATCCCATACAATCTTTAAAAGGGAAACATGCTATTTTTATTATTGGGTATAGTGTTGTGTATGAAAACATAAGATCAAAGTTTTAAATTGCGTGTTTTTAGTTTTTTGTTGGTTGTTTTCACTATTGCTGCTATTGAAGGATTAGTGAGGTTCAGGATCTGAAAGATGATAGAAAAAGAAGAAAGAATCTGATGAGATTTCTGACATATTCTTTATATCCTTACAGATATCCAGCCTGTTTAATATGCTAATTACTAGGGAAAAATTAAAACTACCTTCAACTTTTTTGAGATTGTTGACTTGTCTATTTCTCTTTGCAGTAATGTTAATTTTACAGTCTCTCTCTCTCTCTCTCTCTCTCTCTCTCTCTCTCTCTCTCTCCCCTCCACTCAAAACTGTGTGTCTTTAGAACCAAAACCTGGAAGTGAACACTGTGCTGGAGAAGACAGCCAGGCAAAACCTTCTAACTCTGATTTCAGGAGTAGAAAGTATAGCTCTCAAAGCTGAGAATGTGGCAGAAATCTCATTAGATTCTTTCTTCTTTTTACAACTATCTTTCAGATCCTGAACCTCACTAATCCTTCAATAGCAGCAGCAGTGAAAACAACCAGCAAGAGGAGATTAGAGGAACCCTAAGTCTGATAGAAAAGTAACTTTCACCTCACCAATAGAACTACACTTCCAAGATGGTGCATACAAACTCAAGATTTCTTCTTAATCTCTCTGGCTTCTCACTGTTGTGCTGAAATGGTAAAAGTTTCAGGATTTGGTCAGAAGACCAATAAAAGAAAGTCATAGGAAATTACAAAGTGCCAGAGAAATGGTGAGGATTGAGAAGTTAGAAGAAGTAAGTCCATTCATGAAGTTCTGGACTCATTTCAAAATGTAAATAAATGTATTTGGTGCCAATTGGCATCCAATGACATTGAGAACTAATCTAGAGGAAAACCTCCAACCATGACCCAAAGTGACCTTTTGGTCAGATGGATCTGAATAGCAATGCAAATATTCAAAAACCAACCTGGCCTTGGAACCAAATCCTTTAGAAGGCAATTGAAATTTGCCTAGTGAACCTAATAAGGTCTAGTGACTACTAAATAAGAATATCAATATTCTCCTCTGGATTGAAACTAAACCCAGAGTCTCATAACATAATATTCAGAATGTCCAGGAGGCAACCCTAAATTACTTGGTATACAAAGAATTATGAAACTGCAACTTGCACAAGAAAAGATAATCAAGCGATTGCAAGGATGAATTAACACAATTGTTATAATTATCTGACAAGGTTTTAAAGCAGCCATCTAAAAATACTCCAATGAGTATTCATTTTGAAGGTGAATCAGTAGAAATTATCTAATTGGCAAAACAGAGAAAAATAACATAAGACTGTAGGCACCAACAAGAAGTCTAACATTTTTGCCATTAGAATCGTGGGAGAATGGAGAATGAATGTAGTGCTGTCATAAAATATTTGAAGAAACATTGAGTATTTGCTAATTTTGATAAAAGACATAAATGTACAGATCAAAGAAGCCATAAGAACTGTCCCCTTCAAGGATAAAACCCAAATAATAATTTCAAGACATTATTATTATTATTGTGTAATAATACAATTTCTGAAGGCTAAACAAAAGAAAAATATCTCAAAAGCTGCAAGTCAAAAAGACAACAGCAGCACCTTTTCTATGGGAAACAATCATTTGGATTACTAATGATTTCTCACTAGAAATAAAGAGCTTCAGATAGGGTAAATACTTAGGTAGATTTAATAGGCTCTTCTCCTCTTGAGTTATTTTAAATTGATGCTTAAATGCAAAATATATAACGTTGTGCAATAAGGTTTTCATGTATATAGTTGACCTCACAGAAGTTAAAAGTGGTTACCAGAAGCTAGAGAATATAAGGGGAGGGAGAGATGGGATAAGGTTGGTAAATGTCGGCTAAACTGAATTTAGGAGAAGGAAGTTCTTGTGCACTACACAGTGCAGTAGGGAGACTGGAGATCTCAATTATGTACATCTCAAAAAACTGGAAGAAAGGGTTTTGAATGTTTTTACCATAAGGAAATGATTCATGTTGAGAAGATAGATATGTTTAATCTGATTTAAACATTAAACAATGTATACCTATATCAAAACATCACATGGTACTCTGTTAATCTATAGTTTTTATTTTCCCGTATCTCTTCAATTAATTGAAATTTAAAAATATTTCAAGAACTCCAAGTATATAAACTCTGAAGGAACAACAACAACAACAGAAACCTTTTACTCTAAAGTAAAAGCAATGTACAAAAAAATAAACGTATGTAGACATAATATTAAACTATTTATAACATGAAGGGCAATGTTTTTTACATCCGAGTTAAAATAATAACATTTGATTCTAAATAGACTTTGAAAATCTGTATCTCCATATTTGATATTATATTGGGCATTGAGTCAGGGTGTTTTCTTATTTATGAGCTAATCTTCTGGGTTTTGCTAAGTTGCTGAGGCTGGTCTCAAACTTGCGATCATCCTACCTCAATCTCCCAAGTCATTGGGTTTGGGTTTACAAATGTACATCACTGTACCTGGAGAAAGTATAGTGTGTGTGTGTGTGTGTGTTTTATTTTTATCTTTTATTATTTTGGTGTTGGGGATTAAACCCAAGGGAGTTTAACCTCTGAGCCACTCCCAGCCCTTTTCATTTTTTATTCTGAGACATGGTCTCTCTAAATTGTTGAGGCTGGCTTTGAACTTGCAATCCTCCTGCCTCATTTTCCTGAGCCACTGGGATTACAGGCATGAGCCACAGTGTCTCGTGAGAAAGTGTATAATTTGTTTTCCATAGAACAACCACTAAAAAAATTATACAGAGGTGTATTCAAAATCATTACAGATAAGGTAAAAGTAGAATTATAAAAAATTCAAATAACCCAAATAAATTTGGGGAAAGGGAACAAATGTGTATAATCAGATATAAAATTTAAAAAATGGTATTTGTAAATCCAAATATATCAATAATATGTAAATTGTATAAAGGCTTAATTAAAAGACATCTAAATGGTAATTTAGATTAATTGCTGAGGCTATATTATTCAGGGTTCTCTAGAGAAACACCATCTATACATGTGTATAAACGAAACACAATCATATATGCTATGGAAGAGAAGAGTCTTATTTCAGTTGAGTAAAGGTCATCCCCTCTACTCTGGCCCCCTCTAGTCTTCCTGTCCTACTTCAGGACAAAGATCATAGTCAGCAGTGCTCAGGGATTCAAAGATATAGAGTAGGAATGCTGTAGCCAAAATAGGGAGTCATAGATGGGGAAGAGAATCTTCCCCACCAGAGACACTCATGAAGCCCACAGCCCTCAGATAGACCCACTATGAAATGTTATAGCGAGATTGCAATAAATCAGAGAGTCGATCGTGAAGCAGGTAACAATCTTTCTTCACCAGTCGGCAGGCCAAGGGGCAGGCTGCAAGTTTATACTTGTGGAGCCCCCCTAGGGGTTAGAGCAAATGTTTTATACCACAGGTAAAGCATGTCAGTCCATTCATCATAAGTGGCTGTTGCTAAGATGCAAAACCATAAATCACGAGATCTAAAATCATAAGTGGAAGGAGACGTGGGTCAAAACGACCCTAGTTGAGTACAATTTAAAGAATGGTTACTAACATTTAGACGAACATTAATATTCTATGCATTTAGGGTTCATTGCACAAGTACAATGTATAAGAATAGAAGGAACAATATCGCCATTTTGCATTGCCAATATGCTATGCTAAGCAACTGTTGATAGGTACAGAGGCAGGGTTTTCTCGTGGGAGAAGCATTATCTTACATTGACATGGAGTCTCAGGGTAAAATGAAATCTGTTTGGTCATTGCCCAGATAGCCTGGGCCATAACACTCTATTTAAACACAAGATTACAGAATGCTTTCCTTCCCCACACCTATCACCTCAACAATAAGTCTCTAGAGGAGTAGCTGTGGATGATTGCTAAAAGAGCTATAGGACACACACTCTTTGGAGGAGTAATTTAGGAAGGTCCTAAGTCAGAGGACAATAGAAAATTTGGAAAACAAAAACAAGGGCACTACAAAAAATTGAAGACTAGCACCTTCAGCTACAGCAAATATTTACAAATATGTAATATTGCCTGCATCATAGCCTGTTATCATTAATCCTCCCTCTAAGGGCCTGTTGACTTAATCTCCTACTATCCAATACAACACACTGTTTTTAACCAAAAAATTACAAGAAGTCCCCTAAGAAAAAAACAGCAGCAACAACAACAGTCTAAGAAAATAAAGCAGTCATCTGGATAAGACTGAGGTATGACAGAGAGGTTGGGATCATCAGACAAAGAATTTAAAATAGTAACATGTTCAAGTCTCTAATAGGAAAAAAAAAAAAAACATGTAAGAAATGGATAATATAAGCAATGAAAAGTCTAAGAAAGAACCAAAAGGAAAGTTTAGAAATGAAAATACAGTGACATAAATGAAAAATGCTTTTAATGGATTCATTATAGACTTGACACAGCCAAGAGAAGAAGCAGTGAACTCAAAGGGAGGTACAGACTTAAACGCAAAGAAAAACAAACAAACAAACAAAAACCAAAAACCAAAGCAGAAAACTGTGAGATGCTTGTAAAAGGATCACTATATGCATAACTAGAATGTCAGAAGAAGAAAGAGAATGGAGTGGGAAAAATGTGTGCAGTAATAATGGCCATGAGATTTCCAAAATTAATGGCAGACAGGAAACAACAAATCCAGTAACCTCAGTGAACATCAGACAGGATAAATACCAAATAAAACACACCTGGGCATATTTATATTCAAATTGCAGGAAGCCAAAGACAAAAGAAAATATTACAGTGATGGTTATACAACTCTATTATCTTTAAATTGTCCAATTAAAATGGGTGAATTTTATGATATGCAAGTAATACTTCAATAAAGCTGTTTAGAAAAATGAGTCAGTGTTTCGGAGAAGTATTAAAAGCAAGTGTTGGTGTCAAGGTAGTAAAACAACATTTATCTATATCAGGGGATCATTTGATATTTTTCCTAAGCAATCAAGACTCCTAGGAGTTGAATTAAAAATAGAAGCCAAGTCCCCGTGGGGCTCTGCGATAGGTGGCTTACTGAGCTGAAATCCTCAGCATTGCTTTTCTTTGAAGGTTTGGCAACCTCTTTGACCTGGATGAGGCAATGTGTAATCAATCAGCGTGCTATCTGTTGGTGTCGGACAGCCCAACTTTGAATCTGATTGTGTTCCCACTCTATGTTTTCCCTCATTTAAAATTTACTCATGCATTTAACATTTTTCTACCTGTCTTTTTTTCTTTCTTTGTTACAACTTTTTAAAAAGATAAGAGCAAGCTTCCCTATGATGGCACAGGTTAGATGCAAAGAAAGCTAGATACCACCAGAAAGATAGGCCTTGATGGGAATCATCTTTCTGTTTAAAATGTGTATGCATTTTCCCCCTGTTTTTAATCAGTGTTTTCTCCTCTCTTCAAGAGGGAGGAAAAGAAAGAAAGAAAGAAAGAAAGAAAGAAAGAAAGGAAGGAAGGAAGGAAGGAAGGAAGGAAGGAAGGAAGGAAGGAAGGAAGGAAGGAAAAACACAGCCTTCAGAGAGGAATAGCTTCACTGACATTTTAACTCAGATGCAATGCTTATCTGCTTTTCTCCAAAGGTTTCTCATTGGGTTTATCTGTCTTATCCTTTTAACAGTTTCTGATCTGATTATTGTTATTTGTATAGCCCTGAAGCTTTTTAGTCTCCAAGGGTGGAGATCTATTATAAGGGCTTATTGCTAGAAAAGAACATGATTTTCAAACAGACTTTTGTCCTCCACGGGTAATCAGCACACAAATGCATCCTGCCTCTTCCCCTTTTTACCTTTGTTGCCACTGGGGAAGTTTCATACAGTCATATGCTCTCTCATTTAGTAATTAGCTAGGACAATTTCATTAGGAAAAAAAGATAGTGAGAGAGGATAGAATACTGCTTTAGGAAGGAGAAAAATCTATTCCAAGGTTTAGGCTCCAAATCATTCCAAACATTTTCACATGGCAAAAGTACTCTGAAGCTCCTGGGGGTTGGTTGGCTTGGAAAGAGTCATATCCATGCAACAAGGGCAAGTTATGCAGGAAAGATGAACTAAAATGACTTCATTGAAATTGATTCACCCCATCCAGACAAAAGGGGCAAAGGGCAAAATGAATCCTATGAAACTGGTTTGGTAAATTCTTCTTTAGGGATTGGAGAACCTTGCTCCTATTGGTTGATCCATAAGCTCACTAGCTCTGTGTCTATTGGCCTGCTCAGAATAAACCCAATTTCACTGCTGTGATCAAAAAAGGAATGTGGGTGTAAGATTTTCTCTTTTTTTAATATTTATTTTTCAATTGTAGTTGGACACAATACATTTATTTATTTATTTATTTATTTATTTATTTATTTAATGTGGTGCTGACAATTGAACCCAGAGCCTCACATGTGCTTGGTGAGTGCTTTACTGCTGAGCCACAGCCCCAACCCAAGATTTTCTTCTTCCTTGTCGGAACAAAGAAGGAAAAAGAAATGAGATGGACAGTGTAGTGGGTTCAATCAAAAAATTGTACTTATCAAGAGAAAAGTTTCTTCAAGGAGAAAAGGAAGAACTATAAATTTCCTTAGTGGATTCAGTAGCATTGATGTGTGACAAAACAAACTGTCCCCAAGCTGTGAGGAGCTTGATGGACTGATGTATCTCCCTCTTTGGAATCACTGTGTGTCTCTTTCCAATGGTATAGGCGTTAACTAAGATGAAAGATTTTAGGAATGCCCTGGACCTACAGCTGTGAGGCCAAAATTTTGTACTTTCTCTAAAAAGTGCAATTTTATTGTACTTTTTTTTTTAATATTTATTTTTTAGTTTTCGGCGGACACAACATCTTTGTATGTGGTGCTAAGGATCGAACCCGGGCCACACGCATGCCAGGGGAGCACACTACCGCTTGAGCCACATCCCCAGCCCCTTTATTGTACTTTTTAAAAGCAAATTGTTTCATTATATAATCCATAGATTTGCTTTAATAAGGTTTTGCTGTTAGACAATTTTGGCGAAGCAGACTTAAAAAATGTAATATAGGCAAATACCCTAGCATCAAGTACACAGGGTAGGGGGACATTAACAGAACACAAAACAAAACAGTATCTGGCTTAGACATAATTTCAGAGAGGATTATGTAGAACAATTTTATTTGGGCTATAATTGTTAATAATTTCAAAGTGCAATTTCTAACTGTGTTACTTGGGGCAAATTACATAGTCTCCTTTGGGACTGAATTTCTTTTTTAGAGTAGATGTAATAATTTCTAACTTTCTTTCTTTCTTTTTTATTTTTTTGGTAGGGATACAGAGCATGATACTTGGCATAAATTATAGTCTGTATTTGTAACTTAGTTTATTGGAAACCTAGAAATATTTTTCTACTGCTTTAAAATTATTATAAGATAAAGGCATGATACACAAAGACAAAATATTGATAAAATCATTACAGGACACTTTGAGAGTTAATAGATAGCTTGCATACTTTAAATTTAGCAGAGCTTGAGCCTGGGCAGAGCCCAAGTGTACTGTCACATGAAGATGGGTAATTAGATAAGAAAACATTTGGCCAGGTTATTTTACTACCTGTTGGTGGAAAAACTACAACTGCTTCATCTGTTGCATCCAACCATATTGACAAACTCTTACTTTTCAAGATGACCATATTTTATAATCCTGGTTTAGTTTGTTCCAATCAAAGACACAAGTCCCTTGAAGAATATGTGTCTTAAAAACAAAACAAAACAAAACACACAGGCATACCAACCACAGGTGACTGTGTTTATGACTATCACTAGGAGGACCCATACAGCATTCTCAGCTCATCAAATGGTAAAGAGTGAAAGATGTCAGACAATGAAGGCTTAGGACCGATTGTGCAAGTTTTGAGGATAGCAACAGAGAATAGTTCCGTGTCCTTGAGTAGCTCTTCTTTTTCCTTATGAAATGAGTACAAATTGTCCAAATCCTCAAATGGCTTAGTATAGCAGACCTAGAAACCAGCCTGCAGACACTTTCAGCTTATCTACCCCCAATTTTTTCATCATGTTGTGCTTCTGTGTACCAAACGCTGAAGAGTAGATTCTCGTAATACACTCATATTGTTCATTCTTGCTCTTTTCCAACATTCCAGGCACAGGATATCAGGCTAGCTAGTTCCGTCTGACTTTCTCACTAGGGGATGTCATAATTTGTCCCCCCATATTGCAGAATATTACCTCATATGCTTTTGTTGCTTCAGAGAATCTTTTAGATATCCTTTGAATGCCAAAAACAAAAAACAAAAGAAAATCATTGGATATTTTTGTTCTTTCACCAGAGACATCCCAGACAATCAAATTGGTTTTCAATATCCCAGAATGACGTTACGTGTGCGTTCCATAAACTAGGCACACTTAATGCTTTTTGGGAAAATAATTAGTGGGTTATATATACTGTTGTTTTTCTCTTTTATACCTTTGTAACAATGGATTCTAGATTTTGCTCTTAGCAGTAAGTTGTTAACGAAACTATTTCTTACAAAGCATGACTGTTCTTTCTCTGACATTTTCACATCACCTACTCTCTTTCTTAAGGTCATCAGTCTGTCTTATGATGACCAAACATTAAAGTATTATTTGTGATACTCAGTGATCTCTGATGATAGTGAGAAGTCAAGAGTCTTATAAAACCCCACTATGACTCAGTTCTGTCAAGATGCAGTAATAATTAGGACAAGCTTGCTTTTTAAATTAGAACCAAACTCCCATAGCAGGTAGCAGTCAATAGTCCAGAGATACGATGGGTTTCACAGAGACCAAGGAGAAAATTAATTACAAGTTCTCCTGAACAAACTGCTAAAGCACATTTATTTCAGAGAACCAAAAAAAAAATTTCTATTAAAGGATGCGGAAGATAAATAAGATAAGAGGATTGGAAAACATCCACTAGATTAGCTAATTTCTTCTGTTTTCTGGCTTTCATTGAACTGTGAGATTCTTTTTGTATCCCCAGTGCTTCATAAAGCCTGGGATACAGAGGCTCCATAAGACTGTTGAGCAAATGAGAGATTCCCTTAAACTTAAAAGAGTATAGTGCTGAGGTTTTAAAATAATGTTATACTTATGTGTCTATCTTTAATCATCCAGGTAGGCACGTCGATGTGTATGTTTCTGAAGACTATGAATACAGCAATTCCTTTAGTTAAAAAATATCTGTGTACTATCAATGCTAAATGTATGGGCTATAGAAATAAAATGGTAGAATGTTCAGCCTTCAAAAAGTAGGTAACTGATCTCTTCCTTTTTAAAAAAAAATTATAATTCACTAAATTTTAGAGGTGGATTACCAGATAAAATACACAACTCTTGGTTCAGTTTGAATTGTACACAAACTATGAATAATATGGTTTCTGAAATTCAAACTGAACCAGGCATTCTGTAGTGCATGAGACAGAGAGAGAGAGAGAGAGAGAGAGAGAGAGAGAGAGAGAGAGAGAGAGAGAGAGAGACTATGCACATGCACTAAATCTGCAAGTCCACTCTTCAGAACACTTTTTACATAGAAGAATTGTCCAGATTGGTTTCCCCTTTTGCATCTTGCAACGTGAAGATGGAACATGTTGTGAAATGCTTTTGCATTGGACATTAAGTAGGGGCTCAGAATAGCATCAGAGAGGAGAGAAAGGCCTTTGGATCATAATAATACTTAACTACAAAAACTATTTGTTCAAAACGTGGGAACAGAAGTATATTTATTCGTTGGTCATTGGTTGGAGCAGGACACTTTGTTTTCAAACTTTAAGTTCATGCAAGAAAGCTCTGCATTCTAGGAGTGCTAAGGCTCTCCATAAGTTCTCCATGAACCAGTTTCTTCATGACAAATGAGGACAAGTAGAATGCTACCTCACCAAGTAGTTTGGAATCATGCTTGTAACTAGTATGTAATAGGTGCAGTCTTTGTATTAGATTTCCTCTTATAAACTATTATTTTAAGGTGAAACAAATGAATTCTTCTTATACATATGCCTTTGTCCCAAGAGCTGGAAAAGCAGTCCCTTGCAAATAGGAGCTAACTTGGCCATTGCAGCTCTGCCTTCTCCTATTGAGAGAGACAACCTCACAGCACACTAAGATCAGACCAAGCCTCTCTGTCACTAGGATGATCAAGACAAAAACAAGCTTACCCCATAACCATTTCTTAATGTAGAATAAAAACATGACTATTAACCAGACATCAGAAATGGCCCAACACTACCCTCCATGGATAATTTGAATGACTGTTTATTTCCTGTTTACAAATTGCAGCTTCAGCCTCTCTCCAGTTTTCTCCTAGAAAAAACCTCATGAGTGGTCAATTGTGATATTCAGCCCACAATGCAGAGGAAAGAGCTCCGTCCTTGGAGTCTCCCTCAAATCACATACAAGAGCCCCAATCTTTTTTAAAAAAATCATTGTTTGGGTACTTAATAGGTATATAAACAATGAGCTTCATTGTGGCATAGCCACACAAGCACATAACGTTAATTTGATCAATTTCATTCCCCAGTACCTTTCCTTCCTCTCCTTCTACCCCCTGATTCCTTTCCTCAATCATAATGATGTCCCTTTTATTTTCATGAGATACTTTCCCCCCTTTTCTCTTTCTAGCTTCAACCTATGACAAATACATACAACCCTAGACTTTCTGAGTCTGGCTTATTTTGCTTAACATGATGCTCTCCTGTTCCATCTATTTTCCTGCAAAGGCCATTGCTTTATTCTTCTTTATGAGCCCCAATCTTACCATCTTACTGAGGTATCATTTGCTACTTTCCCCACCTCTCATGTCTTTGTTTCAGTGAGTTAGAAACAGAGCTTTTTGACTACAGGTGTGTTCCTGGTGGTCTTTGGCTGGAGAATGTCAGTAGTACCTCTCATTAGCACCTTTTCTCTCCATTCCTTCATGTCTTCAGAATTCAGTGTTTTCCTGTGTTTTGTTCACTTTTCATAGCTAAACTGTATGTATGTATGTATGTATGTATGTACGTAGGTAGGTATAATAAAAATACCAGTGAAAAAATCATTGTTAAATATTTAAGTAAATAAACTAAAATACCAGATTCTGGTGCCTACAGGGAAGTTAGTTCAGGACCTGGTCAATTTCCAAGTTTTCTCTATTTTGATAAACAGTCTTTTAAGTCTTTGGTAAAAAAATCTTTTTATTTACTTTTTTTCACATGTTTTTTTCTGTTTTCTGCAGAAAAGAACCAAATCTCATGCTATTGTGAGCTACACATTGACATTTCAGTTAATGACAGACCACATATATGACAGAGGTCCCTAAGATTACACTGGAGCTAAAAAATTTCTGTTGCCTATAAATGTCATAGTTGTCCTTATGTCCTAGTGCAATATCTTACTCATGTGTTTGTGGTGTAAACAGACCTACTGTGCTGTCACTCATATACAAGTACAGCACATATAATTATGTATAGTACATAATAATAATGATGATAAACTATGATGTTTCTGGTTTATCTATTTACTTTTATTATCATTTTATAGTATATTTCTTCTACTTATAAAAAATAAGTTTACAGTGCAACAATATGCCCTTTTTCTTCAGCATCAGCTGCATATATCTCTGTTTACCACATCTCTTGATTGCCTCAAGAGGCTATGTCAGTTGATTGACCTTCATCATTCAGATCTGTGTAGATTTACTCTACGGTGTTTGCACAATGACCAAACCAACCAACAATGCATTTCTCAAAACATTTCCCCATCATCAAGTGACACATGACTGTAATGTTGAAGAGAAAAGATTGTAGATAACAATACTTCTTGCTCTAGTTTTTCTGGAATGTAATTTCAGAGAACAGTCCTGATTGGAATCTACCCTAGAGAGCACATCCATTTCCGGGCTAACCTTAGTGGTATGGATTCTGTCTGCTATGGACAGCAACTCTGGAACATAAACAAACCTGGATTCTTGGTGTCCCACATCCTTCTGATTACCTCTTCTGTAGCTGAGAACCAAAATATTTCCCTTTCTTGTGTTTTTATTAGTTTATTTATTTACTTATTTATTTTGAAGTAATAAACCTTTATTATTTCAGCTCCAAGTTTGGCAGCATCAAACCCAGCCTGACAATCCCTGTAATTTGTAGCTTTAGAAGGTGTTGGATATAGGAAATACCAGATCCTTTTTTTTTTTTTCTTCAAATTACACACATGCAAGTATATAGAGAGAATTAGAATGGAGGACTGAAAAGAGTGTATGAATATTTATATGCTTTAAACTCCCAGGTGGTTCATATTTGACCCAATTCCCAATTCCCTGGGAACCATTCCTGAGATATGATGTTGCCTCCTGATTAAAATGGAATCAAGTGCCTTAAAGAAACCAAATTTAGGATGAACTTATGATCTGCTATTTAACATTATTTGTTGCCCAAACCCTTACTTAACAAATTTAGAACAGAACTGTGCACCAACCTGAGCTGATCTAATTGCTTGTTCTGCTGTCTGCAGTTCTGGGGCACGTGCAGTACCAAGGCTTAGCCCTGAATAGTAGTAACAGATCTCACTGAAAATCTAATTTAAGGAACAGCAATAGTGATACACCAGTTAAGGTTGCTGAGGCCAGGGAAAGCTAACCTCTATTTTTTCATTCCCTAATAATTTTCTCAGAAAAATACCTCTGGCTATATAATCTATCTTGCTTAGTTTGGGCTCAAAAGTGAATTTGAGAGAAAAAGACTTCAGTGAAATTCTGTAAGTTTTAAGTTATGATACAACCATCAGTGGAGTGTCCTGTACTTTAGAATATAACAGCAGAATGTGTATCTGAACATACCACTGAGTGTATATGACTTGGTGTCAGCCCTGAAAAATGACATCAAGTCACATTGTGAGTGTCAAGTTTAGGTGGGCATTCTAATGTGGATCATGATGAAAGATTAATGAAGCTGTACCCATCTATTTCTTGGCTACTGGATTTCTCAAAACATGAAATAGACATGACCTAATGAATCTTTCCTTCTGCACTGAAAAATAGATGAATAGCATATATTTCCTCCTTATTTTAATCATGATGTCTTCAATACTGAGGCCACAGTAATTTATTGAAGAGGACAGTATGATCATTGTAAAGTCCAGCAGTTCAGCCTGATATTTTCCCAATTAGAAAGAAGGCCCACTTTCCATATATATATATATGTATGTCACAGAATCACAACTTAGGCTTTAGGGTTGGTTAGCCTGTGAGCTACTCAGAGGAAAGATGCTAGTCTTTGAGCTCAGATACCTGTTTCCATACTTTCAGACACTACATAGAACCATACATACAAATAAAACCAAACAAATAAACAACAACAACAAAAAGACACACCCTTGACTTGCCATTATCTACTCTGATTCGGAGAAGAAGACCTAGAGATTCTTTTCACTTCTTAGGTTACACTAAAATGAATTTGCAAATCACTGGAGTGAAGTTCGGAGACTAGAATGTGGAAGGGTCAGTTCTGAAGTGCTCACCAGTAAAGTTTCAAGTAACTGGTGGATTAAAATTATTCTTCAATTACAAAAAGAACAGTTAATTATATTTCTCCTGTGTGTTTTATTTTTCGTGTGTATGTGTATCAGTTAAGACTTATGATTGTTCTTTTAAGCATCTGCTTTTCAAAAAGACAATAATACTTACCATGTAGTAGATTTTATACTTACCATGTAGTCATCTTTACCAGTCTTTATTTTTTTCTGTGTACATATAAGGTATATAACATGATTTTTTTTGTTGTTGTTTCTTTGTTCATTTTTTAGTATTGGGGATTGAACTCAGGAAGGCTTCCCATATGCCAGGCAAGTGGTCTAACAGTGAGTAAATCACCAGCCTGTTTTCATTTTGAGACAGGGTCTTGATAAGTTGCTGAGGCTGGCCTGAACTTGCCATCTTCCTGTCTCAGCCTCCTGAGTAGCTGGGATTACACTGGTATACCACCATGCCTGGCTTAATATAATGTTTTAATATACTTACACACAGTGAAATGGTTATCACAGCTAAGCAAAATTAATATGTCCATCATTTCATGCAGTTACTCTTTTGTGTGTGCAAGAACACCTAAAATTCTTTTTGTCAGCCAATTTCAGTATAAAATATTATAACTACAGTCCTTATGTTGTACATTAAGTCTGTACATGGATTTATCTCAGGTATCTGTAATTTTGTGCCTTTTTACTGACTACTCACTATTTCCTCTCCACACCTCCACACACAGTAACCATTATCTAAATGTTTCTATGTATTTGACTTAAAAATTTTTGTTTTTTGACTGCCTCAAAAAACAAGATTATGTAAAAAATTTCTTTCTATGTCAGCTTATCCTCCAGTTCCATCCTTGTTGTCAAAAGTTCAAGACATCAAAGACTTCATATGCACATATCTGCATATGCGTACGTACATGCAACAACTTCTTTATCCACCATTTATTGAAAAAAGTCTTAGGTTGTAGATTTTGGCTACTGTAATAAAACCACAAAGATCATGGAAATGCAGATATTTCTGCCGTCCTACAAGATGCTAATTTCCTTTCCTTTGGATATATACTCAACCAAGGGATTGCTCAATCATATGATGAATTTGTTTTTAATTTTTTGAGGAACCTCTGTACTGATTTAAATAATGGCTACAAAAATTTACATTTCTGTCAACAGAACCCAAGGGTTCCCTTTTTTCCACATCCTCAACAACACATTATCTTGTCTTTTTCATACTAGCCATTCTGACAGGTGTGAGGTAATAACTCACTGTGGTTTTAATTTGTATTTCCCCGACTATAAGTGATATTGTATACCTGTTGGCAATTTTTATCTCTGCTTTAGAAAATGTCTGTTCAGAATTTTACCCATTTTAAAATTGGATTGTTTGCCTGAGCTTTTAGTATGGTACACTGTCCAAACCAATGTCCTTGATTTTTTTCCATGTGTTTTTTTCCAGTAACTTTACCATCCAGATGTTATGTTTCGGCCTTTAATCTATTTTGAGTTGATAGTTGATTTTTTGCATATGCTATAAGGTTCCAATTTCTCTCTCTCTTTTTTCTTTTGGTACTGGGCATTGAATTCAGGGGCACTCAATCACTGAGCCAAAACCCCAGCCCTATTTTGTATTTTATTTACAGACAGGGTCTCACTGAGTTACTTAGCACTTTGCTTTGCTGAGGCTGGCTTTGAACTCATGATTCTCCTGTCTCAGCCTCCTGACTTGGATTACAGGCATGCTTCACTGGGTGCGCTCCAATTTCATTCTTTTTGCATGTGGATATTCAGTTTTTCTAACACCATTTATTGAAGAGAATATCCTTTCCTCTTGGATATTTTAACAATATTAATTCTTCTACTCCAAGAACATAGGATATCTTCTTCATTTCCTTTTATTAATGTTTCATAGCTTTCAGTGAAATAGTAATTAAAAGTCTCCAACAAAGAAAAGCCTGGGGCAAGATGGCTTCATGGTGAATTCTACCAGACATCCAAAGAATTAATGCCACTCTGTTGTTGTAAACTTTTCCAATGAATAGAATGAATAGAGGGAATAATTTCAAATTTATTTTATGATCTTAGTATATCCTGATATCAAAGCCAAAGACAACACAAGAAGGTAAGCCAATGGGTCTGATGAACATCGAGGCAAAAATCCTGAATACATGACTTGAAAACTGAACAGAAGAATATATCACAATATTATAAATCATAACCAATTGGAATTTATCTCTAGGATGAAAAATTGATTTAAAACACACAAATCAATCAATATGGTACATCACATGAACAACATGAAAAACAAAATTAAAAGGACATGATTTTGAGAAAGAGATAGGTATGACATGCACATAACTTTTAGACTTACAAAATTTTTTTTATAACTTAGATCGAACCCAGTGCCTCACACATGCTAGATAAGTGCTTTACCATGGAGCCACAATCCCAATCCAACTTTTATTCTTAATGGTATATTCTTATCATCACTTTTTAATTGTTATTTTTGTTCATCCCTTATTGTCATTTGTTTATAAATTAAACTTTATCATAGGTATGTATGTATAAGTAAACATAGTAGCTGGGTGCAGGGTGTGCACCAGTAACCCCAGCTACTTGGAAGGCTAAGGCAGGAGGATCCTGGGTTCAAGGTCAGCCTGGCAACATAGTGAGAGCTTGTTTCAAACCAAATTCAACCAACCAACCAATGAAATCAAACCAAACAAAACCCCCTGTATATTTAGGATTTGGTAATTTCTGAGGTGTTAGGCATCCTTATACCTAATGAATAAGGAGCTATTATATGTTAGAATTCGACTAGAGGGATTATAATGAAATTTGTCATGTGTGAATTTTTTTCTTCTAATTTCACTTCATAAAACTCTAGAAAATTATGCTTACTCATAGCACAAATTATATGCTAATTTATCAGATGCAAAGGATGGCCCTAGAATTGAGTGATTTTGTGAAATTACTGAAGAAATGCTAGCTCATTTTGTGGTCTAGAGACCCTTCAAGATTAGCTGGGATTAAGAGACAGCAGGGGTATTGTCGCCTGCTATTGCTGCTGGTGGACGGATTTAAAAGGAAGCGCTCTCTCTCTCTCTCTCTCTCTGTGAAAAGGCAGGAGAGAAAGGCTACACAGCTCAAGATGACAGAGAGCGGGACTCTCAGGAGCAATCTGGTGATGGCACTTATTTCCCACTCTTCCTTATGTCTGCAATAGTCTTCGTACAAGTGAATTCTACGAAAAAAAAAAAAAAAATCCCAACAGTTGTTATTTCTGAAAAAATCATTTGGTTAAAAAATGCTTTTTTTTGCACACTTATTATATATTATTATTACGGGACCCTTTTGATATTTGGTTACTTAGTTTTTCGTTTTTTTTTCGGTTTCTATCACTAAACTAGCTCCTAATAATTCTAAACATAAGACTTGACTTTATCTTGATGTCCAATATAGTGTCTGAAATCTTGGGAACCCTAAAAGATGCTAATTTAGAAAAATGAATAAAATGTCATCCCTTAACATTACTATGGTGTTGGCTCTGCTCCTACTTAAAATGAATTCAGTTAATATATTTGAGAAAAGTATGCAGTGAGCACTGTGGGAGGAGACAGTGAAAGGAGAAAAAAAGCCAGACGCAGTGCTGAACATTTGTAATCCCAGCAACTTGGGAGGCTGAGGCAGGAGGATGGCAAGTTTGAGGCCAGTCTCAGCAACTTAGCAGGACCGTGTCTCAAAATAAGAAAGCAAAAAGGATCAGGGATGTAGCTCAGGATAGATGCCCTGATACTATAAATATAAAAAAAAAATTTTAAAAGAACATTAGCCTTATATTCCACAGTTATATGATAAAGAAAAGGAAAAAATAAAATTTTCTGATTTCTGCTTGGAAGATTTCATGGAGAATAAACCACTTCCTCAATCTAATTTCATAAGTCTTTACAGAAGCCAATAACATGCCAGGCTCTGTGCCTGTTCAGGGACAGAGATGGTTAATCAAGCTTCCTACAAGGGTCTCATAGTCTAATTAGGAAACAGATAAATAAGTAAGCAAGCCAGTAGTCATGAATGGAGGCAGAGAAGAACAGGACTCACTGTCAGGAACCACATGTAGATTAATATTCTTGGACTGTAAACTGACACAAGAAGAAAATATTGGAAGCTTATGTATAGGCAGAGGAAAAGGACCTTACATGACACATATAAAGAACAAGGATTTTAGCAGTAGAGTGCTGGGCTTTACCATTAGGATGGGCCATTTCTAGCTTTAGAATTGATTTCAAAATAGTTAATTCATACGCCTATCATAAGACAATGTTACGTAAGATATGTTGTAACTGTTTCTCTTGCTATCAATTTCTAAAGGTAATCAGTGTATCTTGTTTACCCCACTTTGTCCACAGGAGGCATCCTGTAAATGCTGTTTGAACTTGTTTATCAACTTGAATTATTTGGGAGTAAAAATAATATTTAAGGCAGGACAACTACTTCCAAAACAGTGGTTTTAAAACAAGCAGATATTTGTCGTATTCAAACATGCTTTCTCCTTGAAACCAGTTTTTGCTGCAGATACAACCTTAATTGCAAACATAATTGCTTCCTATAATCCCAGAACTAGTCCTGAATAAAAATTAGTATGAGCAATAAACAATGAATAATTTCCTATTTTTATGGGAGATTTGTTGGCATCTTTATACATCATCCAGGACTAAAGACACTCCAATCCCTTTAACCATTGTAGGGTTTTTTTGTTTTAAATTGGGAATTCTAATATCTGAACAGTATCAGGAAACCTGAACAATACAGCTTCCTTTCTTGTGGTTTAAAAACTCTTACTTTAAACAGTCATGATTCAGGCTGTTAAAGATCAGGACAGGGCTGATACTCCATTTGAAATTGCGTCTCCCAGGTTATCTGGAATGCTCAAACCGTAATCCAGCCATGGATTTTGCTGTTGGTTTGCTCCTTAGTTTCCCAGGAAATGAGTGCAGCAGAAGCACAACAGATGGACACAAAATCTTTATATTTTCCTGAGTCCATCCTGAGAATCCAAAGCCAGTCCCCTACCCTGCTGAGCTGTTACCACAGAGGCGCAGTACAAACGACTATTTTATTATAAGCAGACGTGAGAAACACAGTTCGTGCCTTCATTTTTCTAGACTCTTCCCTGGTCCCACTCTGATTTCTGAGCAAGGCAGGGCTTCTACTCTCTTAGCTACATGGAAGAGAAGAAACAAGAGAACAGAAGGCCATATGAGGAGAGCAGTTTTGCAGGGGTTATCCCAGCCTTGTGCTATTGATAGTTTATTATCAAACATCTATGGTAAACCAAGCACACAGCCTTCTGGTGGACTGCAAAGAACCCTTGATTTACCCATCGATAGGAAGGAATGTGCACACTCAAATCAGCTGAGAATCTGTGTCAGAGCTGGAAGGGACTTTTGAAACAGTTTAGAACAGTGTTTTCCAGGATTGGTTTTGTCCTGAGCTCCCTGAAGAAAATAGCACTCCACTCCCTTGGTATCATCCAAGGAGAGTAGTGAGGGATTCTTCGCAGGAAAGTCCAGGGGTGGGAAGCTTGTGGTATCTTGACAGGGCCTTGGGGCGTGTGCAATTTGAAAGAACCATCCACTACCAATGCTAAGCATGGAACTCTTCACACTGCCTGGCACAGAAGTGACTGGGGTGGGAGGATATGAGTGAATTACTGTTTTTAGTTCTCTCCATTTAGAGATGAGGAACCTGAGGCTCAGAAAACTTAAGACTCTTGTTCCCTTCCTCCAGCTACTCAGTGACTGAGTCAGACCTAAAACTATAAATCTTACCTTCTTTTTCAATGTTTTTATCACAATACACTGCCTCTTCTTTAAATCTAAATTTTGTGTAGAGTTTTTCTATACATAGTTCAAAAGAGAAAGAAAGTAAGAAGGAAGCAGGAAAAAACAGGAGGGAAGGAAGAAAGGAAGAAAAACCATGACCAAATACAAGGGAACAAATACAGATGGCATGATCCAGAGTAGCTTGAAAGCAGAATTCAACTTGAATAATATTTGAATGCAGTGATGAGACTTTCAAGAGAAAGATTGGAGGGTTGGTAGACCAACACTCAAAATAGAATTACTTGGGAAAATCTCAATCTCACACTGACTTTGCTGCAAGAATGGCTTGTACTGGAGCAGGTTCTCATTTTTGTCAACGTGTTTGCCCCCTAGGAATTCTTTCTCCAAAATGGTGACAGTTCAACAGCGCACCAAGGCCCAGCACCCATCAAATCCTCAGAACGTTGGAATTCCAAGGCCAGAGCTTCGTCCCCACCAACCCCACCCCCTTAGAGTCTTATTCCTGTCAAAATATGATCAAACTCCAGGGGAAGCATGCCAGAGGGGTTTGGATGGGGCCTAATGATGGGCTGTGGGTGGGGAAGCTCCCTCAGAAGGTGGGAAGACTGTGTAGTTCCACAGGGTTTATGCACTGAAGCCAAATGTGACATCAAGGGCATTTCTGCTTAACTTTGAGCCTGCTCAAAAGAAGTCCTGGCTTCTCATTTCCTTTTTCAAAAACTATACAGGGACTGAAAAACAATTGAGGTGAAAATGCTTGAAACACTGTTTGAGGGCACAAATAATGCATGCCTCCTAGATTAAACTTGTTCTTGAGTTAATTCAGTTGGTTCTAAGCCTGTCCCAACAACCCATTATGATGACTGTTTTTTCAGTACTATGTTCTTAGGGTGGTTGGGGAGACCACGTCCATCTGGCATCTCCTTGGCTCTGCTGGTGAAAGATTTCCCCTCTCATTTGAAGAACTGCTCTCCCTCCATCTGGGTGATTTGGTGGACTCCCATAGAGTCCAGACTTAACAATACTCCCTTCCTCTACCCTGTCCCCAGTGCTTTTCCCCAACTCTCCAAATTTACCCCAGGAATGTACTCATGTCCCAAGCTGGGGCTGATGGATTCTCTCCCAATTGCATGAATTTTGTATAGGAGGGCATAAGGCAATGGAAACCAAACAGTTCTCATGCTGGAAGTCTAGGGGGTGGTCTGTATTTCTGCTGATGAAGTCTCTAGTACCACCCTGGAACTTGGCCCTCCAAAGTCAATTGCTCCTCTTCTTCTTCTTCTTCTTTTTTTAATATATTTTATTTGGACACAATACCTATTTTTTATTAATTTGTTCTTATGTGGTGCTGAGGATCGAACCCAGGGCCTCACATGTGCTAGGCAAGCACTCTTCCGCTGAGCCACAGCCCCAGTCCCTGTTCTTCTTCTTTTGACACTTTGTGTCCCTATGAATTATGATAAAATTCTCTCCTGGTTTAAGAATGTTGCTGGCTAATTCTTTCATCTCTGATATGGTGAATTGGCAAATGTATTTCCAGTTAGGACACTTAAATCCAAAGTGATTGTTGGAAAAAAAGTTAAGTATTATTAATAAATCAATAAGTGGGAAATATAATTTCATCCTTTATGGAACAGCATGCTGACCTGGCTGTGTTGGACAAGACCCATTTAAACAGATAAGATTGCAGAAAGTCTGAATTTAAGCAATTTTGATGACTTCTGTTTGCACTCAGAAAAGATTCACTAGATGGATATTTCTGATAATGGAAATGGCCATGATCCTGATAGAGATAAAAGACCACAACACCTAACTGAAGTGATTTTATTCTTTTCACCCTCCTTCACCTTTCTCTTAAAACACTAAAGATGTGTTCTGGCAAAACTCTACTTAAGGATGAGCACTGCTGAGAACTCATAGAAAATTTGTTGGACAGCCATCCTAATTCCTCTAATTCTTTTTTTTTTTTTTTGTAAAAGGAATTGCATATTTAGCTGAATAAATAAAATATGATTATTCAATGTCTCCTGCCCAATTTTTCTTTCATGAGATAACAATTATTTTCATTCATTTCCCAAAGTCTCTATCATTAAAAAGAAGAATAAACTGCAGATTGAATCTTGTAAAGAGGCATCTTCAGCGCACACAAGAAAATGGAATAATTTCACTTTTCTGAGAACTATTGTGCTGTCTCCAGAGTGAGTTTTACTTTATTATAAATATCATTTCAGTTCAATGGAAGTTAGGTAAAAGCAAGTGACACTATTGTGTTTAGAAACCTAGCGACAAATAAAATATCCAAAATATATATTTAGATGCTATTCTCTCCATTTTGACGACAGATAATAATAGTAGTAGGTTTCTTTATAACAGCAAAGCATTTTTTTCCCTTTGGTCCTTTTATAAAATGAATAAAAAGTGATTCTAAAATGCATTTTTTAGTGGATTTTATATTTTAGAGTCATTTTAATTTCTCAGCAAAATAAATCAGAAGGTACAGATTTATCTCATATACTTCCTCCCTTTCTCATACTCAGACTCCCTGACAGTCAACATCTCAGGTAAAGAGGTACATTTGTGACTGCTGGTGAGCCACTTTCACACAGCATTATCACCCAGGCTCCACAGTTTGCATTAGAGTTAACTTTTGGTGTTGTATGTTCAGTGGATTTTAAATATATAATGACATTTGTCCATCATTATAGTATTAGAGAATAGTTTTACTGCTTTAAATATCCTCTGTTTATTCATCCATCTCTCCCTACCAACATTGGCAACAATTGATCCTTTTAATGTTTCCATAGTTTTGATTTTCACAGGATGTTACATAGCTAGAATAATACAGTATGTATCTATGGTATGTAGCCACTTGAAATTGGCTTCTTCTATTTAGTAATATTCCTTAAAATTTCCTCAATGTCTTTTCATGACTTTATATTTTATTTTCCAGGGCTGAATAGTATTCCATTGTATGGAGTTACCACAGTTAATTTATTCATTCTTTTATTGAAAGATACCTTGTTTCAAAATTTCAGCAATTACGAGTGAAGCTGATATGAACATCCATGGGCAAGTTTGTGTGTAGACTTAAGTTTTCAACTTTTATGGGTAAATCTGAAGAAGTGTGATCATGTGGTATGAGTTTAGTTTTGTGAGAAACTGTCAAACTGTTTTCCAAAGAGACTGAATTATTTGACATTCCATCAGCAATAATTATGGTTCCTGTTTTCCACAAATCCTTGCCAGTATTTGTCATCAGTGGTTTGAATTTTAGCCATTATCATAGGCATGTAGTGATAGTTCAACACTGTTTGAACTTGCAATTCCTGAATAGCATATAATTTATGAGAGTAATAATAGAAAATTTCCTAATAAACATCTTTTCTTATGTTTATTTGCTATCAGCATGTTTTCTTTGGAGAATTATATGTTAAAGTCTTTTGCTTTAAAAATTCAATTGTTAATTTTTTTTGTTGGATTTTAGCAGTTTTGAGATGAATTCAGGGACATTCTTAGTCATCACTGCTTTAAATATTACTCTATTTCTTTCTCCCTTGCTTCTTCTTCTGGTATTCCCATTATATGTAAGTTCTAACTTTTATAGTTGTCCCCAGATCTTGAATATTCTGTTCCCTTTTCCTTTTGAAATCTTTTCTCTCTCTCTCTCTCTCTCTCTCTCTCTCTCTCTCTCTCTCTCTCTCATATTTCAATTTGGAAATTTCCTTTGAATAGTCTTTAGAGAATCTTTCCTCAGCCACCTCTAGTCTATTAAAGGTACTTGTTAATCTTGTTATAATTTCTTTTTTTAATTTCTAGCTTTTTTCCTCCTATGGAATGTCCATACACTAGCCATCAATTCTTGCATGTTGTCTATTTTTTTCTATTAGTTTTTAATTGTAGCTTAAAAAATGCCCCATGAGGCCAACAGCCCTGTTATATCTGAGTTTTGTTCTAATAGTACTTTCTCTCTTTTTTTAAGATTACTTTTTGCCTTTTAGTATGCCTTGTAAATTATTTTTGTTTAGTAAGTAGAACTTCGTGTTGTGAAGGTAAGACATGGAGGGAGAGAAGGCACTTTAAAGCCTATGACTATGTCTCTGTCCTCAGGAACCTGTTTCTGAACTGTGAACTTTAAAAGAGTTTCTCAATTTTCTCCCCTCACTTAGATGAGCCAAATGGCCAGAGGAGGCAGGAACTGAACTTCCCCTCCTTCAGGTCAGCTAGGCTCTGATAAAACCCTAGGAGGTAAGGTTCTGGTAAGATAAGTTTCTCTTGAGGGCCAGTCTCATTAAGAAGAACAGAATGTTCTAGGGTATTTTAAAATGGTCACTTTTCTCCTCCCTGGGTACAAAAGCAGGGTGGATTTTTTTTTTCTTTCAAATCTTTAGTATGAGACCTTGGTGGAGCTCCTAGAGATATAATTCCCCAAAGTTTAGGGTTACCCCAAGTCTGGTCTCCCTGGAGTTTTAAATCTCAGCATTTGTTCACACTGATCCTTTAATAGTTTGTCAGTTACAAGCTCAGATTTTCCTACCCTGGTGCTGGTTCCTCTGGGCAGATTCTGAGTAAATTTTGAGTCTCCAAATTGATGCTTTCTATCTCTCCAGTTCTGGGGTCAGCAGTTTGCCCTGTGACCTCTCTTTTCTAAAGGATCTAAGAAGAGTTGTAGATTTTTTTAGTTTGTTTTAAAATAAAATTTTATATAAATATACATGTGTATTCCTCAATAGATACATTTCAAAAACAAAATAATTTGGTTATTGAAATAACCAAATTAAAGTTGTCTACTATCTAATGCTTGAAGTTAGTGGAAATACTTCCTAGGAACCAATTTATTATTTTGTGAGCAAATCTTGGCCAGGTGATTTGTTTATGGAGTAACTTCCTGGATTCTCTGAAATTGTGTGTAACCTAATAAATAGCCATGAAACTATGGACTGGGCCTTAAGCCAAAGAACTCTTTATAAGCTGTATGTTTACATAGTTATCATTTCCTTTTCCTAAGTAAAAGAATGTATTTCTTTGGTTAATGAAAATAAAGTAGTATTTGGTTTAATCAGTATTTACATTTATTTCTTTGGGCAAAAAACAAACCCCTAAGCATGTTGGAGTTGGACATACTACAGACTCTTCAGCTTCCTGGAGGTGATTAATAGCGGTAATAGCTACTGCTTGTCTGGGGAGCCAACCAGTCCCATGATGCTAGCTTGCTTTATCTCTTCCAATGCTCACAGCAACCTTATAAGGAAAGTGGACTTACAAAGAACATAAAACTTAAAGCAGTTCATGATGTTTTATGGATTGGAATCTATAACCTGTTCTAAGCACTGTACTAGAGACTAGTCTTGATGAGCAATCTTTATTTCCTCCAGCTGATTTTCCACCCTTGATGATTATGTTAGATTCTTCATTTCACACATCCAGAGTATAATAGTAGATGTCTATGATAATACCACCTGACCTCTGTTGAGCCTTTATTGTTCTCCCCGTGTTTTCTCAAATGATTTATTATTCCTATTTTGTAAGTGAAGAACAATGAGCTTATATAATGTGGCTAAGGGGGAAGATGAAGAAGAATGTTGTCATGCTGCATGCTGTTTTCCCCGTAAAAATCATATGCTCAAGTCCTAGTTCTCAGTACTTCAGAAAGTAGCCCTAGTTAAAGAACTTAAAAGAGAAAATTAAAATAAAGTCATGAGATTAAGCCCTTGTCCAATCTGACTGCTGTCCTTGTAAAAAAAAAATTGGGACACAGACAAATATGGGGTTGCAGCGTGAGAAGGCCATGTCAAGACTCAGGGAGCCCATCTGTAAGCCAAGGAGAGGCGCCTCAGGAGAAACCAACCTTAAAAGATTGATCTTAGACTTTGAGGCTCCAGAATTATTAGAAAAGAAATTTCTGTGTTGAAGTCACCCAGTGTATGTGGGGCACATAACATGTCAGGACAGACCTAGCAAAATAATTAATACAGAAACCAATAAAAAAGATATTTGCTAGAATAAGGTTTAGGAATACACTTATTCCACAATCCCTATGACTAGCATCAATGAGAGATTAGGTCTAAACAGGCTGAATTATTAATCATACAGTGATGTAAAATCTGTATTCTAAGCCCTCACAATTTAGGCAGGAAAAAGACGCAGACAGCAAAATAGAGGGCATTTCTTATTCTGTTGACAGTAAGAACTGCCAAGTGTTTTAGGTCTTAGATCAAATAAGGAAATTATTTTAAGGTGAAAATTAATGGATTTATTGCAGTTGATTACCATGTAAAAAGGCAGCAAAAAAACACAAAAACTGAATAATAGATGAGAATCAAATGTCAAAAAGGGAGAATGTAATGAATGAGAAATGCTTCATGGGAAGACATGAGATGAATGCTGTGTTTGTGATTCATTTCAGGAAACATCAGTGTTTTTAATAAATGAAGTTGAACTCAGAAAGTCTCTTCCCTTCTTCCCTTGCTTTCTGAGGACCCTGGTTGCAATGTAAGACCCCAGCATCCATCACAACTGGGTCTTCCAGGGACTTCTAGAGTTCCTTTGTTTCAAGGTTCTTTATTTCATTGGTGGGAAGTAGGATAATTAACTTTCATCTGATTTTCACTTGTGAGGTCTTTAGGAGAGCAGAGAAGATTTCACCTGTGACAGTTCCATTTAGCCGTCAGCACCTCAAAGGAATGAATCCCAGTCTCACAAAACTCCAGCTCTGTAGGGTACATATAGAAATCACATTTATGCTCTTACAACTTATTTTGATGAATGTGTTTTGTGTAACTATTAACTCATACCATACCAATAAATGTTCAGTTTTTCTGAACATCCAAAATTACAAAATCAAACTTTGTAGTGAGTTTAACAAATTATTATTGTTATTTTTTGGTTGTTGATGCACCTTTATTTTATTCATATATTCATATGTGGTGCTGAGAATCAAACCTGGTGCCTCATATGCTAGGCAAGCACTCTACCACTGAGCCACAACCCAGTCCCCCAAAGTATTGTTTTTAATTTTAATATCTACTAAGAAATAAAACCAGTTGACTAGAAAAAATCTGAGAAATGGATCAATATTTATAAAGCTTCAAGTTTCTGAATTGACATATTTAATTTATAACCAGTAAAATAATAAGAATGACAATGAAGACAATAAAAATGATGAATACGTTTAACACCTGAGTTGAGTATTTACTATGTTTCAGGTATGAACTAACAATCTCTTAGAGGTTTTATGTGCTAATATACATGGTGAAGTTCCCATAACAGAATATAATATAAACACTTTAAAAAATTTATTTCAACATAAAGATTCTTCTTTTCATGAACATCTAGTAAGATTAGTGCTTAGCAGAGAAATTTTTGGGAAATGGTGTTTTAAGCTCATATTTGCCCTTGTGATAAGCATCAGCTTTAAGTTGTCTTGTTTATTCCTATAGCATTACTCTTTCTGGGGGCAAGTGGGGATGCTGTGTTAGTCTCCTCTGTCTTTTTACCAACATACAGAACTGCTCATAACAATGATATGAATTTGCTATGTTTGCATAATAAGCCTGCCAAACCTTAGCTGGTTTAAAAGAGCAGCAATAATTTGGCTCATGAATCCAGGTTGATGACTTGTACTGGGCTCAACTGGGAGGTTTTTCTGGTCTTTGCTGGGCTGACTGTCAGGGCTGCAGTACACTGTGGTCATGTAGGAGGGTGGCTGGCTCCCAGGTCTGGAGCCCTTGCTAGGGCACTGAGTGCTCCTCTATGTGGTCTCTAATTCTCCAGGGTCTAACCTGGGTTTGTTTACATGGTACCTGCAGGGGTCCAGGAGACAGCAGGGAGGTACACAAGGACCCTTGAGCCCTAGGGATAGAATTGGTCCATTGTCACAATCTGCTAGCCAAAGGAAGCTACAAGTGCAGCCCGCAGACCTATATTTAGTTGAAAGTCTTTCTACTTTGTTTTTCATAAATATTTACCATACTTAGATATTTAAATAGTAAAGTGGATCAATTACTCATTTACTTGAATATTATTTCCTTAAAATTAAAAGCAAAAAAAAAAATCCAGCATTTATATCTGAGGGTCTTTTTCCAACCCAATACATTGAGATGAATCTTTTACTTTAAATTTTCCCCCTCTACAGTTTTCTCATCAGGACACAAATATGTTGTGTTACTCCTATAGAAAATAGATCCCTTGGGAGGAAACCTGCTATTGGGACCCCTCTCGCATTGCTGGAGTTCTGTTCCTGTTTCTATTCTTCAATAAATCCTACATTTACATTCACAAAAAGAAAAGAAATAGACCCCTTTCTTCTCCAGCCTCCCCTTTAGATAACACTAGTCCCCTCTGAAGCAAAGCTCTTCCCTAGATTTGCCTTTGCTTGCTCTCTCCAAATCCTTTTCTCTTATTTTTTTAATCAAACATTTTCTAAAACACTGTAAGGTTATAGAGAAAACAGACACAGTCTCTCCTAATCTACTCTGTCAACACAGTGCCATTTTAAATAGTCAAAGTGATCAATTGTTCATTTATTTGATTATTCACATAAAATTTGATGATTATTTCCTTAAAATACAAAAAAGTAATTGAAACAAAAATTATACATTAAAGCTGGGTGTGGAGATGCATGCCTATAATCTCAGCAGCTCAGGAAGCTGAGACAGGAGGATCTTGAGTCCAAAGCCACCCTCAGCAATGACAAGGTGCTAAAAAACTCAGTGAGACCCTGTCTCTAAATAAAATACAAAATAAGGCTGAGGATGTGGCTCAGTGGCCAAGTGTCCTTGAGTTTAATCCCTGGTACCCCATCCCCCTGGAAAAAAAAAAAACCACCTTTTTATACTGGCCAGAATATGAGACAGGACTCCATTGTTGAAAAGCAATAAAATAAATTGCAACAATCTACTCTATTTGGCAGATGATTCTCTGGCAAAGTTCAGCAGGTGTCCTTTAACTCAAATCTGATTGTGACACTATCTACAAGAAGATAGCTTTGGATTCCACAGGTAGAGGGCTCAGTTCCACAAGACTATGCCTTACTCCAGATGCCAGTCACAAGTAGCAGGTTGTCAACTGTTCTTCTAACTGGCTGTAAATCTGGGGTTCACATAACCATCTCATTAAGTTTGATTAACTTTCCAAAATGGCTGCCAGAATTCAGGGAGACACTTATCACTGGTTTATTGTAATTAATATTACAAAAGATACAGGTGAACAGCCAGGTGGAAGAAATATGTAGGGTGAGATACGATGGAAAAGGTGTGGCATTCCATGTTCTTTCCAGTCATGCCACCCTCCAGGCACCGCCACGTATTCAGCTCTCTGGAAACTCCCCTAACCTCGTTATTCTGGGTTTTTATGGAGGCTACACTATGTAGACTTGATTGATTATCTGATCATACAATGATGCTCAGTTCAAACTTCAGCCCTTCTCACCCTACTGGAGGGTCATGGAGAAAATGGAAGTTCCAACCCATTAATCACATCATTAGTTTCTTTGGCAACCAACTCCATCCTGAGGTTATCTAGGGACCCCAATATGCCAGCCCTCTCATTAGCATATAGGAGTTACTCATCACTCCTGAGGTTCCAAGGACTTTATAAACTGCATGTCATTTGCTTCTCAAAGTCACTGAGGGCCTCCATTATTACATTTATCATACATCTCACCTCAGTGTTCCTCTTATGCATTCTATCCCCAGCATTTGACCCCACTGATTATTCTATTGTCTTGGACATATGATTTCCCTGTATTTTAGAAATCCTCTAGCTTTTCTTCTCCAAATGGCCATTCCCAAACTCTTCTGTGGTTGGAATTCCCCAGAGCTCATCCTTTGTTCCCCTTTGTTTTATCTATAATCACTTATTTACTGATCCCATCCCACCCCATCCCATCTCATTTCCTCCCATGACTTTAAACATTACTATATGCTGGTAATTCCCACATGAGTATCTTTCACTCTGAATGTTCTCTTAATGTAATTTTTATCCCAATAGACAACTGGTCATCTTCATGAGTGCCTGATAAGACATAAGCTCAACCGAGCTCTTCAAAATATCCTCCCTTTAAATATTTTTCCCCTAAAGTCATTATTCCATCTAAATATGTGACAACTTCGTCCTTCCAGTTGTTCGAAAATTGTCATTTATTTATGTTTTAATTTCCAAACCTTGTCAGTAGTTATTTGCATCTCTTTCTTTATATAGGGAGCCTGATCATTCTATATTACTGTCCTCTGTTTTTTTTTCCCCCAGCTACTAAAGTGGCTTCTACCTATTCCCAATTCAGCACCCAGAATGAGCCTTTAATTCTAATCATAGCACTTATTCATGTAAAATTCTCCAGTGGTCCTATTTCTTTCTCAAAGTGAAGGCAAAAGTCTAACAACCATGCATTAAGGCTCTTCATAATCTGAGCCTTTCAAACTTCTCTGTTGGAATCCCAACTTCAATTGACTTCAACTGCACTACGTTTCCCCCATCTCATCCTTAAACACAGCTGAAATATCTCACCTACAAACTTGTGTACTTGCTATTTCTTCTGCCTGACTAGCTCTCACACCTCCTTCTTGTTTTGGCCCAAATGTCATCCCCCCAGACCTCCCTACTGAGAATTACAACCTGCATTACTGGGATTTTTTGACTTTCTTTAGCATTTATCAGCTTCTAATATAATATGAATTAATTTTCTATTTACTATATTTTCCTTCAATTAGAATATAAGCATCATTAAGGCCAGAATCTTTGACTGTTTGCCCAAGTTTCACAAAGGCCAGATTTTGAGGGTGAGAGGGTTTGTTCATTTCTACATTGCCAGAATTCAGAATAGTGTGCAGCAGAGGAAACTTTCAGTAACTATTTCATGAATAAATGTTAAAATACACTCTAAACAAAATTTAGATAGAAATAAAAGTTGAAACACTATTTCCAAGGTTATTTGTTAATATATTTGGTATCTTGTATATTTAGAGATCAATAAAAAACACCAATGTTTTTACTGAAAATCATATATGAAATGATGACTCACAAAATAAAAGTACAAAACTATACCCGCTCATTAGTAATAAAAATGTAGATTACAATGATGACATTTGTAGTTTTTCATGAATTGTTCAGAGAGATAAAATTTTAATTATTAAATTTCATGAAGTCTGGGATGATACACTATTGATGGGAGTACTAATATCCTAAATAATACATTTAATATACATAAAAGCCTTTATGATGTTTAAACATTTTGATCTCAAAAGCTGCATTTAGAGATTTAACTTAATAATTACAAAGACCTAGCAATGTGTACATGACAAAAACACCCAAACCAAAAACTCAAATCTAAAACGATCTCAATATCTACCATAAGAGATTGATTAAAACATTACAGCATGACTGTATAGTTAAATATTACACAACTATTGGAAATACATTTCATAAAATATTTAATGAAATGATTTTAGACATGACCATGACCTTGAATCTATCTATGAAACTGAGACTAAATTTAACCCTGTACCCAGACTGCATATATAATATAATCACAATTTTTAAGAGGATTTAAATGCATATGTAAATATACACGCATATATAAAACTGGTAGAAAATTCAACAGCATTTTCACAGTGGCTTTTTGGCTCTCTTTTAGCTCTGGGAACCAATTCATCTATTACCTATGTTTTCTTTACTGCTCTTAATATAAAAATGTGCACACTTTTGATAGTAAGTAAAAACTAACAATTCAAATGCTTTAAGAAATAATTTTGCTAAGAGTAATTGAAGTTCTTTGTTTGTCTTCCTGGTCAGCTGTTGAAGGTTTCCCTCCCTGCAGAGTATCTGCTTACAACACGCTCTGCGTATTGATGTACTGATTGTACTAAGTGGAATTGAAATTCCCCTCGGTGGGTAGGACAGGTATCTTGTGAAACTCAAGCTGCCAGTATCTACATCTAATTTTTAATTAAGTACACTAATTCCTAGCCAGTACCAGCTGTTATCATGTTTCTTCAATTCTGTGACTTGATAAATAGCTCAAGGAATGTTCTATAATAAACATAATCATGCAAACCTCTTCTCACTTTTTTCATAAGCTTTGAAAATAACAACCCTTTGAATTGCCGCTTTCTTAAAAGCTCTGACTGGATGCTTGTCAAAAATAACACACACCCATGCCCACACCCACTCACAGCCCATTACAGGTTTCTTCTAAAACATCTTTTAAATATCAGATTAAAGCACTTTTTCAATAATAATGAAAACCCTTAAGAAAGCACAGTTATTATTATCCCATTTCACAGCTAAAGCAATATTTTCAGTAAAGGCTCTCATTTTTGGACTGCTGGAATCTTCAATATGTTTCTTACCTGATTCATTGGTTTGGACTCTTGCTACAATCTGTGTCCAGTGTGAAGTTCCCAGTCTCTTTGCTAGTATTTCAAAATATCTAGAGTTTGTGTGGAAGGCTCTATAGTGATGGGAGAGGGGATCTTCAACTAAGAAATTTTGATCACTGCTTTGTTTCTCATAATTATTAAGTACAATGGAGTATATGTAGTTGAGAGAGATCAGTTGTCCACTACAGATGTGTGCTGCTATTAAGGCTTTGTAGATAGCTGATGAGGATGAAAGAAAGTGGTAGTAAAATTTTGTTTTAAAGTTACCATTTATCTGGTGCAGTGGCTCATGTCTGTAATCCCAGTGATTTGGGGGAGGCTGAGGCAGGAAGATAGCAAGTTGGAGGTCAGCCTCAGCAACTTAGTAAGATCCTGACTAAAAATAAAAAATAAAAAGTTCTGGGGATGTAGCTCAGTGGTAAAGCACACTTGGGCTCTATTCCCAGTACCAAAAATAATTAAACTCATTAATTAAATAAAAAATAAAATTACCATAAAACAAAGCAACAAATAATTCAATCCATTTAACACAGTTATCAAGCAGTTACAGATATTTTTTAAAAAGGTCTTCCTATCACAGAAACAGTGATCAGGTCATTTGTAAAACAGAGTTTTGGATAGCCTTTTAGATAGAATGCATTAGAAGAGAAAGAACATCATGTGCAAAAGTTTTTGTGTGAGACAATAAATTCTGGAAGTTTTTTCAATTGTGGAGGTGGAATTGTCCTTATTTTATTTATGTATCCTAGCTGTTGTGGTTTAGATGTGATGTGTCCCCCAAAAGCTCATGTTTGAGACAATGCAAGAAGATTCAAAGGAGAAATGATTAGTTATGAGAGCCTTAACTCACTCAGTGAATCAATTCCCTGATGGGATTACCTGAGTAGTGTAACTGAAGGCAGGTAGGTGTGACTGAAGAAGGTGGGTCATTGGGTATATATTTTGTGGAGTCTCTCTCTGCTTCCTAATCATCATGTGAATCCACTTCCCTCTGCCACACTCTTCCACCATGATGTTCAGCCTCATCTCAAGCCCCAAGGAATGGATCCACCTGTCTATGGACTGAGACTTCTGAAGCCAAGAGCCCCCAAATAAACTTTTCCTCCTCTACAATTTTTCTTGTCAGGTCTTTAAGTTACAGCATCAAAAAAAGCTGACTAAAACACTAGCCATGCAGTATCTGGAAAAAAATAGATTTCAAAGAATATTGAGAAGAAAAGACAAGGTTTCTTTCTCTCTCTCTCTCTTTCTCTCTCTTTTTAAATTGCATATACCTGAGACTTAGTGAATTGAGATATTTAGGTTTTACCCCAGAATACATCTGGTTTGATAGCCACATAGAGAGAAACACTTCTGTTACTCACCAGAGGTGTTTTATTCTTTTTTGAGTGCCCACTATCAAGCAAGCATTTCATGTTAGCCAAAACTGGACGTCAGTATCCACCAGTTTAAGTATGATCATGATGATCCTTTAACTCTGTGTTGAAAAAAATAACAGGCACATCATTATTACTTTTAGGGGAAAAGAAACCAGGAAGGTAAATGAACAGAAAGAAAATAAAATCTTATCCTGGCTTTGATTCATTCACTCTTCCAAGGAGTGCCTAGTCCATGACCAGAACTCCTCTGAGGGCTGAAGATAAAATGATGACACAACTGTGTTCTGTCAGCTTGGAGTTGAGAAACTAGCGGGAAGAAAGGCATCAATCAAGTGTGTACACAAGTGTATAAACTGACCATAAGCATGAAGGTAAAGTAGAGGTCCAGTGATGGAGTGGATGTATCTTGGAGAGTCGAGAAGGCTTTCTTGAGCTGAGATCAGGAGGGCGAGCGGTGAACACAGTGAAGGGTGGCAGAAGAGAGAATATTCAGGCAAAGTCTGAGTAGCAGGAGTAACAGCCACGATGCTGCAGGAGTTGGCAGGGATGGGGGGGAACGTCAGGATCGCTGTGGAAAAGGAACAGCATAAGCTCAGCTGAAAAGTTATACAAATTTAAGCTGGAGAGACAGGTGCAGGTGAGATAAGGAAAGAACTGGGAAGCCATAGTCACAGCAGGCCACTGAGACAGCCTTGGGAAGGGCAGAAAGTGGAGATGGTGGCAATGCTGACACAATCCAATCGTGTTTTGAAAACACCACTCGGGTTTCAATGAGAATAGACTGAAATGGGCAATCATTTATGTGAGGCGATCAATTAGGAGGCTGTTTAATATTCAAGATGGGAGGAGGTGGAATTGGGTGTGGGTAAAGCTAGGACGGCTCTATCCTGAAGATCAGTAGAGAGTTAAACACTGGATGTACAAAATAAAAATTCTAGAAATTTATGTAAGGGAGGAAGTTCTGGGAGAAAGAATGTCATGTTGAAGTAACCAACTGTCAGGATTTGCTTATACAATGAAGTAATTCTTGTCATCCTGTAGAGAGATTGATTATTAGGAAAGAAACTCAACTACCTATAAAATGTGACAAATTCAATAAGACAGTGGAGCCAGATGGGTTTTCAGCTTAATTTTGACAAAGTTATGCCTGACATGCAGACTTTTTTTTTTTCCCTTAGTTTTTAATGATACTTTGAAATCTGGGAAGTTGCCAGAGTCAATAAGAAAGGCCATAGAGAAGCTTCCCAAGAAGGTAAGCCAAATTGAGTATTAAATTGTGAATATTGCTTGAGCTATTTTATTTTGGTTTAACTACCAAGGGTGGCTTACCAACATGAAATTAGTACGGAAATCATGGGTACTAGAGAGAGGTACTTTTCCTTAAAAAAACAGCACTGCTCATTATATCTGCTGTTATGGTGAAATGTTGGTCATTATTCATTTGTACACTATTGAATTTAGTTGATGATCAGATTTTGATTGAATTGAGTTGCTGCAGTTTAACGGAAGAATATTCGTATCAAGAATTTTCAAATACTAAATAATATTATAATAAAAATAATGGGAAAAAAGAAAAAATTCATAATCACCACCCTCTAATTCCCTGCACTACTTTAATTTACCCATATTTTATTTAATAATTTTGCACTGAGGTAATCACAATAAGGACCTAATTTAGGTTATGTAACGTTATTCAATAGATATATTTTCATGTTGCTATATTATGCCAAGGAATCATTTTCATGACATTATAGTCTATAAAGTCGGTGGCCTGAAATGAATTTAACTGTTCTCTTATGGGAAGAACAGATTTTAATTTTTCCAATTAATGTTAGTATATGTAACTTGTACTAAATGTCTTCATGCATGTTCATCATAGTCTTTCTTTTGTATATTGTAAAAGTGATGCATTCTAACAACTTCAATATCTTAGAAAAGTGTTAGATGCATTATCAAAAAAAATTGAAAAATAGTCTCCACTTTGTGAAATAGTTAACTTAAAACCACTACTACCAATTCATGAGCATATAACAGGGTAAGTATGATTATTTTAAAGGATTGATCATTTAATGTGTAAACCGTGATACACCATTTTAATTTTCATGCCTTTGTTAAGGTGAGGTTATTATTTTTCTAAAGTTAGCTCACAATCATTTATGGAATGAACATATTCATATTATTTTCACCTTATCTAGTGTGATGTTAGTACTGTGTATGAACTCAGCTTATAGGAAGAGTACTGAGAAGAATAGCAGAGAGTAGTAAATATTTCTTTTCTTAATATTTTTTCTTGTAGAACTTTTTCATTATCCTCTCAGGTGTGGAGTAAAATGGTGGAAATTTCTCATTCTCACTCCCATTAATCCTGTCCTTTGAGCACTATTATACCTTGTCAGTCATTTCTGCTCACCACCTTTTCTCAGGGTCACATAATTAACTCTGAAGAAGAATAAACAAATATTATCAATATAAAACAAATAAGGAATAGTTTTGTGTAACTTTGGAAGCAAAAGATCATGAGGTGTGCATAGAATATAAACAGAGCCTGTGAAACACCTGGTGCTCTGCTCCCAGGAAAGGGGGACAGCATGCTGAGAACTGAGACCTACCCCTAAGCAGGGGAGCTGAGAGCCATCTGCTCTCCACAGGTACAGCTGGAAGACTTTTCTACTGCCAAGAATATGTTAAGAGCATCATGAAATAGAATTATGACTGTCTGAAAGAAAAGTTGTGGCCACTCACCATGTATCTGAAAAACAATATTGTAATTCCTAAAGATTTATTTTGATAGAGAAAAATAATAAAGTGATCATTGGGCAACATTTCCTGGATTTTTATCAGGGACATAGAGTTTAGCATTGATTATATATATATCCCTTTAAGCACACCAAAGTGCTGATTTTTCTCAAGAACATACACATATGCATTATTTTGAGGCTGTGATTTTGATACATATCATTAATAACTTACAAGCTAATATATGTATGTTTTCATTCATTGTAAATGAATTTAAAAGCCTCTGTATATTCCAGAGGTCCTTAACATTTTAAAAATTATTTGCTGATTCATATGAAATCACAGATTTTATTTCCATTTTTAGCCCACAGCCCCCAAATTAGAATCATCCTCTGAGTATCCAAATATTCTTACTGATGATAGCAGACTTCAGGAATGATACACATGTCTTGAATATAGTAAAAGACTACTTTGTCTGTAGATATAGTGATTTTCAAGGGTGAATAGAACAGGATGAAATATTTGGCATATGAATTTCTATAGTCATGGATTTTATTTATAATGTTCTTCTCATTCTTAATTAATCATATCTTTCATGTCATCTTGACTTAAAAAGATCTAATACATTCACTCATAGGAATATTTCTTCAAAAAACAAACAAAAACAAAGTGGAAAAGTAAAAGAATTATTTAATGCTATCCACTTGATTCTCATGGTGCCTAGACCCTAATTTCTGGAAGATTCTGGATACAGTGACATGAGAGTTAGTATTTGTCTAATGCCCTTACAGAAACCTAAAAAAGCTCATTGAAATCTAATAGAAAGACCTATATTACTTCCTTCATTCCATTTTCTTTGGGATTAACATGTAGTTTAATTTTCTTACTACTTAAAATAGACACTTAGATCATTAATTTTCAATCTATCTTTTTTCTATTTAATGTATGAGACTATAAATTTGCCTCTAACCATGGCTTTATCTGCATTTTTAAAGTCTGTTGAATAGCAAGTAGAACTGTAATACATTAATGGTGGAAAACTAGTATTTTCTACTAAAATCATAATTATCTATTCTCTAGAAATCAGCACCTCCAATCTTAGCCACAATAAAAATTTATACACATGCAAAAATTTATGCACAATAATTCATGTTTCTTTTTTGAAATCTTTTTAGTACTCATAATTAGAAAAAAAAAATCCCTGAAGCCTATCAACACTAGGATAAGCAAATAAATAAATAGACAAATCTGACAAAAGAATACTATATAAAATTATTTCCAAATGTAATAATATAAATAATTCCTAGATTAATATTAAGTGAAAGACTTCAGAAAAATGATGTATAGTATGGACCCATTTGTAGAAATTTTAAAAACATACAAAGATAATCTCTAATAATGAGATTATTAGCAAACTCAAATCACTGCTTTTTTCTTTTTTTGCTAATGTAACTATTATCCTGACTGCTATTTTTCAGTGTTTATTTTTTTTAAGAGAGAGAGAGAGAATTTTTTTTAATATTTACTTTTCAGTTTTCAGTGGACACAACATCTTTTATTTTTATGTGGTGCTGAGGATCGAACCCTGCACCCCGCGCATGCCAGGCGAGCATGTTACCGCTTGAGCCACATCCCCAGCCCTCAGTATTTCTTTAAAAAGAAGTTTATTTAAACAATAAGATGATGACTTGAAAATAAAACTATTCCTGTCTTTTACTTTATCCCTATTTAACAATTTATTACCTTGCATGTTCAAATGAGTCCATAATTCATCATACTGACCCTATTTAAATTTAATTAAATTTATAAATTTATTAAATAGGGCTGGGTATATAGCTCAATTGGTAGAGTGCTTGCCTTGCATGCATAAGGCCCTGGTATTAGTTGCTGGTATTATAGGCAGGTGCCCAGCACCACCAAAAAAAAAAAAAATGAATTTTAAAATCTAGGTTAATCAACTCTGAATTACCTGTAAAATGGTAAAATAAGATTAGGGAATCACTAAAAGTTTTTGTGTATGAATTCAATGATTCCATATGTATTTATCAAATTATGAAACAACAATATAATTATTTCATAAACAAAAGGGGCAATTGTGTAGGATTTTTTTATTAAGCTTATAAAAATTTTTTAGTGTTTGAAGAATACCTGAAAGATCATCTCTCTGGAGCATTAAGTCAGCTAATTAAAAAATAAATTTACCTACATTCAAATAATTTTCTAAGTGATGGTATTTTATATTGATATATCATTTATTTCTTTTTTTTACTTTTGACCTACCTTCTTCATCACTAATAAACCATAGCACTAAACATGTCCAGTTGTAAATACATATTTTTCTACATGCGGTATTTACATATGCTTTCTTATTCAAAACAGGAACAAAATTCAATCATATTGTCTCTTATTCATGAAAGGATTTACTTATTAATCTGTTCTGTGCTACTCCAAAATAATAATACCTTTACGTTTAAAATCACTGCCTAATTTGTCATGGCTGCAAACATGTTTCTTTTCCTGACTCTTAAACATGTGACTCAGTAATATCTGTCCTCAAACCAGGCATCCTGGAGGACCACTGAGCAGTTTTCTCAGGTAGGAACCATACCCACCCATCAGGTGCCCAATCATCAGTTGTGTGCTGAGGAAGATACAAGGGCTTTATATTTTCAAAGAAACCAATCAGAGTTCAGGTTAAGAATAAGTTTAGGATCCATGGCTGAAATGAAACATCTTGGAATTTCATTGCTTGTCTAAATATAAAATGAATATCCAATTCTTACTGGATCAGTGTAAAACTTTCTATATGATGGAGTAAAAGCTATTTCCAGAGATAAAAAAAAAGTGAGCATTCATAATACTTGGAAGTTGCGTATGTTTCCTACCTTATCTTTGTTGTAGATTCTGAACAAAGAGATTATATGTTGAAGATTTTGAGTCTTTGATTCAGCCTGGACAAAGAAGATTTATTTTTCTTTGGGAGAATTATATACACTATCAAATTCCATTAAAAGACAAATCCTTAATAATACCAAAAATTTCTCTTAAAATTACTTACTTTTTTTTTTGTATCAGGGATTGAACTCAGGGGCCATTTCCCCAGCCCTATTTTGTATTTTATTTAGAGACAGGGTCTCACTGAGTTGCTTAGCACCTTGCTGTTGCTGAGGCTGAACTCGTCCCAATCCTCCTGCCTCAGTTTCCCTAGCTGCCAGGGTTAAAGGTGTGTGCCACCGTGCACCCAGCTTAAAATAAGATCCTTCACACCACTTCTGAGATAGATAGACTTTTGGTTGGAAGTGAGATGAAACCAGGTAATTCCAACCAGTGCCTCTGCCCAGCAAGCAAAGCTCCTTTCCTTCTGACCATATCAATGATGGGGATCTCCTGGTGTTTTGATATATGTATTAGATATCATACACTTCACAGGTACTTGGTGTTATACATGAATGTTACAAAAGATCCTGCTGCATTCACTCTTGAGGTCAGCCATTAGTTGCAAATATAAGGTTTGATGTCACTGCTGCATACTGTTGGACTGTCTACCATGTGTTTTACAAGCCTGCTTTAGAATTTCTGGATTCAAGGAAAAAGCATATATAATAAAAACATCTAACAAATTGACTCAAGTGTAGTAAAAAGTAAATAAGATAAAATGATATCTCTGGTCTTTCAGAACCGCCATAGCAGGTTCCAACCAGCAGTATGGGGTGGCAGAGAACAGCTGGGGCTGCACCAGGTGTCACAACTGCTCCTGCATCAACCCAAAAGGGCAGCACCCACACAGGCTGGAAAGGGAAGCTTCTAGCTCCTTTTCCGTCTTTAAAGATAGCAGAGTAGCCAGAGCCAGTGGCACTATCACAGGAAAGAAGGGATCTAGCACTTCAAACCTCAGATCTTGTGTTCTGAAGAAAGAAAATTTAAAGTCAGACATCAAAAGCCATGCAAGAGAACTTTATTATAAGTGAAAATAAAGAGAAAATGAGGTGAAAGTAAAGTAAAAGCAAAGTGAGGCTTAAGCAGAAAGCACGCTCAAGAGAGAGAGTGGGCCATCTCCGAGCAGGGAACGACAAAGGAGACAATGCTGTCTCCAAATTTATTACTGTGTAATGTTGACCAGGAGAGCTGGGGACCACCTTCTGTGCTCTTTGCCAATCAGGTGTTCAACTCCTCCTTCATGTCAGGCGGTGGAGTTTTTCACCTTAGTTGGTCCTCTCCAGAACTGTCATGGGGGTCATCCTATTTATGGGGGCTTCATCTATAAGTCAATCCCATGTTAATGTGGGCACTGGGGTTAGTAACTGGTCAGAAGTTCCTTTGTAATTTAGTGCGCCTGCGCTGCTCAAGGACACTTCCTTCCCAGACAAATGGAGACATCTATAGCCATAATTCCTAGCTTTACAACAACATCAATGGACCCTGTCAAGAGTTAATCCTTTTCTTTTGACATATTTGCCCATTAGCTCTTTTGCTTCTGTTTATATTCTGTGAATTAACTACCACCCTTTGCTTTCTCATCTACTTTGGAAGTAGTTTAAAGAAAGACCCTAAAGTAATTTAAAGAATACTTTGTGACCTAATCATGCATTTTACTGCTCATGGCTTGCTACTACCTAATAGCACCTGCCTATAATACCAGCAACTGGGGAGGCTGAGGCAGGAGGATCTCAACTTGACAACTTAGCAAGACCCTGTCTCAAAATAAAAAAAAAATAAGGAACTGGAGATGTAGCTCAGTGGTAAAGTGCCCATAGGTTCAATCTCTAGTACCCTCCCCTGCCAAAAGCACATAATAGACCATTAGTTGGATATTTAAGGAGTAGGAAAAACAGAATTTAGTCAAACCGACCTCTCATTTTTGGCTTCAAAAAATTTTTTTGTTGGATTTTCTAAATTATTAAGCTAGAAGTCTATGTAATTTTAGAGTTGCGTGGCACCTTAGAGATATTTACCAATCCAAGTGCTATGGTTGAATTGTGCCTATCCCACTAAGTCTTAATTAACCTCCAGAACCTCAGAATGTGACTGTATTTAGAGACATGTGGTTATTATAGATGTAATTAGTCAAGATATGATCATGAGAGTGAGCCGTAACCCAGTAGGACTTGTAACAGAGGGATGGGTAGGAGGATTTGAGCGGACAGGCAGACACCATACAAGAAGACAATGCCTTGGGAAGAAGACAGCCATTTACAAGCCAAAAAAAAAGTACTGGAACACATCCTTTTGTCAGTGCTTGGAAGGAAGCCTACTACCATCTTGGCTTCAAATTTCCACCTTCTGGAATGTGAGACTGTCCATTTGTGCTGTTTAAGCCATCCAGTTATGGTATTTCATTAGGACTTCCCCAGCATAGCAATCCACCACCCATTTTTTCCCCTTTTTTATAATTGAAGGAACTATCACAGAAGTAGAAGAAATTGCCAGAAGTGATACCTAGGACTGTGAGGAGAACCTGTATCTAGGGATATAGATGGGGTCCTTCACATCACTCTGTCCAAACCCATTTCTAACAGTGGTTCCCTTGCAGAAAATAGTAATGGAAATTGTCTACCCCAATGCACTTAATTTCTGACAATTATATGGGGACAATTTATATCTGTTTTTTAACTCTCTTTTTCAAAAACAGATGACCTTTATAGATCATCATTTTTTATTCACATTTTTTTTCCAGGTTGAGCAATAAAGAATTGCATTCATCATGCACTGAGATGTAGAGTGGAGATGGAGTTTGAATCTAGAGAAATGATAATCATTTTCTCTGGTTATCTATTTTAAGGAGCCAAATGGCACTCCACTCCTGTGAGATAATAAGAATAGCGTTTCTTTTGCTGACGGGGCACACACCTGAAGAGCCTGAATGTAAGGTGGAGCAGTCATTCAAAAAGCAGTAGTAGACAGGCTGGAAGGGAAACTCGCTTCAGTCCCTGGCCTACTCTGAAGCTAAGCCAAAACACATTTCCTGTTAGTGCATTTTGATGTTTATAGAAAACCCGGGGGCTGTTCATTTTATAGCTCTTGATGAAAACCAGACTCCTCAGAAGTGATAACACTGATGGGCACGAATGTCCTTTCAGTTGAAATCTTACTGATACAGGTTAACCTTCTCTCATAGTAGAAATATCAGGGAAAAGGGTTCACTGAATCATCACCGGCATCCAGTGAAATCTCGGTGAGCCTTGTAATCCTTATAATTGCTCACTTAGGAATTACCCAGGGGGGAAGACATAATTTTTATAATTGAACCAATGTGGCCATTCCACTTGTGTGTTTTCTTTAAAATAAAAATAATTGCCAATCCGATAAGTATTTGCTATTGGCATAAGATAAACCCTGGTGGAGGCTGAGTGGCACAGGGCTGGTGCATTTGTAAAAGGGAGCGGTGAGTAATCAGGGGGAAGGGATGGGCATGCTTCATTGAGCAAATTACATTTTCCAGCCAGTGCTGGGTCCTATCAAATATCGCTGTGTGAAAGAACATGCACATCCCGCACGCCGGCCATCCTGGCAAAGAGCAGAATGTTCCCTCCAGGATTTATTTATGGCTAAATCAATTGTACCTTAAAGGGATAGTTTTTCAAATAGTTTTGTGCTTGCAAAAGGGCTCCTGCAATGGTAGTCATCCTGAAATCAGAGAAGCAAGGTGGTTGAAGGTCTTCCAAACCAAGGTCATGGATAATATTATATTCCTTTTCCTTATTTCCTAATGGGGTGCCATTTAAATGGCTTTGAGATTTCTAATCCTTTAGGATCCAGCCAGAATCCAGGATGAGGGAGTCATGGAGCCATTAAGATTATCCTCCCTTCAGGTGACAAAGGTCATCTGCTCCTGATCTTTTATTATGTGCTTCTCAGGGATTAATAAAAGACGAATCCTGTTGTTCCCTCTGTTGTTGTTTTAGGAATTTTACTGAGTCAAGGGAGGTCACTCGGGAGACAGAGATCGTATATTCCAGAAGGTGCTTGTAAAACAAAACCCACATTTTTACTTGTGATCGTTTAACTCACCTTTAGAGGGAGAAAAAGCAAGAAAGAGAGGAAGAATGGCTGCTGTGTGCTGCTTTTTTAGCAAGCAGGGAGCAGAGATGAGCCCCCAAAGGGAAGGGAGCAGAGATGAGCCCTGGGAAGGCCAGGGCAGCCCAGCTCCAAGCAGAACGGTGGGCGGCAGGGAAGCCACAAAAGCTGCTCAGCTGGCCTGCCAGGCTGCAGGTAGGAAGGGCATGGCTTCCCCCAGCAAAAGTTCTAGGTTAACCAGGAATGCCTCAGCACGGTGCCAGGCTCTGCAAATAGCAGCTGCAGATCAAAGGATTTTTTTTTTTTTTGCTTGTGTGTGGCACCAGGGGCATGATCAGGAGGTGCCGGAATTTCTTGCCATCAAATTGTCATTTTTTACAGTGCCCATTGTAAAAATATTAGAGTGTTTTGGTTCTTTGTGTGTGAAAATGAAAGGGGATGACAGCAGCTGCCAGCAATTTTTTGAGAATTACAAGTTGCCTGAACTATAAGTTAAAAAAAAAAAGTTCAGAATACCTTGCATAACTATACTCCAGGGCAGTTTTCCTGAACCCTAGCAGAAAATGGTGTTAAAGCCAACAGCATCAGGAAGACACCACAGGGAGGAGGAAGAGGAAGTTTACTCTAGGTGAGGAACCATGTTAGATTCTGAGCATGACCTAATGAGAGAGATGAAGTTTCCAAAGCAGAAGTACCGGAAAGAAGTGACTCAGGACACACCTGAAGGCAGTTGGGACTCAGCTTCCACACCTGTCTGTGTTAGCATAGGTCTGTGACAGGATTGTTCTCCCTAGATGTCATCACTCTCACACCGTGCAAACTCAGCATCTCTACGTGGCAGATCTAAAAATGATTAGGACAGCCATGATTCAGGATGAACATTTTTATAGAGGAAATATCTTTAGATAAATTTGGAATCAGAGAAGGAAAGAAAAAAAAATCTTTTATGCTGCTGGTGTTATAGAGCTGGGGCCTTCTGAAAAACTGAGGCAGCATGAAGACTCCACCTTTAAACCTCAATTCTTGCAATCAAGTCAGAAGGATTTCAGACAAATCACTCAGAATAACAGGTATGAGTTTATTGAAGGAATAGGAAAAGGGAAAGGGGACACTCACAAGGGAAAGAGTGGATCCTTTCAGAGAACAGAGGGACAATTTGCCTCTCTTACACTCCAGATTTTTGGGGGAATCCCAGTAAGTTTCCAAAGAGTCCCTCCCAGATCCACCTCTTGACTTTTGACTGACAGCAAGATGACAATCAGACTTTCAAGTTCCCACTGCCATGACCGCTCTAGGTCGCCTTGGCCCATGCTGACCAGCTCTAATTGTATTCTTCACTTTTTAAAATTTATGTTTTAGTTGTAGCTGGGCATAATACCTTTATTTTATTTATTCATTTTTATGTGGTGCTGAGAATCGAACCCAGTGCCTCACACGTGCTAGGCGAGCACAGTTAGTTTGCTGAGGAATGTGACATAGCCTGTTTACTTAGGCCAGGAAGAGCTGCAGGTAAATTGCTTCTTGGAAAAGAAAGCATGTGGGGTTCAGCACAGTGAGTCCATTTTATAGAATTATTCCCTTAACCTTGTGTTCCATTTGTATCTGTCTGTCCCCTGATGTTGGTATAAATAGTTGCTTCTCTTTTTTTTCTTACCTCATTTTTATATGCATATCTCTGTGTATTCCTCTAACACTCTGTTAAAAATCTCCCAAGTTATTTTCTTTCTTTCTTACTAGAGAGTCTTATTCATCCCCTCCACCTTAATTTCTATACATTCAATGCCGAAAACAGTGCTGGCATATAAAGTGATTCAATAAAATAATACCATGAATCTATAATAGGAAGAAACCTAGGCTAAATTAGTCCTTCTGAATACACATTATGTACTCTTCCTAATACGTCTTCTTCTGAGGCCAGGACAAATGCATTCTTAGTATTTCCTATGCCTCCATGCGGTAACTAGCCAAATTCTGAGAATCTGTTCCAAGCCTTTCAAGACTACCTTGGGAAGCTAGCAATCCCATGCTATCTCCAAAAGGAAGTACCCTCTCCTTAAGTGACCACTTTAAAGAATCCATAAGTGGTTTCCAGTAATAGAAGGCAACATTCACAGTTAAATACAAGTCTCCAAAATTGACGGGTTCTCTCTAGGTATTTATTTGCCTAGAAGCAGTTTCACTGTGGTGGTTTGCATCTCTAATTGTTTAATGGAGAATATATTGCCTATGTCCAAATAAAAAAAGCAAGAAATATCCATGTTGTGCTGTTGGGCTTGGTAAATACATAATTAGAATTTAGGTCAGTATTTTAGATCTGATGGCAGCTTTTCCTAGACAGGCATAATTAGAAGGCAAGGAGGAATTTAGAATGCTTCCTTTTGGACAATACAATTATTTTTCTTTGGTTTGCCCTGCTGACCTGACCACATCCAAACCCATAACTTTGTATAGTCAATAAGTGCTTATTGTTAATGCTACCTGCTCTGTGAACAGTGTCCCAATGGACTCTACTGTCATATCGGTCCTCCTTGAGAGACAGTGTTTCTATCACTTTGCTTTGTGAATTCCCAAGAGTAGTTTTGCCTGTGCTTGATTGAGGTTCTGAGCTTACTTTAAAAGTGGACATCATCATAATTTAGGGTTCTGCTGAAGAAGACTGTATCCTAGGTCTACAGTAAGATTCCTGAATGGAGATGACTAGTCGTCCATAATCTATGATCTGATTCTCAGAGGGGAATTTTGGAATAAAATTATGGGTAGTGGCCTATTCTAGTGTGCTTTTATTTTTGCCTTCCATTTTTTCAATAACCATATTTTGTATTTATAATATGGATTAAGTATTGAACAAAAACAGTCATGACGCTTGACCCTCATAGAGTTTATGATACAGCAGAGAATATAAACATCTCCCAAACATGTGAAGTATGAGGAATGTCAGAACCCCATGGGAACAAGATCCTCTAAGCAAACCACACCTATTATAACTGGGGATGGCTGAGACCTCTGTGAGCTTCCTGGGGCACGGAGATGCTTTCAAAGCAATTCCTGCTTCTCTTGCATGAGCAGTGGGTGGAGATGCCTGATGTTAGGGAAGGTGAGGCTACGTGAGCATAGTGTGGGCAGTCGTGGTGACCCATGCTCTCTGGGCCATAGCTTTGTTTTCCTGAAGACAAGACGCAATGGCAAGAATGTTCTGATGGATAAGCTAGAACACGAACAAACAAACAGCTTGCTGCTGGGACCAAGAAGAAGGCATAGGAGTAAGTGTGTGCCTGCGTCTGACCTTCTTGTTTGGGACACTCTTGTAAGCAGCTGGAATGGCCCCAGCTATCCGATAGCTGAGGACAAGACCAAGTGTCTGGACATCACTGGCCTACTGGATGAGTTATCTCCAGATAACAGTCCTGTCAGGTGAGCTAATGGAATATTTGTTCATAAAACCCCTGTTGTTTTAGTCCTTTCATATATGTTCCAGAAAGCATTTATAGACCAGGTGAAGGAGAGGCGGAGGAGATTCAATAGGGGCACACAGTTCCCAGCAGACACAAAGAAAAGTTCAAAGATGAAAGGGCATGTGGTCTCACAGAAGAAATTCTAGACCCTATAGGGTGCCTGGAGGGTTTTTAGCTATATGTAAAAACAAACTCCTGTCTGCTGCAAAATAATGGATGCTGAAAGAACAGCCTCTTCTTTTCCTCCTCCTCCTTCTTTCTTCTCCACCTTCTCCCCATTCCATTCCCTAATGTCCACCCTCATGCTTCTTCTGTTCTTTCCCCCATGCCTCCCAACTTCTTCCTTCTCCTTTAACCCAGTAAAGCTGAGGTAAGGAAGTACTATAAATCCCAGAGAGAAACTGAATGAGCTGAAGCCCACATTGAGAAGCAAAGCCATGGATGTCCTAGCACATCTGTCTGCAGGAGGAACTTAGAGCTACAGTAGTTCGCCTTCTCCGTGGGGTTACACTTTCTGTGGTTTCAGTTACCCATGGTTCATTGATTTTTTGTAAGTATTAGGTGGAAAATTCCAGAAGAAGCAATTCAAAAATTTTAAATAGCAAGCTATCCTGATCAGTGTGGTGAAATCTTGTTTTATTTCAGTATATTGTTATAATTGTTTTTTATTGTTATTAATCACTTATTGTACCTGATTTACATGTTAAACTTTAGAGAATACATATGTGTACACACACACACAAATATTATATAAACCATGTAGTATATATAAATTTCAGTACTATCTGTGGTTTTAGGCATCCACTGGGAGTCTTGGAACATGTGCCCTGTGGATAATGGGAGACTATTTTTTTTGGCATTGCCAGATGTTAAGGCCAAAAGAGTAGGTTTGGGGGGTCTTTGAAGATAGGTAGGAAGTTAGAAATGAGACATTAGCATAAAGCTAGGACCCCCTCAGTGAGGTGCTGTTTAGAAAAAAAATTGCCTCCTGGCAAAGGGTGATGACAGAGACACTTGTCTGTCCCAGAGGATTTACAATCAGGTATGAGCTCCTCACACAAGTATGGAGATTAAATCACATCCTTTGGTATTATTAAAAATCTTAAGATAAGAAAGTAATCTCAAGTGTATCTCAATTGGTTGGGATGAGCACTCTAAAACTCTAGTCCCACAGATTCACACACACACTTGCAATCCAAAGTCTTTGGAAATACAAGAACATGTCCCTGTGACCTGCAGGACTTTACTAGAATAACTACACTGAGGATATAGAATTTTTAAATCATTTTTAAAAATGGAGTAAAATATGTGACAGAGGAAAAAGGAATGATAAATAAGATCAAGTAAGTTTGAAAAAGAACCAGTAGAAGTTCCAGACATCAAAAAATACAATCCCTGCAATTAGCATCAATTCACCAGTAAGCAGCAGAGGAGATGTAACTTGAAGGGAGCACTGGTGAAGGACAGCCATTGTTCTCAACCTTGAATGTACATGGTAGACACTGAGGGGATCTCTGTCAAATGCAGATTCTGATTCTGCAGGTCTAGGGTGAAACCTCAAAGTTGCCATTTCTCCAAAGTTCTCAGGTGATACTCACACTGTGACGAGCAAGGAGCTAGAGGATAGATTTTGAAAATGTGATGCAGAGAGAAGGGAAAACACAAACAAACAAACCTCTTTGAATCAGAGTGAATAAAAACTCAAGGGGTAGAGGTGAAGCAATATTTTAAAAGATAGTGGAAGAGAATTCTTCAGATCCTATTGAAGGCCTGAAGTCATAGAGTAAGGGAACCACACCCAAGGAAGGAAGGAAGAAAAGAAGGAAAAGAGAGAGAGACAGAGACCGAGAGAAATCCTCACCTTGGAAAATTGTAAATTATCAAAGAAAAAATATCTTACCGTCAAAGAGAAGAAAAATCGTTACCCACAATGAAACAATTAAATTGCTTTTAAATTTCTCAGCAGTACAAATAGATGTGAAATAATATTTTTTCCTAAGGCAAATAAAAACAGAAAAAAAAAAAAACAACCCTATGAATCTATATTTTTGTGTCTACGTAAACTACCCTCCAAGAGGAAGGACACTTCAGGTCATGTTCCATGACAATCAAAAAGTGAATTCATAACCCACCTTCTCACTCAAAGGTCCCCTAGTGATTTTCAAAGTATGGCCCCATGGGAAACAGCACTGTTGGGAACATGTAAGAAACGACTATTTTCAGGGCCCATCCCAGACCTCAGGAGCAGAAGCTCTGTGGTGGGCCAAGCAAGCTGTGTTATGTCCAGCTATCTAGGGGACCTCATGCAATTCCAGATGGAGAATCACTTCTCTAAACAAGGTGCCTGAGGAAGAAGCAAAACGATTTCCCAGGAAGGTCTGAGACATAACATGGAATCTTGATCAAGTCACCGAGTAAACTTAGGGTTAACCTAAACCAACGTTGACTGACTGGAGCAAAAAAAATGTCAAATTTTGGATAAAAATAAGATAGAACTAAAATATGGAATCACATGAAAACTAAAATACAATAGGGATAATTATAATTGAAATTTCTCCTTCTTTAATAGCATAAATTGTGTAAATTTTTTTCTAATTTATTAATACTGGATAATAATGACTTCATATTAGTAGTATCAACAATACCTGTGATGTTTCTTTCAAAACTCTTATGTTATACCTTCCTAAGTGTTTCCAATGCATTATTTATCTTATTTAATCTTCACAGTCACCTGTTAACTGGGGAGCTCATCTACACTTTCCCTTTTAACAAATGAGAAAATGGAGGAATGAGGTAACCAAAATCACGTGAGTTGGGTATGGCAGAAATAGAATCCTAGTCTCTGACTCCCGACCTTTATTTTAGCTCTGTTAATTATGCTACTGTCTTTATCATTAATAAAACATTTATTCAATGATGCCTTTCTCTCTTTTTTTTTGTAGAAAAAATATCCTTGGGAAAAAATTCAAGAATAGTTTTTTTTTTAATCATCTCTTATGTAATACAAATGGAAAACAAGCTAATTAGAAAAAAACTTAACTCTGAATATAACAAAGCTATATTCTCACTATATTTATGCTTCAGTGATTTTATGGCTTTTTTTTTCTTTCCAGAAAAATAGGCTTAGAGGTAGAGGATAGAATGATGGCATCTATTTTCTAAAGTGAAGTCTAGCAAGACTTAGAAAAACTTTCTAATACTGTTCTTCTAAATATAAGGTTGGTCCCCATCAGTTGAATGGAGTTTAGACTATGGAGTTAATCAAGGTCATCTGCTTTGGCATATCAGACTGACTGCTTCATGAAGTATCTTTCATAGATTCAGGAGGATGGCTGGTAGCTTTCATGCTATAGTGAAAGCCCTGGTCCCTGTGCCTGCAAAGCATTGCAGAGAACACACAGGTGATCCCTGTCACAGACTTTTGGGAATATATATATATATATATATATATATATATATATATATATATATATATTTGTGTGTGTGTGTGTCCAAGTTTGTCCATACCAGTTATCTTGGCCTTATGTAATACTTCAGAATTTTCTATAAACTTTGTCTATAATTAGACTTGTATTTTAAAGCTCAAAGATCTTTTGACTTAAAAATTTATGAAGAGTCAAAACCTGGTGAATCATTTGTGGCATTTTTTTCCTATAATAATTGAAGGAATTTTCCAGTCAAAATAAATGCCAGGATGAATTTCTGGGCCTACCATGATACCTTTCATGTAGAGGTCTTCATGTGCATTGCAGACATGGGCTCATTAGCTTACTGACAGCCTTGGGAGACAGGTAAGTGCTATCAGATGTGGAAACCGAGGTTTAAGGAGATAGGCATGCTCTGAATGCTCGTCCATATTGGATTCAAATCAGGAGCTCAGCATCTTTCCTTGGAACACAGATTTTTATTTTTACAGGGTTTTATAATTACATATTTTAGATTGCTCAGTATAGTTTGAAGTGGCTCAAATATGGAAACATTCATTACATCTTTTGGGAGATGATTTTGATTTTGTGGAGGGCTTTTTCTGTCTAATTGGTTTTATATATTTTGACTCAGTCAATCTCATTCCATCTGAGAGTCATTCCCATCCACCATGGATAGGGATTTGTTTTTCTTTACGTGTCTCTCTTCAGTAAGTTTTGAGGCCTATATTTATTCAGTTTTCTTAACAAATATTGGGAATCACTTACTAATTCCTATGGTACATCTGTGTGCACATAGGTTAGAGAGTCTTTTAGGACCCATGTATATCCATGGTTGTTAAGATGGTTGGTGTGTTTTATTAGCTGTGAGAATTTTTTATTTATAACATAAAACCAATAACTGGTAACTTTAAGGGAAGAATGCATGGTAACAGAGACTTGAAGGCCCCTCATCACCACCCCACTACGCTTCATTTCCTGCCATGTAGGGACACAAGCTTTCCATCATTCCAAGGGCAACACCATTCTTCTGCTTGCAAAGATTCCATTCTTTGGATTTTCAATTGGGAATCTAATGCCCAGAGGAGGGATAACATGAACCACACTGTTAGAATCATATCTGCTTTTAAATTCCTAAATCCACAACTGAAACATTGATCAAGGAGATGTGTGAAGGTGGATTTGATTGCAGGGATTGGAAGAGAAGAGGAAAGTGATGAGTTGTTTGAGCAGAAATGACAGACACTAAGGGCAGAAAGCCGTACAAAATGGGATTCTGTGATTGCCTAGCCCTCCGCCTGCCATGGAAACTATTAAAGTGAAGACACTACAAATGCTCACTTCCCAGAGAGCAGAATCTCTGGATATGCCACGGTATTGGACTATGTCATGAAGGAAGGGACACTCATTCATTTCATGCTGAAGACTATTCATGTACAAATATACATACACAAGCATATATTCATATATATGCACACATATATATCTCATGATGATTTTATGATATCACTATTAATATTTCCATTTCATAAAATGAGTAAATTGGACATTTAAAAAAATCATATACTGTTCACCCATTCTGAGTCTCAATACTGCATTTCTCAAATTCTGAATATTTTCTCCTATTGCTTATTTACACCCTCTGATGAAACTGGCTACACTTACTTTTCTTTGGGCACAGAATGTGCTTAATCCCTCTAGAACACAGAGAATGACATAGGGGCTTCCAAATTGGTTCACATCACCCATGGGCGAAGGATTAGCAAATTCCAGTCCAATTTCTTCCCATGAACTGGAAATAAAGAGTAGAATGGAGGGTTTCGGGTTGTGTGGGTCTCTCTCACAATTCTGTGCCTGCCATCCATCCCTGGTTCAGGTTGTTTTGAGCAGTCTCTGTGCTAAATTGCCCGTGGCAGACAACTCTGGGTGGTAAGCAGAGTTAGATGGTCAAAGCTATAGATCTTGGACTTTCAAGTTTTGCCTCCAAATGAATTGATGTCATTGTTCCCTTCTTCACAAAGAAAGTGTGAGCTGCTTTTTCCTATACTCTCCTGCTCTGCTTGAGTTTTTATTTTTTTCCTGTTCCATCTTTTAATTGGGCATGTAGATATAATACAGATTTATCGATAAAACATTTAGACAGAGAATCAAGAATGCAGCCGGGCGCCTTGGCACACACCTGTAATCCCAGCGGCTTGGGAGGCTGAGGCAGGTGGATCATGAGTTCAAAGCCAGCCTTAGCAATTTAGTGAGGTCCTAAGCAACTCAATGAGACTCTGTCTCTAAATAAAATACAGAAAGGGCTGGGGATGTGGCTCAGAGGGTGAATGCCCCTGGATTCAATCCTCGAACCAAAAAAAAAAAAAAAAAGGATGCTGAGTTCCTTTTTTGGCTCCTTCCCTGACACTGAAATAGGAGAAGAAGAGATAATTCATCTCACTTTTACTAATTAGGATATTGAGGTAAAGAGAGATTTATCTGTGGAATCAGAGTGTCAAAATTGTCAGTACTTGTTCATGGACTCAGATCACTTCCCCTTTGGGGGCCTGATTTTTTTCTCTCTTTTCTTTTTTTTTTAGATACTGATCAAAAATTTAAAAAAAAATTAAATACGTTCATCAGCGAGGTAGAGTGAAGAATAAGTGTGAGTGAAGGCAAGGGGAAAGGTAATTAATGTTTCCATGAACATTGCCACCATTATTCTGCCAGTCTTCTTTTACAATATACCTTTGAGAGAGAAACAACAGCTCATAATGGAAAGATCAATCTTTGGAGGAGACAGCTCTGGGTTGGCTCCTCTGCTCTGAACCTTCTACCTTACTCCTGGGGTGAGATGAACTCAACACCTTCTCTTATCCTTAAAAGGGCTGGGGATGTGGCTCAGTGGTTGAGTGCCCCTGGATTCAATCCCCAAACCAAAAAAAAAAGGTTCTGAGTTCCTTATTTGGCTCCTTCCCTGACACTGAAATAGGAGGAGAAGAGACAATTTATCTCACTTTTACTAATTAGAATATGGAGATAAAGAGAGATTTATCTGTGGAATCAGAGTGACAAAATTGTCAGTACTTGTTCATGGACTCTTATCCGGAGAGGAGGAGAGCTACTCCACTGGTTGACTAGGAAGATAAAGAATATGGGGGCATTTCTGACAACATCCATCTGTATGTTAGATCTGAATCTGACTATGTAACTTTGTGTACCACCTTTAGATCCTCTGAATCTGATTTGTAATTAGTTTGAGTAAAGACTCCACATTTTGTGGCTTATGAAGGCTTCTGGTTGCAGTAGGTTTTTATACTACTTTAGGAGAGGTTTCAGAGTGAAGTCAAGGGTCACTACTATCTCCTTGGAAGAGGCTAGCACTTGCAGTTCTCCTATGCTTAGGCCTAGGAGCTAGCAAATGGGCAGCTGGGTGCTCTGTTCTGCCTGCTGTAGTACAGCACCATAGGCTGGGTGCCTTAAACCCCAGGTATATTTATTTCTTATGGCCCTAGAATCTGAGGTTCTGAGATCAGAGTGATAGTCAGATTCTGGTGAGGACCCTCTTCCAGGTTGTCAGCTTCTGACTTCTGTTGTACCCTCACATAACAAAAGGAGGGAGATTTATCTATCTGGCCTTTTGCAAGGGCACTAAGCCCCTCATGAGCTGGTTATCCAAGGGCCCTGCCTCCAAACATCACATCGGTGATTAGGCTTCAACATGTGAATTTGGGAAATGGGATACAAACATTCAGTCCAGGGCTATTTCCTTGTATATGGAGCCAAGAAAGAAAGCTTTCCCATCTATGGGATCATTTGGAAAGTATTCTGAGTGTGTTAGAGAGCTGGGTTCACAATTACTATTTAACACTTCCCCTGGACATGGAATAGATCCATTTCCTGCTTAGATTGTGAGGCACGGTTTCTGCCTTTTCCAGCCTATGTTGTAACAATAAGAGCCCATATGGGAATTCTGCTTAATTATGCTTGTGGCCATGAAGGGTCCCAAGTCACTTTGAAGGGCCTAGATAGCAGCAGCATTTGTATTTCTCATATTGAGTTACTTGTTACTCACACTATCTTCCTGAGGATGTTTATGTTTTTTCTTCTCCTCTAGACTTCGAAACAGCTTAATCAACTTGGCTTAGGCTAGTGGGTAGTGATTTCAAGAGAGAGGTCTCCAAGCATCTCAGTGATGGAGGTGTTGCACATTAGAACCAACTACCAAACAGGAAGCTAATTTCAGGCTTTCCAATTGTCATGATTCAGCCAAGTGGAAGGAGGAAGCAGTGAAGAAATCATTTATTTCAGTAACAATTATCACTTACACCAGTTGGTTGAGAACCCAACGTAATGCAGATCAACTAACTTTTCCAACTTTCAGACAAAGTAATAGGTTACAGGTTACTAGCCCTCCTACAAATGTAAACTAAATTAAAAAACCATTAAGAAGATTCATAGCTGCACAGATTTTGATCAAATCTGTTCAAAAAAATACATCATCTAGTGTTGCATGCCAAAGAGTTCAGGGACCCTGCAGTCATCTTGTAGTCACATCAGTGTGGTTACAGTTTCACTGGATTTTACAAATAAAACAAGTGCAGACCAAGACAGCACCTGGAAGACAGATGCAGGATGTCTTGGGGAGATGGAGTAAGCAGTGCTAAGAATCAAAGCCACACCCCTCCCTTTGTGCTGATACAAAAAATCAGAATCTACTAAGAGACAAAGGTTTCCTTTTAATGGGTCTTGAGTGTTTCTTTCTAAATAGTCCATAGAAATGACTTCTGCTGTTACCCATGTTTTGAGATGAATCACTTGTTTCTATTTCAGATAAAAGTTACCTCCCCCCACTCAATTATCATTGGAAGAAATTATTTGGTCACATTTTCTTCTTGGTATGGTTATAAAGATGGATCATGGCTTTTTGATTGTTTCTCTAAGCAGATGGTTAGAAGTTCAAGGTGAATGAATTAATTTACCTAATATGTGTACTAAAATGCCTTTGATCATTGGGTTTTGAAACAACTGTAAGAATGAAAGTGTGTCTTGCTTCTTCAAGGGTATCTCTGTTGCAGTCACATAGGTAATGTTCTTATCGGGGTTACACTCCCCTGACTCTTCCAGTCATAAATGTATTATTCTGGTTTGAATTAGGGAAGCTTCTGATGTTTTGACTTTTATTTCATTTCTCATGGTAAAAATAGTTAACCATAACCACCTGTACCTTTACTTGTGATGATGTGTTATATGAACAGGGTTCAGCGTATCACTGCATATATTTAATGTCATGTCTTCTTAGCTATGTCTCATATAACTAGCTTCTAATTTCAGCCTCTGCTTAGTGAAAACACTTTGTCAAACTTCCTCATCACATTTTTTTTTCTCACACACATCATTTCATCCTCACTTCTGAAAAAATCTGTTGGTGGCAATTCCAATATTGGCAATGAAAAGTGGAAAAAAAAACTTTACAAAGGGAAAACTGAATTTGAATGTCACCATTGCAAAAATGAAACGTTGATTGAACACTCTTAGAGACAGAGCATGTCACACCCCAGGTATGTGTGGGATGTTTAGCAAAGAAATAGTATACAAAGGTTAAATGATGTGTCGTTCATTAAATTAAAAGGAATCTTAAAAAGAATTACTTAAATAGATACTCTTCCAGTACTTTTAGGCTGAATTTATGTGTAATTAATTAATTAAAAGAAAAATTCTGGATCTATAGAAAGTGTGAAGAGCTACTGCCAACTGATGTTCAATAAAAATGAAGAAAATCCTTGAAATGACAATGCTATTCAATTGAAAAATGTGATTTTATTTTTAAGTGACTTTGGGGGAACCATATCTGCTATATTATGTCCTTTGTGTAGTTGTGCATTTAGATGGAGACACTGTAGAATACCTAAATTGCATATGTGTACAGGAAGGACATCAAGAGCCTTGGAGATGGTATTTTAGTCTGGATTTATTAAGTAAAATCTCCTAGACAACAGAATGAGTTCTGAGGGTGAAAACAACAGATCTGTTTACAGAGTTGATAACAGTTTGAATATTTCTAGCAGAGCTTCTGAAAGTAAGGTCTCACAATGCCTTTTTTTTTTTGAATGAATGAATGAATGAATGAGGAATCTTCCCAAAGATACTAAAATAATGATGTTTATTCGACTTTTCTATGTAACTAGGCTCATTCACTTGATAAATATTTATTGAAAATCTACAATATTACTGACACTATACTAGATGCTTTAGATAAAAGCAGCATGAGCAAGGTAAACTTGAATCTTCAAGGATCCCATGGTCTAATTGGGAATACATGCATGAAAGATGTCATAATTAATGTAATGATTATTACATATGCCTCAGTGTATGCAGGAGGGCCCTGTCAAACCAAGCCATCCAAAATAGTTCCCCTAAGAATGTCATGTTGGAGATGAGACCTGAATAGTAAGAGGGTGAAAGGATAAATTTAGGGGCAGAGTAAGCATCACAAGTGAAGCCCAAAACCAAACTAATAACAATATCATCATCAACAACAAAAACCAACAAAATCATGGAGTGTTTGAGAAACTGGAAGGTGTCTAAAGAATGAGCCTAAAAAAGCAAGAAGGAAATTGGGAGACGTGAGCTGAAGTATAGTTGGGGCCCAGCCAAGTATATTATGCTGGAGGAAAATGAGTGGAGCAGGTAGATGGTACAGGCCTTTTCCTCATTCATTCTAAAACTTAGAGTTTGATATTTTACCAAAAAAAGGGAAGAAAAGAAAAAATGTATTTATAGCAATGTTTTAATACAAGTGCAATTAAGTTTAATGCTTTTAATATTCTTTGGTGCCAGGGGGTCCAATTCCTTATTGATTTATTGATTCACTTCTGTGAATCAATACCGGATACAAAGCTCAGCCAAATAGTCACAGGGTGTTGGTGGATACCTATTAGACTAAGGAGGTGGTATATTGAGAGAGGGACATACAATATCAGATCCCTGCTATCACCCAAACTTCTCATGGGAAAACACAAACAAAAGCGAACTCCCTTCTGTACCTGCTCTTTGAACAAACATTTTGCTTTGGTGACATCTCCTAGTTCTTTTTGAGAGTGGGGGATATGAAAGTGTGGAAGTAGCCTATCAAAGAAGCTTTTTTCAAGAAGTCAGACTTTTTATGCAACTCCAAGGTGACATTCATGCATGTTCTATGTAAATACAGTGTGATCTACAGGCAGCAGTCTTAGAGAAGGTGAAAGTAGCCCCTCAAGTTTATAGGAGCAACCCCCATGTTCCTAAGGGTACTCCTCAATGGTTAGTTATTATCTACTTGCCTGGACCAAGCTAAATGGTGAAAAGTCTATTTAGAATTCAGCATTAACAATCAGGAAGAATCTTTTTTAACATTGATGTTCCTAGGTTCTAGAATACCTATTTAGTCCTCCAAGCTAGACCTCTTCTGACTCAAAGTTGGTTATTTTGAGGAAATGGAGCTCATTTGATTGATTAAAGATACACACAGACACACACACACATGCACACACCCCTTCTTGTACTTCTTTATGTCACATCAAGATTTGCCTGGCTACCTCCACAGAATAGCATGCTCTATTGGTTTATTAAGACTTTTCCTATAGTTAGTAGACTTTCACTCCCTCAGAATACAAAGACTTCTGCCCACAGGTTGGCTGTTTTCCAATTTATCCCTCCTAGATTACAAATGAATATTTACAACCACATTTATAACATTAATTATATGTAATGTTAATAAATGGCCCTTGTTCACAACCAAGGGAGAAGCACACTATTCAGTGGAAAGAATATTTATGATTCTTCCCCAGTTGGTGCTGGAATACAGAAACAGGGTGTGACCTTCTTTTACAAAATTGCCTACTAGTCAAATTTTCAAACTTTGTGACAATATTGTCAATCATGGTGATTTTAATTATTTGTCTTGACACTTTTCAAAAGGTGTATCTTTAGAAATAAGTCCAAAACTCTCCATATAACCAGGGACTCCTTGTAAGGTTAGACCTCAGAGAACAGGACACGGGAGTGGAATTGCTGGACTGAGGAATGGTTAGAGCTCAATTTTTATCAGTCCAGGTAGAATGAGTGAGAATGGAGGAAAGATATAAAATGAAAAAGAATATATTGTAAAAATTAGAAAGAACATAGCAGCTACAGACAGGAATTCAAATTGTGCTGATTCTTTGACCCTAGATGAATGGAAAGAGGAACTGACATTAACATAAAGTTTAACATAAAGTACAAACAAATAAGAAATTAAGAATGAGATGGAGAATAAAGAGTAAATATTCTCTAGAATATGGGAAATTATGAGCTGCTCGTAGGATTCTGTTAGTCAACCTTCCTTTATAGTGGTCAAATACCTAAGATCATCAACTTAAAAACAGAAAAGGATTGTCTGGACTCTTGGTTTCAGAGGTTTCAGTCCATGGTCTGTTGGCTACACTGCTTTTGGACCTGTGGGAAGGAAGCACATCATGGTGGGAGCACATGGTGCAACAAAGTTACTCACCCCATGAAAGAGAAAGAAAGAGGTTGGGGTCCCAACCTCCCCTCCAGGGCACAACCTCAATGACCTAACTTCCTTCCAACAGGCCCCACCTACTGAAGGTCCCACCACCTCCCAGTAACACTATGGACTTGGAACCAAGCCTTCAGCACATGGGCCTTTGGAGGATATTCAAGATCCAAACTAAAGCAGACACCAGGCTTTGAGAACTGAGCAGAAGCCCAAGCCCACTCAAGCTCCTTCCCTTCCTTTATCTTTCTTCTTCCTCCTTCCCCTTTTCCTTCCTTGACAACTTTCTTTGCTGTAGAGTTCCTGAAAAGGGACTGAGGCTTGGCTGCTGTGGTTCTTATCCCAGTTGAAGCACAAGTGCATCTGTGTCCCTTGAGGCTGCTCACACCAGACCCAGCTGCAGCTGCACCAGTCTGGTTTTGCCAGTCATTCTGGAACACCAGATGAAATTTTTGGGGTGGAGCTCAAGGAAAAACTCAAGTCTCTGGATAGATATTTGTAAGTCCTCTGCCTAGAGATAATAATTGAAGCATTGAGAGTAAATACATTCTTCTAGAAGACAGAGGGTGAAGAAGAAGGCTAATGGAGAACTTCAGGACACCTATGTGTAGGGCCCAGAGGCAGGAAGAGAGACAGAGATAAAGCCAGAGAAGTGATTCAAGGGAAGAACAACAGAATAAACTGAAACCTGGGGTTTTAGTTTCAATTGGGCAAGGAAGGAGCAAGCCAGAGTAAGTGTTGCTGAGCAGCAACATGATGCTGCATGAAAAAAAAAAAAAACAACACACGATTGCAGAGTTGGGTGGACTTGGTGACCAGCAACGACTGCTGTGTTTTGAAAATGGGATCTTAGCAATGACTGAATGCAGACTATAGAATGCACAGCATTTATAGGACCAACCCTCATGCTCCTAAGAAAACTCACTCCTCCATAGTTAGTTACTAGCTACCAGGCTCAGGCCAGAGGTGGAGTATTGGAGATAGGGAATGAAGAATTAAACACAGGAGCAGTGGCTTCAGAGAATAATATGCAAAGAATATTATGGCATGCAATTATTAAACTACATGTTTATGATTACAAGTTACCTACTAGGTAATATAATATCTATATCCTTTATAGAATGCTTTCTGGTTAAATAGAAATGCTGAGAAGAAAGAAAAGTTTGAATACATAAAGGAGAGTGAAAATCATTCTAAGATATGTGTGTGTGTGTGTATAAGTCCAGGAAAAAAAAATTGCTTCCCTTAGATAGATAGCGCTTTTCACTTGAGAAGGAAGGGCTTGCTGCCTAGAAAAATGAGGGTTTCATTCATGCAACTTGCAATCTATACAATGATACACGTAGATAGAAAACCTGCTGTATTCACACTTAGTAAGAACTATCCATGTACCTGGTTTTTCCTCTGTGCTCAGCAACATTCATTGTTTTCTTCAGAATACATGGTTTTCCTTATTTATAGCCAGAAAAAATCAGTTTGTCAATGTTCTATGCTGAGCTCTCCCCAAATACTCCTTCCCAAGGGAGCACAGAGGCAACCAAACAGAAAAGTCCTCAGCTGAAGTGTGTGGCGGCCAATAATCACATTATTAAGGACATTTTCCCTGTGTAGAAGTTCCCAATCAGCTCCAGTTCTGCCACTGTTAACCAAGCCTTAAGGACAATTTGGTGGTGTTGGTTATGTTTGGAAAACTAAAAAAAATTTTTTTTCAATCCGAGTAGGTAACTTGTAATTATAAACATGTAGTTTAATAATTGCATGCCAGAAACAGTAATAATTATATATATATATATATATTTTTTTTTTTCTTATTTCCCACTTGAAAGTGAAAAGAGAAAAAAGAGTAAAGATAGTTATAAATATTATTTAATTTCCTTGAGAGGACACCAGCCATCAAATACTTATTTTAAGTTTTATGTTGAAATCTTGTGCATGTATTTTTAGTAATTTTTTTCAGTGATTTAAAAGGAGATATTTTCTATTTTAATATATCTAGATGACAATGCTCTGAATAAGAATCCACAGGAAATTTAGGGAAGATTTTTGTCATTGAACAAAGAAGGCAAGGAGGAGCCCTAGAACTCATGGATCCAGATGAAATAACCCCTTCTTTGACCCCTTCCTTACCTCCATTCTATCACTTGCAAGAAAAGGGGTTCCCCAGAACTGTGAGTGGCCCTGCTTAGGTTACATCTTTTTTTCCCAAACATGCACAGCTTTGTGCCACCTTTTGCCTTGACTGTGGTCAACTCCTTGGGTCTCACAACCCTGTCTGCCTCATGTACCACAAGAACCTGAGAACTTCACATCATCCCGCATTCCCAGCCCCTGCACAGCCTACTCTCTCAGCATCGATTAGTATTTTATGAATTTTGCTTATTTATCAGTCTGTCTCCAATTAGAGTGTAAATCAGAATTGTCCTCTGTGTTACTTATGGCTGTATCCCGGTGACTGAAACAATGACAGACACATAGTAAGCACTGCATAATTATTTGTTGGATGAGTGAATGAAAAACAAATTGAGGAAATGAGCATTTGAATTTGACATCAGCTTGGATGTGACCATGGAGACAAAGCATGAACTCACAGGACCTGAGATGTTTGGAGGGTTGTATTCACTGGTCAGTGTCAGGAAAGGTAGCAGTAGTATATAATGAACTCAAATCTAGGAATTCTGTTTATGCAGAAATTAATTTGGATCATGAGTGGTCATAATATTGGCAAATTAGACAAAATACTTAAAAAAAAAACAATAACAACCCAAAATGTTTAAAATTTGTGTTAAATAGCCTTTCATCACTATAACAAAATTACCCCCCCCCCCCCCGCCAAAAAAAAATATAAAGAGAAAAGGTTAATTTGGGCTCACAGATTTGGAGATCTCAATCTGTGATCAGTTAGCCACATTGCTTTTTGGGCCCCAGGTGAGGCAGCTCCATGGTAGGAGAACATGATTCCCTTCAAGGGTATACCCTCAAGGAACTAAGACCTCTCACTAATTCCCAACTCTTTTTTTAAATATTTTTTTTATTTGTTGCTGAACCTTTATTTTGTTCATTTATTTATATGTGATGCTGAGAATCGAACCCAGTGTCTCACACATGCTAGGCAAGCACTCTACCACTGAGCTACAACTCCAGCCCCATAATTCCCAACTCTTAAGATTCCATCACTTCCCAATATAGCCACTCTGGGGACCAAGGCTTTATCATTTGTAACCTTGGAGGACATCCAACACCCAAACGATAGCGAAGCTCTTGAATAGCAGCTTCTATATCTAAAGTCTTTCCAGTATAGAAGCAGAATTTATGATGCCTTTTTAGGTCAATATTTGCCTTCATATGAGCTGAAATTGTTTGAACAAACTGCAAAACTAAAAGAAGCTCCCACACAATTTTAAATTTGCATACTAAATTCATCATGGTACTTTAAATTTATTTATTTATAATTCTTTTTTTTTATTAGTTGCTCAAGACAATACAATGATCTTGACATATCATACATTTGATTAAATAGGGTATGAATTCTCATTTTCCCACATGTACAGATTGCAGGATCACATTGGTTATACATCCATGTGTATACATACAGCAATCCTAGTGTCAGTTGTATTCTGCTGCCTTCCCTATCCCACCCTCCCCTCCCATCACTATTCTCTACTCATTCTACTGGGACACTTATCTCTCTCTCTCTCTCTCTCTCTTTTCTTCCCTTCCCCCTCACACCATCGTATGTGTATTTTGTGAACCCATGAGAGTCTCCTTCCGTCTTCCGTGCAATTCCCCTTTTCCCTCCATATTATAAGAGAAATATGTGTAATGTAATAACTGTTACTACTAGCAACTGGTAGCTGTGTAAATTTAAAACTATATTCCTTATGCTATGTCTGTAGGATCATGTTTGAGATATATATATATATATATATATATATATATATATTATAACCAAAATTTGAATAATTTGGTTTATAACAGTAATTAAATATATAATAAAATGTAAAATTAAAAAAAAATAAAAGAAGCTCCCAGCAAATAGTTGTCACTCAAAAAAAGCATTTTGGGTGAGGAGATATATTAACGCCTGGGCAAAAATGATGAATTAGGCAAAATATATCTTTAATTTTGCAGATCTGCCTCCAAACACTTGGGGCTGATCTGCAGGTTTCTTATAAGACTATTTCTGAGTTCTCCCTCATCCTGAAAAGGCCTTCTGCGTACAAACTAACTTCTGACTTTCCTCTCCTCTCTCCCAAATATAATGACATGACTTTTAGACTCCATTCATGCAGAACTGTGCTTTTTCTTTGCTTGATAGACCATAGAATTCAAGAATAACAATGCCCAGAACAGGTTAAAATGCTCAGGATTTTAAAGGTTCCCTAAGGGATGAATGATGCTTGGTCAGTCAGGTGTTCACTACTGTGACCAAATACCTGACCAGGAAAACTTAAAGGAGGGAAACCTTATTTTGATTCATGGTTTTGGAGGTTTAGTCCATGGTGGGCCAACTCTATCTTCTGGGCCCAAGCTGAGGCAGAGCACCATAGTGGAAGGAGATGGCCAAGAAGCCCTGCTCACCTCATGGCCACCATAAAACAAAGGACAATAGGGGTTATAACCTAGTGATAACCCTAGTGAATGCCTTAATGATAAACCTCCTCCAGCCACACCCACCTGCTTATAGTTACCACACAGTTCCTCCACACTAGGATGGATAATCAGGCTCATAATCTGATTATTTCACTTTTGAATATGACTTCATGAACACAGGAGCTTTGGGGTGACACCCCATATCCAAACCATCAACTATGCTCGTGGTAAGAAATGTCAGGCAATATATAATTGGACACTTTTTGCTTAGATGAGTGAAGAAATGAAAATATATTTTATTTTCCGTTACTTCTAAGGAAAATCAGTAAAGTTTTCTCTCCAAATTATTATTTTTTTATTAATGGATAATTTGAAGATGTTTCAGTACATAACATATTCTAAATACAAAGAACATCCTATGTATCAAAATTCCCTAGGTGACAATTATGGTAAAAAATGTAAGAAAATGATTGGGGTTAGCATGGAGAGAGAGTGAAGAGAAAACGAAGAAATAAACAGTTTTGAGAGACTGTTAAGTGTGAGGTACTTTCTCATGTATTTTCTGGAACTTCCCAACATGACTGTGTGAGATCCATTATAAGCTCCAGAATTTCCTACCCTACATGAAGCAGCAAGTCCTCCCCTGAGCTGCCAATCTCAATGACTTTTCCTTTTCCCTTCTTCTCTGTCAGTCCATTACACAAAGGTTTATGAGTATGTAACTGGACTTCAGGGAATTTAGCATTTGCTCTGTCCAAAGTATTTATTTTAAAAATGAGTCCAGGTGCACTGGTGCGCACCTGTAGCCCTGGCTAATTGCAAGGCTGAGGCAGGAGGATGACTTGAGCCCAGGAGTTCAAGGTCAGTCTTGGCAACAGAGTGTGACTTTGTCTCAAAGGGGGAAAAAAGAATGATTATTTTAAAATTCATCGATTCATCTATCTTCCAATTACTTTAAAAATATTATTAATAGAAAGAAAATTCATCCACCCAGAAACTCTAATGGGAACTATAAAAATCAAGACTTGAGTTTCATAAATTCTCTAAACGCTTATCATTTTCACTAGAACGTGCCCCACTGGAGAAAAGGTGGCAAGTTACCCATAAAAATCCTTACTTACCATGTAGCTTTTATTTAACTTTAAAAAAAGAATTTTAAAGTTCAAAAAATAATGAGACAGTGAATTAGTTTGGTGATGATAACTGCTACTCATGTTATATGAAGTTCCATTTTTTGTAGTCACAAATAGGGAATGAAAGCATTTTAACAGATGTTTGATATGGTTTATAATAGATGCAGAATTTTGTCTAAACTATTGAGCAACAAACATTCAAGATGAAAATTGCCACTTTGTTGAAACCTGTTATGCCCAATAACATTGTAGAATAACACAAACAATACCAACATCCCTATTAAACTTAAGTTGATTACTCCACTGTGGATTGGATGGAGAGTGTTCATTTTTCAGCTTTAGGTCTCAACCAGTGATTCTCGTGTCACTTTCTGGTGTTTTCAATCCAGTAACCAATATTAAATGTGTGGAGTTTTTTGTTTTGTTTTGTTTTGTTTTTGTTTTTGCTTGTGATTGGGATGTGAAGTCAAATTCAGAGGAAAGGTGCAAGATGACACACAGGATAGTGTATTTGGGGCAAACATGAACTCAGGATAGGAAAGGCTAATCCAAGGAGTCAGGGCCATCTGTAGCAGGGGCACCCCTGACAGGGGCAGTGTCTGAACAAGTGGAGAGAAGGGGTATTGCCAACAAGAACATCATGGGCACTGTGGGAATTAAAGACAATGAGAAGATGTATTACTGACCAAGGAGTATGAAAAAACATGGTAGAATGGAGGAGATGCCTTCCACCATGCCTGACACTGATGAATGCATATGTGGTGATTAAATAAACTGGTAAAACAGATTACAAAAGGATTATGAATCAAACAAAATAATTTTTTTTTTTTTTTTTGCAGTGCTGGAGATAGAAGCCAGGCTTGAGCATGCTAGGCAAGTACTCTTCTACTGATATACACTGCAGCCTCAAGCAAAATAATATCTGTTTTTTTTGTTCACTACACATTTCCAGTTTCCCCCATATGCTAAGGGTTCCATAGAGAAATGTTTAAATGTTGATTGATTAATGTATGATGCACTTAATGTGCACTGATCAAATGATTGATATTATTTAAATTATGAGAGTCCTTAGTTGAACACCTTTATTTTACAGATTAAAAAAAAAACATTAATGATTTGTTAGTGTAAGACAGTTTCCATTCTGATTTGATTGAATAATATTAAAAAATCCATGTTGTTTAAAGATAGTCTATAGTGTTCCAAGGAGAAATTTTATGGACACAGAGTATTATATTGCTGGCTAGAGAATTAGAGCTTTCTACAATAAAATCCTTCCTTTGAAACATGGAAACGAGGAGACTGGGGAGATTAAGCAGTATGCCCATTTAATCTCCCACATACTCACTCACTTACTCATTCAATTAAGAATACATATTATAGACTGAGATTGTGGCTCAGTGGCAGAGTGCTTGCCTCCCATGTATGAGACACTGGGTTCATCTCAGCACCACATTGAAAAATAAATATATAAAAATAAAGGTTTTGTGTTCATTTACAACTAAAATATATATATTAAAAAAGAATATGTATTATGGCCTTGACACCATTTCAGTTAAACAAAACATATGAAATTTGTGCCTTTATAGCATTTACATTGTAATTGGGGGAGAGAAAATCAGTTGAAGGGTCTAGTAGTTTACAGTATAGTAAATGGTAAATAGAAGAGAAAGAACATGGAGGGAGATAGGAGCTTAGGGCAGGGAAGGAGAAATTTTAGTTTCAAGAATGGTGGCTTGAAACATTTGTGTTAAGATCTAAAACTTGTACAGGAGCAAGCTCTGAGGATGTCTGAGGGCAGATGGAATAGCACAGGTCACAGCTGTCATGAATGATCTATCTATCTATCTATCTATCTATCTATCTATCTATCTATCCATCCATCCATTATCTATTGATACTGGGTGTGGAACCCAGGGAGTTTCACCCTGAGCTCCATTCCCAATCCTTTTTATTTTTTATTTTGAGACAGGGTCTCACCAAGTTTCAGAGGTTGGCCTCCAACTTGTGAAGCTCCCGCTGAAGCCTCTTAAACTGCTAACATGGCCTGGATTTATTGAGTAACAGTAAATTCATGAGCTACGTCATTTTCATTGGCTTTAATTCATTGAAATACTCACAGTTCACTTGGTGTCACCAATGAGGCCATTATGAGTTCTTTTATTGCATTATAGTTTTATTCACTAGTATCTATAACCCAGAAAAGCTCAGAAAGGGTTAAGGCAGCCCCAGGGTTTCAAGAGGCAGAACTGAAAGCCAAAGCAGAGAGCTGATACAGATGCAAAAACAGTCACTGCAGATGGTCAGGTAAGATTAGAACCAACCTAAGAACCTGTTGAGGGCCCAGGGATATTCAGGAAGCAGAATTTGCTTGGCAAAGAGTGAACTGAATTGAAGCTCTAGGGACAGTGAGGAGTTCATTGCCTGTGGCCCTCTTGAAGCATTCACCAAATGGTCTGATGGGTGAGTGTTCCCAGTACCACTGTCTTACCGGTCCTTCCTTTTATGTGTCTCAGGTGAGCGACTTACATCATTCCATGGTGTGATATTGTGTTAGTCAGCTTTTCATCTCTGCGACAAGAGATACCTAACAAGAGGAACTTAGTGAGGAAATTTATATTGGGCTCGTGTGGTTTCAGAGGTTCAGTCTATGGTCAGCCAATTCCATTGCTTTGGACTTGAGAGGAGGCAGAGCATCTTGGTGGAAAAGGTGCAGTGGAGGAAAGATGCTCAGGTCATGGAAGCTAGGAACAAGGGAGGGAGGGAGAGAGAGAGAGAGAGAGAAGCCAGGGACAAAATTAAATCCCCATGGGCACAACCCCAGTGACCTACTTCCTCCAACCAAGCCCCACCTGCCTATAGTTACCTCCCAGAATCCATTCAAATCATTAATCCATCAAATGGATTAATCCACCCATTAGGTTACAGCTCCCATAACTTAATTATTTTACCTCTGAGCATTCCTACATTGTCACATGAACTTTTCAGGGGACATATCATATCTAAACCATAACAAGTATACCTGGTAAGCCCACGCACCTGCTTTGGCTGATACGAGTTTGACACACTAATGCATCCATGTGTTTCTGATTTAATTTAAGTTCACAGGTGGTCATTTTTATTAGCACAATTAATCTATCAATTTGTGCCTTTTTGTTGTACTGTGAAGCTGGGCTTATTCTTTCTGATAAGTTCTGCAGGCCCAACATTTGGTGGTTGTCCTTTTGCCCAGAAAAGTTACCAAGTCATACGCTTTATCACTTTTTCTCAGAGTGAAGTAGTTCATGGTAAGCTGCTTTATATGGTGGAGTATCTCAGGGACAGGCACCTCTGACTATACCACATGGAGTCACTCAGAGCAGGGTACAAACTGCTCTCCACAAAGGCCTGAGGTAACAGTGTGCCTAGTATATATATTCTAGGAACATCCAGGAGGCCTGGATATCTGGGATGAGCCAGAAGAAATTTGCTTAGAGAGGTTAATGGAAGACCTTGTGTGTCACAGGAAAGATTTTCCTTTTTACCTTAAATGTTCAGAAAGCCACTAGGAGTTTTAAATAGAGGAGAGTTGCAGTCTAGAGTTGGTCTCACTCTTGGTGAACACATACCTGTCTTGAAGCTGTCTATGATTTCATGAGGAAGAATTTATTAGTCCCTCCTGGGTTCTCATAGTATTTTTTTTCTATTGTCATCACACTTTTTATTTTTGATACCAGCAGGTGCAGTTGTTCTCGTTTCTTTCAGTTACTCCACTCTGATACACGTAACCAGTGCATCCCATGGGATTTCTGTACATAGTAGGCACTTACCAAATGCTTCCTGCCTTTACATAGCTTTCCAACTTTTATTATGGTGAATCCAATTCGAAAATGTCACACCAGTACGGAACGAGTGATATTTAGGGTGATTTTCAGACATGAATGAATCAAACGTGTGCATCGTTCATTTGAAAAATTCTGCCTGTATCAATGTTTGATTTTTTTTAAAGCAATAAATTGAAATGTCATTCCATGGAAGGCCAAAAATATTTAGTCAACTGTGTCACCATTGAGTTACCTTTATAGACATTTCAAACAACCTTGCAATTCCTTTGGAGTGTATCCTGTGAACTATAGCTATGGAATTAGTCCTGTGAGTGTGATCTGACAGTACTAAAAGGCCCTACCTGCCTTAAAATATTTCCACGATAAAGACTGCCCCCTCCTCCGCCCACCACTTACCAGTTCCCAGACCCTTCAACCTTTAGTTTCTACCTCAGGAGCAATTTCTTTCTTACACTGCAGTGAAAAGGGCATAGCTTTCAGAAGGCATCTATAGAACGCACACTGGTATCAAGCAGCTGGAATCACTCACAGCCTGGTGAGAACTTGGTTACAAACTCTGCTTTCCTTGCCCCTCTCCATCAGCTGAAAACATGACCATTCCTCTATTTATTTATATTTATGCAAAGCCTTCTAATTCTTCAGGATGCTAATGACACCGTGAACACCCCTCTTCTGAGCATGCACATCTTTTGGATGAATGATTTAATCAGCTTTGATGATTTGGAATAACAGGACTTTACCAAGAGACTGGCTCTTCTGAGTTGAAAGTAAATGTCTTAACCTCCCTCACCATGACATTTATTTTCCATAAATGGTGCTGGCTCTGGCTTGGTATTCTCTTAGCAGCAGGAGACCATTATCCTGTGAGAATGTTCTCTCCCCTTTCACTTTATCTCTTAATTATTGCCCTCTTTTTTTTTTTTTATGGACAATGCCCTTAGGAATTTTCATGTAATTCCACCCCCCTCCCTCTACTCCTCCTCGGATTTGTACTGCCACAGGGAAAGGATTTGGTGTTAACCCCAGAAAGTCCAGAATAATGAATCTTGTAGACAGTTGGCTCAGTATCCCAGGAGTCCTTTGAGAGGGGACTGAGATGCTGTGAGCAACACACAGGGCAAATGTTTGGGAACAAAAAAAATTTGCATGGATGCCTTGGAGGGAAAGAAGATGGTGGTGTAAATCTCAGGGCTGGCAGGGAGAGGGCTAGAAGATTTAGTTCTTCCCACATACTAGTCTCTCCACACAATCAGCTGCATCTATTTTATTTTAAAGGGAACTTTTCATCCCTTCCACTAACAAAAATAGCCCTCACCACGTAAATCCCAGCTCTGTTATTTTGTTGAGTCTGAAGCCAGTCAGATTAAAACAATGGCTACAAAACCCCTAGAACTCTCCTGATGCATCTGAATGGCTGTTTGTTAACTTCAAAGCTGACTATTTAAATGCTAGCCTTATTAAGCAAGTAATCCAAAACATAGGCACCCAGTTTGAGTCATTAGCATTTGGTTATCTAACATTTGCTGTTGCTAAATTACAATGCAGGGTAAAATCTTTCTATATTTATATATGTATAAAATATATAAAATCATTTTAGGATGCAAGTTTATGTTTAAACATAGATGCTTCTCTTGTATTATTTATAAATCTAGGGGATCCTGGGTTAAAGTTACCATTTTCTGCAGAGTCACATAAAAAATCTATTACGAAGAGCACCCTCATGCTTTTGGATGTTGGCTCAAGGGATCTACAGAATTCTATTGAATATGTCATCAATATTTATTGACTGTAATTGTAATTTCAAATAATGGGGAACATTAAGCTCTGATTGCAGGTGTTTCTGGCAGTGAAGGAGTCTTTTTCCCCATTTCTTTGAAAATGCAAGAAAAAAAAATCCTGGTGCTTTTTCCACATATTATAAAAGGTCACTGACAATAGCCCACCTATAGATGCTGATGTGTGACATTTAAACTGAATACAAAGAAAGCATGATAAGCATTAAAAAGAACTAGTTGCTTTCAAGATAATGCTGTTTACTAAATCCATTCTCTTTGAAAAAAAAATGAAGGTAACATTCCATTTTACTTTCAGAGATTACTTGAAAAATATACACATATACTACTTTTGAGAATGTGAATAAAGCATTTTCTAACCCTGATATTTATTAATTTATTTTTCATTAAAAAGGATTTTTTTAATATAATGGATAATATTTCGGATACATCATAAATCCTTTGCTCTGTGTATTTACCTTAAGGAACTTTATTTTCTGCAATTAGTGATCATGTGTGGAGATTTTTAATTTCAATTAAATTTGTTTTTTAACTGATACATAAAAATTGTACATACTGGGGCTGGGGTTGTGGCTCAGTGGTAGAGCGCTTGCCTTGCATGTATGAGGCACTGGGTTCAATCCTCAGCACCACATAAAAATAAATAAATAAAATAAAGGTATTGCGTCCAACTAAAACTAAAAAATTAAATATTTAAAAAAACTGTACATATTAATGAGGTAATATGGTTGAAACATAAATTTATCTCCTCATTTATCTTTAAAATCCTTTCTTCTAGCTTTCTGATTTGTACAATATATTATTACCTCTATCCCCCACTGTGCAATAATAGCACTGCTTGCTCCTTCTAACTGTGACTTAGCACCCATCTCCTTGCCCCGCGCCCCCCTTGTTCCTTCCCTGTACTCTCCCAGTCTTTGGTGACCATCATTCTACCTCAACTTCTAGGAGATCAACTTTCTTACAGGGTACACGTGAGGTACTTATCTTTTCTGTGGCTGACTTATCTCACTTAATGGAACCATCTCCAGTTCCTTTCATACTGTCACAAATGACAGCATTTAATTCTTTTTTTTTTTTAATGGATGAATAGTGTTTCATTGTGGAGATGTACCATATTTTCTTTATTCATTCAGCAGTTGGTGGATACTTAGGTTGTGTCTATTTCTTGAGTATTGCAAATAGTGCAGTAATAAACACTGGAGTGCAGATGTCTTAACAGCCTGACTTCATTTCCTTTGGATATATGCCCAGTAGTAGAATTGAAAGATCATATGATAGTTCCATTTTTAATTTTTTGAGGAAATTGAAAAATTTTAATTTCTACAATGATTCTACTAATTTATATCCATCCTCACCAATAATATATAAAAGTTTTCTTTTCTTACATCCTCACTTGTTATCTTTAATCATTTTGATAGTATTTATTCTTTCTAGAGTGAGATGACATTTCACTGTGATTTTGATTTGCATTACACTGGAGATTAGTAATTTTTGGGGGAGGGTACCGGGGATTAAACTCAACAGCACTAAACCACTGAGCCACATTCCTAACCCTATTTTGTATTTTATTTAGAGACAGGGTCTCACTGAGTTGCTTAGTACCTCGTTTTTGCTGAGGCTGGCTTTGAACTAGCAATCTTCCTGCCTCAGTCTCCCGAGCTGCTGGGATTGTAGGCGTGTACCACCATGCCTGGGTAGATTAGTGATGCTTTTTAATATTAAAAACTTCTACACAGAAAGGAAATGATCAATTGAGTGTAGAGAAAACTTATAGAAAGAGAAAATACTTTTAAATTACATATGACAAGGGGCTGATATAAGAAACTCTTAAAAACTCAATAGCAAAAAACCAAACAACTCAATTATAAATGGGCAATAGACCTAAATAGACATTTCTCAAAAGAAGACATACAAATGGCTAACAGGTTTTTGAAAAACTGCTGAACATTACTATCACTGATATCTAATCTACAGATTCATAAATTTTGGTTTAACAATATGGCCTGGGCTATGCAAACTAGAAAGTGGGGAAATATTCTTTGGGTGATATATTCAGTTATATCTTAGTGAAAAATATCTGAAGTGTTTATAACAGGAACTCTGTGTACGTGTTGCCAAAAGCACCAGTTGAAAAAGCTAAGCCATTTAGAAAACTGTTTTATTTTTGACATAAATATAGGACATAAATAACTGGCTGGACTGATTTAATCTCTCTGGGTAAAATGTATTATTTAACCCAATTTATGAAATGAACCCCTGGTTTAGCGTTCTGCTATCACAGTTGAGTCTGAATCTGTGTGAGGGGCTAATAGAGTATGCCCAACAGTATGCCCAGAGAATACTCTCCTCCAATCACAACTTAATATACCTAGGGGGATTCAGAACATGATACCCCTAAACATGGCACTGTGGCAACTGAGAAAACTGTCAAAGCAAAAAGTTCATTCTGACCTCTCTTGCCTTTCTCTCTTGAAGCAGGGTCACAAGGACATACTACAGTGACATGCCACATCGATGTTTTGAGCAGCTCAACTCACAATAACTAAACTATGGAACCGGCCTTAGTGCCCTTTCACAGATGAATGTTTAAAAAATGCAGTATATATACACAATGAAATATGTGTATATATACTCAGCCATAAAGAAGAATGAAATTATGGCATTTGCCAGAAAATGAATGGAACTGGAGACTCTCATGCTAAGTGAAATAAAACAATCCCCCCAAACCAAAGGGAGAATGTTCTCTCTGATTTGTGTATGCTAACTCACAATGAGGGGGTGGGGTGGGGGTTAGGAACGAAGTACTTTGGATTAGACAAAGGGAAGGAAGGGAAGGAAGGGAGAATGGAAATATGAAAGAGAGTAGAATGAATTGAACATTACTTTCCAATGTTCATATATAAATATACGACCAATGTAACCTTACATCATGTACAACCAGAAGAATGGCAAGTTATACTCTATGTATGTATAATATGTCAAGATACATTTATTGTCATGTATAACTGAAAAAAAAAAAAAAACAAATAGAAAATTTTAAAAAATTCTCTGGCCCATCTCTTCATAAGATCATAAGATCCTCATTCCAGGTGAGTCCTGCCCTATACCTGGAGGCCAAGAAGAATATGAACAAACAGGTCTTGCTAAATTCCCCTGTAAGGTCATAGTGAGATCAGGATTGGGTCATCATCCCTCTGATGTTGCAGATTAAACACATGAAAAACACTGAGGCAAGAGTAGAAAGCAAGATTTAAGAAAGGTAGCAGACTTCTCTGCAGAGACGGGGCCCCAGAGCTGGGTGCACAAAGAAGTGGGTATGTCTTGCTCTTTTAGAGGCTCCCAGAATCCCCCTACCTTCTCTGGGTTTGTGCCCAAGAGCAGGAAGGAGCAGCCCTCAGGTAATCACTTGTGTTGGGAAGTGGAATCCCTAGAGGTGTTAGCTGTTAGCAACCCATTGATAATCAGCCATCATCTTCTCTTGCCCCCCTCCCCCATTTGTCATCAATCATTATCTACACTGACTGTTGGGCCTTCTGGAGGCTGCCTCAGTTTATTGAGGAATGTGACAGTTCCTGTTCCCTCAGGCCAGGCAGGGCTGCAGGTAGATTGCTTTTTGGCAAAGAAAGCTTGTGGGGAGTCAATACAGTAGACTCATTTTAGAAAATTATTCTCTTGACCTCAAGTTCCCACCATCCTCATAATTGATCTCCTTACAATACCCCTTTATTTCCAATTGTACTTCTAATACCAATGCCCATTCTTCATCGATTCTAAACATAAAAACACAGTTTTCCCTGGGTTCATTGAGTCTTTGCCTCTGAAATCTCCTGATCACATGAAACTTTGGTTAAATAAATTTGTTCTGCTTTTCTCTCATTTACCTGTCTTTTATTTTGGGATATCAGCCATGAATCAAGTGCGAGACGAGAGAAGGTATCATTTTTTTTTTTGTCCCCTACATTGTTGATTACTAGGTAGGTTTGTAGGATCATGGGGATGAGTGGGAAGAAAGAATGGGAGCCATAGAAGGAAGGTGGACTGAATCCATCAGCCTCTGACTGAGGCTGTACGTTGTAATTCCAGAATTGGAATGAGGATTCTGATCTTTTCCTGGTAAATCAGTGATTCTCAATGTTTTCTGCACATCATACTTGTCTCTCCAACATCACTATTCCTAGGCCAAATGGGAGGCCTCTGAGTTTGTTGCCCATTTCTGTAACTGCATGGACTTTACACATAAGAACATTCATGAGTTCATGCATGAACTCCATGAGATGTGGGGAAAGCCAAAGCAAGCTGAAATCCTGCTGTCCATTCTGGAAGGACCTAACGGGGAAGAAAGTGAAGATGCGTGGATAAGAAGACCAGTTTTCACGGCTGTGGGCAAGGTAAATGCTGACCTGAGAGAAGTGGAGCTGGTGGAGTGCTATGGGGAGCCTGCTTCACCAGGTCAGGAGAGGTGCAGTATTTCAATGAATGGGCCCTGCACAGGCCAGGGTGTGAGCTGAGCTTCAGGTTATCAGGGAAATGGAGCCATCATCCAGCTAGATGTTTGGGCCAGCTGGGTGTGGTCCTTAATCCCAGTGCCCAGATAAACTGGGAATGTTGCCTAAGCATGAGCGACACACAAATCCTTTGGAAATACAGAGCTTAAAGCCAACACACTCTGATGTTCTAAACATAACATTGCTACCTAAATTGATAAGTTAGGACTCTTTTGCATTCTTTCTGATAGATTTCAGCGAATTTACACAACAGCCTAATGACTGAAGAATAATACAAGAAACTGTGTATAGAGCCAGCATTCCAAACAAACATTACTCAACTGAAAGAAAGAAAAAAATATTAACTTATATAGAGTACATTTTGTTTTTTTGTGGGTTTTTTGGACACTGGGGATTGAACTCAGGGGTACTTGACCACTGAGCCACATCCCTAGCCCTATTTTGTATTTTTTATTCAGAGACAGGGTCTCACTGAGTTGCTTAGCACCTTGCTTTTGCTGAGGCTGGCTTTGAACTCATGATCTTCCTGCTTCAACCTCCCAAGCTGAGGATTATAGGCATGCGTCACTGTGCCCAGCAAGTACTTATTTTTGATGTATACTATGCTAAGTATTTTTAAAGTATTTTAAAAATATTATTTACAATAATTTAAGATTTTGCCATTTTTTTATAGACAGGTTTTTGAGTTTAAAAATTGAACTAGGTGACAGGTCAGCTGGACAATTTTCAAGTTGATCAGATCATATTAAAGTAGATTTATGTCATAACTGGAAGAAGGAAGATGACAGGAAACTGAAGGACTTCTCTTGTTCTCGGTACTATTCAATGTAAAGTGGATACTTAATATTTTAGTAAACAGACGAGATGAAAAACAGATCGAAGTTAGCTGGAATGGGTAACTTAAAACCAAGAAAATGAAATTTATCATAGTTAAATATATCTGCATGTATGTATATTTTTAAAAAGTAGCTATTTCACCTATATGGTTGGCAGAAATCTGAGAATATCAATCCATGTTTAAAAATGAGAATTCTGAGGATATTGCTCAGCTCTTTGTTCAAGATGTGGATGTCAAAAAATGGTGTTTTGGGCAATTTTGAGATGTAATGCATGTTAAAGTTGATTAATATATTTTAAAAAAGCACTTTGCAAAGTGACTAGCATAAAATAGATGCAACTTATCGTCAGCTCTCATTATTATTGGGTTTGATATTCTTAACAGAGGGAAGGGAACGATGTCTGTTTTCCAAAGCAAATTGCAAGACAACCCCAGATTTAAGAAGCAGGGAAACTGACTCCACCTCAGTGAAAATATCCAGATAAAGGAAGGGAGCTGTGGAGAGCTGGCACCACTTTTGCAAGCAATCTACCATCCATATCGCAGTAGAAGACTGGACAGAAAACCATGTCAGTATCAGGCAATCAGCAGAGGGGCTGCAAAGGCCCAGGCAACAGCTCTGATTATGTGGGAGATAAACCAACCACTTGGCCATAGACCAGAGTCAGCTTTGACCTTCTGAAGGGCTGGGGGGACCTCTGGGCAAGAGCAGCTGTCCTGGCAGTGTAACATCCCTACGAAGATGCCAGGCAGCCTGGGCTGCAGTGAGGCACCTGGTTAAAAATCAAGAGAAGAGGAAGAACGTGAGGGAATGCCTTTTGGAGTATGTGCACAGCATTCTTGGTGATTATCAGAAATAACAAGGACTGTTAACAAGAGGTTGTGTCATGGAGTTGAGGCTGGGCTGGAGTGACTGTAAGCCTAGGCAAATTTGGTATCAGAGTGAACATTTGAACTCTTAAGAGACATTGTGATTACTCACAGAATATGCACAACATGTTTTTATTTATTTATTTATTTGTTTGTTTTCGGTACTTGGGGTTGAACCTCGGAGCACTGTATACTTGAGCTACATCCCTGGCCTTTTTCATTTTTTTTTTCTTTCTTTTTCTTTTTACTTTGCCAAGGCTGGCTTCAAGCTTGCAATCCTCCTGCTTTGACATCCCAAGTAGCTTGGATTACAGGTGTACATCACTGTCCCTGGCCACAAATGGCTTTAATGCTAATTTATGGTCCTTCTTCAAATGAGTAAATTAATTACAAGTAGCCAAGACCATTCTCTCTGACCAGTTCCTGCCTGGACTGTCCTTTTTCACCATCCTAGACGCAGGTTGAACCTCTTCAGGAGTGTCAGCTCCTTGGTGTCCACAGCATTTACATTACAATAGCAGTTATCTCGGATCGGACTTAGCCTGAAGTGTTTGAAATTCAGCTACAAAACTGGACATTTGTTAGTTATGATGATTCCTATTCTTTTCAGATGATGCATGAATTTGGGGAATTCTGGACTTGAAGAAGTTGCACTCTTCCATCTTATGCACTCTCTAGGATTGTATTACCACATGAGAAAATGATGTTACAGTGCCCCCATCTCTGCAGAAATGATGGTGAAGGCCATCTTATTTTTTGGCATCTGGAGAGCAGAATCCCAGTTTTCTGGTCTTGAATTACCACCTTCCACATGGAAAACTACTGTCTTTCCATGTTACTTATTATTATTATTATTATTACCTGGAATTGAACCCAGAGGTACTTAAGTGCTGAGCCACAACCCCAGCTCTTTTCAGTATTTATTTAGAAGCAGTGTCTCCTGGGTTGCTTAGGGCCTTGCTAAGTTGCTAAAGCTGGCTTTGAACTCCCGATCCTCCTGCTTCAGCCTCCTGAGCTGCTGGGATCACAGGTGTGCAACACTCATGTCTGGCTTTCCATGTTATTTTGAAATATCATTTCACTCTCTTTTTCCTTGTCTGCCTCTATTCTCTAGTCTAGTCTATAACCACATATTGCCCAGTTGAGGTTATACTTAGAATTTAACCAAGGTAGCTAACATACATGAATCAATAAAATAATTAATATTAAGCTTTGCTTTATTGATGGAAAATAGGATGGGAGCTACCAATAGGAGTCATTCTCATTGTAGAAGACTAATTAATACACAGTATATGGAAAAAGTGAGATCTGAGCAGGCCAGGGAGAACATCATATACAAATTCTTAATTCCAAGAGACTGATGATAATGTATTTCTAAAACATTTTAAACATACTAAATGTGTACATGTTTTAAGTGTGAAATGTTTCTTAAAACCACAGATTTCTTGTCCTAGTTCTACAGGAAAAGCAAATTGCAACACATGTAAAACAGCTAACTTCTTAAAAATTAATAAATATGAAAGATTAATTCTTATTTGTACTTTTTAACCACAGTTAAAATTTTCTGCATATTATGGTTTTCAAATACAAAATACTAAGTGTTCCATTAATATTCTTAACTGCTGTTGAAACTAAGATAATCTGTTCTGATTTTTGATGAGATAAATTTTAGGAGAGATGGCCTTTAAAAATAACTTTCAATAGCAAAGGCCCCTTTTGCTACCTTTACATTTGGTATTGAATAAAATCTTGTCTGAGTACTATGAATGCATTATTTATAAGTGTGCATTGTTATGTGTGAAAATTATACAATGGAGGCATTTTTAGCATATACATTTAGATGGATAAGTGAGTGGGCGAGTAGATGACATATAAGTCCATCCTTGCAAACCCCTGGGATGGAAGCAGAAGGAAATCAGCTGAGAATTCTCTTCCTCCCTGGAGACCTGAGATAGTAACACTGGGATTTTCTGTGTATCAGGGGCAGGTTGCTCAGAGTATGAGCAATCTGAGTGGGTGGCACCACTGAGAGACAGAAAATACAGGTCTCCACTCTCAGCAGAACTTTGCACAACTGGAGTCAAATATCAGTCTTCTTGTCTCATTTCATATGCTAGCAGGAGATTTAATTGTTTAAACTTTGCAGGCAACCAAAGGAGCACTGGTTCCACCGTGATGCTCATTCCTGTAGTTCTCTCGTCCACCTGGGATCCCGGCTTTCCTGTTTGTCTATGGCTCTCTTCTCTTCATCTTTATTCTTTCTGTTTCATTTTCTCCTTTGGCAAACTGTGGGTGGAGTGGATGAAGGAATAACCATAAGAACCACTGTAAAAGACAGAAATCTCTACCTTTCTCTTGTTCTTTTCCTGATTGAACTCAGGGGCACTCAGCCACTGAGCCACATCCCCAGCTCTATTTTGTATTTTATTTAGAGACAGGGTCTCACTGAGTTGTTTAGTGCCTCACTTTTGCCGAGGCTGGCTTTGAACTCACAATCCTCCTGTCTCAGCCTCCAGAGTCCATTAATTATTGTTTTGAAATTTAAAAAAAGTTATAAGATTTAAAATACTACAAAAAGTTTTGAAAAATATTTACAGTATAAGTATAAAAGAATTTTTCGTGCAATAAAAATTTCTCTTCTGTTCCTGTTTTTCTCAAGTTATCTGTTTCAATAACTTAGTATATAGTTTTTATACCCAACATCCTTATTCATTGTGGGGTACATTTTGCATGCCTTGAATTGTGAAAGGATAATTTTCACTCTTACTATTAATAAATTGGCATTTACTTTCTATAAATGTGCTCCTTTTAAGTAGTTAACTTAAAGACTGAAAAAGGTTTGCTATATTATGCAAAGGTTTATATTTATGGTGAATTATCACTGTAAAAAAAGTTACCTATTTTAAACTTCAGAAAGTTTGTTAAAAAAATACCTTGCATTTCTTCTGTTTGTTTCAGATTTTTTGATTGCTAGAGTTCTTGAGTATGAAGTTTTTCTAAACTTGGATCATTGAGTGTTAGCTATTATTTTGTGAGAGTTGTATTTTACAACTCTATTTTTCTTCTCAGAAAAATGGATTGCATTTTAAGATTAAATTATGAATGATTTTTAAGGGTTCAAGCTTCCTCTTTTTCATATTATCTTTGACATGTCTCCCCTAAAACTGAATGAATTCAGCTTGAGATTGTAATAGAAATTGTAGGTTCACATTCCCTTAATTGCCTACCAAAATCTAAGTGCTGAAAACTGACACATTTTTCATAACTAATTTGGTAGCATCTTGACCTCTTCTGAAGATGTTCAGAATAACGTGGTAAAACCAAATGTGGAATGAAATGAGGTTATTTATAATCGTTTTATCCTGCTGAGTGTAAATATTTATATGTTTCACTGAAGAAATATTAAGATGTTTGTGTATTGGGTGCTGTATATATAAAATATACATCTCTGCACTTTCTAAAATCTGATGAATTTGGAATTCCAAAACACATTTGGTCCCAAGTATCAAAGCAAAATTCTCAAAGAAAAAATATATGACTATCATACAAATATAAAATGAATGCATATCAAAGATATTCCTTATTAATTGATGAGGTAACCAGTAAGATAGCTAGATTTGTTCAAAGGAGAATTTAAGAAGTAAAAATTTATGTCAGGCAATCAAAGGAATGTTGAAATAGTTTTTAAAAATATAGTTAATGGCATGTAAGGTAAGGAAACCAGGTAATCTTTCCCACCCAATAGGAATCTATAAATTATGTTATTTCAGAGTTTCTGGACTATAATAAAATATATTGAATAACAAATCAAATCTGGGTGCATTCTACATATTTATATAATACATATTTAAACAATGACACTGAAAGGCCAAGCAGTTATCTTTAAACTTTATTCTAAGTTTTGGATAATTTTTCTAACTGCTCCCTTACCCCCACCATAACCATAAATCTTTTTTAAACTCTATTATTTAGCAAAAGAAAAAAAGGCTGGCATCATTTAATTTTAATTGATTATTTACATAAGTGCAACAAGAAATATAATGAACACATATAAGGCTCTTCAAGAACATAGTGTTTTGCAAATTAAGAAAAGAAAATTAACTTTTGTTTTAATTTTTTTCTAAAGAAATTTTGGCTTAGATATTTAAAAGTCTCCATTATTTGTTCTTCTCTCTTGAACCTAGCAAAGCAAGACCAAGAAACTACCTCCAAGAAATTTTACCTTCTGTATTCGTAGACAGAATAACTATCTCCTAGGTATTCCCAATATTTCATAATTCGGACTACCAAGAAATGTCTTTCCTTACTCCTGTGTGTCTTGGACCTTCTAAGCAACAGACTAGGTTCCAGGTCAATTTTCCCAAGGAGGGCCTTGTAGTCTTTGGCAACTCATAGCAAAATATCATCCTTATTCTTTAATGGTGAGCTTGTTATACTATAACAAATAAGAATCATTCTCAAATGTCACATCCAGATATGGCTGTGGTTACACAATTAATTTGTACAATTATACTTTAGGAAGGTAGAGTATGGATTCCCATTGAAAATGGAACCAACCTAGATGTCCTTCAGTGGATGAATGGATAAAAAAATATGGGATATATACAAAATGGAATTTTACTCAGCAATAAAAATAATAAAATCATGGCGTTTGCAGATCAATGGATGGTGTTGGAGAAAATAATGCTAAGTGAATTTAGCCAATCCCAGAAAAACAAATGCCAAATGTTTTCTCTGATATAAGGAGGCTGACTCATAGTGGGGTAGTGGGGAGCATGGGAGGAATAGATGAATTCTAGATAGGGCAGAGGGGTGGGAGGGAAAGGGAGGGAGCAGGGGATTAGCAAGGATGGTGGAATGTGATGGACATCATAATACAAAGTACATGTATGAAGACATGAATTGGTGTCAACACACTTTACATACAACCAGAGATACGAAAAAATTGTGCTGTATAAGTATAATAAGAATTCTAATGCATTCAACTGTCATTTATTTTTTGAAAAGTCAATTAAAAAAGAAAAAGAGAAAATAAAAAAGAAAATATGCATATAACCATATTTTCATTGAAAGTAAATAGACTGTAAATATTTGAATGCTGAGGGGTTGATAAGAATTAGCAGTCATTTACCAAATGTTTCATCTTAAGCAGCAGAAGCATAGTCTACTAAATTGAGACTTAGAGAAAAAAATTTTTTAAGAAGGAGACGGGCCTTCTCACATACCAACTAGATAATAGAGCATTAAAAAATGATACTAAGTATATGCCAAACTAAACAACTAGTGTTAAATTTCTTTCATTGGTTCGTTTAGTTTTATGTAATTAATTCTTAATTTCATGTAATCTGCTCCTAGAATGAAAAGGATTGTAAATCTTAACTCTTATCTTGAGGAAGTTTTGTTATCTAAGTGGAGTTACCTTAAAGCTCCATAGCTTGACCATGAGACTTTGCCCTGACATTGCTGGTATCAGCCTTCTATCAGTTGCTGAGATACCCTTTGGTGGAAGATACCAATTCAAGTCTGTAGCTTATAGCAGTCTTCAAGCCAACAATACGGTAGTGCTCAAACCTGCTCCAAAATGGAACCAAAGGGTGTGATTAATTTATTATAGTAACCAGTAATATAAAAATGCAGGAGCATAAAATTCTGTATTGCAGTAAAATTCATAAATCTTTCATGAGAATCTGACCAATGTTTCTCCTGAGGGTAAGGATATATAATGGACATTGAGAATATTAACATATTTCTAGGGTTTTTACACTATTCTGTAAGAAAATGGTTTGCAAACTTTCCAGGCACGGGTATCTCTGGGAAGGCTTATTACAGCATGACATTCTGGGTCTCACCCTCATAATTTCTCACTAAGTAAATCTGAGGTGGTAATCTACAAGCTAGCTTCCTTCCTTCCTTCCTTCCTTTCTTCCTTCCTTCCCTCCCTCCCTCCCTCCTTCCTTCCCTCCTTCCTATTGGAGATCAAACCCAGGGTACACCTGTCCTACCACTGAGCCATACCCACCCACACTCTGCCTAGAATTTGTACTTATGGACAAGAACCCAGGTGATGAGGTCTGAGGATCCCATTATGAGAAACACTGGTATAAAGGGTGTAATCTCTGAAACAATTTCATGAATAACACTTAACCTGGATACAGATTTATCTTCTGAATTGACAACTTATACTGATGTTCTTACAATCCTGTTAATTGAGAAATAGAGACTACAGTCAACAGGGACTGTCACTTCTAGCATCCCTTCTTTTGATAAGACAAAACAAGACATATTTGTGATTTTTGAGGGGCTGAGGGGAAAATCTCAAATTTAGCATCAGGTGACAAAAAAAAAATCCCATAATACTTTGTTCTTTTCTAAATTTGGATTCTGATATTGAGAACTGATATCAAGAACTAATGGAAAAGATTTCTCACCTGATTAAGATAGGAACCATAGGTGATATGGTACTTGGCTACATATTTAATCTAAAATGCAGCTAAAATGCAGTATTTAAAAATGAACATGACAAAAGATAACAAGGTAGCAGGGATTGCAGTGGACACGGAGCCAGATTCCTATCCATGTGAGAACTGTTACCCAGCTGTCAGCAGGCAGCCTCAAACTGTTGGTTGCCTCAAGGTTTGCTCAGAGTTTTGCAGAGAGCTGCCAGGGTGGCCCTCCTCCAATGACTGATCCCATCCTGGGAGATAAGACCTGGCCATTTCAGTCCAATGTTGAACACTCTACGAGTCATATATGATCCAGTGACTATGTGGGGTTGGCCAAAGTATGTGTGGGTGTGGGGATGGGTGGTAATGCCTTTCAAGATTTGCCAATCGATGCCCTATGCTGCTTCTCCTCTGTGCTGTTTCTTCTTATGATTGTGGAGACCCAAATGCCAAATTGTATCAACATCTGCTTCTGCAGAAGCTAACCTCTGACCTGAGTCCCTTCCCAAGGGAGTAAATTTTTATCCTTTTTATTAAAATGATAATCAAGGTTGGCATAGAGGCACATGCTTATAATCTCAGCAACTCCGGAGAGAAGCTGAGGCAGGAAAATTACTAGTTCAAGGACAGTCTCAGCAAAATAATGACAGTCTGTTTTTTACAAAACAAAACAAAAATTAAATAATTAAAAGGACTGAGAATGTAGCTTAGTGGTAGTGTGCCCCTGGTACTGCAAAATATGTGTGGGTATGCGTGTATAAATAAATAAATAATAAATAAATCACCGGCAAGATGAAATACAGAAACTATATAAAATTACCCTGATGTGTATAAATTCTTTTTTTTAAATTTTTTTATTTTATTTTATTTTTTAATTTTTATTGTTGGTTGTTCAAAACATTACATAGTTCTTGACATATCATATTTCACACATTTGATTCAAGTGGGTTATGAACTCCCTATAAATTCTATTTAGATGGATTATACAGAAGTAAATACTAACACTTACCATCCATTGTTCCAATGCTAAATAAACATTTCAAGATCATCTGTCTTTTTAATGGAGAGCATGCCAAGTTCTAGGTTGCATCAATACAATACCTTGCACTAGAGGTTTCTCAAGCTCCTTATAAATTATCTTAGGGATAAGAGTATCAAGATTGGGGAAATTTTGTCAAAATTTTAACATATTTTTTTCAGATCTGGGCATTATAAACCAAGGTAAATAAATTTCAGTTCTCTCCATATGTCTACAAGTGGCTATGGAAAATTAAATTTTCTTTCTCATTGTTCTCTTTCATATCCTGGAACAAGCTGACACTCTCCTTTAGGACAAAACTGCTCATTTCCTGGAAAATCAGAAAGGTATCCCATTACTTTATCTATATAGTTGCGTTTCTATGATTCTCATTGTTCTAGTACTATTTCCTTTATCCCCACTAAATATAACTTTTACCAAATAAACCAACTTCTATTATAGAGAGGTAGGTCATTGATAGTTGCCTGTCATACAAGCAGTTTAGCAAGAAGTCCAGCAAGGCTTTATCCCCATAACCTCACACATCAGTTTTATACATTCTTAAAATGTCAAGAGTGAGCACATTTAATAGCGTCATCCAAGATTACAGCCACCATAATGCATTAAGTTTTGTATTTTAAACATGTACTTGGGTTTTAGTTCAGATGGACCATGACTTATGATATATATATTTTTTTTACTTAAGATTTTTCAAATTTACAATTGTGCAAAAGCAATAAGCATTTTAGTTAAAAAAAACTTTTAGGTGTTTTCTTGGTGCAACATAATTATTCATAATAGTGGGATTTATGATGCCATTTTTGTTCATGCACATAATATAATTTGATCAATCTTTTTCCCAGCACCTTCCCTTTCTCCTTCTTCTCTTCCTTCCTTATCTTCCATTCACTTGCTCTACTCTACAAATCTCCTACCTATTGTTGTAATTATTTTTTATTTGTGCATTTTATATAAATAAAAATAATAATAATAGCATATATATATATATATATATATATATATATATATATATATATATATATATAGTGTGTGTGTGTGATTCATTGTGATATATTCATACATGAGCATAGCATAATTTGGGAGATTCTGAAAAGAAATTTTGAACTTTGATCTTTTCTAGTGATATGCATTATGATATTCTCTTGTGATACTCTCAGTCATGAGCATTGCAGTCATCCATGAGATCACAGGTAAATGACTGATGCTCTTCAGTGGGCTGTGTGGCTAAGCCATGATGATCAGTGGATTAGGTGTATTTAATGCATTTTCAAGTCATGACCTTTTCAACTTACAATGAATTTATCCAGACAACCTCATCATGGCTCAAGGAGCATCTGAATTGTTTTACTTAAAAACAATCCAGGTATCTGAAGATCATCTAATAATTAGCTACTTAAAATTAGCCAGAGGTTTTTTTGAGTTAAGTAAGGATCTTGCAAATTAAGCTGAAACTCTGTAGAAAATAATATAGAAAATAATTACTGTTTGTATCAAAAAAGCTCATCAGAATTATAATTAATTTTAGTTGAACACAAGTTTACATTTGTCATAGGCTCAAAAATAATCTTAGTAGTGTTAACTTATTTGACCAACAAAACAACACAAATAATTTTGAAAATTCATGAAAAAAATCAAATCTTTTTTAAAAGACAAAGCATTCTTAGATAATATTGACCTTTGATAAAACCATAGGAAAGATGTAGAGCTGTTTTCTTAACCAAAATCATCAAGCCAGTATCATTCATTTAATGGTTCATTTTGATTATTTGAACTTGAATTCTTATATAAACACCCTTCTGGGCTAGTAGTTTATGTGTTTTGTTTTAAAAAGGCCATCACATTTAATATTTGGTTTCTTTATTTTGAGAAACATTGTTATCTAATCTGCTAAAATACTCAGAGGTAGGAGACTTTTCAAAATCATTCAGTGAGAAGTTTACGTTTTTCTCAATTGTAGATACACAGACACATGCTTATGTAATCTGAGCAAAATGTCAAAAGTAGCACCAAACACAAAAACTCATGAGTGTCTACCTCAGAGATCTGTTTTCCTTTAATGTATCTAAAATATTTTCTTAATTGATTTGAGCACATAAAGAGACAAACAGAAAAAGAAAATGTCTTTGGTCTTTCCCCTGACAGAGGGCAGATATCTATCATCTTGAAACAGTCACGCCGTCCAGCCATGAAACAGGATCCCCACTGCTGCTCCCAATGAGAAAAAAATACATGGGCTGTGCACAAATTAGAATCAGAACCGAATGTGGCCAAGAACCAGAAACAAAACATAAAACAGGCAGAAAGCTGAAAAGAGAAGCAGTACCGTACCGGCCAGAGAGTCTCCTGCAGTTGGAGATACACTCAGGAGCCAAGAAAAGATGTGGCTGGGCTTAACCAATGCGAGCAATAGTACTTCTTAGCCAATAAGGTTTAATTGGCTTTGGCAGGTGAGTGCCTTTGAGCATCTCAGTGGACTCTCCAAAACTCCCAATACACGGTTTTCAAAAATTAAGACATGATTCTCATATAAACATAAAATGAACATGTCAAGGTTTTATATGACCCATTGCTTAATAAAAGAACCAGTAAAATCTTACCATATAGGTTTGAAGGAGAATATGAGAAATAGACATTTAAATGTAGTCAGTCAGATAAAAGAACACTGAAATAAATTTGCTCAGAGGTGCAATGTCTTACAGTACTATGTGACTGTAACTTTTGGGATCATCTTTCCTATGAATACGGAAAAAATTACAAGCAACTTAAAAAATGTCTGAACTTTACTTACATATTAAATAGCAGATGTTTTCCTTACATAGTCCTTGGGTGAGTCTATTAAACAATACAATTGAAATGACATGCTGTCATCCTTCTGCTTTATTTATAAGTTTTGGTAACTTTAATTAATGAAAAGTTTCTGATAAGAGGCCATGGATCTGTATTTACTTTGGCAACTTCAACTGTAATTGATTGTTTATTCAATCCATTTACACAATACAGTCTGCCCTCTGTATCTGTGGGTCCCGTATCCATGGAACCAACCAAACCTGGATGGAAAATATTTTTTAAAAAATTGCATCTGTACTGAATATGTACAGATGGTTTTCTTATCATTATTCCCTAAACAATACAGTACAACAACTATTTACATAGCATTTACATTATATTAGGTATAATAAGTAATCTAGAGATGATTTAGAGTATAGAGAGAATGTGTGTAGGTCATATGCAAATACTGTACCATTTTATAAAAGGGACTTGAGCATCCTTGGATTTTGGAATGACTGAGGAAATGGATCCCAGAACTAATCTCCTGCAGATGCTGAAAGACAGTTGTATTTACTGGTTTGTGAATTTCTCTGAAGTTTTACTTTTTCCCATTTTGCTACCTTGTTTATCAAAATGAAATGAGCTTGAATTGCCACTGAGCACTAGTTCAGTACTTAATTATATCTATTGTTAAGTATGGTGTTTCTCTAAGGTGGTTCTTTGGGATAACTACATTGGAACCATCTGGAATATTGTTTAAAATGCCAATTTCTGGGGGAGAGATCTACTGAATCAAAATGTCTAGGGATGTCGCCTGGACATCTGAATTTTGTAAAAGATTATAAATGATTCTTATGCACACCAAAGCTTAGAATTACTTGTCAAGGGGGAAAGAAAAGACGATTGCCTAAGATAAGTTAATACCATGAAAGGCTCAGGAAAAACAGACCTAAATCATCTTTGCCTCCAGAGATCAAGTCACTGTTTGAGCAAAAAGGGTTATTGTTGACAGACTATTCCAGGGTTAAAATCATGTATGTACTTATGAGAACTCATATTTCACTAAGGTCTTGGTGCTGTTGAACACCATTTATGTAATTTTAAGTGTGATATTGAAAATTCTGGTCAGTTGAAAATCTTTAATAACCTTCATGTAAAGTTAATAGTGATCTTTGCTGCTGAACAAAACCCTGGACTTAAAGGAAAAGGGGTCAACTTGTCACAAAATATATATACACCATGGAAGGGAATGAGAGGGATTTCTCTAAGGAACATTCTCCTTTGGCAGACTCACTTTACTTCTGTGCTACTTGTCTGCATGAAATCTGGAGTATCAAATTTTGTGTTCAAAACACAGATTTCTAGAAGCTACACGAGAAGAGTAAAAGGTTGATATTTTTATGAAAATAAATTGATCCTAGCTAGGCATTTATTACTTTAAAAGCATGGTCATTATATGATCTATATGAAAATGTGTGTTTGCTGAGCTTATTATTTATTAATAGTTAAATAGAATGTTTAAACAAAAGGGATCCATTACCATTCTTAGCAACTCTTGGCTTACTGGTGTTGGTGTGTATGAATTTGTATTGGGAGAATGTAAAAGGAAGGGGATGGATAAAGAAGGAGAAATATACACATTAAAAGTTGAGTAAGTAGATTAAAAGAGATTATTTTTTAAAAATCACAGTAGCAAATTTTATTCCTTACCCCAGGTCATTTTAAAAAATAATATCTTCCTGGCCCAAACCTTCCGGTGATAATATCAAGATGATTGCAAGTGGTACTTTTAGTTATATTTATTTTACTCTTTTAAAATTTCATTTTCTTTGAAACCAATCTCAAAATGTCTTGAATTCCTTCCCTTTATTTTAAAATTCCTTTATCATCAGACAAAAGAAAAAGAAGAAGAAGGAGGAGGAGGAGGAGGAAGAGGAGGAGATGTGACTAGGGAATGTGTCTCCAGTAGAAACTCAAGTTGGGGGTCAGAAAAATACAGATCTAAAATCTTTCCATTGAACTATAAAAATAGTCCTGAATTAATGGGAGCTGAATTTTATTGGCTTTGACCTGATTTTTCTGCTGGAGCTAATCAGTCGAACGCTGGTAGCAGTTCCACAGGCTTAGTGGTTTCCTGTCAGCCAGTTATTAGCTATGCATCTGCTTATTGTCATGTGGATCCCCAAAGCCCACACACTAACAGCAGAGCTCACTTTCACAGCTCTGGCAGCTTCATTAGAGCCCAAGGGCCTGTACATGCAGACCTGTAAAGTAAGACTGAAAAAGCAGAAAAGGTATTGTAAATGTCAGAGCTGCCCTTAGACCTGTGGGAGAGGAACTCTTTTTGGAAGTCTGTGCTTTAGAGATCCTGACTCTGGCCCTCCTTAGACTGGACCTCTTCATGAAGGCTCAGCATGAGAGCAAAGGGATGGAACCCAGGACTTTCTCCTACTCCTCTTTCTAGATAGAGTTTTTCTATCCATCTGTGGGTGTCTCACCTCCTTTAGAATTTTATATTCAGGACCAACCAATACTTTTGTTAACTATTAAACCTTGCACTTGAATGTTGCAACAATGTCAAATTACTATGAAAGACTTGAAGTACTTACTTCCATTTTTTGTACTTGATGAAGACTGGTAACATCTAAGGATCAGGGCAGGTTCAAACAATTCTTTGAATAGTACCTTTTAGGCCATGCTGAAGTCCCCAGAATTCTCTGTCCAAAGGGACCTGCGGTTGCTGTAGGACTTTTCCTTAAATCTTTATGCAGTAGTTTTCCTAATTTCTCTTTCAGAGGATTCATCACTGATATATAGAAATGCATTTGATTTATGAGTATTGATTTTATATCCTGCTACTTTGCTGAATTCATTAATTAATTCTAGAAGTTTTCTGGTGGAGGTTTTTGGATCCTCTAAGTATAGAATCATGCACAATAACCTCAAAAAAAAAAAAAAAAAAAACTTGAGAATCAACTTAACAAAAGAGGTGAAAGACCTTTACAATGAAAACTACAGAACTCTAAAGAAAGAAATTGAAGAAGAACTTAGAATATGGAAAGCTATCCCATGCTCTTGGATGGACAAAATTAGTATTGTCAAAATGGTCATACTACCCAAAGCGCTATATAGATTCAATGCAATTTCAATTAAAAGCCCAATGTCATTCCTTATAGAAACAGAAAAAGCGATTATTAAATTCATTTGGAAAAAATAAGAGACTCAGAATAGCCAAAGCAATCCTTAGCAAGAAGAGTGAAGCAGGAGGTATCACAATATCAGACCTTAAACTATACAACAAAGCCATAGTAACAAAACAGCATGGTATTGCCAACAAAACACACATGTAGACCAATGGTATAGAATAGAAGACACAGAGACAAACCCACATAAATACAGTTATCTCATATGAGACAAAGATGCCAAAAACATACAGTGGAGAAAAGATAGCCTCTTCAATAAATGGTGCTGGGGGAACTGGAAATCCATATACAGCAAAATGAAAATAAATCCCTATCTTTCACCATGCACAAAACTCAAGTGAAAGTGGATAAGAACTTAGGATTTAGTTCAGAGACCCTGTGCCTAATAGAGGAAAAAGTAGGCTCAAATCTTCACCATGCCAGATTAGGCCCTGACTTTCTTAACAAGACTCCTAAAATGCAAGGAATAAAATCAAGAATTAATAAATGGGATGGACTCAAACTAAAAAAAACAAAACAAAACAAACTTCTTCTCAGAAAAAGGGGCAATCATTTTGGAAGCAAATTTTTTGTCACACATAGGTCAGATAGATCACTCATCTCCAGGATATATAACGAACTCAAAAAATTTAACACTGAAAAAAACAACCCAATCAATAAATGGGCTAAGGAGCTGAACAGACACTTCTCAGAAGATATACATTCAATCACCAAATATATGTAAAAATGTTCAACATCTCTAGTAATTAGAGAAATGAAAATCAAAACTACTCTAAGATTTCACCTCATGCCAGTCAGAATGGCAGTTATCAAGAATACAGACAACAATAAATGTTGGTGAGGATGTGGGGGGAAAAGGCACACTCATATATATTCCTGGTGGGACTGCAATTTGGTGCAATGAATCTGGAAAGCAGCATGGAGATTCCTTAGAAAACTTGGAATGAAACTACAAATATTTAAGCTATCCCACTCCTCAGTCTGTACCCAAAGGACTTAAAATCAGTATACTATAGTAATGCAGTCACATCAATGTTCATAGCAGCTCAATTCACAATAACTAAACTAGAAGCAACCTAGATGCCTTTCAACAGATGAATGGATAAAGAAACTGTGGTATATACACAATGGAGTATTACTCAGCATTAAAAGAGAATATAATCATGGCATTTACAAATAAATGGATGCAGTTGGAGAATATCATGCTAAGTGAAGTAAGCCAATCCCAAAAAACCAAAGGCTGAATGTTCTCTCTAATAAATGGATGCTGATCCAAAATGGGAAGGACGGAGTCATGGGAAAATGGAGGAACTTTGATTGGGCAAAGGGTACAGAGGGTGGCAAGGGTGCAGGGTGGCAGGAAAGATGGTGGAATGAGATGGACATCCTTACCCGAGGTACATGTTAAGACCACACATAGGGTGTGATGCTATATCGTGTACAACCAGAGAAATGAAAATGTGCTGCAAATGTGTATAATGAATCAAAACTCATTTTACTGTCATATATACCTAATTAAAATAAATTTTTAAAAAATGAAAAAAATCTTTATGGAGTCAGACAATATCAACAGGGCCAACAATCAGAGCATGAAGTGTAGGGTAGGGCAATTGCAGTTGTGCCTGCCAGGGTCCTGGAAGTGTGGGGCTGATCCAGGGCTTGGAAGAGTCTGTAGAAGGGGATGGGAGAGATTCAGGGTGCCCTGCTGTGAGTGGAGAGATTCTAAACTTGAACATGGCCTTCTAGTCATTGTATAGATATCAAGGCAGTGGTGTAGACCATATTTTCTTTAGCAGTTTTTAAGATTTACTTATTGTTTTTAATACTGAGACATATGGTATGTGAATTTTTCATTTGTATTCTTGTCTATGGCACTAAAAATATTAAAGGCAGGCCTGATTATGGGCCAGAAATCTACTTCCCAGATAACAAAATCCTGTTTTTCATCCACTCAGCTACTCTTAGTAAAACTTCTGTCACTTAAAATTCCTGGGGGAAGCTCCATTTTTCTCAAGAGGTTCTATGTTTGTAATATCATAGGCTTTAGGACCAATAAAACTGCGCTCGAATCTGAGCTCCTTTACTTAGAGGTAAATTTGGGTCATTTATTTAACTTCTCTGATTCTCAGTTTATTCATCTGTAAAGTGAGCATGGTAATTTACTACCTAGAAACCTAGTGATGTTTTTGAAGTACCTGGTGCATAGTAAATAAATAAATAAATAAATGGTAGGCCATTAGTATAACGAGTGCTTCTCTGTTGAAGCCATCTGCCTGCTGATGACAATCTCATTTTTTTCCAGGTGTAATTTGGGAGTTAGAATAGGCTGGGGACATATTTACCACATTGCATTTATTCCCAGTAGCCCTACTCATCAACACTGATATAGTCTTTTGTTAAATATGGTAACAGACACAGGAAGAGATAACCATCTGCCAATGTAAGAATTTACCTCTCTGGGAAGTGATAATTTTAACTTTTTGAGTGTAAGGGTCTTTTCTACCTTTTATTTGAACAAGGTGTTCCTGATTAGAACAAAACAAAACAAACCCCTTTGCCTGTTTTGGTGCCAATCCTCTCTGCCTCCCTTTTCAATTGGGATTAAATTTTAATGAATTCTCAATTGTGTATGCTGATATTACAGAATGTCATATCAGGCAATATAAATAATTTCTGGGCAATATTTAGAAGGACTGCAAGCTGTTTTTAGGATTGGCTAAAACTTATTTACAATACCCTGTTCACACATTTTTATCTAAGTGATTTCCTTAAAACCCTTTAAAGCAGTGGGGATACTACTGCGACCCAGAGGTTTATTTCTGAGCCATATCAGGGAGGGTATTAAGCATTCTTCCTCTAAAGCCTGAGTGAGCGCCTGCAGTTTCTCAAAATCACCCCGGTCTAATTTGGCTCCAGGTTGGGCTCTGCCATTTCTCCTGTCTGGGGCTCCTTTCCTGGTGCCCCTTTGGTGCCCACCCTTCCCTATCTCTTCCTTGACTCCTACAAGGGCTCCAGATCTTTCTCTGACCTTAGCAATTGTGTTGAGGTGTCACCTCCTCTAAGTACCCTGTGCTTATCTTCTTTCTGTTTACTGCAGTGTCATTGCCATTGTAGTAAGAGCTCATCAAGGACAGAAACTGTCTCACTGTATTGTGTGCAGGAGTGGCAGTAAAAATATTTAATGAGTGGTTGTAAATACTAACGAGCCTGGTCAGCAGGTGGAATAGGGTTCTGTTGTGTCGAGTATAAGGAGAAATCGGGAAAGACTTTTAAATGGACCAAAAGATTAGCAAATGTCTTTAATGGTACAATGCATGGTGTCACACACGTCCTTCTGAGCTATGATTCTAGGGAGCTTGGACCTTTTATTATCTTTAGCTCTCCTGTAACAATGTAGAGAGAAAAGTTAACTTGTCAAGAACTAATAACACTGTAATTAATTCTTGTCTACAGATAGGCAATGACTGTTTAGTGGATATTCAACTGACTTTCACCCCCTACTGTGGAGACAATGGACCTTGGATCTTTTAAATTAATGCCAATATTTGTCTGGTCTTTGAATTTTCCTTTGAACCGGTTGTAACACCTTTCTAGTTCTCTCATTAATTAGGGAGTTAAATAAAATTTCTGACACATATTTAGTTTATGTCTATATGAAAGTCATGATTTCACATTTTTTTCTTTAAAAATTATGCTTAAATAGTTGTAGAGGTCTTGCACGGGGATTATTTAAAGGAGAGACAGAAAGAGAAAAGAAAAGAAGAACTCACAAAGAAAAAAATCTTCCTCTCTCATGAAAAACTAAGGATCTTTTTATTGTGTAACCTTTATGTTTAATTTAAAATGCCTTGTCGTGGCTTTGATTAAATGATCAAAGCATTAAGTGATCGAGTACTGTTTCTCATGTGCCTGTATAAAGTCTTAACTGTGTGTCCAAATTTCCTGACAACTCTTTTGATTATTTTCTTCAAAAACTCAAATTCTAAGTGTATATATATATATATATATATATATATATATATGCAAATATTTATATTTGCATATAAATATATTTATATATATGTACTAAATATTTATAAATATATTTATATATGTACTAAATATTAAATATGTGTTTACTATTTAGTACATATATATGAGGCTAAAACTTTAAGGATATCTTTTTTTTTAAACATTTTTTTTAGTTGTAGTTGGACACAATATCTTTATTTTTATATGGTGCTGAGGATCGAACCCAGTGCCTCACATGTGGGAGGCAGGCGCTCTACCCACGAGCTACAGCCCCAGCCCCAAGGAAATCTTTTAATCTAAAACTGAGATTATCTAGATCTCCGAAAAATTACAAGGATTAGTTCTTATAAAATGATACTGAGGCCAGGCGTGGTGGCATACACCTGTAATCCCAGCAACTCCAGAGACTGGGGCAGGAAGATGGAAAGTTTGAGGCCAGCCTTAGCAACTTAGTGAGGCCCTGAATGACTTAGTGAGATCCAGTCTCAAAATTAAAAATAAAAAATAAAAAGGGCTGGGAATGTGGATCAGTGGTTAAGTATCCTGGGTTAAATCAACAGTACCAAAAAAAAAAAAAAAAAAAAAAGCTGAAAATAAAGTTTGTTTAATAAGTTGCCAAATCAGAAAAAAGTGCTCAGATTTCTCAGGCTTACACTGAATACATAAAATATGCTTAGATGACTATTTCAGAAATTGCATGCTTTCATAGGAAATTTTTAGAGATTTATCAGTGCTCTCATTGTCCATAATATCTTCCTATGGATCAGAATACCTGGTAATATTATGATATTCTCATATTATCATGCAATTTTGGTTATTATTTAAAGTGCTTACTGTTATGGTTTAGATATTAGGTGTCCTCCAAAAGCTCATGTGTCAGAGGTAAAATGATTAGGTTGTGAGAGCCTTAACCCATTCAGTGAATTAATCCACTCTTAGGGATTAACTGGATGTAACTGTAGGCAGGTCTGGTATGGCTAGGGGAACTGGGCCTTGGGGGATGTATTCATGGTGAGGAGAGTCTCCCTCTGCTTCCTGAAGTGATGCCCTGAGCTGCATCCTCTACCATACTCTTCCTCCATGATGTTCTGCCTCACCTCGGGCACTGAGCAATGGAGACAGCTATATATAGACTGAGACCTCTGAAACCACCAGGGCCAAAGAAACTTTTCCTCCTTAAAATTGTTCTTTTCCGGTTTTTGGTCACAGCAATGAAATACTGACTGAACACTTCCTTAGAACAACATTCTTTAAAGTGAACCTAGTATCATCTGACCAATAGTTCTAAATTGGAGATGTGCATCGGATTTGCCCATGGAGTTTTATAAAAACACAGATGTCCAGAAAGACTAAATTTCTTTACTTGATGTTTGTGGTATAATTTTGATATATTATTATGTACCCAACATCACAGAATTGTTATGTTTCAAGATTTTTTCCCTTTCTAAAAATTATATTCATGTGTTTATAAATGAGATATAACATTCAATTATATCCTTAGAAATATTTTGCTTAGGGACACCGGGAATGTGACTCAGTGATACCTTGCCTGGCATGCATGAGGCCCTGGTTCAATTCCCAGTCTGCAAAAAAAAAAAAAAAAAAAGAAAAGAAAAGAAAAAGAAAAAAATTTTCCTTAAAAATATGTATTTTTTTTAAAAAATAGCCTTATCTTGCCACCAAAACAATCAAATTTCTTGTCAGCTGCTTTATTCTGAACTCTCATCAGATCCTTTACATTTAAAAATTATCAGTAATAGATAAAAATGCCTATTTCAGATTTCTGTCATTTACAGATAACTTTGTTTTATTGATTCTCACCTGAGAGAGCAGAGTTTGTATCAACAAGGAACTAGGGCCAGGTCCTTGAAACTATTGATTGTTCTAAGAATCCTCTCTTGGGAACAGATGGCATTGCTTACCAATGGTGACCTCTTGGGAACAGATGGTTTTGCTTACCAATGGGCTAGATCAGATTTTCCAGCTCTTTTTAGCCAAAAAGTCAGCAGCGTCCAAAGTCTGCTAACCAATAACCTAGTGGAACATAATTTAATTTCACTGGACTGAATGACCTGTTGAGGAAATTTTTAGTTTTGGAATACTGTTAGTAGTCCTTTCTGTGTTTTTTTCTAGATATGTAAATAAGCCCTCATTTTTTATTCTTAAGCTGTCTGCAACCAATAGAAATTTAATAGACAGAAAATGGACCAAGACAGGAATTTTGTGAGAACTGCATGCAAATAAAACTGAAACACAAGAACTAATTAAATAAATTGTATCTAATATAAAAAGCAAAACTATATTATAACAGTTATAAACTTTGAAGCTCACTTTTTATGAGAAAAGTCCAGATCAGCATTCTAATCCTGCAACTGGCTATATTACCTGAGCCAATTAATTGCTTTTTGCCTCACTTATTTTTCCACCTAAAAGTGGATCTATTTAAGAGTACCTTATTTTTCAGTCTATTTAGGATTAAATTAAGAAATATGAGTAAATTCTTACAACAGGACCATACACATAGTCTATGCTCATTAAACCTTGTTGGTTTAATGGATGCAAATCTGGCTTCCTCAATAGAGGGGGGTCAATTTGAACTTCTATGGCACAAAACTGTCTATATGTCTATAGATAAGAATTACTTCCATTATATCAATATTGTACCCGTTAACTTCTATAGAGCTAACTATATCTAGTTATCCCTACAGGATTATAAAAAACTTAAAGACAGTTAAAATCACAAACCCTATAGAGTCAGATAATTCTGAAGGGTATGGATTCTATTTATTTATTATTAAGGGTATTTTTTCTATTGGGGAAAAAAACACAAGGTATTGGGAAAAGATATCTGATTCTCACTAACATTTTCCCTCTTCTCACCCCACCCCAAATCAGACACTCTCCACTGTTTGCTATGGCAAATAAAGTTACCTGTATTTGCATAGGCTCAAGAAAAATCTGTTCTCATTTGTACAAAGATATAATTTTATAAAATAGGTATGCACCTAAGTTCTTGCCTGAATGTCATCTTCGAGTATGGTTTTTGCTTAATCAGGCATGACAACCATTTTAAGGATATAAAACTGACATTACTTTGGACACTCTTATGAAGTCAATGTCTACAAAGACCCTGCAGGAAGACTGACCCTGAGTCTCCCTAACAGGGTCCAACCTCAAGGATGGTGAGGAAGAATGCCTCTGGCAGACCAGAGACCTTGAGAAGAAGGGATTTGCCTCTTTATAGATTAGATGCACTAGATGAAATTGTGTGAAGACAGACTTTGGGGGGCTTAGGTTCCTAACTTTGGAACAGCAAATTACATAAACTTTTAAAAGTCCAAGTTGAAATATCTGTTGCAAACCTCTCAAGAGGTTAATTTTGTGATTGTTCAATCAATATTGTAGAACGCTAGATTCCAAAGCAAGTTTTAGAAGGCTTCTTGCTGCATCTCTGTAAATGATCAGTCCTAATCTAATGAGACCACTCTTAAAAGAATTTTTCTTTAGGATTATCTTGACTAAGAGAGTGGGTGGGTAGATTTACACACACACACACACACACACACACACACAAACACACACACAAAAGTGAAAGACTTTTAATTGGGCCAAGAGATTGCCATTTGTCATCAAGAGTAAATTGTGCATTTTTTGGTGCATACACTTTAGGATAATCTGATTCTATAGGATTTGTGATTTTAATTATCTTTAAGTTTTTTTATAATCCTATAGAGATAACTAGATATAGTTAGCTCTATAGAAGTTAACTGGTACAATAATGATATAATGGAAGTAATTCTTATCTACAGACATATAGACAGTTTTGTGCCATAGAAGTTCAAATTGACCCCCCTCTATTGAGGAAGCCAGATTTGCATCCATTAAACCAACAAGGTTTAATGAGCATAGACTATATGTATGGTCCTATTGTAAGAATTTACTCATATTTCTTAATTTAATCCTAAATAGACTGAAAAATAAGGTACTCTTAATAGATTCACTTTTAGGTGGAAAAATAAGTGAGGCAAAAAGCAATTAATTGGCTCAGGTAATATAGCCAGTTGCAGGATTAGGATGCTGATCTGGACTTTTCTAACTATTCTACTATGCTACTTCTGAAAAGTGAGCTTCAAAGTTTATAACTGTTATAATATAGTTTTGCTTTTTATATTAGATACAACTTATTTAATTAGTCCTTGTGTTTCAGTCTTATTTGCATGCAGTTCTCACAAAATTCCTGTCTTGGTCTATTTTCAGTTGCTATAACTGTATACCTCAGACTAATTTATAAAGAATAAAGGTTTATTTGGCTCTCTGTTTGAAGGCTCGGGAAGTCCATGCTCTGGCAGTTGCATCTGGGGAGGTTCTTCTGGCTGGTGGTGACTCTCTGCAGAGTTCCAGGGTGGTACACGGCAAGAATGTTACATAGCAAGAGGAAATGAGTGTCCAAGCTCAAGTCTTTCCTCTCATAAAGGAGCAGTCCCATTGAATTAGGGCCTTGCAGCCTCATTTAACTTTAATTATCTCCCAAGGGTCCCACGTTCAAATGTAATAGTCAGATTAAGTTTTCATCTTCTTAAAACTGCATGGTGAAGATTAAATCTCAAGAGTTCCAGTGTGGACATTTGTGTTGGGCAGTTTTCCATTACTGCGATGAAATACCTGTGTTATAAACCTAAAAGGAGGAAAAATATTACTGTGGCTTATGGTTTCAGAAGTGTCAGTCCATGGTCATCTCGCCTGGCCCTCTTCCTTCAGGCCAGCAATTGCACAGTACCTGCTGGTGGGTAGGAGTGCATGGCAGAGGAGGATGGTTCACCTCCTGGTGGCCAGGAAGCAAAGAGAAACAGGAAGGGCCTGGGGTCCTAATATCCCCTTCAAGGACTTGCCCCCAGGTTCTAACTTCCTTCCATTAGGCTCTACCTGCTAAGACTTCCACCACCTTCCAACAGTACCATAAGCTGGCGACCAAGCCTTCAACACAAGGCTCTTCTTGGGACATCTCTAAACCATGGCAATATTCAAACTGTAGCAAGCCCCTATAATAAGGTGTTATTCCCATTCTGCAGACAAGAAAGGGGAAGTTAAATAATCAGGTCATAACATTTAAATGTATCACAACAATGAAACATTTGTTACAAGTGTTTTCTGTTGAATAAATCTGTGCTCTGTTCCTTGGTCCACACATGCTTTCTGATTTTAATCTGTATAATTGCTTGAACTTGCTTTCAATAGGCACATGGTTCCAGGCCCTTGGCATCACTACCTTTCACAATTTGGAGATCTTCCTGTGGTCCCTGGCAGAGAAGGCATAATCTCTTCTAAGAGGAGTAGGTGAAAAACCAGCCTCTACCTCAGAGCAAAGCCTGTCCAAGGAAGGGACATGACCTTTGTCCTTGGAAAGACCCACAGAGCACTCCTAGGCACATTCCCACCCTGCTAAGTTGTTTATCTACAAATAACAGGAGAGATCTGCTGCTCCAGGTGTCCCTGACTCAGTCAGGCTAGGTGGGGATCCATAGCAACCCCCTAGCAACCACCAATCAGCATGAGACAGGGAAAATACCTGGGATGCCAGATGACCCTCCCAGTAGTTTATGGTGGTTGATAACGTGTTGGGAAACCATGTGGTTCAGCACGAACACCCCTCTTGGCTTAAACCAATCAGTTCAAATAAATCCCCCTCTTGTAGTAAGTAACCAATCACCCCTACCCAACTTGTTCCCGCCAGTGAATGTGCTAATCATGTTTTAGAGTTGTTATTTGATTTTCCCGCTGTGTGTGATGATGTGCTTAGAGATGCTATGATGTATGTGGGGGTCCCTGCCTTCTCCAAAGAATGTATAAAACTGCTGCAGACCCTGGGCTCGGGGCCTCTCAGCGTCGTCACCAGTTGCCGTGTGTGCGCGCAGAGGACCGAGCTAGCTCGCAATAAACACCTCTTTGCTGTTTACATCGATCTTGGTCTCTGGTGGTCTTTTGGGGGTCCCGAATTCGAGCATAACATAGGGTCATACTCTTGAGGGCACTTGGGAAACTGCTGTTTGGGGAATTTATTGTCTATGTTGGTGGAAGGTATTAAGAACATAGCTGAGTTGGGCATGGTGACACATGTCTGTAATCCCAGCGACAGGAGGATCGCAAGTTTAAGACCAGCCTCAGCAACTTGGTGAGACCCTAAGCAATTTAGTGAGACCCTGTCTCAAAATAAAAATGTAAAATAGGACTGGGGATGTGACTCAGTGGTTAAGTGTCTTGATATCAAAAATACAACATAACACAAAACAAAACAAGAAAAAAAATATATAGTTGACCAAATGAAACTTTCCTAAGGGTAAGTCCAGGAACAAGCGTTTTTTTGTTTGTTTGTTTGTTTTTCTTTTCCTTGCTGTGCAAAGGATTAACTAGCTTTAAATGAATATTTCCCCCGCCCCCTTTTATGACCGGTTTTCCTGCACAATTGTCCATTCCCTCTTGATCTGGACTTTTGGCAGGATAGAATCACAGCTCTGCTGTGGCTGAGCCAGTCCTAGCATGGCTCTGCAATGACTTCAGCCGTGTCCTCTTGGCTGCCTCTAGCTTGACTTCAGCTGGTTTTTGTTCATTCCGCGGCAGATTGGTAAATAGCATGTGTTTCTTATGCACCAAGTTCTTCATCCATGTGGCATCTGACATTTTCATTACTGCTTGTCACAAACCTCACAGCATCTACAGTCGCAGTCCTCAGCTATTAGTTCAGCATTGACTTCTGCTGGGTCTTTGCTCTCTAACACATGGTTTCTTGTTTATTTCTTGTAGCCACTGTGTGTGCTAAAGCTGGGGCTTAGCTTCTCTTTCTAGCAGGGGGACACGAGAAAAGCGAAAAACGCAGCCTCTGCTGCTCCAGGGGTGGGTGGGGAGGAGAAGCCATGCTCTCTCTGGAGCTCTGGTCTCTCATTTCCAAGTCCTTGTGAATGTACTGCAGCCCTCTCAGCATGTTTCAAATCAAACTCTCCTCTCCCCCCTTATCTTTCAGTCTCTGGCCTTCTTTTCTGTTCCCATTTTGTAATTGTCATTTCTCCACTAATCCCTTCCCAAATCCTGAGCCTGTTTTCCCTATTTATTTTCATACTTGATATTCATTTGATTGGAAGCCCTACCAATTTACCTCTTGCACCTCTCCTCTGTTTGGGGGTTGAAGGATGCTGGGGATTGAACCCAGGGCCTCTGGCATGTTCAACACACACTGTACCCCAGAGCCACACCACCAGCCCTTCTTATTCCTTTTCAGTTCTTTATATTCAGTTCAACTCCTCACTACTACCAACTATTATTTTAAGAATTCCATTTAGGCAGAATTCCCAATCCCTATATGCATGCAGCTGCCAACCTCCACAGTAGAAGGAAATTTTCACAGGGGTGATAGGGTGTCCTAGAGAGGATGTTATCCTCATTGCTAACTAGTCTGTGAGTTTCAAAACATTGTCAGGCTGCTCCAATGAAAGAGACCTGAGTTGGATTTGCATTTCAAAACTATTGCTCGGATCCTCATACTTTCTGTGGGCCAGAGCATCTCCCCTTTAAACCACATATCCCAGCTTTTCCTGATCTGAACTTCTCCACTTGGTTTTTTGTTTTTCTAAGGGGAAATTTGCCTACTAAGCAGGATGAGTTCCAGAAATTTCTCTACTAATCACTTGAATTATGAGCCAAATTATTCAAAAGTATAAGCCAAATTATTCAAAAAATAAATAATGCCTCCCACTCATTCTTAACCCAACCTATTCTTTGTCCTTCTGGGTTTCACTTTGACCTTGACATACCTTTGTGCAGCTTAGGTAGGGCAGTGGGTAGCAATCAAGAGTTGGATCGCTGCAGTTGGATTCCACCTCCTGCCTTCTGCCCTTTCTGCCTGGGCTTCCCCATCCCTACTGCCTGGGCATCCTGTAGCCTGTGTCAAAATTAGCTTCTTAAAATGTCAAGGTAACACACCTACTCCATTCGATTTATAGGCTGATCATTACACTCGGGATAATGGCAACATTTCTCAGTCTCTCCTCTGAGCCCCTGTCCGCCCCAACAAGTCCCTTTTCCTCATTCTGCTCAGCTGGAGGACACCTGCACCTGCTCCCCATCCCTGGAGACCCCTGCATGATTCAGCAGTCCTCTCAGGATCTTTACCTTTGTGTTTAGTGAAGGGGTTCTGGACTCCGCGGGGTGCAAACATGAAAGGGTTTATTTTTATTCAGTCATCCCTTTAAACTAGGTCCTGTTGACCCATTCTTTTGTCCTTTGAAATCTGGAACAGCAGCCCATTCACTTTCAGTTATTAAAATCTGGACTAACATGACAAAGAACTCCTGTGGTGCCTTGACTTGCCACTGCAGGGTGATCCCTGGTCCTAGGGAGCCCCACCAAGGGGTCAGGGGAGTGGTCTGCTGTCACTCTCACTGGTTCCTCTTCCTCCTCAGGAGCTCCAGTTCTTGAGGGTGGACACTGAGAAGAGAGAGGAGAGGTAGGAGGGATGGTTCCACAGGCGGGCGGCTCATCCTCTCCTGGCTGTCACCGCTCCTCTGGGCATTCTTTCAGAGTCAGTGACTTTCACACACAGCTCCCCTGCCCAAGAATCACAGGCTGAATATTCCTGGCGTTGAGTGTGGCAGGGTGAGATTCACATCCAGATGCTCCAGAAAGTATGAGGAAGGATTCACTCTTCAAGTGAATCCCTGATCTTCTTCAAAGCCCTAGAAAACCACACTCCGAAGATAAGTTATGAACAACAAAACTGGCTGGTAGAAGTCCAAGAATGCATATTCTCGGAATTATTTGACCATGGAATAGCAATTGAAAATTCATTACTTACAAATAGACCCCATCCATGTGCTTTGGGATGTCCAGCTACCCATACATTTAATGGCTTTGTTCCTTACCTTGGGCCAAGGTAAGTTAGTTGAAAGGACTAAGATTTGGCACAGAGTAACTCTTTCTTAGCGCCAGGGAGAAAATTGTCCTTTCTTCCTTTTTAAAGCACTCAAACAGGGAAAATCAAATACTGGTTTCTTAACAACTGCCTTCTTAGTTTTCAGAGCATTTATATGCTCAAAATTCCTGGATTCTTTTTTCCATCTGCTTTTTCTTTTTTCTTAAATTGACACAATCCCCTACTCCTCACCGCCCTCATCTTGCAGAATGCTGAAATTTTTTCAAGGTGGGCTAAGGTCCCAGTATCCTTCATGCATCCTTCATGCCTTCTGGGGCTTCTGCAAGGCCCGGTAACATTGTAGACTTGCTGTTCCTCTCTGTGGCTGGATTCTGGATTTCCTCTGAACACAACATTGACCTTGTTCAGCTTAGTTACTGCTGATCCCAGTTGGGAACATTTTGCTGGGCCTTGTCTTTGTTGCAACAAGCATTATAGCCAGTGGGTGTTATTGTCCTTTGTCTTTCTGATGCTTTCCCTGCTACAGGAATGATTTTACTCTTTCAAATTTGGTGCTTCACCTGACTGGAGACTCAGGACAAGTTCTCAAGGAACTGTGCTGGAGAATACAGGAGAGGCTGCCTTCTGTGACCCTCCATGGGAATTTTTAGCATGTTGAAGAGGATTGCACTGCACTGAATTTTCTGCAGTTGAGGGCAGGGTTTATCAGTTGCAGAAAGTTTAGGGTTAAAATAGAAACAGCCATATTGCTCAGAACTCAATTCTAACCCATCCCAAGTTCTCTCCCTAGACTCCAGGCATTTCAACTACCTTTTCTTAGACGGGAGTCTTTTGTGCCTTCCCTGACATGTCCAAGTTATCTGTGATTTCAGAAGACTCAAATGCACAGCAAGTGTCTTCAGTAAAAGAACGAGTGTGCACCTGTTCTTATATAATTTTTATCCCAACATCGCAATGGGGCACGGAGAAACTGGAATTAACATTTACTCCCTGCCTAGCACATACAAGGCCCTTTAAACACACCATGTTCTTTAACCTTCTTAGAAACATTCTAGAGGCTTATTCTCATTTTTCCAGATGAGTGATCTGCAGTTTGCTGAAGACCCCAAGATTGGCACCAGTATTCAAACAAGTTTGTTCATTCTTTTCATCATGTCCTCTGAAGAAACAAAAAGGGAGGTAAGAGGGAGAAAATTGCAATTTCTATAGGCCTGGATGAGTTTCCCAGGGCTCCTACAACAAGGTACTATAAACTGTATGGCTTAAAACAACAGAAATTTTTAATCTTACATTTCAGTAGGCTAGAAACCAGAATTCAAGGTGTTGGCAGGATCATGCTCTTTATAAGACCAGTAAAGGACTCTCAGGCTTTGTGTCTTCTAGCTTTGGAAGTTTGCTGCTAATCTTGGGCATTTCTTGATTAGCAGCTGCAAACTCTAGGTTTTGCTTCCATTGTCCCATGCAGAGAATTTTTCCCTGTGTGCCCCTGTCTAAAAATGGCCAGGTTATGGAAGAAATCCAAGTCCTCGTGAATTAGAGACCCACAATACTCCACTAGGACCTCACCTTACTACAAAAGCTCTATTTTCAAATATGGTAAATTCAGAGATATTGGGAACTGTAATTTCAACATTTCTTTTTTGGAAGAAATGTTTGTAACAGGACTGTAACTAAGCACAAGGACAATAACTTTGATTGAAGTAGCTATTCTTTTTTATAAAAAAAAAGTATTTACTCTCTCATATTTGGCTCATTGTTTCTTTAGAATACTGCATTTTAGTATACTAATAAATATTTTAATGTGTAAAAAATGCTTCTCTTCAAAAGTCTCAGTAGGAATTATAATGTTAGTATTCTAGGACAAGCTTTAAAATTGAGAAAATGGTTAGGATTAAATTTCATACTACTTGGATATTATTATTTAGACCTTTGCCCTACTTGGCCTGTTTTTATAATTTTTTTCTAGTTTTTTTTTTTTTTGTTGTTGTTGTTGTTTTTCTTTTCTCTTTCTTCCTTTCTTTTCCATTTCTTTTTCTTTTTTTTGGAGAAGTATTTTTTCCTTGAAAATAAATTATGACTTTTTTTAATTAGTAAGGTTCAAAATGACAATTAATGGATTGTGTTGGCTATTCCTTTGTTTTTCTAAATATTCACAATGACTCAATTTAGCATTTCTGAATTTCTGTAAGTGTGAATGAGGAGAGAAGACTCACACAGACTTTTCCTACCCTATATCTCAAGGATTATCCATGGAGATATAATTTCCCTGATATGGGCTATTCTAAAAAATCATTAAAATCATGGTTTAAATCGTGTTATGGACAGTCCCTGTGTTATAAAAAGTTCATTGCTTATTGCCTTTTAAAGTTCTGCTTCCCTCTGATCACATTTTGCAAACTCTCTCGTGTGACCTGTTGCCATGTTGAATTTGAAATTCCAGCTCACTAGGCAGGGATCGTGTCCAACACACTTGGTTCACCTGTCACTCTTAATAAATATTTAATTGTATAAAACTAAAAATATTATACCAACAGTGCCTAAGTACTTATTCTCATTTCTGTGCAGAACCAGCTATAGACCACCACATCCAAAGATATTGCTACAGAATATGATCAAGTCCATTAAGAACTCATCTGTTTGACAGAAAATCCAAAATGTGACTACAATGCTTTCAAAGCAGTACGGGAATTGTTTAGTTTCTCTCTCTCTTTTTTTAATTGAGGAAACTACTTCAAAATACATAATTACATAGTGCTTTCTATTGTTACATGTGTCTGCCTGCCCTATGTCTTCTGTCCTTATGGTACTGAAATAATTGATAACAAATGTAGAATATTTTACATCCAATCAATTTTATGATTTCTTTTCTCTTCCCTGGTTTTGACCAGACCTTCTCCTAATGGTGTAATTAAATTATCATAATGCATTACAGGGTTCGTCCTAGGAGCATTGGAAAATGAAGATATTGCCATTCCTGAAATACTTTCAGGTGGTTTAAAGCAATACTGCTGTTTTGCAGAGATGAAGTCAAGAGAATAACCTAAGAATAGAAATTCTAGCATGATGAGATTTTATTTAATTTTTTACTTTCAGAACATATGTGAATTCAATCTTTTCTAACCACTGTCACTCCACAGATGTTTATACTATACAACAGAGTCAGAATCTAAAACACAAGGCTTAAGTTTTTTCTTCCTTCTTTTTTTATCCAGAAACTCTTAGAGATGGCAGAAGAAGGCTGAGGTGCTGGGTGAGAGCTTGGCTGTGAAGCCACACGGCTAACCAATAATCATATGGCATTGGGCCTCAGTTTCCCCTCCTTGACATTAGATTGAGTCTGCGAAGTCCTCAGCAGTGTCTCTGTGCACTAGACACTCCCTACAGAGATTTTGCTATTGTTCTTCTGGGCTTAGTTTTGTCTCTGTTTGCTGTATGATTTAGGGCAAATTCTTCAATTTTTTTAAATGAAATGTGAGCAGTGAAACCTAATTACACCTTTTCAACAAGATTAAATAAGATAATTTATGTAGAAATTGGATGCATATCTTATTGCTATTAACTATGCCAGGCTTTCTAAGTACTTTTAATGTATTTTTCAAGGCATTATGGTAACCCAAACAATAAATATCTTCCAAGTCTCTTAAAGCTCATTTTCCCCTGGAAGTTATTTAGACATTACCATCTAGATCATTACAACTTGTTTGGAATATGGTTTGATATTATTGCCTATGCAATATTGCATTGTGGGTAATCTTGAAGTACATCCAACCACGTTTTTGGTTGTTGTAATTTAAGCCATAATCATTGAGGAAAGTCCATCAAAGCATCGAGTATTAAAATATTTTGAGTAAAAATAAATTGAGTAAAAACATTATTTTTGCCTTGTATATCATCACCCCCAAATTCACTGAAACCAGTTGCTATTAAAAAAAAATTATAAATCCAGTCATGACTATGAATGAAAGTCTAGAGCTTTTAATTTAAAGTAATATTGCATATCATCAGATTTTGTATTATGGGTGGAAAAGTAATAAAGTGAATAAAAAATATAACCTATTTTTTTTTAAGTAGAGTTAAAAAACTTTTTTTTTTTTTTTTTTTTTGACATTCACAAGAACTACCTATATTCTTAATGGACAATTTGGGGATGTTCTAAGACCTTTTGAGCTGAGGTGATACCAAGTTCAGACAGTGGTATTCTGTACCATTTGTATGTGTAGTAATTTCAGAAGAGCATTATAACCTTGTTTTATATTTCTAAGCAGCCTGACTCATTTAGTGTTTGGTTTCCTGGTTCATTATATGATCATTATTCCACATGGCGCCGTTATCTTCCAGCTCATATTTTTATCAACCAGCACTAGCTTGTTGCCCATTTAATGATGCAGAAATTTAAATTCATGGATGGCAGTTTTGGGATGTTAAAACACCATTGCAAATTTACCTAAGGAAAACCAGTGAAAAGCATTTTTGCATTCAGAGCAAAATGGGTCTTTATGCTAAGGAACAATTCTCTGTCTCCTCAGTTCCCACACCCTACAAAAACACTGCCCATTTAGAGAATGCCTGAAGTAAGAACATTAGACTCCTTAGCCTATGATGAATTAAATTGAAGTAAGACAAAAGATGTATTTTTACTCCAATCATGTGTGTTAGGTTTCACCAAGCTGCCATTTAAAAAAAAAAAAGTTTCCTCAGGTATTCCAGAGTTTGCTACTGCCCCCTAGTTTTTAAACCTCAAAGCTAAGTTCTCTTAAATTCATGCTTTAAATATCCACACGTGCTAGGTGATCTCCTTACATGGAGAAGGCAGAATCCAACACAGAGGTGTAGTTATTTCTGAGGGATAATGACAACCTAGTACCACATCAAGCTGTGGCACTCAGAGTCACTGAACAGAATTTATCAAGTCCATGAATCTTGGGATAAGCAGCCTAGATGGAGACCTAGAGCAATGTGAGGGCTGCTCATTGTCTCTGAAACAATTACCAAGCAAGCGGCTGTTAGCATCCTTTCCAGACAGAGGAAGATTGCCCAGCTTTTTTGGCAGGCTAGAGAGATATTCTGATGACTTCTCAGTGGGTGCCTTTTCAGAAACAGGTGAATATGGCTTCTGTAAATTGGCTTCCTAGCTTAGCTTTCTCATTACTTCTATCTGGGAATTAGTCTTTTTCAAACAGTAGGTTGCATTACTTGCATGTTTTAATGTTTGCTGTGGTCCTTTGGGGTGTTGAAAACAGATTTTCACTTCTCCATTGCATCTCACCTTTAACTCTTTAGGATAGCTAGGCAAAATCCAAGACTGCTAGAAAGAGGTGGCATACAGTAGCCACTGAGTAAATGGATGCTATGTTTCTCTGAGTCTGATAGCCACCATGGTTTCCTAAAACAGTGCGGTTCCAGATGTTTTATAAATGACTATTTTCAAAAGTAAGTTAATGGAGCTGGGTGCGGTGGTGCATGCCTATAATCCTAAGGGTTCAGGAGGCTGAGGGGCAGGAGGATCATGAGTTCAAAGCCAGTCTCAGCAACTTAGAGAGTCCTAAGCAACTTAGTGAGACCCTGTCTCAAAATGAAACATAAAAAGGGCTGGGAATGTGGCTCAGTGGTAAAACACCCCTGATTTTAATCTCTGATGCACCCTATCCCCAAACAAGTATGTTAATAGTAAAATAAGGGGCTGGGGTTGTGGCTCAGCGTAGAGCTCTTGCCTAGCATGTGCTAAGTGCTGGGCTCTATCCTCAGCACCACATAAAAATGAATGAATGAATGAATAAATAAATAAAGGTATTGTGTCCAACTACAACTAAAAACAAAACATTTTAAAAAATAGTGAAACAAAACAAAACACAACTTACATATTCTGATTTGATTTGAACAGGTTTTGGGGCCATTCTTGATTCTTTTTCTATTTTTATAGCACTGCTTACAGACAACTCATGTACTATAATATGAGTTCACAGTTTTTGATCACATTACAAAACCATGTTCCTAGGATTTCTGAATGCTGAAATGTTTTAAGATGTATAATATAATATGTTCTTATTTGTATAAAAAATTTTTGTCACCTGTCATGTGAAGGGACAATATCATTGATCCATATTGGTCAGCTGCTGTGTCATCAGAAGGTTGGGATGAGAAAGAACTAGGTACAACAGTTCTTAATATCTGCCTGTAGCACAGATGTGCTGAAGTATCCAATATCAGTCAAAAATCTTTTCTACCTTCTTTCTCAATCTCTGCACATCAGGTGCCTGTCCAGCCCTTGCAGATTGGTTGTAGGTTTCATTAAGCCAGGGGAAGTAGCTAGGTGCTTGGTTTGAAGTCACTAGGCAAGGAAGAATTTCAATTTACCCACTAACTGTACCGACCACAAAGCCAAGTGGCTTTATTCTGTCCCCTTTGCTTCACTCTTTTCCCATTTAGATTTCAAAAAATTCATTGAATGAAAAAAAAAAGTTTTCTTCTTTATGGAATCTATAGACTTCAATTTATGTTCATGGAAACAATTTGCTCCCCCAGGCTCAACATCTTGAAGGGACTAATGAATGAAGGGGAACAAGCATAGAGAATGTGTTCCTTTAGAATATGAGTGAATTATATGGGGGGCTAGGGACAATAACGGGTTGAGAGCTCTGAGTGTGTGTGTGTCTGTGTGTGTGTGTGTGTCTGTGTGTTTTCCACAATCTGTGTGAGCTGAATGCATAGGGACAAGGGTCACATAGCAGTTAATAGTGCTATTCTCTTTGTGCAGTGGGTAAGAGCATTTCACTTCATGCATCATTTATAATCTTTCTGCTAAGATGTCCCAAAGTCAGTCCTAAACACAATTGAAACACAAAGAAATATAAAAAGATGAGTTAACTTTCTTTTCTTGGGGACTGCTGATATTCTGGTTCACACAGTCTTTGGAAGGAGGGAGGGAAGGGCCCTCCATAGCAGTTGGAAGGATGATTTGCAGTTGAATTTTGAATGTTCTGTGGTGGGGTTGATGGATCTCAGTCTCAACCCAGGCCATGTTTAGAACAGTCTCTCCTACCGTTCTTTTAGCCGTGAAAGCAAGAAGGGGCTTTTGTATTTCCCAAAGTGCAGCTTCATGGTCTCTGGTTCAGTGTGTGAAGCTTGTTCAGCTGTGTTTTGCAGGTCTGTTGGTGTCACCTGGGAGCCCTCCTCTGCAGGCCTTTCCACTGCATCCTTCACAAGGGTACACTTCTTTTCAGTCCGCAGAAGCATAGGGCTTTGTCCAAATTCCAAGGTTTGTGCTACTAACCTTCCTGTCCATTCTCAGTCATTTCCCTGTGAAAGTCATGACTCTTTTCTTACTTCTAAGGTCTAAAATATCCAATGGTTAAAAATATTCCTTTTAACTGGGTGTGGTGGTGCACACTTCCAATCCTACCTATTCAGGAGGCTGAAGCAGGAACGTGAAAAATTTGAGGCTGACTTGGGCAACATAGTGAGACCATGTCTCAAAAATAAATGAAAAGGGTTGGGGATGCTCAGTAGCAGAGCTTTCCTGGGTTCAATAACTTCCAGAAACAACAACAACAAAACCCAACAAAAAGAATCCAAAATGTGCTCTGTGTCTGAGACTGTCACTCTGTGGTAGAATGCCTGCTTAGCGTGTGTGAGACCCCAGATCGCATCATAGCACTGAAAAAAAATAAAACCAGAAAGACAACAAAAAGCATGCAGTTCCTTGATCTTTGCATGGTTCCTTCTAGATCATCTCACATGCTCTGTAATAATCTAAATTATTTTCTACTCTTTAGATTTCCTAATGATCCTATGTTCATTTCTCGGATGTTATTCATACTGAGAAATGAAACATGTCTTTATGTTAATTCTGCCATTGCTTGATAGCTTGTGTTTAACTATGTAGCTGATGAAGAACGATATCACTACAAAAGGGACCCACAGTGTGGTGAGAGGAAGCCAAACGGCTCTACTGAGGAGCCACCCAATGTGCCCCTGTGGATTGGTTTCTGTGTCCCATGGTCTGCTGCCCTAGTTTGTTGTGTAGAAGCTTGCAGACTTGGGAAGGCTGACTCATGCTAATCAAAATGATACTAAACTCTGCAAACCGTAATGAACATTTAGAACGGGAGCATTTTTTTCTCATGATGAAGATGAGTATAGTGAGAAGTAGACTTGGCCAGGGTTCCTTGGTGAGTATAGTAGAGAGGGCAGCTTTGAGGAATATTTCAGTAAGGCTGTGGTGAAATTGTAGAATAATCCAGCTCTTTAGATTACATTACTATAAGAACCAAATTGTATAGGCCTCTTATGGGATCAGAGAAACAAGGTCCACTTTGGGAACCTGGTGGTCTTGCTACTCTCAATTTTGAGACCAACTGTCCTTTCATTCAGTTTTCCTATAAACTAGGCACAATTATATTCCTGTTTTTAAAATCATGAACATCTTTTAAATCTTTTCTTCCATTGAGATGGGAGTAGAGAGTTAGGTTTAAGTTGGTGACTGTTGAGAAGAACTGCATGCTCCGCGCTTGAGATCAATGGCAGGAGGACCTTCCCCAACCTCATTCATCATTCAAGGCAACAGGAGTACACAGGCAGCTCTGAGCACAGCTGTGGACTTGAGAGTAACCAGGGACCCCCATTTATATGCATTTACATGTTAAAAGATACACCCAGTAGGGAGACCTAATGCAATTTTAGGTATGTTTTTGATCAGGTGAAAAATAGTGCAGGTACAATGAGAGATTATAACATAGTTTATGAATATAGTAATTTCTAACCCCATATAGATATATGATGTTCACCTCTCGCCCCTCTGCCTATAGAGTAATAATTTTGCTTTTGTTGCTACTCTCTGCCTAGCAGGTAACCACTTTGTTATGTGAATAGATGAAATAGATAATTCTGACTAGCCCTCTCTTTGTTATCTGTGTTTGATTTCTTTTTTTTATCTTGCTTAAATGGAAGGACTCACTGAGCCAGTGATACTATTACAATAGGTCTTTCTAATTTCTTGAGAAACAAATTTATAGACAAGCTCCAAATTTAGAGACTGCTACAAAGTCTAATCTCATCCATTTTATATGAATTTTATTAGTTTACTGACTAATATTCAGCTTCTGGGTGGGCGACTGAACTTTCCTTGACATTTCCATCAGCTACAACATATAACAAAATACTCTAATCATTCTTTTTTCATTTGCAGAGACTGACAAAGCATGTATACTTTTAAACCAGCTTCTACATAGGTCGTACATTGTAAAACAGAAAAATGTAAGTACTTAATGAGAATTCTTTACAGTGGTAAAACTGGGGAGTATAGTAGACCAGCCATAATTATATAATCAGTCATAAACCATTAATCAAATAAACTTGCATTATGTGGGAATTCCCTCCTCTAACCACACAGTAGGAATCCACACTACCAAGGATTCACTGTTGATGAAATAATTGAAAGTATTTCAGGATGAATCTGAATTGTTAGAAAACCCTTCCTTCGAATTGAAGTTATTTGGTAAATGTGTTAGTCAACTTTTAATCACTTTAACCAAAATACCCGAGAAAAACAATTTAAAGAAGGAAAGATTCATGTTGGTCATGGTTTCAGAAGTTTCACTCACTGTCAGATGGTTCATTGCTTTGAACCTAAGGTGAAGCAGAACATCATGGTAGAGGGCATGCAGAGGAGAACTGCTCTGCTGGTGACAGCCAGGAGAGAGAGCAAGAGAGAGAGAGAACTAGAGAGAGAGAGAGAGAGAGATATGAAGGGAGAGAGGGTGAGGGTGAGAGAGAAGAGGAAGAGGAAAAGGAAGAATGATGAGGAGCAGCAGGAGGAGGGGGAGAAGAAAAGAGAAAAGAGTCAGGGACAAGGTATAGTCCCCAAGGCATATCCCCAAAGACCCACTCCTTCCAACTAGGTTATACCTCCTACAGTTTCCACCACTTCCCAATAGTCTATTCCGATCATGAATCCATCATTGTATTAATCCACTGATGAGATTATCATCCTCATGATCGAATCACTTCCCAAAAGCTCCATGTTTGAACATTGCTGCATTGGGAACCAAATTTTTAACACATGACCCTTTGGTGGATATTTCAGATCCAAACCATAACGGTAAAAGTTTCTGTCTCTTTCATTAGGAGAGAAGTTTTCCATGGTCATTTTATTTTTCTCTTCCTTTCACCTACTTTTAGTTTTTCCCATGTTTTTGAATACTAATGTCTAGAACTGAATAAATACATGGATGTGGTGTAGAGGTACCACCTTTTAATTTCAAGACTCCTATGTTTTTTTAATGCCTGCATTACATCACTGGCTCATAGCAAGTTAGTGATAAATTAAAACCCAAAGTATTTTTACAAATTCTGATGGGAAATTAAGTCCTTCCCCTCCTGAGACACAAAAACTCCCTTTGATTCTAAGTGCAGAATTTTCCATGTCTCCTTGTTTTTTGGCATTTTGTTGTAGTGGCTTGGCCTTTCACCTCCTCAAGTCCCTTTTACATTCTTACTTTACCATGAAATGTATTTATCCAGTATAACATAATGAGAAAAACTAAAACAAAACAAAATCTCAGGCCCTCTATGTTTCCATTCAAGACTCTGAAAAAATTATATTTTTAAAAGACAAAATAGAAATATGTGTCATCACTTAGGATTATATTGACTAATTTATTCTTTATTTCATTCAATATTCATGGAAGTCTTGTTTATGCCAGACATAGTGCTCAGCCTAGGGAACACTTGTTGAGTAACCAAACAAGGTCATGGCCTTTGTGAAGTTGAGGTTTTAGTGAGAGAAATGGAAAATAAACAGAGTCTAGTAGGAAATACCCAGAGGGATAGGATAAGAAGGGGCAGGGTTGGGTAGGTGGCTGTCTCATTTAGAGATAATGTCTAAATCCTTGACATTTAAATTAATGCCTGCAATTTGGGAGGGATCCAACTATCCAAAGAGCTGGGAGGGAGTATTCCAGACAGAGGGAACAACAAATGCAAGCAGGAAGGAGTAAGTGTGGCTTGGATAAGATCAGAGAGTCACTAGCTCAATGGCAGCTTGGTGGACAGGAAGGAAGTGAGTGGGACAGATCACAGGACATTGTACATCATGATCTGGAGTTCAGGTTTGTTCTGGACTGCCAATAGATTTTGTTCAACTAATAAGATATCTGTCAAACTGCAATTCCCATCCAACCTATGTTTCTCCATATTATTCACAAGAATACCATGAAGATCTGTCTGTTGTATTATCAGAATCTTGTCTTATTTTAAGGAGTATTTTTTTTTCAGTGTATAATTCAAAATAAACGAGCAAACAAATTCTTTTAGGGCTTGTGCTTAGTGAACTGTGTTAGCTTATTTGTTGAGTGCTTCTAGACCATTTTTAATGGACGGATCCATTATAGAATATTATAAAGGATTAGAGTGAAGTGGAGCAGTACATAGTTTCTAGAATTAATGTTTTTGAAATTTGGGCCAAGATTTCCCTCATCTGCAGTCTATTTAAATTTCTTCCATTCCTCCTTTATTGCAAAAAAGATGATCACAAATGGTTCTTGATTGAATCTATGAGAGTGTTCAATACTCAGCAATATAATTTTCTCTATTTAGAGCAAATGGATTCTTCCTCTCAACAAATATGTCAGGATTGTTTTGGTTCATTATGTTTTAAGTTTGGAGTTCTTTTTCCTTAATAAGAAGGGAGCAGCAGATCATTATTTACCTGGTTCTGTCCTGACTCTGTTTTGAGTCCCAACAGCAGGGTCACCACACTTGAGTCAACACTCCCTCTTTCCACCTTGCTTGAAGCACAGCTTACCCTTGACAACAGACTTCCTCTCAAAAACAGCAGTAAGCATTTGTTAATAGAAGCATTTTACTTCAACAATTAGAGTTTCTAATTTAACTCCCGGTGTCTTTAGAAAAACAAGAGGGACCGGGCGCAATGGCACATACCCGTAATCCCCGTGACTCTGGAGACAGAGGCAGAGGGATAGCAAGTTCAAGGCGAGCCTTAGCAACTTAACAAAATTCTGTCTCAAAATAAAATAAAAAGGGCTGTGCATGTAGATTAGTGGTAAAGTGCCCCTGAGTTCAATTGCCAGTCCCAAAAACAAAAACAATGGAAAGTAGATATTCACTCTGGTTACTTGCTTCTGCAGACAACAGCAGCCCATGCATGATGTGGAGACATTAACAGGAGAAAAAAAGTCAGTGTCCTTCTCAAAATTGGAAGAGAGTGGGGGATCAGGGAAGGTAGTGATGTAAGCCCTCTGAGTCCTTCTCATGTGACCACAGGAACTGGCTGGTTCCTGCTGAGTTAGGACAGTTAACTTTCCAGTTTGTGGGTACTGTGTGAGAGTGCGCTTTCTTTATTACCTTTGTGCTTGGCACGAGCAGAGCAAATCTGCAACACAAATCATAGGTTTCATAGCAAGCTAAGAGTGAAGGTGACCAGAATGAATGGCTGAAATGATCTGGCTCTTGGTTTTCTCTTCTATAAAATAAAGTTGGTAAGATCATCTCTGAGGCGTCTCCCAGTTACAATAGTATAAGGAAAATTTTCTCCTCCTGAATAGAAAGGTTGATCTTCTTTGTGGTTGATTGAAGCAGAGCTCTGACTTATTTCTTCAGCAATTTTATGTGTAGCTTTTACATGGGGCATTTGAAAATTGGATCAATTTTCCTCAGAGTTTTCAAATAACTTTTAAAATATATTCCATTTACTAGTTAATATCCCTTCTATGCCATATGAGGCAGCTCTATGTTAGATGTTAAAAATGATCAAAATGTAGGTGGTCAGTACTAGGACATTTTGCCAAATGAAGAGTTTTTATCACATCACATTTAGGGTTTCTTGTAGCCAAAAATTGTATGTGAGAAGATCTTCATTAAATCTTCAGTGTTGCCCAGTTGGAAAAAAGAAAAACAATGAATTTAATCACGGCAACTTATCTATATATAATTTGACGGACAATATGTAATTTTTAAGCCTTGCAAAATTTTAGAAACATCAGTGGAGAAATAGTGCTATACCCCTTTTAGAGTTAGTTTCTTTAAATTGAAATGTTCTCATTTTATTCAGAAAATGTGTTCAGAGATCACCACCAACATGGATTCCAATGGAATTTCATATACTTCTTTAGTCTGGAGATTTCAAAACCAGAAACAGTCTTGGAATGTGTATCAGATAAATCAGACATCAAAGCTGAAAGATCTCAATAATCTTTTCTTTTAGGCTCAATTGTTATGGGATGTTTGGTTAAATATCATTTGCTGCTCAGGCTATTCCTGATATGGAACAGATATTAGGATTACATTTCCCAAAGAAAATGTTGAGTCTCTGTAATTTTTAGCATGGAGAAAAGAAAAGTGTGAGTGCAGGTAAAGGCTGTATCAGGCTGTATTGTTGTTTGGGTAAAAGAAAGGGGGAAGGATGAAAAGCTGAGAGAGAGAGAGAGATGAAAAAGTAGACTTTCCTTTTCTTATCCTGTTTACAAGTACTGTCTTTATCTGATTTCTATGGATACCGTTTCTTCTCAGTCTCAACCAATCAACATCTATTATGTCTTAACTACTAAAAAATAATGGGAAGGTTTTTCTTCAGGCTTGACCACAGAACCTGATTCCCAGTATCAGATGATACTGAAGCAGGATATAAAGTTTATTTCAACACATTTAATTAGTTAAATTGATGCTACATTCACTCCCATAATTATTCTAGGATGCAAATGTGAATTTGGACTTAAATGGATTTGGAGACTCTGATCTATGCTCCCCCCAACCCCTGCTCTCATGTCTCTTTCTTTTCTAAAACAAACAAATTAAAGAATGCAATGTTTATATGAATTAAACATGGCAATACCCCCATTAAATGTATACTTTAGTGTTTTGATGTATCAGTTAAATAAATTTAATTTTAAAAACTGGTCATATTAAATTCTTTAAAAAATATAACACATTTGGTTTTGGTGTGGAACAATGCACAGTACCCTCCTCCAAGTGTGTATGTGTGTGTGTGTATGTGCGTGCACACACACATTCTCATCACCACGAAAGCTCTGAAACTCTTCCTTTATGACTGCATTTCCTCCAAGGCGGGGCAGATTGCTGACGAATGAGGAAAGATTTGGGTCCTAACATTCAGCCCACGGCATTTCCTATTCCAACACAGACACATGCTGTTGGACTTCTTTAGCTGGCTGTGAACACAATGTGTGATTTGTTATTCTCCTTAATTTCTCAAGAAGCAAAAGAGATGCCCTTGGCCAATTCTAATAGGGAACAATCCACCTCTGTTGAGGAAGAGTCGTGAGGGTTATTCCTTGCATGTCATCAGTCCCTTCATTCTGCCAAAATGCGAATCCCAATCCCTGGAACCCTCCGGAATGGAGGGTGGGCCATCATCCTCTTGGGGCAACAGAGTACAGTTTTAACACAGAAGTGATTCTTTTCTTTCTGTTAAATAAAACCAGTTTGTCCTTTGTCCAATGCAAACCGATGCTGCTTCTTTACCATCTCACATTTAATTGTTGTGAAAACTTATCTCAAGGATTCTCCATATCTAATTTTCACATTTTCTCCCAGAAAGCATCTGTTTCATGCAGGTGCTTTTGAACATGTTATCCCCCCCCCCCCTTTCTACGCAGAAACAGTTAGTGTTATATTTATTGAGGGCATCACTATTACATTTTTGTGGCATGACAAGTGCAGCACATTGCCAAAGTGAGAAATTTGGGGGCGGGGTAATCTGGCTGTGTAGCACTTCCTGGTGTTTGTGTTAGCACCTGTGAAGTTCTGAAGAGAACTGTAATGAAGAACACACCCCGCATAAAGAGGAAAATGGGTAAAATGGGTTCCCTGAGAAGAATTCTGAACATGGCCCGTTTCCCGTGTTTTTCTACAGTTATGATCAAATAATGCAATGCATTCTGAAAAGAATCATGGTAAAAGGCATAAAAATAAATGTAGCACAATATTTGCTTTCTTTTCAATTATATAGCATAGACGGAAACGGGATTTGAGGCGCCTGTTCTTCAATGAACATGGGTGGATGTCAAATAATGTACAAGACTTAACTGAAAGATTTCAACCTGGCAACAAGGACTGTCTTGTAAGGGAAGAAATGCCACTTCCTTCTGGAGATGCTGGCTTAGAAACATGTCTTAGTTGTTCGCATATTGATGAAGTAACCAAAGCAGAGCTGATCAAGGTAGGACATGACTTTCCCAGTGCTTTAGGTTTTATTCAGCATTTTCACTGCCATGACTAGACCAAAACTATTTTAGGAGCAGAGGTTTATTTGAGGGCTCACGATTTCAGAGGTCTTAGTCCATAGTAGGCTGGCTCCATTCCTCAGGGCTTGAGGTGAGGCTGAACATCATGGCGGAGTGTGTGGGAAGGAAACAGCTCACATGATGAACAGGAAACAGAGACAGACTCCACTTGCCAGATATAAATATATACCCCAAAGCCACACCTTAATTCCCACTTTTCCTCCAGCCACACACTAACACTTCAGTTACCAATCAGTTAAACCATATCAGGGGTTTAATTCACTGATTGGGTTGACTTTTACAACTCAATCATTTCTCCTCCAAACCTTTCTTCATTGTCTCACACATAAGCTTTTGGGTGACACCTCACATCCAAACCATAACACCCAGATCATGAAGAATTCACCCCAAGCATTAAGAAAGTCAGAAGTTGTGGCAAGAAAATCCTCAAAAAGAGAAGTACAATGGATATATTCTCCCTTCCAAGCTCCCCTCTCCCTTCCCTGCAATCTATTTTCGTAAATCTCAAACATGTTACCCTTTACCAATTCTTTGCAAACATTTGAGGTTGTAAACTGTTATATCCCACCACCAAAAATAAATTTTAAAACAGGCACTGAGGTAGCCAGGAGAGGAGAAGCGATGAACAGGAGAAACTGGTAATGTGTTCTAGAATCTAACTCATCTCCTTCCCAGGGGAAGGAAAGCCACAAGTGACCACAATGATACTGTAAACATTGTTTTTTTGTTGTTTTGTTTTGTTTTTCTCTTGTGATAATATCAACTCTTCATGAAGATCAGAGCAAGTCACTAATGTATTAAAGAAGAATGATTCACCATCATAAAAGGACATGGTTTTTAAATTTATTAAAGCCTGCTTCAAAATTATAGAATATTTTTTAGATTGCAAATATTTCTTAGATAAAAGGAAGATTCCATTGCCTAAAGGGAAGTTCAGTGAAGGGGGGAGTTTGTTCTTTGTTTAGTTTTGAATACCTGAAAATTTGAGATGTTTTGAAATGAATATAGCTGTATAGTTGAAAATTATAGGAACTGATGTTAACGAGATAGCACCTGGTTTAAACGTCTGCTGGATTTGTGTAAATTTATTTTTTAAAATTTTTTTAGTTGTTGGTGGACCTTTATTTTATTTATATGCAGTGTGAGAATCAAACAGTGCATTAATAAAACATAATTTACATTAAATTGGTCTGACACTATTCTCTTTTTTTGGTGAAACTAAAAAAATTCTATCTCAACTTCATTTGGGCAGGAGTGTAAATACAGATGAAAGATAAAGAATTTCTGTTCAATTTTAAAATTATGTCTAGATATAGATTTTTACACAATTCTTAACTTGTATCATGTCTATGCTACCATTTTGCATGGTTAGTGCTTCTGCTAAGAATACCTGGTGATTGAATGAATCAATGAGTTAAAGTCACTAGGAGATCTGGGTGTATTTCAGAAACTTAAAGGCCAGTGACTCAGAGAAGCAGGTGACAGAGAACAGGAAGTACCCAGGACCCGCTGTACCCGTGGAGGCGTCTACCCAGAGCTGAACTGCTGGCTGATAGACTTTCAGGAGGTCATCTCTGCAGGCCTAATAACTGTCTGCTTAAAAGGGAAGGCACTCCTTCCCTGGGAACAGTTTAAGTGGGCGGGCTGTAGATACCCAGGAAAGCCTGCCTGCTGCTCCCATTTTGGTAATAACCATCACTGTTGGAGAATGTCTCTACTGTGCCAAGCTCACAGCTACAGACACTGCCTTCTACACAGCAGAAGCAGCTCTGGACATCTAAGAAGTTCCTCTCCTGTAGGTGAGGAGGGAAGGAGGTGGGAGATGGGTGGAGGAAACAGATGTGATCCTGGGTCTAGAACTAGAATTAGAAAGAGAGAGGCTTCACTTACCAAAGGGCCCCCAGAGTACCAGGTGCTGTGTTAGGCAGAAGGGATATAATACAAACAGCCCATGTCCTCATGGTGCTTACAGATTTACCTTGTACAGCAGGTAAACTGGATTCAGATTGAGGGATTTATCTATATAAAAATCACAAATGCCACAGGTTGATGTAGTTATGTACACAAAGCATCTAGTCCAGTGTCTGGATCACACCAGATAATTGATAAGGTTTTTTCCCCCTCTGTTCTTCCCCCTCTCTCCTACTGAGCCTGAAACTTAATAGTCTACATGGAAACTTCTGAAAAACAATAGACAGATGGCCAGTGGCAGATTCCTTGTATATATAATCAGTGCTCCAACATCTTTGTTATTATCTAGCACCCTCCCCGCCTCCTTTTATTTCACTGCCTATTTCCTTTGGGGGATGATTTCATTTCTCCCCCAAGGTTGTCCTTGATGTTCTTTTTAACCTAATTCCACCCACATACCATATGCTGGAGGGTGTTGGTACAGAGGAAAGGCGCTGAGATTTGTTCTGCATCCTGCACCTGCCCGGGGCTGGACTTGCCTATATATAAATAGCAATGAGCAGCAGGAATTTCTGAAATGTCAAGCTAAGGGAACAGGCAGGTCCCTCTGCTCTGTTTGGGAGTGTGCAGAATGGCATCCATTGACTGGCATGGCAGTGCTTTCAAATCCCTGAGCACAGGTGGAGTGGCTCCAGCCCTATCCCTTCCATCTATGCTCATCTGAGCTGCCTGAGATTCTAAGGCCACTGCTCAAAACAAGAGTGAAGGAAACAAAGGGGAATCAGTGGGTCCTACATTGCTCTTATGATTGAAGGTATAGGCTTCCAGGCCCTATTGACGTGGTTCAGAAACACCCTCCACCACGTACAAGCTGTCTTTCCTGTGGCAAGCCCATAATGAATGGGAACCTACATATCCTAATTTTAAAAACAGAAGGTGTGTCATCAGCCATCTACATAAGAACACCCAGCTTGATCAATGATGCCAGGCAACTTTTTTCTGCAACTTCCACCAAATGCTTTGCTACCTTCTTAATTTTTCTCTTTCTCCCCTATTCCGATCTTGCTATTAACATATCCCCACTGACTCTCTCTTCAAAATAAATTAAGAATTTAAATCCAACCATGTCTCTCTCACTTCCTTTTGTTCTTGGGGTTCCTTTTCTCAGAGCCCAGCCCTGAGCATCCTGTATCATGTCCTCTTGTATTTCTTCTTCTCCCAAGTTATTTTGTCCATGGGACTTGTTTCCATTTAGTGCTCATTTTCTGTCTCCCAGTTATGGTCTGAATGTTTGTGATCCCCCCTCACCAAATCCATATGTTGAAATCCCAACCCAATCCCAAACACCGAATTTACCTGCAGCTTGATCTTAGACTTCTCAACCTCCAAAACTTGGGCAATAAATAAATAAATGTTATTTATAAGCTAACCATCTATATTATTTTTTTTCAGCAACCCGAGTGGACTAAAGCAGTCTCAACCGCCACCACAAGACTAGATGATAAACTCCATGATGTTCAGGGTTTTGCATAATGTGTTCACTGCTGTCTCCTTGTTAACTTGTGCATAGTCTGGTACAATGTTGTTCTTGTGAGGATCCATGTCAAGAAAAGCTTTCAGTCCTTTGATTGAACCAGAAACTATCTGAAAGTCACCTCGCAGGGACCCACTGTGTTACTTCTTACACATTTGGAATCATAGGGAGCTTTTCTTTGATGCTATTCAGCAGCAACAGAAGCTAACTTCAAATTCTAGGACACTGCTCTGTGAGAAGCTCCCAGAGGACAAGTTGCTCGATCCCTTTTAAAAGGAAAAAAATAATATCAAGTTTTCTGTATCAAAAACAATGTATGAAGCTTGCATATTGAGCTATAGGGCTGCTGCTGCTGCTGCTGCTGCTGCTGCTGCTGCTGCTGCTACTGTTGTTGCTGCTTCATGACAGAACTTCTGGTCGCCTAGTTGCCAATCACCAGCATCAGGATCACCTAGGAATAATGTTCAAGTACTGATACCCAGGACTCATGCCTGACTGTCCTACTTTATTGCCATGATTCCTACATTGTTCATGTTAAAATGTTACATCAGCAGTGACAACAACATCTCATGTCCCTGGTTGTCATGGGCTATAATAAGTATACAATAAGTGGCCCAGGAGTCCAGATGCTAAACCAAGAAAAATCACACAATTCTTATGCCTACCATTTAAGTTATGTAGATTGATTGAACATAAAGGTATTGGCTAGAGCTGAAGGAAAATAACAAACCTACACTTGAATGTGAAGTGAGGCACTTTTATACCATGCATGGATAGAGTGGGGTGGGTAGGTAATGGTTGCAGTTCACTGTATAAAGAAACATACAGGACAATAGACTTCTACCTAGATATGTCAGAGTTACCTAGTATGGAAAATGCAGAGTCATGATGGAGTTCTAGAAACCCTATCTTTGCCAAGTTTAGCTTGAATATATATATATATATATATGTATGTATTTCCCATAACATTTTTTTGTTAAGAATATTAAAAATTGCCTGACCTAAAAACAGGCCTTGAGAATATGCTAGAAGAGCAATTGTTCCATTGGTTCCCTTGGTATTTTCAGCTTGGATGCAAATTTTTATGGGTCCTGTAAGCATAGATCCATATGGGAAAGTCTCTATTTCAAAGAGTAGTAGGGTACTGAATATATAAATTACCCAAATACCCAGAATCTGTGTTTTATTCTCCTAATACTGAGTCATGACATTGAGTTCTAGAACACCTGGAACCTGACAAGATTAATTATGTAATTAACTTCATTTCAGTGATGAAAAAAGAACATGAAAATTATTTTCTATTTTATCCCTAAGAGTTAGAACTTGGAAAACACTTTTCATTGTTTGAAATTAAATAGAAGAAAGGAAGAATACCATCAATATGCAACTTGATATATTTGTTTATTAAACCTTACCTCGGTGTGTGGAGATAATAGCCAAGGTCATTAAAATCCATAGGCCCAAAGAAGACTTGTAGCCAAAATGACTGTGGAGTCAATTATTTAATGATGAAATAAAATAAAATATGTCTTGAAACCAACAAATTGCTTTTCTAAGAATATTTTAATATTAATCTGAGTAATGTGTAACAAAAATTTTGACTCTCATGAGATTCTCATGAAAGGCTGGATTACTTCAGATTTTTAATATTTTAGCCAGGGTGATGTTTTTTCCACAGCCCTCTCTACTCAACTGTATCAGGGTCATTGTGCTTGTCATATGTTTCCAGGGTGGAATTCAGATCAGGCACTTAAAACCTTCCTATTTCAAACATAAAATACAGTCCACGGTTTTTCCTCTTTTCATCATGATTTCAAACTCAGCTGTATATGGTAGCCACAAATAAATTCTTTCATCTCTCACAGTCTTATGAGAGTCTGACTCCATAAGGTATTTGGATGCTCTGAGAATGATTTCTTGTAACTGTCTGTCGGAAATGGATATCTGTATAGGGTTTTGGCAGCTGAACAGAAGATTGAGAACTTTGCCTGAGTCATTTTTTTCCCCTTACCCTAGGTGATTAAAACAAAATTACAACCACCAAATAAGGGCAGCACTAGCATTTCTCTCTGGGAGAGGCTGAAGGGTAGATTATGTTTGAAAAGGATGGAGATTTGTCTTCAAATGCATTTGAATGGTACATGCATGGTTTTACTTAGGATATATGTTATTAGATAACCAAAAAGAGCAAAGTTTTTCTAAGATGCTCTTATCCACATCTTATTTAGATTGAAAAAAAAAAAAGCATCTATAGTCCATCCCTATCAAAGAACCAAATAACCAAGGGTGTAGGAGTGTTGTGTATGGAGATTTTGAGGACTAGAGACTTGCAGGTCACCATTTTGGTGCTGTCAGAATCCTTCCAAAACACTGAAGTAAATCAGAACAAGGGCATGCTTCCATGGCAAACTTGGCAAAGGTTGGCTGACATGCTAATCACTGGTGTTCTCTTCACCGGTGGGGAAGAAACTGGGAGTTGGGGTCTGGCGTTAAGATGTCAACCTGATTTACAACTTTGGTTGGGGAACTGTAGACAAAAAGAAAAAAGGCCATGCTTTTATTTCCTTCTTAATGTGGCACACTGGTCTCATTTCCAGAGTATTTCCCATAACATTTTTTTGGTTAAGAATATTAAAAATTGCCTGACCTAAAACAGGCCTTGAGAATCTGCTAGAAGAGCAATTGTTCCCTTGGTTCCCTTGGTATTTGCAGCTTGGATGGAATGAGACATTGAAAAGGATTAACTTGAGCCTTTGAATCATTCCATGGAGAAGAGTAACAAGGGTGTTTTTCTTTCATGGGGATTCACTTGCTCCTGAATGGGTTTGATTCTGAGACAAAATTAAACGTATGAGTCACAAAAACCTTTCAGTGTACTTCTTCCTTTCCAAACATATAAAGATCCATTGGTAAGAAGTATTTTGGTAAGAATATATGCTGTGAGAGTATGTAATTCACAATGCACTAGGTTTAGATTTGATTAAGACAAGGTCTCCTGGCCAATAAGGCTGTTCAAGGACACTTAGCCCGGCTTTCATGGCTACTGCTGTTGAGGTATTCAACTTGGAAGTGAGCCACACAAGCATGCACATGCCTGAAAACAGGGAACCACTCAATAGCAGAATGTAAGGAAGAACCTCAATTGTTATAGAATTGAGCCACAGAGTCTGTAGGTATCAGTGAGTCAACACTTTTAAATAAACACTTTAGGATTCAGCATCCTTCAAACAAGAAATTTGAGAAATACAGGTTATGGCAGTGATTCCCATTAGGATGGTGTGTCTTAAATAAGTTTAAAAAATAAAGAAGAAATTCAATCAGCATAAATCCTATTTGATGACCTTGGAAGATCTACCTAATGAGTCTAGAATTTTAGTACATTCTCTGGCAGGAAATCACAACACTAGTGACAGCGTTGACAATGTGAGTGGAATGGTAGAGAATTGTTTTGGATTTCCTGAAGCATGATGTTTATGCCTCAAGCTCATTCCTAATCAACGTGAGGACTTCTTGGATTCATAGTTGCTTTGGTTGCTCATGTATCCATCACATTTTGTGTGTGGTATATTTTAGTGCAAATTAATTTATTAGATAATCTTTGTTTATTGAGCTTATTGAGTAAGACCACAGTTATTAAAACAATAAATAAATCAAAAAAATTTTGGCTTCTCATCATAACATAACCCAGTAAACATAACCCAGTAATATTATGTTTAGTATTGTAGAGAATAAGACTTTCTGGTCATCAAATTGTTGAAGTTATGTGTCAGCAAGGTATAATTCTACAAAATATGAAGATGTCAAAATTCATACCATTGCCTAATTAAGCATTTTCTTCAAACATATCCCCGAAAGCTCCACAATGTGTTAATTGTCTGTTATTACAGACAATAGAATTGCACATAAAATTAACTCTTTAACATAATTATAAGATATGAATAAGTAAAATTGAGGATATAATTATGAAAATATCATTATTTTGGTCTCTCAATTAAGTTCCTAATACTGACATTAATGCTGCAAAGTACAAATATACTTGATAAGAATAACTTGATAATGACATCTTAATATAGCAAAGACCTGAGGAAGGAAAAGACAGTTTTATTATACTGTACATATATCAAAGTTTAAAAAGTAAACCATATTTTAAAAGCCATAAGCTAGTTTATAATTTATAGAAACTAAAGCTTATAATTTCAGAGAACCAAAAAACTAAAGAATAGAGTGAAGTACGTTTTGGGATAATTTGAGTAATATTTCTATTATTCTAAGTTATGTGGTTTTGTTTGTGTTTTTATCTGATATCTTATATTTAATTTTTTTTCAAAGCTAGGCAAACCTGTGGGCATGTATTTTAAAATTCAATATAGTATTTAGCTTAATAGGATGGAAAATACACTTCAGTGTACCTGTACTGTTGCTATAGTATCTGAGTCTTTTAAAAAATAGTAATTTCTTGGAGTTAATTATCCTTTACATGGATAATCACAATACTGAAAAAAGCCATTAGGTTTATATTAGGAAAACAATAGACATTCAAAAGCTTGTGGGTTTAGAACTAGAAATATATGAGGACCTTAAGGCTAAAAGAAATGTAGAAATAAATGACAGGAAATAGGTTTGAGCTGCAGAGTAATTAACCCTCAAATGGCTCTATTTGCACAAAGGAAATTTTATGGGAAACTTCAGGAGCATGGCAGTAGCTTTCTAAGCTATGAAGTTCCTCAGACCTGAAACTCGCATCCTATAATTTCTCCTTCACTTGAAGCTCTTAAAAGGAGTGTCTGGTATGGTGGAGAAGGCAATGAGCTGACTGTAATTATCTTAAATCAGAATAGATTCTGCTTTTTGTAAGCTAGTAATCGATCTCTTCAATATTCTTTTCCTATGCAAGAGAATTCATGAAATTTTTGTTTTCCTCTACAACTTGAGCCTTTTAGTTTGTTATGCTGCTTCGTTGCTGTATACTCGTTCTATTTCTTGGAATGAATGAATATGTGCAATTGTATCAGTAAATTAGAATCTATAATTATGATGTTATTGTGATAAAAAAAATTTCTCACTAAGTTTTGTCAGATGAAATATCCTAAGCATATAAATCACATTAAAAATCTCAGGAGATGACTTTCTTAATTTGTTCTTTAAAAAACCAAGAGGATGATTATTTCAGTATTTCAACGAGCCCTTTTATGTAATTTGAGAGTTCCATGTGTTCTCATGTACTTCCTCTGGAATAGGACATAGCTAATTTTTAGCTCTAGCCTTTGGTCGGGTGGAAATATCAAGGGAACGTGTGGGTAGTATTGTAGGAGGTTGCTCAGATGCACGACCGGCCTCCTAGGTAACAGTCAAAGGTAGGTTCACCAGGAGACTAAATAAGGCAAGCTAAAGTGTGTAGACCACTTTCAAGGCTCCAGGACAGCCCCACTAGGGTCTTAGCATTGTCACATACTTAGCAAAAATTATGGTCTCTTTCCAATGTATTATCTTCTTTCACCTCTCCTAACATTAGGCAGCATTGGGGTGGCTGTGGGCGTGTTTGGGATCTGGCTAAGACATAACTGAGGTGAGAATACACGTATTGGGTTGGTTGGGACATATTACTGCAGTTTTTGTCACTTCTCTATACAATTGAATGAGCTCTCACTGTCCTGATGCAGCCATGGCTTCCTAGGACACACCCCCCAGGCCCTGTGACAACTAACTGGTCTGGCATCTTGACACAGAGGTGTCAGGTGTTCTGACACCTGACATTGAAAGGATGTTCTGGAATGTTTCAATAAGACAAATAAGAAATTGGACTCAAGTTATTAGATGTAGATGATGGATCCCTTCTTTTGTCCTTAAAGTTTATTAAAGTACTGAGAAAGTCTGAGAATAAAAACCATAAGTCTAAAGCAAAATGACTAGAGAGAATGATGAAAATTATGCAAACACCAATGTGTGATTATAACCAAAAATTATGTGGAGCATAGGAAAAGCAACAATTCAGAGGAAGTGTGATATATTTCTAGTAGAAGTAGTGAATAGGTTCTTAGATTGAACCACATAAGCGAATGATATGAAACTGCTGAGAAAATATTAAAATTACTTGGGGATTTAATGAAAAATGCTAATAACATTAAAGAGATAATAAAAATTCATATTATGCCTTTACACTGAAGTTATCAATGACAAACTGATTAATGAATACAATCCACATGAAAGACACAAATTAATCACAGCATAAAATGAAAAACCTTAGAATGAAACCCTCAAGTTAAAGGATTGTTTTCAAGTATGACAAGTATCACAAAATATACATACTATTAACAACAATTCAAGAAATTGAAAGTAACTGTTAAAAACTATCAACAATAAAAACAAATTTCCATCAACCAAGTAGAAGGTCAGCAAACTATAGTACATGTTTTTGTATGGCCCATAAATTTAGAATGATCTTCACATTTAGAGATAATTGGAGGAAAGCAAATAAAAATATTATATGACATGTGGGCATCATATCAAATTCAAAATTCAAGGTCCATAAATAAGTTTTATTAGAATGCAGCCAGGCTATTCATTTAAGTATGTTCTATTGCCGCTTTTGTGCTACAATGCAGAGGAAAATAGTTAGGAAGGAGATTGTATGGACATCAGACCCTAAAATATTCCCTATCTCGTTTTTTTCTAGAAAAATCTTGCCAAATTGACAGTAAAAATTCATAAAATTCTTCCCATGATAAATAATATTAAAACTCTCTGTTATATAAAGAGGTAATCAAAGGGTAGCAGCTATAATACATAAAAAATGTACTATTATATTGAAATAGCTAATTTCATAAGTATAGCTTGTTATCCTTCTGGATTTTAGGCTTGTGGTATTTATCAGACTTTAGAATTTGTCATTATTTTTCTTATTCTAAATATTCACTTTCATTTCTAATTTTGTAATTGTAATTTTGTCTTTTTCTTAATTACCTTCCCAAATTCCTCAAGCTCTAGGCCCAACAAAACTAGATATGCCAGTTGTATAATAAACTACATTTTCTGTCTTAACTGTAGCTTGAAAGCAGTCCTCATGCTACGTGTCTGTCCTATTTATAAACATCACACATGAGATTGAAATTTGTTTTTCAGAGAGCGAACAAGCATCTAGGGAAAAATAAAGAAAAAATTTCCACTAAATGTTTTACCTTTTAAGAACTTGACCCCCTGCTAAAACTTTTTCAAATATTGTTCCTAAACAGCGGAAACTATTGGTTTGAGTCTTGGAATGGCACATTATGGCTCAAAGGGATTTTTTTATGACTAGGTTTAAAATGGAAATGCCAACAGGTTTAATTATGGTACTGCTGTAGAGGGTATAGCACATTAACATTATTGCATGAAAAAATACAAATCTGCTCTTTGAATATATCGAGCACCTTTAATATTTTCATTTGCATCTACAAAAACTCACATTTAAATTTTTCATGAAAGCCAAATAAGACTTTACAGGGGAAAATGCCCTCTCAAGGTCTTTCAGTTTGAAATTCCTTATTTTAGAAAAGGTGATAAGAGTATGTGAAGAATTATGATTATCTGTACAAATCAAACGGGCTTGTCATTCTCCATTATGGCTCTCCAGAGTATCATATTTGACTTGTTTTTCTTGGGGGCAAATAGTGTTATAATGGGCTGAACATTCAACTGTTAGGCTTTTAAGAGAAATGCAGCTACAGATATTTAAATGACTCTAGACAATGCTGTAAGAAGCTAGATGGAGCCTTTGGCTACAATATTTTGGGCCAATATTCTTTTTCTTTTTTCTTTTTAAATTTTTAAGTCCATATTCATGGCAGAAACCAATGGTTACATAAATAGACTCTTCTAGTACCTTCTTAAATTTTGATTCTATGCTGTAGTAGAATGTACTCTCATCCAAGCTTCAGTCTCTTCCAAGACACCAGGTGGTTAAGAATGTCTTACTCTATTCCCTTCCTACTGATAAAGGCTCTCTTTGACCGAAATCTAGCAAGACTTTTAGCACCATAAGGCCACATCTCCAGGATAACTCCAATGTAGCCCACTTTTAAAATGCTTACTTGAAATACCCATTTTTTCTCAGTCTTTGGGGCAGACATTTTCTACTATTCAAATCTGTCTCCTTAGAGACCTGAATCATCTCTTTGAAATGAGAAGAAATTTGAAATGAAATCTCCCTCTCACCCAAAGAGATGAGGCCCTCTTCTTGTCTTCTAGTTGCTGTTGGGAAACAAAGGGTGGGCGCCTTGCTCCATGTTGCCACTACCTCCTGTCATAAGGACAGAAAAGCTTGTTTCTCCTCAAGATAAGCACCAATGAGCAAACCCAGATGGCCTAGCCACAGGCCTACCTCTCTCTCCCCTTGATTCCCTTCAGCGCCTTTCCATTAGCAACACTCTAGCATTTAAAACAGCTCCCACTTTGGTTTTGATGGAGTCCAGCTCAGGTGACACTGGTTTCCTCCCCTATTGCAATAATTATTGCTGAATAAAATCTGTCTTTGTGGTGCTTAACTAATGCCTGACTTTATCTTTGACACCACATTAATTCAAAATATTCTAATAAGGATCCTATATAGCATTTTAGTTTTTAGGAGTCTTAGAAGAGTGATAGCCAGAAGGGACTTGGAGCCCATTTCTTTCAATTCTATTTTACAATAAAGACATGGGAGCTTAGAAAGAACAAGTGAAGCATGAGCCAGTAACTACAGAGCTGAGATTAGATGACAGTGCTTCCGACCCTCCCCTGGTACTCTTTCCATTGCCAGGCTCAAGGTTTTGGTGCATTCATTGTCTATGAAATCATTTTCATTATAGAAGGAGGCGTGGGTCTTGATAAAATCTAGAGCAGTTTTTCTGCTAAAATAACTTCATTTTTCAGATTTAAGTGCAAAGACTGACAGAGGTTATGTGAAACAAGACTAGTTGTGCTAAGCAACAACAACAAAAAATCGAGATTTCTTAGATCAGTTGACAGAATTGACAATTTGATCAATTATCATGTCCACTGAATTAGAAATTGGTCTCTCCACCCAACCCCCAGGCTAGGACTGATGTGAAGATTTAGTTTAAGGTTAGAGCAAATGCTAGGATATTAGAGCTGTTTTAATGCATAGCCCTAATTCCTAAATCAAACACAATTGCCTTCTGTTTATTTCTGAATGTGATTTCTTTTCTGTGTGGGTGTCCTATCCCTTAACAACAAGACTTAGTTTTGATGTATTTAGCATTAGCAGTGGGACAGAGCTGAACTTTTTCGATTCTCTTATCTTCACTAAAATTGTAAGTAAGCAAACTAAGTTACTGTAAAAGATCTTTTGGGTAAAAAGGAAATAGGAAATTGTGCCTTAAACATAGAGATGCCTGCACTTTTTTCCTTACTGTCAATAAGTGAAAATAGCAAATAATAATCTACTGGGTAATGTATGCTGTTCACTGCATGTAGCTGGGCTTTCAACAGCTCTTCCCTGGTTACACAGTGCATATCTGCAGGCACTGGAGTGATTAGGAAGAAAATGGTACAATTTCAGTGAAAGGCGAAAACCAGCTCTCCTAATGGTTTAGAATTGAGATCAATGATGACACAGTTCAATTACAGCACTAGTGCCTGATGTCAGAGAGGGGTTAAAAATGGATCATAATGACTCTTTAGCTGATAAATTTGGAGCAATTAGAGGTCTGAAAATGTCTCTTTATGTAACTAAAAAAAATAATTGCTCTTAAATTATCTGGGCTTCAGACCTATTTCTTTTGCATGATAGAAGCTGTTTTAAAATTCTATTGCTTCTCAATGTGGACTTAATCGAATGAGTCTCTAAACCCCAGATCTCAAGTGAGAACAGATTAGATTTTCAGTTGGTCCAAATTACAACTATTTTAAAAGGTGAGTTAGTAAGAAAATAATGGAAAACAAAAGGAAAAAATTTATTAAATAGCCTAGTATAGTGTCTTGCACACACTAGGCATTATATAAATGCTTGTTAAATTAAGTTTTATATTCCTTCCTTAGATGTGATGAAGAGCACAGAGTAGTTAAATGTCAGTTGTGCCAAACCATTTAGATCAAATCTAGGTTGACCAATACTATGCCCCAAATACCGCCATTTATCTTGTTTGATGCAAATATAAATTGAATGAATTTAACTGAACTGAGCCAATACAATTGTTTTATTATAGATTTGGTAGGCTTTCCTTTTCTAAACCACAATCTGCATTTTGTTGTTGAGTTCCTAGCCTGATAGCACTGCTGAAACCAAAACATTTGCCATAACTTTTTGCTGTTCCCATTGTTAGGATTACTGAGTTGTGCTATTTATTGCTCATCTCAGTACATAGGAGATCTTTAGGGAGAGAATTTAAACTAAATTGCTTAAAAAATTTAAAGTAGATTATTTTGTGTGTGTTTTGCACAAATGGACAAAAAGAAACTTTGTCTCATGGACATTCTGCATAAATCACCAAAGGTTTCTCTTAGCTACAATAAAACACACCTAAACATTATATATTCAAAAAAATGTTAGATCTCCTCCTCCTTCTCTTTTGCACTAATGTGTCACTTAGTTGTTTCTATTTCTTACCTTCTTTCTCCTTTTAGATCTCTTTTTTCTGCAGTCTTTATTCTGCCATTTGGTGAGAGCTTTTAAATTACTATTAATATAAAAAGAGCATAAAGAAAGAACAATTTCTTGTAGATTTGTTGCTTATTGATGCCATGTGCTATGAAAGAGATATGCATTCTTTTTTAAGACAGGTGTGGGAATTTTTTCTTAAATGTTTTGAAATTAGGGCTGGGGATGTAGCTCAGTGGTAGAGTGATTGCCTAGCATGTCATGAGAGACTCTAGGTTTAATAACCAGAACTGCAAAAAAAAATTTGAAATTGCATATATATTTTTTATATGTAATGGGAGAAGGTGAGTGAGCAACACTTATATCTAGTGATGCTTTTGGTATTTCTGGCATGTTGATTATCTTATTTAAGACACATAGAAATACTTACAGGTAGTATCATTATTCTGGGAATTACTAGTACACCAACCCAACTAACAATAGATATGATTCCCTTTTATTTACAGAAGAGGAAACTGAGGCTGAGAAAATTTCAGTGATTTGCTCATTTTTTTGCACAGTTGGTATTTTTACACAGTTAGGTGGCCAAATTAAAGAGGGGAAGTAGGGATATATCTCATAAATTTTAACATAAACAATATACTAACAATATGGTAGAAGTTCTTAATTCATTGATGTTTAAAAATATTTTCAAGGGCAATAGCTTATGTATTACTCAACATTCTCTAGAGGTACAGAACCAGCAGGAGATATTTTATATATATATATATATATATATATATATATATATATATATATATATATATATATATATATAGTTATAGTTATAGTTATAAAAAGGGGATTTATTTGATTTGCTTACAGAAGCTAGATAGTCCCATAGTGGTCATCCGGGGTCCAGAGAGCTGAAGGAACCAGTAGCTGCCCAGTCCAAGAAGCTGAAGCACCAGAATAAAAGGGATCAATGATGGTACCCTAGTCTGGGACCAAAGGCTTCTGAAAACTCCCTGGAGACTCACAGGCAGAGTCCACTTTGGAAGACTGAGGAGTGAGAGATTGATGTCCTCAGTCAGTTGCAGCAACCACCAACCCATTCAAGAATCGACCTTGTATGCTGCTTCCTTGTTCTTCCAACATTTTATTCCACTCAAGCTTCCAACCTATTGGATGGCGCTGTCCACCCTTAGGGAGGGTCTCCAATTTAGTTTGTTATCCCATATGCCAATCATTCCTAGACCCACCCTCCTTGACACACCCAGAAATCTCTTAATCTTATGCATCTCATAATCCAATCAAGTTGATACTCCAGATCAACCATTACAGTTTATTTAATTTGAAGAAATTTATTTTCTGTGAATGTCATTGTTGAAGGGTAATATGTTGTCTGGCTGTCTGTGTACCTAACCAACACCTAACCAGCATCTTACCTATTTTTAAAGACCTTCTATTTTTACTACTTAAGACATTCTGAGGTTGAATTTATATACAGTGAGAGGATCTCAGTTCTTCCTGAAGGCTTGATTCACCCTTGGTATGTAATGTAATGAATGATGTGAATTTCAGAGCTAAGATATGTTGCAGCTGCACATTGTAAAATACAACAGACTAACTTAAATTTTTCTTTTTTCCTCTGAAAGATACTTCTCCAAAGTTTCGATCTTCCTTTTTCTTTAAGGAAAAAAAAATCAAATATCTTCTCTAGGACTTTTCTGGTATATTTAAAATTGTTAGTTTAAGGTTGAAAATGTCAGACAGCATTAAAATGAAGATCTCATCATGAGGGGCTTAATTTTTTACTTGGGGGTTAAAAGTCACTTTTGAACAGAAGTAAAACCAATCATTTTAGTTAATGTATCTGTGTTCATATGTGTACACTTCCCTTGTTTGACCAAGATACTTTAAATATGTTACTGTTGTTGAGCTGTTCGGATCTAACAAATGTCTTAGATATATGCTGATTATTATAATCCTATGATTCAGGGCAGACACCTAATATAGGAAATCCAGGGTCAATTCAATTAGCTGACTCTTGGGGGGTAGCTACTATGTGCCAGGTATTATGCTTTGGCTTGGATCTCTAAAAACAGAGGAAATATATTTACTATTCTCAAAGATCTCACAGGATAGTAGAGAGTTAGCTATATTGAGAACTTGAAAGTCAGACGAGTGGGGAGGCAATTTAAGGAAGACCCTTGGACCTGAGTTGATGGCATATTGCTGATCAGCCTTTCCTGATGTGCTTTCTAAGTATTCACCTGGAGCTGTGGGCACCTCCTTAAGAACTATTGACACTTAAAGAAACATGGAGATTTGTAGGACTCACAATGGTTCAATGATATTTTGGTTGTTCAGCCAGAAGGACTAGCCTTTACCTGGAATATCTTTCCTCTTCAACCAAGTATGTAGCTTCATATTAAGAAATAAGAGGAAGAGGATCAGGAGGAGGGAGTAGGGTTGGGTGAGGGGATAGTGGGAAGGTGGAAATGAACAGATGTGTTATATGCATGTACAGATGTGTTACAGTGAAACCCATTATTCTTTGTAATTAATACACACTAATAAAAACGATGATTAAGAGATAAAGAGAGAGAAAAGTTGAGTTAGTTGGTAGACTAATTAAATGGAAAAGGTAGTATTCTGCTGCCAGGTGACATTTATACCTTTGTGCTACAGGGCATTTCCTGGACTGAACTACAAGAGTCAATGAGCAGAGATGAAGTTGGATCTCTCTGAGGATTTTATTCTCAGATCTGGCTTCGCTATTTCAGTCAGTGTATGAGAGAAGGAGGGATTGATTGATGAGGTAGGTGGTTTACATGCACTGAGGCCCATGGATCTGTTCACTAATCTGGCAGCATTTCTACTAAAATCATCTTGCTATGATAGGTTGTGACCTCTGCAGACATACGTATAAAACCTGCATAGAGCTCTGAGCAACATTCCAAGAGGAAGGGTTGAAATAAATGAGACAATGGATAAGAAACACTAAGAGAGGATTTCAACACTACATTCCACGATTAATGGGGGAAATAAATGAAGCAAGAGAAGAAAGTACTTTCTCTATAGTATAGCCTTTTCTGCTCATCTTTTTCCAGGTCTTTCTCTCCATTCTGCCCTTGAGAGATATAACATTCATCTAAGTACAGAACAGCTGCCTGTGAGGATATAACACCCTCACCTCCCACATTATGCCACCAGAGATGCATCTCACATTCCCAAGGGAAGCTGAATTTGAAAAAAAAAAAAAAAAGACAGAGAGAGAGAGCATGTGCCACCCCCGTGGTTTTCTATGAGACTCAGGGACATGCAGAAACCTAGAAATATGTCACCTACATTATCTGACTGAGCACACTGCCTGGGAGGCTGAGTAGCACTGATGTTTAGCTCAGTAACAGAGCACAGCTGAGAGTAAGTATGTGAGCTGATGAAGCAAATGATATTAACTTCAATTATAGCAGCTGTCTCAGCATCCACCTATTTTAGTAGTTCCAGGTAATAAAGCCTTTTGAATATACCAGAAATGTGCCTTGGCTTTTCTTCTCATTTTCCCTTATCTTAGGTTCCAGTTCAGTTAGAAGCTCCTCCTTTGACAGCTCAGGCTCTGGAGGTTAAACAGAACAATTGAACTCAATCTCATCCTTCTCAGAATTTCTCGCTATTCTGAGAAATTATAGATGGCTCTTCCAAGTTGATCACATATAGTCTCAGTGTAAAGTTACTGCAGTTGTGAGTTCAGCCTTTATCATTAATGGTTTCTCTCTCGTTTAAAATATATAAAATATATATTATATTTCCCATACTTATGATTCAATAGGAATTGAGTAGACTCTGTTGGGGAGAGATGTCCAGAAATCTTCTGAATTAGAGATGATCCAAAAATCAATGTAGGAACATGGATTTATTCTGCTGGAACATTTCTGTGTGCTACAAGTTCTTCGAGGGCAGAGACCCTGCTTTATAAATCTTTGAACCCCCCACAGAGTATGGTACAATACTTTAAAACAGGAAAGATTCTCAATAAATAATTTCCAGAAAAAATATGTGCTTTGGAAGCAATATTTTTTGTACTTTGAAGAATGAGTTATCTCAGGAAAGTTTAGAGGAGCAAAATACAATACTTATTATTATTTTTTAAATCTCTTGCCCCAATCTCTTCAAATTAGTTTCATCAGCATCTTTAAAAAGATGCTTGTAAGGAGCTATTTGCTTATAAACTCAGACCTGAACTTCCCTTCATAATTAATGTAATCTGTTTTGGGGAGATAAGAATGAAGATATTTTGTAATTTGTAGACTGAAAACTCACTCCATCTGAATTTGGCAATTGTCAACCATACATACTCTGGTTGTCCTTACATCCTTGAATAAAATTATTAAATACAAAACTACTGGGTCATGTGAGGTGAAGACGTTTGCCACATGGATTCTCCCCCATTCTCCTTTGAAACCATTATTTCTGAAATGATGGAGTTAGAGTACTTTTTTTCTCTCCTGCTGCTAATGCAGTTTTACATTCTCTTTCTCTTCCAGTGTTCCTGAGCATTCTTTTCATGAGTGTGAGTTGACAGCACACTTCCGTGATGCTGTAATAGCAATGCAACCGCATTCTGACATTTCGCTTTCCCCCTTTTCAATTTTCTTTTTCCTTTTCTCTCATCCAGTTTTCCCAGCTAGAAGAAAAGTTAAAGAGCTTCAGGTTAAAGCCAGTGCTTTGACTTAGACCTGGCACATGGAGAAGATGAAGGAGCAATTCAGGGAGTTTTCTACTCTCCCTTTCTTCTGTAGGAGACTGCTGATGAACAAGCAGAATGCATGTGTGTGCACGTGCACACACACACACACACGTGCACACACACACTCACACACATACACATACACACAAAGAGAAAATGGCCGCCCCATCTTCCATTTAACAGTAATTTGGGATTCCCCATCTGATGGGCACATGCACAATGATCTCTTTCATATACAGGGTGGTAATTTCACACTAAACACTTCAATTATTTATAAATGGATCTCAGAGACAGCAACTAGCAGCTGGGCTATAGAAGCGACTCTGACTGAGGCGTGGCCAGTAGAACCACATGCCACTTTAAACAGTGTTATTAATATTTATGTGACTTGATCAGCTAGTTTAGATGCAGGTCTTCCCTGGGCTGTGTGGAAGGAGGCTTCCTATTTTCACTTGCCTGTAATTATAAGCTGATTCTTTCCTTTGTCAAACGTCAGGGGTACTCGAAGGTCAGGTCCCTATGCTTGAAAAGTGTTCCGAATGCCTGTGAGTCATCATGCATTCTCTACTTTTCCACCGGCTCTTTGGAGTCAATTAAAACTTAACTCTGAAAGTAGAAAATCTGGGAGCTCAACCTGTCAGTCTTGGATTAATATTTTGATTTTAACTTTTGACAGCAACTTTGACTATGTAAATGGCAGTAAGTAATCTAGTGTAAGGGAAAACTACGCAAATAGATTAAAATTCTCAGGTTACTGAAGCTACAGCTTTAAAAGAGAAATCTATCCATCCATGCACACACACATACACACACACACACAGGTGCCAACGGAGTGGACCATCAGGACCTTAAAGGGTGCCCTTGCCCACTTCAGGTCTTGCTTTCACACTAAAAATGTCTCCTATGTTCCCAATGAGGATATAATATTCTATTACCATCTATGGCAGGCTCCTTCTTGCTCTATGATCTATTAATAAGAGTGATCCCGAATTTCTCAAATTAAGTACAAATATAGAAAAGTAACAATTCTAATGCTGATTCAACAGCGATGACTATTTTGGAAGAGGGGATTCAAATTTGGTTTAGCCTCTGTCTTCCACACTTCATATCTGATGATACTCCTGACAAGGGTGTTGCTACAGATCCCAGCAGGCAACCTTACACCTGTGAGGTGACAACCATTAGAGGGCAGCACAGTTATACTTTCTTAGCAATAAAGCAGAGGAAACATGACTCACACATTGCTGTCAGGGCTCTTTGTGATTGAGGAAGTTTTTTTTTTTCTTTTACCCCCCCTCCCCCAAATAAAGATTGACTAGGAGTAGAAGCTCTGACCAACAAATGAAATATCACTGATGAAATATCAATGTAGAATAGATTTTTAATTTTTTATGAAGTTGTAATTCCTTATATTAAGAATGATTCTTTTTTTTTGTGTGTGGTAACCAAACAACAGTTGACCTTTCAAATGATAGTATTCTCACTAGCTTGTGTTCCTTTGAGTTCTGTTGCTTGCAAGCTAGAAAATGAAAGTAGATTAATTTCCTCCTAATAAAAATCAAATTCTGAAGCCTTCTATGACCCCATACTCTTGCAAAGATGGTTATTGTAGAAAGGACGGGTTTAAACACTTAAGAACTAACGGCTGGCAATAATGACAGATCACCTTGGATGTTATCCCATTAGTTAGCCACAGACATCTTAGCTGCAAGCTGCCAGGGAGAGGAAATCTGGGTAAATAATCCATAATTACAGTAGAGTAGATGAAGATTGATTGGTAAGGAAGTTTTATCCTTTGGGAACAAAGAACTTTTTCCTTTGACTTTACTGATGAATTAGTTGTTACTGGATAAATACAGGTAGACAGTGTAGCATGCTCTACAATTAAAAACACTCTCTGCCTGAGAATTTATCTTCATAGATGAAAGAGTGTCTCAGGCGTAGGAGTGAGCTCAACAGCTGAAGGGGCGGAGCATGGAGCCCAGCCGGTGCCCCAGAACCCAGAATGACCCAGGAGTGCTCATTCCACAGCCCAGTGGGCTGGAAACCAAGGTAATGAGATCATCCACTCAGTTTTTAAACACCCGAACCCTACATCTTTCCCAATTCATTGCTCTTTTCCCTGATCTCCAAAAGCTCTGCTTTCTGCTTAGGCAGGGCTTGATGCAAACTATACAGAATGCTGAGTGTGAAAACAGAAACAGATTTTACATACAGAAGAAGAAAAGTTAAACTTGAAGGTGGTTGCAGCTAATTAGCATGGAGTCAGCTTCTTCACACTGCACAGAGTGAGATATTTGCTTTCTTTTTATGGAATAGGAATAAGAGGTAAAAGGTGGGGAGATTTGATTGGGTGCCTGAGGCTTGAATATATACCACCAAGGGAAATATAAAAGGTCAAGAAAATATTCGGTGCACATTCTAGAGATTGAATGAAAGCTTGTATCACTGAATTAACTTTTCAATCAGCCAATCTAACTGTTAGTCAGGGCCAATGTTCTCATATTTTCCTACTTACTTTGACATCATTTTTGACTCTTTCAAGCACTAACAGCTCTGACTGAACTGTGCTTTGGGGAGCTTGACAAACCACAGAAAACAGCCACATACAACTTGGCTTGCAATTCTTACTGCCTTTCTCAATCAGCACCTTATTTTTAACCATTAAGTTGCATAGACGATGAACTTAAAGCTGATCATACTTTTGCATTATTCCACATTGACACTGCCACCATCTATCTTCTACTAGAACTGATTAACTAGACTGAAGAGACTGTCTGAACACAAAGTCAGGTGCATTCAAGGGATGCCAGACTTCCAAGCACAATTCTTAGAGTTGGGAAGTATGGCTATGCTGTTAGAAAAGGGAGAGCGGGATGGACAGGTGAGCAGCTAGGCCATCAAATCCCTGTCCTGAGTTTCTTTTTACCAAATAAGCTGTTGATTGGCACCCCCACTAAGCATCTCATTCATAACATGGGATGCTCTTGACTATTTGCTCCTCTTGCCTCTTAGACTAAATTCTCTTTGTAACCAGAGGCAATATATGAGTTTCTAGGGCCTCTGTAAATAGATAAGAGAAAATAAACTGGGTGGAGCTCAAGAAGTAAAATGAAAACAAAATTTAGAGACAGTGGGGGTAATTACTTGTATTTGGGATTTCTTTGCCTGGTTTCTTATTCAACATTTTGCCCACATAGAAAAGAAATGTTGATTATAAATTTCCCTTGTGGGGTAGACTCACCAGAGCTGTTCATTACTTCCATTGGCCTCTATTATATACTCCATTCTCATCTGCCTCCTGTCTGGCCCAATTTTTCTCACTTTTCATGGTCTCCTTACTTTTACATTTAATCTCTAGCATAATTGGATAATTTAAAACAACAACAACAAAAAGTGCCTTTTATTATCTCCTTTCCCATACTGGACCCCTTGGAATGAAAAAGGTCAAGATTTCAAGGTCATTTGGGTAGGATCATGGATGAGAGATTCCAGGGAGATCTGGGATATTTTGGTACTGGGTGGAAGGAAGAGGCATATTGCTTCTGAGAGCGGCTGAGACCAGTTGCCAGTTACCAGTTTTCAGGTGAACTTCCCTGAGGAGCAGAGCAGGGAGTTGTAATAGGAATGTTGGGGGGCGGAGTGGTGGAACACCATGTTTGTATCCTGGGAAGGTGAGGGAGGTTTACTTGGAAGTAATGGGCCACTGTGATTCTTCAATGATCATGAACTTACAAAGTGGGAGTAAGTCTTTTCTGCAGAGAATCCTAGAGTCCATTTTTGCCACAGGAAATGTGACCAGTTCTGTCATGGGGAGGGAGGCAGGCCTCAATAATGACTAAGATAGAACTCACTGATACTCTAGTGGGATTGTTTTCAAGGATATGATACTTGATTTAAGAGAACTAAAGAAAGTCTCCTCCTCCCACTCCTTCCTTTTCCTTTCCTTATTCCTTTTCCTGCTTTCTAATTCTTCTTCTTGTTCTTCTTGTTCTTTTCGTGTGTATGTGTGTTTTGTTTTATTTTATTTGTACTGAGTATTGAACATAGGGACCTCTGCCACTAAACTACATCCTCAGACCTTTTTAGTTTTTATTTTGAGACAGGGTCTCACCAGCTGAGGCTGGCCTCAAACCTGCAATCCTCCTGCTTCAGCCTCCCAAGTCATTGGAATTATAGGCGTGAGCCACCATGCTTGGCTATTCTTGTTATTCTACTTTTCCTCCACTTGTTTCTTCTCCTTCTTCTTCTTCTTTGCCTCTTCTCCTTCTTCTTCTCCTTCTCCTTCATCATCATCATCCAGCATTATAGGTTAAAATTCATACCTATTTTACAGTATTGGCCTTTCCATTACCACAGTCATCAATACTATTGGAGATCATAATGATAATAGATTTATTGATTTATTGTTAATGTAACAAACACTAAGTTAAATTTTTTACTTAGATCAATTTTATTTTCAGAGCAAATTTAAGAGGTGGTTAATCCCTCTTACAGGTAGAAAAAGTGAGACTGGAGAGTATACGTCACTTCTACAAGTTCATGGAGTGATTAAGCAGAAGAGTTGCATGGGCCTGGACTCCCCAGTTGCCTCTCCCTGTTCTGTGGAAACCTTATGCCATGTTGCCTTCCTCTTGATAGATGTTAACAAATAAGGAAATATTCAAGGAAGTCTGGACAATTACTTTTGACTCTTAATTAATTAGGATATTTATGAACTGAAGAGAGTTGGAAACTTTTTTACAAAGAAAGAAAAAAAGAGCATTAAAATATACATTTTAATGTATATTAAATATTTATTTATTAATTCACATCTTCACTTTTCATGTTCCAGCCATCCATAGTTAACTAGGGTACAAATGTATTAAATGAGAAATTCCGGAAATCAGCAATTAGTAAGTTTTAGATCGTAAACCCATGTGAGTAGCATGGTGAAATCTTGTTCTATCCTGCTGTGTCCTGCCTTGGACTTGAATCATCCTTGTGTCTAGAGTATCCACATTGTATATGCTACCTTCCCTTTAATCACGTAGTAGCTTTTCAGATAAAATGACATAGTTTTGCAATGGCTGTGTTCAAATGACCCTTACTTAGTAGCCTAATGACATTTCATAATTCCTATGTCACCTTCCTTCATTGCATCTAGTAGACATTATATTATTTCACATTATCATAGAAGAGGAAGATGAGCACAGGACCACATTCGCATACGTTTTATTTTAGTGCATTATTATCATTGTTCTATTTTATCATTGTTGTTAATTTATTACTGTGCTTACCTTATAAACTTTGTTATAAGTATATATACATAGGAAAAAATTGTGTATATATAGTTTAATAATATCCATGGGGTCTTGGAACATATCCTATTTGGATAACAAGGAACGGTTATACAAAGAGAAGGGCAAATGAGGAGATTTTATTCGCTAATAAAATATCTGTATGTAGATGCTAATTAATTATAAATTATATCATATGTACATGTTAATATAGCACATCCTATGTATATTACACCATAGGAATATGTATATTAATTTAATCATACATATGTATATGTATATCGGTATGTGTGTTACTAAATTTTAAATCACATCATATATATATGTATGTTAACATATTGCATCATATGTATCATGTATCATATGTGTGTAATTGGTTAATAAATTATACATTACATCAAATTTGTGTATATCATACAAAGAACATCCAACACAGTGGTGGAGAGACTTAATGAGGCCTGCCCTCACCAAAAACGTAAAACTCAAAATATCTATTACTTTCTCTCTATTTTTTTTTCTTTCTGTGAGTCTCTCTCTCTGTTTCTACTTCTCAAATTTGAACCAAGAAGAAAAATTACCTAGTGCCAGAAATACCATTCTGATCTAGTATGGCGGGGGGGGATTGGCACACATTTTCCTCAAAGGGAGGGACAGTAATTCTTTAGGCTTTTGGGGTCATAAGGTGACTTATATGACATATCATTTGATGATGAGGTCCTGCCAATGCCACTGCCCCACTGCCTCTGCCATTGTGTTTGCCAGAACATTTATTCCCCTTTTACAGTGACAACTTTCTACCTCTGATTTCCAAATTCAAGACATAGGTATCTCATTGCTGGAGTTCTCCCTGCTTGGGTGCTAAAGATATGAATTTTCTCTTCTGCCTTGGGGAGGAGAGATGTTTTGATGAATTAATAAGATTCAAAGAGGATATTCAAAGATGTTGAATTCAAAGATGTTGAATAGCTACAAATGATTGAAATCTATGGGAATGAAGACTTTAAAATTTTCCCATGAGAGTTAATAATAATTTAAAAATCCCATGGAGGGAAGTCTTTGATACTTCCTAAGTAGGGATTAAAAAAAGACATAAAAACTAAAATTCTTGGCTCACATGTTAGAGGTAGAGAAACTCCCCAACTGCCTAACCTGTGTTTTTAGTTTAACATATTTGCCTTGAGATGCAGGAAAGATCCTCCTTTTGCATTTGGTTTTTGTTACAGTCAGTCTTTTTCTGGCTACGACCAAAGGATCTAATGGGAACAACACAGAGGAGGAAAAGTTTGTCTAGTGGTTTCAAAGCTCTCAGTCCCTGATCAACTGACTCCATAGCTCTGGGCTGGAGGTGAGGCACAAGATCACGGCAGAAGCTTGTGTGAGGCAGAGGAAAGTAGCTCAGGACATGACAACCAAGAAGCAGAGAGAGCTCTGCTCACAATGACAAAATGTGATCCTCAAAGGCACAACCCCAGTGACCTACTTCTGCCAGACATACCCCACCTGCTTCTAGTTACCACCCAGTTAATCTATATCAGTGGATTAATCCACTGATACTCACACCTTTCATAATCTAATTTATTTGCCTCTGAATATTCTTGCATTATCTCACACATGAGCTGATGGGGGACACCTCGTATCTAAACTGTAACAATCATTTTTTTTTCTTTTATTCTATTCCTTAGTGCAATCTATTCATTCTCTTGATATGTTCAGATAGAAAAACTCTGTTCTGGATTCTATTATTTTCTTCTAATAGATGAACATTAGCTTGTTCACCTATCTTCTATATCTCCCATAAATTCATCATAGTAAAATCTAGACACTTGCTCGATTCGAATTTGTTTTTTTGGGTTTTGATTAGATAAGAACAACTTATCAGTGGCACTGTATCTTCCCTATGTTACAACATAGCTCATAAGATCTGGATGTTTCCTTTTCAGTGATGCTAAGATGAATGAGCAGGGTTCAGTCCACCCTTCCACTGTCAAATTACCAAATATTTCACTTGATCGTTTCAATATTTATGTCAACTATTGTCTGTATCCATTATTAGTTTCATTGTGGGTTTCAAACTTGTGATTTCTCTAAGTCCAAAATTCTTTGTGAATTTTAAAGAAGAACATTCACCAATTATTTATAATATAGTTTTGTATGGAAAGACAGATTTGTCATTTCCTTCATCAGTTTTACAGTGAGTTGGTGATCTATTTTTAGAATCGAATATCACAGATTTTTAATATGACTCTAAATTTATGGATTTTGAAACTGTATTTTAATTACTTCAGTACATTCGTTTTTAACTTTGTTCAAATTTCCCCAGTTTCTTTTAGCAAGTAAAAGCTTGTTTACGTTGGCTGTGAGGTTCCATTAGTTTTTGATAGCTTCCTTAATGTCTGGACCAATAAGATATCCCAGCTTCATTTTGTATATTTCCTCTGCAAGGAAATAGAAAGTTTTTTCTTTTTTCTTTTCTTTTCTTTCTTTCTTTTCCTTTTCTTTCTTTCTTTCTTTTTTTTTTTTTTTGAGGACCCTTTTTCTGTATAGAGGAAGATTTACATGTGATCTGAATGCTGAACCCATTGCTGCTGGGATGCCATTGGTTCTTCATCTTTTCAATGAACAGAGTAAGGAAAGAAAAATTTTTGAAGGAAAAATTTAATCCATCAATATTGATAATTCTAATTAAAATTAAAAATATCTTTTTAAAGTAGAGAATTTGTCACATGTGATTGTACAAAATAAAATGCTGAGTTTACCAAGAGATCAAAACTGTAGACTCCCAAACTAAAAGGGAAGTGAGAAGAGCATCCCCAAGAATGGGGAGCTCAGACCTCTGAGGAGAGACTTCTCCTACTCCAAAATGGAAGTGAAAAAAACATCCCTCCAAATATGTTGCATTCTCTGAAAGCTGCTGGAAGTTTCTTTTTCTCTTTCCATTTATAACACTGCCTAGGGGTAAAGGCAAGAACGGGTGGTTGAATGTAGTTGTGTGCTTGAAGACATGCTGTTTTCCAATACTAGAGGCTACATTATAATGTGAGTGGGGTGGTGCCAAGTAATGTCTTCCTAGTGTTTTTTCTTTAGCTGGAATAATGAGGTCCCAGGATAAGTTTTACTCAGTAGCCCCGATTATACATGTTCAGATTTACCACAGTTTGCCATCTTCTTTCTCACTATTACTTCTCGAATCCATGCTACTCCATTTTCCTTACTTCATTTCTTAAACTATATAAGTGATAAACCATAAATATTTGTTCAGAGGGTATCTCTATTTTGCTGTCATCGTTGAACCTTACTTAGCTGGGTATAAAACTATATATTTTCAAGTATTTTTTCCTCACCCAGTTTGAAGATTTTTTTCTGGTCTCTGTTGTTGCTGATGATAAATCTAATGCTTGTTTAATTGTTATTCTGTAAGTAATGACTTTTTCCTCTGTTTGGGCATAACTCTTATTTTTCCTGGTCTAATGTACTACATGATACATCCATTGGGCCATTTTTAATATTTTCTGTTTACCTTTGATATTCTGCAGTTTTATGATTACCTATCTAGTCTCTATCTTTGTGTTCTTGGGACTATTTATGGTTCTCCTTTATTAAGTCTCTCTGAGATTTTTAAAAATTAAGTGATTCTCACTGGAAGTTCTATTTGGGGCTTTCTATTTCCAGAAACTTGAAAACTTGCTAATAAGTTTTTATTATCCTGCTACCAACCCTTAGATGTAATGAGTAAAAAATAATTCCCCATGTATTGATACACTGTTGAGTTTTAAAGAAAAGAAAACCTTAAGATAACTAAAGCAATGGGGAATACTAAAAATCAGAGACATAAGTTTGTGTACTTATCCTTCAGTGCTCTGAGGGTGAGGGTTGGCAGGTGATAGGTTCCAATAGGAGGGCAGGGGACGCTGTCCTTGGCCAACACAGAGAACAGAGAAAGGGAACAAATGTAAGATGAGCAAAACACTTGGATGACAAAATGAGACAGTCCAAAAATATCTCAAAATGAGCAAAAATCATATTTAAAAAGAATAGCTAAGAAATTTCTCAGCCTAAAGATAAACCTGAGAACTCACAGAGATTTCAGAGCAGAAAAATTAAAATTAAAATATTCATAGCATAGCAACTACTGACCACAATATATTTTTATGAAATGTTAGGAAAAGATAAGTTTACTATCAGTTATGTTTCATGAACTATTTCCCATCCCTTGAAAACAGAAACAGAAACCGGGCATGGCAGTGTATACCTGTAATCCCAGCAATTTGGGAAGTTGAAACAGGAGGATCACAACTTTGAGGCCAGTATCAACAGCTTAGTGTCATTCAATCCCTGGTCCAAAAAAAAAAAAAAAAAAAAAAAAAACCTAAGCAGAAACAGATTATTTGAGAAAACATATATTAATAGGGTTTTTTAAAGAGAATGGTGCTATAATAGCATATAGTTTTCTACCATAATTGCATGCTCATAATCTTCAGGATATCATAAATTTATTGATTACAGTAAATACAGTACAACTGATTGCAATACCAATTTGAATGCCTTTGCTATGAACATTGAGTAACTGGAGAAGACATCTGCTGACAGGATTTTTGTCATGATCCTTATTTATTTAGACATTATGATGTCTGCCAGCAATTATGCTATGGTTTTTGGAACAAGATGCAAATTTTTATATATATATACACACACATATATATAATACAACATTATATGTATTATGTAATATATATTATTTTTATATAATTATATATATACTTATGTGTGATTTATATGTAAATATAATAAATATATTATATATAATAAGTATTTTATATACATATATATATTTCAGGGGGCATAGGAAAAATTACCCAGTAGGGTAGCAGTGGGAGAATATTATCCTTGTAGCTCACAATCCAACATTCAAATGGAAAGTATTTCATGAATACAAAGTATTCTATACAACTTCAATAAGTCATGGAAACAAACAAACCAAGCAACAACAGAACAATAATATAATAACAAATAAATGGTCCCTGGGACCATTTCCCAAAAAGAGAGAGCATGGGGATCATTTAAGGAGTAACTCTCCCGTATTCACTTCCCTCCCTTAATACATGAGGAAATTGAGGTCCAGGGAAATGAGGAGACCATACAGGACCCAGGAACAGGGCAATAACAATGCACCATGTGAACAACAGTCTTGTGATGTCTAGATATTTTGTTCTACAAATGCCATTATATATAATCCAGATTATCTAGCTCAGGACCAGGGTGATAATGGACTGAGTGACAGCTGCCCCTTCATCTGTGTCCTTTGTGTTTCCTACCCCTACTCCTCATCAGAAGGAGTTGAGTAAATGAGTGAGAAGCATCAAGTTTAATGGATACTACCAGCAGCTAGAATGAAAAAACAGACTTTCCTGCAATCAGGACTTTTCTGAGTGGGCATTTAGTGTTACTCTTCTCAAGGGACCATAGGCGATTGCACACTCCACTCTTCTCCGTTTCTCTCACCCCACCATCTCTCCACATCTGTTTTTCCTTTGTGCTCCACTCAGGCTTTGGCAAAGTCAAGGCATGGAGCTACCATGATAAAGATAAGCTGCCCAGGAAATCAAAGAAAATGAAAATGAAAACTCTGTGAGAACTTTACAGAACTCCACAAGCACTTTAACCTTTCCTGGACCTCCCCTGTCCTCCCTGAAGAGCTCTTCTGATCTAGGAGGAAGCCTTTTTATCATCACTCAAAGAAACACACCCAGCCTCCTGCCCACACCCTTGGGATGCTTCCCTGGCTCCTCTGTCCACAGCATCTGGCAGCTGGTAACTGTGTCAGTCCACATGATGGTCTGTGTCAGATTTTCATCAAAATAATAAATTATCTGGGATAATTAACTTATAAAGAGATAAGATTTATTTTGGCTGACAATTTTGGAGGTTCCAGTTTGTGACAGGACAGACCCATTGCTTTTAGGTCTCTGGTGGGGATGCTGGGTGGCAATGGCAAGGAGCAAAACCACTCACCTTCTGATCAAAAAGCAAAAGAGGAGGAGGAAGATGACCTCAATGACCTTAATACCCAATGACTTAATTCTCTCCCAGTAGACCCTACCTCTCACAGCTTCCATCTCCTCCACCTCCTCTGGGGACCTAACATTTAGCACATGGGTATTTGGGATACTCTTAAGATCCAAACAATATCATGGACTATGCCTTTGTCCCAAAGCTTTGGTCTCAATCACCACCTTCATCTGCTTATTTCCATTTGTCACCTGATTTTCTTCCTTCTTTTTCTTTCTTTCTTTTTTTCTTTTTTGTGGTGCTGAGCATCGAACCCAGGGCCTCATGCATGTTAGGCCAACACTGTACCACCAAGCTACATCCCTAACCCTGAACTTATTTCTTTTCATAAAAGAGAGATTTATCATGGTTACTGCCAAAAGCCATATTGTGATAATCTATTTTATCTTTATAAATTAGATACTGAAAAGATGTGAAAAAATCATATTGGAAAGTTGTATCTAATTTTAATTCTGTTTCAGGTCAGATTTCTCTAGAGCCATAGAATAAAGGAAAGATAATTTCAAAATTTTATCCTCTGGTGTCACCAAGAGCCTTAGCATTTTTGACTACTTGATATTCTGCACCCACTTTTTTAAATTAAAGCTAACCTAAGCTAGTCTTTTAACCCATATTCTTCATGCTTTTTAAAAATGTTTATGGAAGAGGGGCTGGGGTTATGGCTCAGCAGTAGAGCGCTCACCTCCCACATGCAAGGTCCTGAATTAGATCCTCAGCACCACATATAAATACATAAAATAAAGTTATAAAATATAAAAGAGAAATAAAAGCTAATAAATTCTTTTAAAAAATGGTTATGGAAGAGTACTATAAGACTGTCTTGAAAAGAAAAGTCAAAGTTTTATGACATTGATAATATTTATATAAATTACATGATGAATTGGTAAAGCAACATTAGAACCTGAAGTTGACCCCATCTATGCCTCCCTCCTTCACATGCCTCTTTGTAAAGAGAGAACAGGAGGTGACCGGGACATTCAAGCTTCACATGCTGTATGCAGGTTCCTTTCTCCTCTTTATTCAGAGCACAGTATCAACATTTATTTTTGCACTGTGACAGGTTTTAACTGACTGCTGAGAACAAGGAAATAGTTCTATAACCCAGAATTTTTACTCACCACAGATCTCAGTTCATAAGTCTGCAGGAAACTCCATATACCTAGGTGAATAAATGCCTCTGGAAAATTCTTAGGAAGGAGTTTGGGGAGTTAGGGCCGAAACATTAGGGAAGAGTTGGGTAATGATGCCTAGATGACTTCTGATTAAAAAAGGCTTACCTGTGATTATGGCTGTATCTATTAGCAACCAAGATTTCCTTGGAAATATTCACCCAAGTCCTCTCCTTTGGGGAAAGCCCTGCTCCTTTTCAAATAACAGAGCCCTTCATTACTCTCTGGGTCTGAGAAAAGAAGTGGAATCTTCTCTAGGCTGGATGCCCCCTACCATGAGTAGTTTGAAGTTTGAACTAAATGAGAACAAGGAGCTAGTGGCTTTCTACACTATCACAATTGCAGAATATTTATAGCCTAAATAAATTATTTTGTAAGACATGAATTATATCTGTGGATACTGCTAGTAGTTGCTGCCTCATGGCATGGTGGGGGCGGGGAGATGAATTTTCAGAACCACTTCATAGCTATCCTCAGCTGAGATGGGACAGCAAGACAGCTGACTGTCAGAGACCGTATGTCCTCTCTGCTCTCCTAGTCTGTCTCCATAGCATAGAAAGCACAGACTCAGTGCTTGGAGTGACTGAACTGAGAAAAGATGGGTAAACCCGCATGATTTCCACATGTAGGTGTCAACATATTTCGATATCTCAGTTGGAATCCTGAGAGGGTGGTTTTCCTACTGTTGGAGATTGTTGTTGTTTTTGTACAACTTAAGCTTTTTCTGACCCCATGACAGTCAGACAGAATGCACTTCAGGAGGGATTTATTTTCATCATTAGTTTGCAGGGAGTTGTTCATTACAGAGCCCATTCTGAGGTTCAAGGCAAGTATTTACAAATTGCTACCCATAATGCACACCTAACCCTCGAGAAGCCAATTTATTTTACTATTTCTATTTTATAACAGAGGCTTATATTAATGTCTTGAACATTTAAAAGAAAAATTCTTTTCTGCCGAGTAACAATGTTCAATGAGAAACCCAGGCTTCCTAATTACACATTCAGATGAAGGAACTAAACCCAGTAGAAGAAAGCTAAAAAAAAAAATTAAATAAATAAAGGAAAATAAGTCTGTGAACAGCATTTGATTAAAGGGGAATTTTTTGTTTTGAGTAAAAAACTTGCTACTAAAATTGCTTCTCTTATTTTTCTTTTCTGTTGGAACACATTGAAATAGTTGGGCTTGTGGTAAATGGAAGGGTATTTTTTTGCATAGGCCAAAGAAGAAAAGTGCTCATGAGCTAAGAAGTTTGTCTTTCAAGTCATAAAGAGCTCAAATCATGGCTGCATATTGTTATCAGAGATGTTGTAGAGAAGTTGGGAATGAACAGCTTTTAAGGTTTCTGAAAACTAAAAAATTCTGTAGAATTACAAATACTATTAGAGTTTTGTTACCATAAAGAGAGAAAAGGGAACTAAATTTTGTGCCATCTAAAAATTCAATTGTCTTCTGAACAATATGAATTGCATAGTTATTTAGAATTAGTATTGATTATTTTAATATAGTTTTTTTTTAAAAAATCACAGGAAATGCCTTAAATTTACACATTGAAAAAATGACAGTTGGGTTGCTCGTGGGACTGCAAATTGGTGCAGCCAATTTGGAAAGTAATATGGAGATTTATTGGAAAACTGGGAATGGAACCACCATTTGAACCAGCTATTCCTTTCCTTGGTCTATACTCAAAGGACTTAAAAACAGCATACTATAGGGACACAGCCATCAATGTTTATAGGAGCCCGATTCACAGTAGCTAAACTGTGGAATTAACTTAGATGACTTTCAGTTGATGAATGGATAAAGAAGATGCGGCATATATACACAATGGAATATTACTCGGCAATAAAATAAAATAAAATCATAGCATTTGCAGGTAAATGGACGGAGTTGGAGAAGACAATGCTAAGTGAAGTTAGTCAATCCCCCCAAAACATATGCCGAATTATATTATTTACAAATGAATGTTTTCTCTGATATAAGGAGTCTGACTCATAGTTGGGTAGCGAGGGAGCATGGGAGGAATAGAGGAACTCTAGATAGGGAAGAGGGGTGGGAGGGGGAGGGAGGGAGCAGGGGTTAGCAATGATGGTGGAATATGATGGACATCATTATTCAAAGTACATGTATAAAGACATGAATTGGTGCGAACATACTTTATATACAGAGAGATGAAAAATCGTGTTCTATATTGGTAATAAGAATTGTAATGCATTCTGCTTTCATGTATTTAAAAAATAAAAACAATTAAATAAAAAAAGAAGAAAAAAATTCAGCTATGTTATTGGATTTTCCAATAACATATGAATTAGGGAGAGCAGACATCTTCATTCTTATTTTGTAGCTGTAGATAACACCAGAGAGGCTGTGTGATTTGCCCTGGGCAAATAGCTAGTTGACTCAGGGCTTTCGAGGGGGTGAACAAGGTGATAAATAATTATAATACATTAGGTTGCTGACAGCTATTACAGCTTCAAAAGTAAGAATGCTGAGTGTTTGTGTCCCAGTCTTTTTCTCCCTTGTATAATGAAAACAAGCCATAACCACCCAATGTACTTCAAAGATTTATTGAAAGTAAGTAACAATATCTTAAAGAGACACAAGGATATAGACACAGTTTTAAAAATGTTAATATGACATGCATGCTGGCAAAGGCACAAGTATTATGTTCCATTAGCAATAATAATTGGTAGTTCATTATAGAGTTCAATACTTCAATGTAATTTCATTCCCAATTTGAAAATTTCTATTTGTTACATTTGTAAATTTGTTCTCTACTGGTTAAATAAAAATAACCCCCAAATATTCAAAAGTAGGGTAATTTTTTAAAGGTCTTAGTTCTATAATAATATATTAATGATGTATTAAGAGATTTTTGTTTTTTCACTGTATAAGTTTTTAATAGTTTAATTATATTATTTACAAATGAATGATTTTCTAGTTTAAATAAACATTGCATAGTTTTAAAAACATTTCTGTGCCATGTATAATTATATCAAAAGGATTAGCCATTTACTGATTGATAATTATTTAGGTTAGAAAAATCATGGTTAACAATTACTGGATGACTTCTGTGTGTCAGACACATTTACATTAAGTGGGTATTATTTTTCTTTTCTTTTTCTCTCTTTTTTTTTTTAGAGGAAAAAATACAAAAAGATGCTAAGGGAGAGTAAAGCCAGCATTTGGCCATTTGTTATAAAATTCCCTTTTTCTAGCTGTCAAGGCTCAGAACATGATATTCCAAAATATGCCCCTTGGCAGACTTAGTAAGCTGAAGGAAATTGAGAAAACTGCCAAAGCAAAAAGGTCTCTCTGACCCACTCCAGCCCTCTTTCCTACAGATCCTCATATGACAGGTGTCTTGCCCTATACCTGGGAAAAGAGAGAAGATACAGAGGCAGAGGGAGCCATCTGATCAACAGAACTGTGTGTGTTCCCCTGTTTATTACCTTAGGTCTTGCCTTTTTTGGACCAATCCCTCACTGTACAACAAGCCTTAGCCTAAAAATCTACAGTTTTCCCTAGGTCTCTTGTCTTCATTTCTGAAGGCCGCAAGTCAGATCAAACAAAATTAAGAATTTTGCTATGCTTTTCTCTTGTTAACTTCTCTTTTGTTTTAGAGATACAGTCAAGAACCTTATGATGGGTGAGTAATATTTATTACTTTTTCCTCCCTTATACAGTCTGCGTCTACTATAATAGTTCAACCCTTAAAGAGGAGCATTTGTTTAAAAGTTCACATATTCTACAGTGTTTTGAGTTTAAAGGAAATTGAACACAGATTTTTTTTCTCTTATAACTTTCTGTAAATTTTTACTCCAGATTAGAACAAAATATTAAGGTTCCCAGAAAAAAAGGAATTGGTTGGTAACTCAAGTAAAACATGTCTAATGTCTAAGAATTCCTAAGTGCTGAATCTGGCTCAAGCAGTTGATTGACATTTAAGAGTTCAGTAGAGGTGGGTTCTCACTGGAGTATGGAATCCCATGGAAATCTCAGAACTTCACTAACTTTATGCCCTCCTTGAATGAAAGGGTAGTTTGGGGGTGAATCCATAGTGTTTTTATTGAAGATGTACTGCTTTTTCTAAAAGAGAAACAAGGGACAAAAGTTCTAATATTGAAAATAAACTGTATTCCCTGAAGGCTAATAAATGTATCTTTTTAAAAACATAAAATATTTAGTTAATATAAATGATCACATCTGTGATTCAAAATACATCTGGCCTTCTCAAAAACAGCTGGGTCCAAAAGCCAAGCTGGTGAAGGCAGAATACATTGTAGCAGGGAGATAATTGGTCTCAGAAGTAAAGGTTTCAAATGCGCAGCTATTCAACATTATTTCAAGGAGAGTCTCTGGAGGAAGATTGATCTTGACATGCCATTCTTTTTTTGTGTGTGGTGTCCTCTGACTGTGCATGAAGACAATGACAGTTAGCAGGGGAGCTAGACAGAAAGCTCCCAGAGCATTTGCAGGAGATTCATTCCTGTGGCACACAGACTCCAAGTCGATCAAGATGTGGGCTCTTTGTTTCGGTCCAGTGTCTTCAAAGCAAGCCCTGACTCTCTGAGCAGAGGAGTAAGACCATTTGAAGAGGCATCAAATGATTTAGGGAAAGGGTGAACGTTTATGACAATAGTTCCCAATCCAGGGGCTTAGAAGCCCTGGGAAATGGAGTGACTACAGTCACTGTTAGCTTTTTTTTTTTTTTTTTTTTTTTTTTTTTTGATGTTCTCAAGTGCGAGTTTTGTGCACAGAAAAGATTATTCGGAGGTGACTTTGGTTTTAAAGATTAACCGTCAGTTTAATAAAGTTATTTTCTTAAGACCTGAATTTTCCCTTAAACTTGTAAATCTTAATATTCTGTGTAGAACATTGGCAAATTAATGTTTGGTCCTATTTACAAACTTAGATTATGAACCTCCTTTAAATATTTCAGCTGTATGTATGAATTTAATGAATGACTTTCTAAGTTGTGTGTCTGATTCAAGTAATTCTTTTAAATGAATTCTTATGATAAACTTGCCTTAGGAATAAAGTAAACCTTAAATTACTTTTAAATTAGTGGTTCTCACAGTACGGGACCTACACCAGCAATATCACAGTTACCTGGGAACTTGTTAGAAATGTAAATTATCAGATTCTATTCCAGATCTATTGAATAAGAAACTGGGAATTGGGCCTGACAAGTTGTGTTTTAGCAAGCAAGCTTTCTAGGTGATTCTGATGCATTCTGAGGTTTGGGAATCAATGCTTTATATGTTCTGATCTTATAAATATAAACTTGGGTTTCAAGCTGATATCACAAATCTAAATCAATTCCTTAATTATACAGTTTCCGTTAAATCATTAAGACTTATGCAGTAGAGCATCCTACTATGTCAAATTCTCTTACACTTCTCAATACTTAACATATCTCATATGCAATTTTCAAAGCTAACATGATATACAAATACTAAAATGTATGATTTCATAATTTTTCTTAAAGAATTTGCCTTCTAGGAAACAACTGTGATGTTGCCTATCAAGGGGATTTTTAAAAATTTTTTTTTAGTTGTTGATGGACCTTTATTTTATTTATTTATATGTGGTGCTGAGAATCAAACCCAGGGCCTCACACACGCTAGGCAAGAACTCTTCCACTGAGTTACAACTCCAGCCCCTATCAAGGGGATTTAAATTTAAACTATTTCTTCATCTCCAGGAGGTTGCTAATTGACCCGAGATTTTGTTAAAAGTTAGGTCTGTAACTGGTGATATGAAGGTGGGCTTCCTTTTACCGTTGCTCAATCATAGTACCCAAAGTTTAATAAGAGGCATGATCACCTTAGCCAACCATCATGGGTGTTCAATGCCTCATTTCTTGACTTTGTAGGGAAATGAAGAGTCCACAGCCTTCAATAATATAAACAACTTGCCTCACTTTAATTAATCAATTTATTACTTCCTTTTTTCTTTTGTGTGGTGGTGGGGATTGAACCCAGGGTCTTGTGTATGCAAGACAAGCACTCTACTAACTGAGCTATATTCTCAGCCTATTATTTTCTTCTGTTCAGAATTTATTTCTTGCTTTTGCTGTTAGAATGATACCTGATTTCTACATTTAAATCACTGCTAGCTGGATTCAGAAAAGTCTGTCTGACTCAACAAAAGGTGATTTCCATGACAATGACATGGGGTTTGGGAAACCTTCTGCATCCTTCCTATGGTCAGTGAATTATAAATATTTGGTTTTGTGCTTATACCTACAATAACTTTGCCAATGAATGAAAGTGCAGTTGTACTTATGAGATATGGCATTTTCTAGCATTACTGATTTTATAATAGGTTTTTTTTGTCATCATGTATAATTTTCATCCCTGCATGTTAAAATACAGTTGTATGTAAGTACTTACTAAATGATTTTTTGTATAAACAGTTTTTCTGTAGAAATCATACTATAAGCCAATGAAAGAACAGGTTCTCTATGTGAAATCCCTTTGATCATTTGTCTTATTAATTATGACCCAAGAGCAACATGTTTTCAGTCAAAATGAAGCATGGAGCACACAGAGACTATAAATGTAATGTGGACTTCGATAGAAACACAGGTCTCTAGACAATACTGCTAATGTAGCATCATCAAGAGGATATATTGAAAATGGATTTCCCAGTAGAGTGTTACAGACTTAATTCTGGCTAGCTTGGAGTAACTTTCTTTATCTATTAGTGTGAACAAACTACTTATCAACACGTCCATCTCAACACTATGGGACACTACTCTCCTGGATTATTGTACCAATCCCCTAATTGCCTCTCAGCATCTACCTGTACCATCTGCATGTGTCTGCACATAGCCCCTCTACCCATTTACATGGCCTCCACAGTGATCCCATAAACCTCTAAATCAGATCTTGTCACCCTAGGCTTTAAATTCTCAAATGTCTTCCCATTTCATTCTGAGGAATAGCTATCTTTACCATGGTCTTTGGGGCCCTTTATGATGTTATCTTTCTTTGTCTTTCAAAACTCATTGCTACTTCTTTCCTACAACCACAATGAAGAGACTGTTAAACACACTAGGCATATTTTGCCTCAGAGTCTTTGAATTTGCAATTTCCACTGGCAGGTGTGCCCTTGGTTTTCACTAGACTTCCTAACTCACCTTTAAATCTTTATGCAAACATTACCTCTTCATTAAGGCCCTTCCCATCTGTGTATTGAAATAGCACATCGACCTCTGCACTGCCTATTATACCCCCCTCCATTCCCTACTCTGTTTTTCTTTATAGTATTTACCACCTTTCAATTGCATTATTATCTCCCTCTTCCTTGTAGAATATATACTCTATGAGGTCAGGGAATTTTGACTGCATGCTGATTCACTATCTAATTTCTAAACATATGATTTTGCCTCTAATTTCCCAAGTGAATAAATCTTAACAATATAGTTATTGTTCTTTACAGCAGGAAATCACAAAGAGAAACTTGAGACATCTTATATAAGAAGCAATGGGGTGTGGAAGTAAATGAAGATCAATCAAATGAGAACAAGCAAAGGCTACTTATTTGGAGCTTGTTATAGCAAGGTAATTAACCATTATAACTTGTATTTTGGCAGAGACTCAAAGGCAGGCCCAGGAGTGGGAAAGCATTAGAGTGGGAAAATGGGAAGAATTTAGGTGTGCTCTTATTGGAAGCTGTAGCACGGGAAGCTGTAGGTGGGCTAATTAATGAGAAGTGGGGTTTCCTATGTGATTGATTAGTGGTACATATTTGGCTTTCTCTGGTCATCAGTTAAAAGTGGAATCAAAATTAAAGAAGCTATGAGTTATTAATCAAGTTCTGGCAATTTTAGCTCAATTGTTATAAATGGTATTATTATAAATGTATCTTGTGTTGTTCCTAAAGATAGCTGTCTGACTTTCTTTATGTCTGATTTGTAGTAGACTAACTTTCTGAGCTAATCATTTTAGATTAGAGTAAGTTTCCAGGGCAAGTTACTGCTGGTTACTGATTAGAATTCTATTTTATATGGCTTGTCCATTGTCCATTTGTATATCAATCTCTGAAGGTTAATGACCTTGAGGCATCCTTCCATAGCAGCTGACCTTGAGGAAATGCGTTGGGTCTAGGTGAAAGTTAAGAGCTTGCCTGAAAGGCAAGAACTGCGCATCTTTGATCTTTTATGTACTTGAAGTCAGATCATGAGCCACAGAGCATAGTGAGGGTGACATCAAAATACAGATTTGGTATTTCACCCTAATGCCGGAAACTCAGAATTGCCAGATCAGTCAACCTTTAGGCACTAACATCGTGGAGGGAGGAAGAGGTTGGGTTACAATGCTCAATCACTGTTCTAGACATATTCAGAATTAGCTTGATAGGAAAATAGACTTTATTGAAAGCCAGCTTTGAGAAAGATAGAAGAAACTTAATTGTTTCAGCTTCTCTTTCTGAGAAGCTCTGGGAAGAGGAAAGCTTTTAGAAGGGGAAGGGGGGACTATTGAGACAAAAGACAGAAACTTCACAGGTGTTGCTTTCTTCTGAGTCCTTGGAATCTCCTTATTAGGCCCAAAGGAGCCAGGACTTCCTGGGGCCAGCATCTGCATCTTCCTAATGTCAGAGGGGAAGGGACCCAAATTCAATCTGTTTCGATCCAAACTTCTAAATAAAATCCAGAAAAATGTGGGAAGTGAATTTTAAGTGCTAAATAAATTGACAATTTGCTTATATTTTAGATAAATAACTGCCCCTCCCACAATCATATTTTGAGGTGTTTGCATAGATTTTTCCAGTATGCCCCAAGCAATGCTGCACACATTTTATCTATTTGTTGGTTTTGGTAAAGGAAAAAAAAAATCCTTCCAACAATGTTCCAAGGGATAGTTAACAATTGCTTTAGCAGACAATTACATTGTATGGCTCTGTGGGTGTTCTTGTCCGTCTTTGCATGACATAATTGTAAATGAATAGGGCCCCAGCAATGCTCTTTGCATGACATATTTATAAATGAAAATACATCTGTGGTGAGCGTAAGCACTTCCCCCCATGCAATTGATCCTGCATTATGTCTCCTTTAGCTGCGTGGTCATGGTCTGTTAAAAATATGATATATTTCCCATTAAAAAATTCATTGCTTTTACAACTGATTTTCTATTTTGTCCAACTAGCTCTTGGTTTTCTCATGAATTCACTTAGTACCATGGACACAGAATAGGAGAAGGAGAACATGACAGAGTTATTGCATAAACCCACTGGCTGTGACCAAAGACCGGAAGGAAAAATATAAACAGAGAGCCTGTTGTTTCTAGATTAATATCAAGTGCTACTTGATAGCTCTCTCCTCTCTCTCTCTCTCTCTCTCTCTCTCTCTCTCTCTCTGTTTGTATGCTTAAATCATCTAGACCATCATGCTCACTTTATGGAAAATAACTGCTTCTGAATCTAGGAGCCTTCTTCTTTATTGACAAGTTTTATTGATTCTTCAACATTTCTTTTGCTGGGCTGACTGCTGTTCTCAGCTACTGTCTTTTGTGAAGATGACAGAGTACTCGCTCAAGTATTTAAGCAGCCCTCACATTTTCCCCCTTTCTGAAGACAAAGCAAGGTTCCTGTCATTCGATATCCTTGAAGCAGAAGCAAGAACTTCAAAGGAGACCCGAGAGATGTGGGGAACATGATTCCCCAGCTGTTTTCAGAGGGATGCAGTTTGCGGAAAGTCCTTCTAAAACCACTGGCATCCCCAGCAAAAACCCCGTGAAATCTGTATATGGAGGCAGCATCCCTCAAAGGAATTTTTTAGTTTATGTTTTGGGGAGTGTTTTGCACTTTGAGTTGTCCAGTACCCACAGGGACACTGAAATTCCCAAACACATGCATATACCTCTGTCTTTGGGGTATTCTGCATTATTTAGCATATGTAGTGATAAACTAGTGATAAACTTTTGGTGGTAAGCTCTGTTGTTTCTAAGTTGAAAACTAAGGTAATGGATTTGAGGACTTCTTTCATTCAGAGTCACTTTCCTGGGGATTCCTTTTCCACACTATTTTCTCATATGAATCTCATGGCATGACATTTCTATATTTCTCTATTTTCTATATTTCTATAAAGAAATTTTATTCATTAACCAGTCAAGTTCCCCATCTAGTTTAAATGGGCAGAGAAAGGCTTTTATTTTGATCCTTTCGATTAGTCTTGTTGTTGTTGTTCTGTTCTATTTTATTTCATTTTTTTTGATTAAGCCTTTGGGAAATCATGAAGAAGCATTATTTTTTGTTTTGGCTTCCACTATTAAAACCAATCTTGAAAATCAGGATGGGGTCCCCAGTCTCCCAGTGTTGATTAAACACCCGAGAAAAGCCAAGGCAAGAGCAAAAAGTTTTATTTAAAGGATAGAACAGAGAGAGAGAGAGAGACTCCTCTAGAGAAGAGGGGGTCCAAAGCTGGTGCCCCAGGGAATGGGGGTGTCCTTCACCTCTGATAGATTTCAAGTTTCCTTTCTTCTCATGCCCCCTCCTCCCATCCTGCCTACATGGCCGAAAGTGACCATAAGGACAGGAAGATAGCTTGTGTTGGAATATGTGACACTTCCCCTTTCCTGGAGGTTGTTAGAACCAGGTTATGGGGAGTACATCTACTCCTTTCCTTTTCTTTGATAATCAGCTACCTGTCCTTTGTACTAATGGCACCTACCCCATCACCTTCTAGTTCTCTCTCCCTCAGATAAAAAGGAATACTACAGTGTTGACATCCCAGAGGGCTCAGCCTTGCTTCAGAGAATGTGGCAGAAATCACAAGCTGCCAAATTCCTGATGATCAGAGAGGTCTTGCTGAAGACCAATTTAAACTGGAAAGCACATAAGCTTCATTGGGCTGTTTCAAAGTTCATGCAGCTTTAGCACTAATCCTCTTAACATATTAGGCCAAGTAGACTCAGAGCCCACAATGGCAGTGGCATAAAAACCTCTCCGACTTTTATTTACGTTTCTCTGCATGGTGGAGTGCAGTCTCTCCACTCCCCTCTCTGGATGCTCTCCTCTCCAACATGTCCTGCCCCAAGGTGATTCAAATAGTTTGAAGGCCAAACTGCTCAGGCTGACATATTAAAAGACTTTACATAACACTGCTTTCCCTGAGCCATGGAACACTTGCAGGATGTTGGCTTAGCGATTCCTCTTTTCCCCCCTCTCCTTCTGCAAAGGATAACATCTTGGCTGTCGACAAGGTAAGCATTTCCAGCATGAATGTTTAATGAAGACGAAGTCAGCATGCAGCATGCTGTTTATTTTGCTTTCTAATAAACCCATGCTCAGCAAGTCTTCCTACTGCTGCGACTTCTTGCAACAACTTTCAGCTTCTTCGATGCTCAGAGGAAATTTCTTTCAACAGCACCCTTCTTCTGATAAATTTATTACATAAAGCATGAAGAATTCAAGGTTGTGGAGAAATGATGAGCTAAAAATAATCCCTAAAAACTGTCTTTTTTTTTTAACCTTCAAATACCATATGGATGTTCATATAGAGCAGAAACTGAGCAAGAAAGTGTAAACTCTGAGGTGATCAGAATGCATTTCAGATTTCAAATAGGTCTCAGATGTTGTGGGCACTGCCTGAAAAAAAATATACCATCATTGAGGGAACACAAATATTTGTGTGAGTGAAGATAGAATCCAGAAAAACAAAAACTGTTGAAAATATAGAAATGCCAGAAAAATGAAGGACATTAGAGGGTAGTGGGCATAAGACAAAATAAAGAATTTATGTTCTTTGCCTGGCTTGGTTGTAAGCTGGCTGTGTAGCCTTTGACCCTTTTTGCCCCTCTGGCTGAAATTCACATTTTAATAAAGTGTCTAGGTGTAGATAATAATACTAAAGTTCTAGGATAAGAAACTCACCTTAGGGATCCCAGTAGACTGGATTTGACCACCTTCCACCTCCAGAGTTTAATCAGAGATGTAAAGGTGAAGCAAGAAAAGAATTCATTCAGTAAGACCATGCTGGGAAGGAAGAGGAGGACCAGTATCATAAGCCCTGTCTTCAGGGTACTGCTTCAGGGTTACACAGGGGAAAGACCAAACAGGAGCAAGGAGTATGTATAGTCAAACAGTGCCTTGGTCAAACTGTGGCCTGGTTAATCTCAGAGCTTCTGCTGTAGGATCTGGCTAGGAAATCGTATTGCTTGAGAGCACAGTTGGGTTTCTATCATGAGGTGATCTGCCTGCAAGGGTTGCTATTCCTGGAACCTGAAATAACCTTGGGAGAAATGACTGAGAAAAAGATCAGGCCAGAGGAGCAAACTGGAATCAATCAGCACAATGACTGGATCCTCTTCCAATTCCCAATTTTTGAGGAGCTCTGTAACACTAGGAATGTCCCAAAGGTAACATTTAGTTTACAAACTCTGGGTTCCAACAGCATAATGATGATACTTTACTGACAGTTTCTTATAATCCAGCCAGTATGTTAGATGTGTTATGTGTATTTTTTTTAGGATCCTCAAAATTACCCCAAAATGTAGGTATTATTAACTTTATTTTAAACTTCTTCCCAAGGTGGGAGAATTATCTGCCCAAAGACACACAATTTGTAAATGGCAAAGCTCGGATTCACACTAAGATTTGTCTAACTTAAAAGTTATTATTCTGTTAACTTTGCTATGCTGAATCCTCACAGCCAGCCAAACTCCACTGGGTTTTGATAAATATGGAGAAGCGCTCACACCCGTCTGTTTTCCTCTCCTCTTTCCCTCAGGTATCATAAAAAACACTTGCTTTGCATGTCAGTGCACAGTAATGCTGAAAAAATAGAGAAATAGAGTCTCCATTTGTTCTGATTCAGAAGACAGATTCTGGTAGAAACAAAGATGCCCTGAAATGGAAGTTGAAGGGTTTGTGTGTGTGTGTGTGTGTGTGTGTGTGTGTCACCGTGTTTAAAAACCTGCTCGGTTTAGACGATGGGAAAATAGAAAGAAGAATAAATGGGAATCCAATTCATTTAAAAACATTTGATATCTTGTCAAGAGAATGAAAAATTTCATAAACTTTTAAATTCAAATGGATACCCTCCAAAAACCTGATGTCCAACAGGCTTGGTGCTTGTATTAAGAAAATAAAAGTAATCACTTCAAGGGTTAGAATGCATTTTTCCTGGATACTTAATCATGAGTTATGATATTCTGGAAACTCATAATAATTCTATGATGTAGAAGATGGAATAATTGGTGCCTACAAATAGAAGCTCTAATATAAAGAGGTCATGGGACTGGAGGACTGTCTGACCCATTTCTGAGAGGCTGTGGTAGAAAGGGCATTAGCCTTGGAGTTCAGCTACAAGGTGTCTGATGTGGGAACAGGGAAGGGATTCAGCCTCCCTATGTCTTGGTTTCCAGGTCTGTAAAATGAGATTGCTAACACCTAACTTGTAGTTGAAGATTAAGTGTGATAACATATGAAAACACTTAACACAGATAATGGTACACTGTAGAAACTGAAAAATATGCTCCATCTTTATCATTCTTTTATGTTTAACTCAAATCCTTCATTTCACAGTTGCATTCAACTTACCCTTATGAGGTCAGTGGAAGCAGAAAAGCCATTCATCATATTTGTCATGATGATGTTTGAAATGTCTAACACAGTACAAGGTAGGCTTGGGTCCCTGACATAGTCTCCCCACTGAAAAACATGGTGCAAATTTTGACATAACTTATTTTCGCTTTTGAGCATTTTCTCTGTCTCTTAACATATCACTGGTTTCAGGATTTAATGTATGTGTGTGATAAGAATATAATAATTACTATGACAAACAGTATCAACCATGAAGTTCAATGACTGAATTCAAATCCTATATTCAACATCTAGAATTTTATGCTTAAGAGAAACATACTTAATCTTCTATGACTTAATTTTTCTTACTTGTAAAATAAGCTTAACAGTAGTACCTAACTTATTATTGGGAGCTAATAATCTTAAAGTCATTAAAAACAGTTCCTAGGAAGTAATAAGCAATAAATGCTATCTCTCCTTATTTTTGTTACTGTGTCATATTTAAGAATGATAACTTATCACCCAGGAATTTCACAAGTATTTGAACATTTTATGCACTTAACACATTTTTTAAAAAAATTTAACTCCGCAAGTTTATTTGCATATGTGTTTACCTGGGGACCATATGTATAGTTATTTTCTGCGTGGTCTAAAATATATCACATACCTTTTATTATAATATACATTCTGTCCTGCTTACCTTTTTTATTCATCATTACTTTCCTGAGATTTATTTAAAATATAAAAAGGGACCTACTTAACATCTTTCTGAGTTCTAGATTCCTTCACAGACAGGTAACTTCTTTTTTAGGTTTTTCCTTTGATGTCCATTGAGGTACTCTAACCTTTTGCTTTTCTTTTCAAAACTCTGATGAACATCTTTAAATATATTCCTTTGTGTACCTCTGGGAAGGTTTTTTGGGGACGTATACTTAGAAACTGGATGACCTACTTGGAGGATATAAGTGGTCTCAATGTCACTCAACAGTGCCAGATTGAGCATCTCATCAAGTACACTTTCTGCTATTCTAGGTTAAACTTATGAGAAATTTCTTGTTATACAATTTGCCTCTTTTCTCATTTGGGATGCTGACTTCTTGCTGGGTGGTAAGAATCCCCTATGCATTTTAATATTGAATCCTTCATCAGTTCTATACATTGAGAAGCAGAGCAGAGTTGCTATTATCAGCACAATATTAAGCCAGATTGCCTTGGTGCACACTGGCTCTTCATTCATTAGCTTTCAGATCTAGTGCAAGTTCCCTGATTGCTCCATTTCCTCCTCTGGAAGATGGGGGAGTAACAGTAGCCCCCCCTCACAGAGAAAAGTGAGGATTAAATGAGCGAATGCATTTAACTGCTCTGAAGGGAGATTGGCACAAAGGAAGTCTTCAGCCATTTTTTAGAAACATTTTTTCCTACTCTAGGTATTTTATCTTACCCTTGTCCTCACTCAACTTGACTCATTTACTGGTACGGATTTTTCTGTTCTTTGGGTGAGGGCCCATGTCCTAGTAACTTTTTGTTTTCCAGTGCATTTTTATTAGACACTTGTTAAATGTTTGTAGAATGAGGGGCTGGGCTGTAGTACAGTGTTAGGATGCTTGGCTTAGTGCTGGTGAGTCTGATTCCCCCCCCCCCCCCACACACACACACAGGCACACACACGTTTATAGAATGAAGGAGTGAATGTTTTCAGTGTCACATGTCAGCGCTCCTTATTGACGTCCCCTTTCATTTCCTTAAGATGTGTCATGTGTCACCTGAAGGGCAGGTTATTTCCTTCCACAGCTTCTGCTTACCTCAAGGAAGGGGGTCCCTCAGGGGATTGATAACAGCTTGGCTTCTGAAACATAGTTCCTTATACATTTTAAATTTATCTCCAACAGATTGAACTGTGTTCCAGATATTATAAATGTCTGCAAACTTAAAACATTTATTCCTGATTCCATCACGTGATTCAATTATTGAAGCTTAGATGTCCCTAGGGTATATGGATAGGAAGAATCTACTGATCTCTTGATAAAAGTTTTCAGAGAGACCTGCTGAGAGCAGAGAATGAATTGTAGATGGACTTAAGATCAGACACCCAATCCCTGACTTATAGGTCAATGTACCTCATTTTGTTAACCTTAAAATTTTAGAAATATTCAGATTATCTCCAAAAGTGACCTTGAGTTTCAAGACTCTCTGAACTCAAATAAGAAAAAATGTGTGTCCAACCACGCGATTTCCCTAATTTGGCATCAAGCTCCAATTTTGATAGCATGCAATAAAGGATATATCACAGAACAAAAGGTAAATGATTATCAAGAATGTATTTATATAATTTAGAAGAATTGAGAGATTGGAGGAAGGAATAAAAATGAGCATAAGAATAGTGATGTGGAATGATAGAAATACTGTTTTCACAACACATTGAAATCTAGTAGGACTTTGAGTACCTAGGTGGTACCATCATCAGAAAAAAGGAAATTTTGAGAAGAAGGTATGTGGGAGGAGGAGATGGATGAATTTCAATGGGACATTTACTTTGAGTTCCAGGTATAAGTGCCATCTGTGGGTCATCCGGAGACACTTAGCAGGTGTACATCTGAACAACCTAGAGATAGGGATCTTTTGGATAATTACCAAGGAATGGGATTGCTGGATCATATTGTCATTCCATTCCTATTATTTTAATGGATCCCGATCTCTCTTCCTTCTTGTAAAGAAGAGCCCTTTCTGAGGACCAGGGCATGTTCTATGTAGAACTGGGGCTTTCTCCAATGGAGATATTTTATATATACGGTGAGGAAACATGGCATAGGGTGAAACATATTGTGTCCATGGGTTGAGGTTTGGGTTTGAAGTGTAGTGATCAAGTGGCCAGCTCCTAACTCTTCTATTTTGGCCCAGCGCTATAGATTCATAGAGGGAGGGTGACCTCTAACTTCAATAGATGCACAATCAAGAGTAACTCATGACATGTCAGAGCCACTGAGGTCATCATGTTTCCATCTGTTCCTGCAATCACCTCCTTGACAGAGCAATCTGACTACCCCTTCCTCCCTGTCCAGGAGTACTCAATTGGTACAACTTCTAGAAGCAATAACATCATTCACATTATTTTTCCTGCTGACTTAGGGAAGAGGCCAGCCAGTCAACATTCACCTATTCTTCTATCTCAGTGGAAATTTATTCCAGGAGAGTTGTATCTCCTTTCTGACACAGGTTCTTGACCTGTGCCACTCTGGCACACCTTCCAGTTTTCAAATTTCCAGAAAGATGTCAAGAATCTTGATCTTCTTTGCAAATGGACCATTCCTCCTTTGAACTCCACATACTCAGTGGAGTGAAACTTCACAAATATACATAACATTATATATATTTATATAACTGAGACGTTGGGTTATCCTTTTATGGTAGGAAAAGTGTTTCTTCAATGTCTTCCTCTTTCTCCTTCACATATAGAAGGTTGGTTATTGTTAATTCCCAATAACTAGACACTACCTTACAGAGGTCTGGGGTTCCGGAGGGAGATGGAGACATCACATAGAGATCTTTTATCTGATTACACCCAGGGCAAGATTGCAGGGTGAATCTATGAAGAGTGGGCTGACACCGAAGGGAAGGACAGGGCAATAGGAGAAGATGCTAAGGGGTCGGTCACAGGGGAAAGGTATATCAAGAGCCAATAGGGACAGACTATCAAGGAACAGTGGTCTTGACTAAATGTCAAATGTTCAGGAATTTGAGTGAGAAAAGGCCAAAGGTTTTTTCTTTTATACCCAAACTCAGTAGGCAAAATGAAGCCTTGCAATTGTATTCATGGTTAGATCTCTGTGTGCGAAATAAAGACATATATGTAACATAATGAGAAGTATATATTAGTCTCTGTCTCTGGTTCCTGCTATGGAACTCATAAAACCATTGTAGATAGATGGGAACACTAGGAAATCCCCCTCTCTCAATATTCAGTCCTTGACTGTGGTTCCTGACCCAGACAGAACTCCTATAACCTCTGTAATTTTCTGAGTATTACCGTCTGACAGCGTTGCTGAAGCCCTTAGATTTCCTGAGTGATAGGAGCATCTTTTGTTTCAATGAGGTGACTGTTGATGGGAATCTGAATAAACTCAGGATGGAGGGTTAGGTGTCAGGGTAACCCACCAAGGGACAGAGAGCAGGAACTTTCAAACCAACCCTCTAACCACTGGGGATGGGAGAGGGACTAAAGACTGAGTAGATCACCAATGATGGGATCAATAACTTCTGCATAATGAGACCTCCATAAAAAGTCCAAAAGGACAGGCTTTGGGGAAATTTCAGATGGCTGAACCTGTGAAAGACCCTGTGGGGGGATCTACCCAGGAGGACACAGATGTTCTGTACCCAATCACATTCCTTGACAAGTGCATCTCTTCCATTTAGCTACTCATCTCTACCCTTTATTATATTTTTTATTGAAAAATAAATCATCAAATATGCTTCCCTAAGTTCTATGTTCCTTCCTAGAAAAATAATCAAACTGAAGAAGGGATCCTGGGAATCCTGATTTACCACCTTTCCCTCAGACACAGATGACAACCTACTACTTGCAATTGATATTCGAAGTGAGGTGCAAGATGCCACCCCACTTAACTTAGCCCCTTTACCTTTGAGACTGAGCCCTTAACCTGTGGGATTTGATTCTACCTCCAGGCAGTGTCAGAATTGAATTGAATTATGAGACATCTAGTTGGTGTCTATGGAAGAATCGCTGGATGTGTGGGAGAAACCCTGCATATATGATGTCAGAAATGTTGTGTGTTAAGTGTTGTATCAAGTGTGAGAATCAGAAAAAGTCTGGGTTCTTTTCTCCTCTCTCTGAAACCCGAATGAATCTACCACAAATATTCTGTAAGAGAATCAGGGCAGAGCGGGGCGGGGGGGGGGGTGTCTCTGAGATACGGAGTAGAATAGTACCACAGCAGAGGATAAAGTAGTGACAAGGTTTTGAGAATCACAGGAGACCAGAATGATAATTAGGAGTTTGGGGAAAGTAAGGACGGACTGGGCAGGGGGCATTGTGTTAGAAAAAAACCTCAGGTGTCTCATGCCACAACAACCAACACAGAAGATTTCTGATACCAGAGATGTGGGGATTTCGCCTGAGCTTTAAGTCAGCCATCCATTGTGCAACAGACCCCATCCAGGTGGGCTCTAATTTTGTTCAATTCTGGTACTCTCTACCTAGAGATAGCATCAGAGGCTACAGATTGAGGGCTCAGTCCCAAGACTAACCCAGCCCACTTCAGATGCTAGTCCCAAGCCCCAGGTTGTGTCACTTGTACTTCTGATCATCTGTATCTTAGGGTTCCCACAACCCTCTCCTTGGGTTCCATTAATTTGCTGGAGTGACTCACAGAACTCAGGACTGTTATGGTTTATTATGAAGGATATCGCAAAGGATACAGACGAACAGATGCGTAGGTAGAGATCCAGGGGAAGAAACACGCCACCCCACAAAGACCCTCCACATATTCATGTAGAGAAAGCTCTTTGAACCATGTCCTTTTGGATTTTTAGGGGAACTCCTATTGCATGGGCACAATTGAAGTGTCAATCTAAAAGGCAAGTTGAGGCACACAGAATGAGAACACAGCTCATTCCAGCTGAAGCGGGAATGGCCACCAGGGGAGAAAATATGACTTCTCTGTCCCCAAATGACAGTGGAAGACTCTGGTTTTTATAGACTAAAAAGAGGAAGAAGAAGAAGAAGAAGAAAGAAAAAGAAAAAGCAATAGGAAGTAGGGTATAACAAACTGGTTCTTACAGTTGCATTGGTTCACAAGAATAGCTTAGGATGTTGATTGGTGGTTGGTCACTTAATGTCATTCATTCCAGATAGGATTTGTGGTAATCAGGAAAGGGCTTTTACTGGGGTTATTTATTTTCTTTATAGTGTCAAGGAATCTTCAGAAACCTGCTGTGCTAGGTCAGAATGACCTAGATGACTGCGGTCTCATGCCTCAGGTTTCCCCAGGCTAAAGAATTTTGTGATCTCATTTTTGTGACATTTCAAATCCTGTCTCAGAAGCATGGATAACCATGACAAAATACGATTGGACAAAAGGGTATGATCTAATGCTAATAGACTGAGTGTGGGGACTCAGCAAGGCCTGTTGGCTTCAGCATTCTTCTTGACCTCTCTGAGCTGCATTTCTCCCTCCAGGGTACAGGATGGGCTCTCTCTGGACTAAGGAGGGTCACATGATCTGCTGTCAAACAAGGGTAGGTCAGGGAATTGATGATCAGCACCAGAAAGGCAGGAGAATGATTTAGAGTTTCGACGACCCATTTTGAGGAAGAGAAGTTTGTTTCTGTGGCCTACCTTAGGGAGGGATTTATGAGCTGGGCAGCAGAGACAAAACATAGATATCTCTCTATGTGTGTATCACAGGTATGCATTCTCTTTCCCCCTTCAGTTTGTCTTTTCTGCAGCTAGTCCTGAACTGGCCAATATTAGTTCTGTCCTGGCCAATACTGGTTGTGAAAAGAAGTGAGAAGTGCTTGATGATGAGGTGAGGGATATCCAATTAAGAACTGATATAAGAGGCAGGAAAGAAAGGAGAGGGAGTCATCCCATATAAAGTATAGGGACAGATGTACAGGAATTTCTTGGAAGGGCTAAAACCAAATAAGAAATTATAAACACTTCAATCAATACATTAACACCTTAACTGGTTTGATGTTCTCTTAAAAAAAAATAAATCACCACAATTTACTTAGATACATCATTAAGACACACATTCCACCAACCACCATTATTCTGAAAAAAAAAAAAAGAAAGAAAGAAAAATGAGCCCATCTATATGGTTTTCTTGTTTTCAATTATTTAAGGCTTTATATTTATGTTGCCAAAACAAGTGGTTCATTTACTTAATTTAGTCAACCAGTCGGTCAGGTCATCTCAGGAGGAAAATGAGGCTTTCAGATAAATACTGTTTCAGAATGCATGCCCCAAGCCCCAGCTGTTTGGCTGGACTTCCTACTTTTTATTTGTAATATTGGCATGAGCAGACATAGCTCTTCAGGCCTGGAATGGAAATGGAAAAATGTTTTTGAAAAGCTGCTAAAATGTGAACAGTAGTTGAGGATTACAGCAAAAAAAAAAAAAAAAAAAAAAAAATAGATAAACTGCTGATATAGGGGCTGCTTCTGAAGAGCTTTATATTTCATTTTCTGATTTTCCATGAAATAGCAGGGATAGACCAGATGTAGGCAGGAGCATTACTTACATTTTAGTGAAAAGGAAACAAGTCTCAGGAAGTTGCATGATTGGAGTCGTCATCCCAGGCGACATATCACGGGCAAAGCCATAAGTAAAGCTTGCATTCATCAAAATCCCACTTCTGGGCTTCATGCATTATATTGGGTAATCTTCATGTTGCAATGAGGCAAACGTCCCCTATTGGTATGTACCCTGTGGGTGCTCACTGCTCATTTGTTGAAGATGATAATAATGATCCTGATAATGATCATCATCTGGAATGAACAAATGGTAAGTAGCCAAAGGGAGCCCAAAGCGAGCTAAGTGTTTATGGAATTTTATTGTTAGTAATAACGGTGTAAAGGCAAAATTGATGGGATATTTAAAGAAGAAGAGAAATATTGAAGAACAGGCCCATCTTCATTTTAGTTATGTTTTAGAGTTTTATGACATGAAAACAAATGGGAGAGAGTTTTAAAATTAGTTCTCAAGAAAAAGAAACATAAAAACGAGGAAGTGATGACAATTTTGACATAAAGCAACTGATAAAAATCCAAGTGGGGAATACCCATTAAAACTCAGCCTCTAGTGTAACAACTGGCAGATGTGAAAGCTGTCTACCCTTAGGTCAGAGGGAAATGAATTAATGAATTTACCAGCAATTCTTTTTATAACAGTCACATAAGAAAACTTGAGGCAGTAACAGGGGACTAAAGTACCCATGGCAAGCAATTCACTATACATCTGACTGATGGCAGTGTATAACCTGAGATTTTGTAATGTTGGCCTGAAGACTTCAATAATATGCTTTACTGCTACCATATCATCAAAAAATGATGCACAAGGGCAACTTTGGTTATGGACTTTCTGTTTGTTACATATCATCTTTGTTTTCTATCACAGTTGACATTCTTTCTTTCCTGGTCCATTTCTGAACTAAAATCACTCCAAGTTGGAATTGACTTCCTGCTCTAAGGATAGCAGAACCTGATCCAAAGACAGCACATTCCCAGCCAGAGATTCTGTTAAATTCTTCTTTCCCATAAAATGTTTAATTGGTTTTATAACTTTGGGCAAGAAAGAAAGGTACTGGGTCTAAATTTTCTAGTTTTGGAGTTAAATTCTTTCCAGGCTTAAAAATCATATGATTTCTTAGCTTTTACGTCAAGGCAGTGAATCACTGTACAACATTTGAATGGAATGTTATAAATTAAGCTGTGGAAATTACCACAGGATATTCTGGAGATCACGAGAACTATAGGGACACTTGTTGTGGGGCCTCAGCAAGGGAAGAAGAGGAAGGAGAAATAAGGCCAGGTGGGTGGTACTTCCAGAGGTCTTTATTTAGTGTCCGGGGTGGAATCATCTGCATCCTCCCCAGTATGGAGTAGGCTCAAGAGGCAGATTCTTGTCCTGGGTCAATATTCTGAAAATATATTCTCCAGAACATGAATTGCAAAGATTTTTAATAGAAATGACATTAAGAAAGCTCTGTAGTAATATAAATCTGGGAACATGCTGAATTCTATAAAATCAAAGAGAATTCTTCCCGGGAGGTGTTTTCAGAGACCTTGAAGGACTAATCTGCATTGTGAAACTCCATGAAGGGGGACACACACTATTTAGCAGTTCCCAAACTCATAAAAACATAAAACACTTTTTTTACCCCCTCGAAGAGATTCTCAAGGGTTCAATTTTTCTGATAAACATAGTTTTGCAAACATTCTTGGTAGAGATCATGGCAAGTTCAAGTTTACCCCAAGGGGTGGGCTGTGGGGAGGGTCCAAGGGATCCCTTTGATGTGAAATCCTGGTACTTACATTAATTAGGCCCTGAATTTATAGATACTCTTAGGACAAAATCAGCCTCCAGAATTCATAAGTTGGATCTTCAACTTTCTTTAATTTGTTGTTTTGTTTTTCTCTAGTTGTTTCGTCTTACCACCTGATCAAAGTGGTAAATTTAAATTTTGACTAAAAAAATACTTTTTAAATGTGGTACCAGTTTGAAGTGTTTTTTTATATATATACATATTCCTTTTTATTCATACTGGATTTCAGAAAATTCTGAAAAATTGCTCATCAATCTCTTTTATCACAAAATCAAAGAACTTAATAAATGAAGTTTACTGAATGGCAGGCAAAATCTCCATGGGTTTTTCTGATTAACTCAACCAAATGAAAAGTCATTTGTATCCCATGTAATTTACTATGTGTCAAATTTCAAATTTCCCATTGTCCCAATATAGGATCAAAATCTTGAGAATGAGCTAAAAACTATGTAATATTCCTCATTTTCTTCCTCTTCTCCCTCCTTTTTTGTCTTTTGACTAATGTTTTAATTATACATATAGGATTCAATATCATATAATGTACATGGATCAAATCCAGCCTTCCTTTATCCACCCTCGGCCCTCATAATAATACCTTATAATTAAAAAAAAAAAAAAAAAACTTCAATGGGACAAAACTCATTTTGAAGACAGACAAGTCAAATGCAAATCTGGAGATCTCCAGGTGTTTCTTTGCTTGCTACTTAAACATAAAAAGAATTTCATAGTGATACACATTTGGGAAAAACAAGTTTAAATAAAGGAAGGTAGAACTGCTATTGGAAAATTAATCTATTACTACACAGACTGTCTTCCTCAGCCATTGGGCAGTAGAGTCACATATTAGGCATCCGAGAAGGATTTAATAATTGTTTCCCCTGAGAATACAACCAAAATATGTATATCCAAATGCAGCAAAGTGACTTTATCAAGGTACTGTATGTACCATACATTTGAAAAATATCTCTTATTATATTTCAAATATATTTAGCTTGATGGGCCCCTTAGTAAGGTTTTGTTCAGACTATTTCCAATCACATTGAAAACCCCAGATAGGCCCTGTAAAATCCTGGCAGACTGACATTCATTTACTTTTATCTTATCAGAATATTGGGAGTTGAGAGATATTTGGTACCCACTTATTTCTGTATTTTGCTTAGATATCAGTTTCTTCACCTAAAAAATATTGGAGTAGAGCACAAAAGTGCAGGAGCAGCTTATATTTGTTGGTATTACAGTTTATCACAAAGCACTATTGATCCTATCAGATGTAGAATCATCTTTGCAAAATGTTTTGCTCTAATGATATGAAAGAGCTGGTGGGGAGAAGGGACAAGGGCTTAACATGTGAGACCAGAGTACGAGAGACTCCAAGAACGCACAATTAGAACACAAAGAGGCAGTTTTTATATCATCACCTTTGAAAGATGGTCTCAGGGTCCCTTATATTCTAAAACTGTTCAGGATCCCAAGTAACTTTAAAAAAAAATATTGTCTATATGTATCAACACTCACAGCTCTGGAAGTGAAAACCAATTCATGTTTCAAGTACAAGGATGCAAAATACACATTTCCTTAGCCTTCAGAATGCTGATTTCATCACTCATATCCTTTCTGGAAAATTCACTGTGTACTTGTAAGAGAATGAGAGTAAATTAGGAAAACAATAGTATTATTAATGTAGTTCTACTAAGGGTCTCAGGGACCCCAGGAGACTCATAATCACACTGTAGAAGGGCTGTTTATGAACTTGCTTTGAGGTATTTTTTTAATACATATTCCTTTTTATTGACACTGGAGTTCAGAAAATATTTACTCACTTTATCACAAAATTGATGAATGAAAGCATTAGTAATAAAGTTCATTGAATGGCAGCAAAAATCTCCATGGGTTTTTCTGGTTAATTTATTTATTAATTTACTAAACATAAACATATGTCTACTCTTATAGAGCCCACTGAGACAGACACCAAAGATGTATGGCTAACAAGACCAAGCCTTGGGACTTTTGATGTTTTTATTGCTCAAACAACTTCAAAATAAGCTTTATGAGAAAGCAAATATGTTTTAGTCAGAGTATGGCCCCCAAAATGTGGGAATATGCATAACAAATTTTCAGTAAATGTGCATAATAAATAGAGAGTTGCAAGATTTTGCACCACTAAATTTATGACCTTTTCCACTGAACCTGTGATTTTACACTTTATCTGAAAAAAGAAGACAAAGTTATACTATCTAAAACATGATCCCTAACTCTTTTTTTCTTTTGCATTATCAAAATAATTAAGGAGAGTAAGAAGAAAACTAGAATGGACAGAATATATTAAAGACCATGACTAAAGAGACAGAAGGTGAAATGATTATTATTCAATTGTGTAGCATCATTCTCTGAGGAATATGAGTGCTAAAGATTAGATATACTCTGGGAATCATCCAAACCTGGGTTCAATTGTAGCCAGATCTGAGTTTAAGCTGTAGAGTCTGGGGAAAAAGTTTTACATATTTACGCCTGCTTTTTCCTACTTAAAATGAAACAAAACAAAAATGATGTTTCTATGAAAGGTAAAGTAGATAATAGATATGAATAAAATTTAGGACCTTTGACAGAAGATACACATATTATAATTGGTAGCTCTAATCCTCACAGTGACTAATGTTATAAATTGTTATTTGCATATACCCAGAAAAAAAATACAATAGAAAATAATTCCAAGGATATGGGAAGAAACAAGGACTCAACTTCACAATTCCTTGATGAATTTAAGAGAAGAGAAAGGGGTGGGTTTGGAGAGGTATAATCAGAAGGCCTCTTAGGACAGCGATGAGAGGCAGAAGGTGACATAGATATGAAATATGTGCCTCAGAGAGAAAGGTTTTTTTGCTAGAGGGCAATGATAGGATGATTTTTAGAAAGAAACTTATAAGCCTAAGAGATCCCAAGAACATTTGTGCACTATGACTTCTTTCAAGTTTCATGGTTTCTTGGTAATTCCCCAATTTGATTTTTTAAAAAATTTAATAGATAATCACACACACACACACACACACACGCACACACACAGAGTTTCTGGATTTTTTTCTTTTTTTGTGGTGCTGGGGATTGAACTCAGGGTCTCATGCATGTGAGGCAAGTACTCTAGAACTAAACTACATCCCCAACTCATGTTTCTGAACTTTGAAAAACATGCAAAATAGATTGACAAGATTCTTACTGGTTTTAAGTAAAAGAAATCACAAGTATTATATTTCCATTAGAGATATCCTCATAATATTTTATTCATCATAAAAATCATATAGTTTCCTTCTAGGATAAATTACACTATCAAATTGCCCAAGACTGATTAGTTTTTAAACAGCTTTATTGGAACATGCTTTACCTCAAGACATATTAATTTAATGAAGAAGAAATAATGGGTTACCTCAGATGACTCCAAGTTTCTAGAAAGCTATTCTATGGACATCTACCTAAGAATTGCTTTCAAGAACAATTTATTGTTTATATTAACTTTCTCTTTTATTTTCAAGGAAGTTAAATCTCTGAAAAAGACCTTTAATCGTTATGGCAAACAATCCACTTAAAAACAGAGACGTGGTTGAAGATAACAGTACAAAAATGAGGAGAAAGATGTACTGAGAGAGAAATAACTTAAAACTAATGTAAAATATAAGCCAAACTGTCTGGGTCACCTATTACATTTACAGCTTTTGTAGAAAAATGAGTTACCAAATATAACTCTCATCCTGGTTGAAGGTTTTAGGGATGCATATGATTATAGCCATGTATACCAAGAACTGAAAATTTGGGTACTTACGGAAACTTAGAGTTGCTTTGCAAATTGATTTTGTCTCCTTAAGCTCAGTTCTTCAACTGGTACTGAATAAAAATCTTGCTCCAGTTCAACAAACGACAATGCAGGTAGTGTACCTGGAAGTCACTATGTGGTATTAAAACAGAAAAATCCCCATTTGTCATGCTGGGAGGAGTTTAGTGCTTAATGAAAGAGTAGAATCCCGTGGTACCAATGTGTCTGTCTAAAAGCAAGCTGAATAATGAAGTATTAGGAGAATGAACTGTGTCTGTGTCTGTCTACCTACAAATCTTTGTATCTGATTTTGAGTTAAATTTGTTCTTATTTGTTTGGATGGTGGCAGCACATTGATCCAGTGTTGTGTCAGTGACAGAAGGCAACAGGCTTGCATATTTAAGTAAAGTAGAAAAATGATTTGTTGGATTTCTGTCATTAATCTGTACTAGGTTACTAAATTCGTTTAGGATTTTCGACACTGCTGTTGTCCTCCTGTCAGGTGAAAATTGCTCCTGACGTGAGTAGTGGGTAGAATGCTATGATAAACATGAGCATGCAGCCTAGGAATTTGAAGATTTAGGTGAATTAGAAAATAACACCTCAACAAAAAAATAAAAAAAAGAAGAAGAAAGAAAATTTCTGAGTACTCCTATATCTATTAGAGAAATTATAGAAATTTCTATATCTATTAGAGAAATTATTTAAAATTTTTCCTTATTGAAAACTTCTAAGCTCAAAGAACAAAAGCAGTTAAGCTTTCTAGATATTTGAGAAATAAATAACAGCAAACTTACATCAATCCTCCAGAGAATAAAAGAAGATACATTCCTCATTTTGTGATGCTAATATAACCCTGATATAAAAAAAGTTACATGGTAATTTTTCTGATGAACAAATAAAATATTAGGAAATTAATTGAGCCGGTATATACATGAAAATCACAACTAAGTTGAATTAACTCCAGGAACACAAGTTTGGCTCAATATTTGAAAATCAATTACTGCAATTTACCATTAAAAGAAGTCATGAGGTTAATTTGAAACAGGAAAGGACATTAATAAATTTTCATATTTGTTTATGATAAAACTCTTAGAAAATCATCAATAAAGTACTAGAAGTTAATGCCTCCATTCTGATAAAAATACCACAAAAAATCTTATAACCATCAGCAAGCTTATCAATGAAATATTGGAAACTTTCCCTGTGACTGCAAGACCAAACCAAGATTGCCACTATAACCACTTTAATTTAACATTGTGTGGGAGCTCTATCTGTGCAATGAAGCAATAAAATAAAATAAAACAAAAATAAATTGTAAAAGAATTGGGGCAGATTTAAAATCCATAATTATCTGTGTATAAAATTCAAAACATTTTGTCGATAAACGATTAAATACTTAGGACTTATTCAACAGAATATGCTTCTGGAAATTTCTATAGACAGAAATCTATAAAACATTACCTAGAAAAGTTAAGGACCATTTTAATAAACATATTAACAGACTTAATGTATTAAATATATTTTTATCCTCATTTATTATTAAATATAATCCTAAATGAGATCCTAGAAGGCATTTTGTTGGAAAGGAACAGTCTAATTCATATAAAACTTCAAAGTTCCCTTAATAGTAAAGACTCTCTTGAATGAGAATAAAATTGGAAGACAAACTACAAAATTTCAAGACTGACCATTAAGCTATCAAATTAAAACAGTATAAAATTGGTTAAAAGATAAGCAGTTAGACCAATAGAATAGAACAGAATCAAAAACACATGCACACATTTATGGTCAACTAATTTACAGGAAAGGTGACACTATAACACAATGGGGAAAAGATGGCCTTTTAAAGACCAATGTTGCATATATTCAATATTAAATGTTGAATCCTATCTATTTCTATGTAGAAAAGTTGATTTCATATGAACCATAGACCTAAACATACAAGTTTCAACTTCCTTAGTCACCAAAGATATGAAAATCAAAGTCATAATAAGGCAATGCCAAATACAGGAGAGAATCTGGCCCTCTCATATATTATTTGAAAGAGTATAAATTTGAATTTCCCCCACTTTAGGAACTGATAGCATTGATTAAACATACTCTATTGCCATTATTACTTGGTTCTGTAGTAAACATTTAAAATAGCTATTAAGTATGATGGCATCTATTAATTCTTTCTTAGAAATTTCATGCTTTTATTGCTTTTTGAATGAGATCCTACTTCCTCTGCTTTTGACAGCATTTCTAAGTAGATATTACTATGCTATAGGAAAGCCTGATGTTTCATGTTGAACCTGTCTCTTGTAATGTGTGTGATTCAGTTGTGTATTTAAGTAGAATTTCTTAGCATTTAAGTTAGTATTAGTTTTACCTCTTAGAGTTTTTTTTTTTTACATTTCTTTCCTTTTTTTTTTTTTTTTTTGTATTGTTGCTTTGGCAATGATCTCAACTAACTTTCCTGAGTACTAATGATGATAACCACTTGTTATCATCTGACATTTTTAATGAGAATATTTCTAAAATTTTCTTACTGAAAATAATATTTTTGAAAGTATCTTGTAACTACTTCTTATCACGTTAAAAAGTTTCTATTATTTTTTTAAAAAAACTTATCTGCCAGGTACAGTGGCACATATCTGTAATTCCAGCAGCTTGGGAGGCTGAGGCAGGAAGATCCCAAATTCAAAGTCAGCCTCAGCAACTTAATGAAGCCCTAAACAATTTAGGGAGACCCTGTTTCAAAGAATAAAAAGGTCTGGGGATGTGGCTCAGTGATTAAGTACTGCTGGGTTCAATACCCCAGCCCCAAAAATAAAATAAAAGAAAAATAAAAATTAAAAACTTATATGAAGAATAGATTATAAATGTTATCAAATGTTTTTTGTAAGTTTTTTAGTTATTATTTTATAATGTATTATTATGTATATTTATTATACATATTATTTCACATTCCTTAATATTAAAAAATATTTTCAGTCATTTATAAACCCTTAAATATATCATTGTGTTTTATCTGGAAATATTTTATTTTGGGGTGTGATGTGTGAGTGTTGTCTTTTGGATTTGTATTTAGACTCTTTACTGTTCTACTCATTTGTTTTGTTTTAGGATAATGCTGGGTTTTAAAATAATTGAGAACATTTCCCTTTTCTGCTATTCTCTGTATCATAAAATACCTTAATGATTTTGAAGAATTTACCCACAAAATAATTTAGACTTATTGTTAGAAGTACATCTTTGTCAGCTTTTGACCTTGATTTTTAAAATATTTTTTTAGGTTTGTATTTTGGCTGCTGCAGGAGCCATTTTAGAATTAATGAGGTGATGTAAGATCCCAGCAAGGATGGTGCAGACCAGGAATTCAGAAGGACTGAAAAGTTTTAGTGACTGTGAAGTTTGAAGACCTAAGATCCTTACTCAGTGCCCCAGCCTTTAAAATTGGAAAGGTTCCAGTGCCCTTGGACAAGGATGCAGCAATGCACCTAGTTAAACAAGTTGAGCTTATTACTCATCATGTTATGGGAGATTGTGCAGCATAGGAAATGAAAAATAATTATGATTCATCTAAGAAAATACATGCTGGAAGATGGCGGCGAGGGGAGTGCATTGCCCCCGTGTGCTGCTTCACTGTGTGGGAGTATGACAAGTCAGGACGGCTAAAGGATATCTTGTTAGGAATTTCCAGCAATAGTGGGGTGCTCCGGAACCTGGAGGAAGGATTTCCATCGCACGAGGATCGGCTAAGGGGACTCAAACGCGAGAGGTTTGTCGCAAGGAGGGTAACACTGCTTATTCAGCAAATCGCCCCGCGGCTAGAGTCTGCAGCGCGCGCTGGGAAACGAGGAGATAGCGACGCAGGGATACAGCGCTGCAGTTTCTGCCAGCCGTGCAAGCACCGTACTCAGGGCTGAATTCTGGGTTCGAGACGGGGGAAGGAAGCGGTCCATCTTGGTTCTCCACACCGGTCAGACCACAGAGGAGGCCAGCAGCCACCATGTTGGAAAGCTGACGTCACCATCCCTGTTTTCGACTGACCGCAGCTCATTCAGCCATAGAACAGGTAATTTCAGGCTGCAATTTGCCTGCAGCTTGCAGACAGATTGCTAGGGTTCAGTGCCTGGGTGCTTCTTAGAACCTGATCTTATCGGAGCGAACACCGAGCGCGGGGCGGCCGAGTTCCGGCTCCCGGAACCGTCCCGGAACCGCCCTGGCCCAGGGCTGCTGAGCCTGCGGAGGCTGCTTCTTGGACCCTGCTCCTATCAGAGCATACACCAAGCACTAAGCAGCCGAATTCCGGCTCCCGGAACTGAGCCCGCAGGGACTGCTTCTTGGAGCCTACACTTATAGGAGCTTACACCGAGCACGGAGCGGCCGAGTTCCGGCTCCCGGAACTTCCCTGGCCCGGGGCTAGGAGCCCGCGGAAACTGCTTCTCGGTCCGGGTCCTGCTGAGGGCCGGTCAGGACTCACCCGTTGCTTTGGTTGCCCGGCAAGGGGAATGAAATGCTGCCATTCGCATAGGATACCAACATGGCAGAGATCTGATGTCATCAGAAAGCGGCGGAGGAGAGAACTTCATCAATACCAGCGGCGACATAAACAGTTGGTCTCCTGGTAGGGGGGGTGAGGCACAGACACCCGAGTCTCCTCAATTTGTCGTCGAGCCAGAGGGGAGGAGCCGGGCTGCCGCCAGCGCCCGGAGCAGGCCCAGCGGCTCGCCAGCGTGGTGACCGCGTGACCCCAATTGGAGAGGGGGCGGAGCGGAGCCGCCACCCGCACCCGCAAGGTGGGCAGACCCGCGACCCAGTGGTACATGGGCGTGGTAGGAGGGGCAGGGCAGAGCCGCCGTTCGCGCTTGCAAGGTAAACAGACCTGTGACAGCCTGGCGGGTCAGGCCCAGTGGCCTGCCAGTGTGGTACACACTTCACCCCAACTGGAGTAGGGGCAGAGCAGAGTCGCCGCCCGTACCAGGAACAGGCCCAGCGTCCTGCAGGCGGGGTAGTCACGACACCCCAATTGGAGTAGGGGCAGAGCAGAGCCTCCACCCGTGCCCGAAAGGTGGGCAGATCTGCGACCGACCAGCGGGACAGGCCCAGTGGCCTGCCGGTACGACAGGCACGTCACCCCATTTGGAGTAGGGGCAGAGTAGAGCCGCCGCCCGCGCTTGCAGGATAGGCAAACCTGCAACCCACCGGCGGATCAGGCCCGGTGGCCTGCCGGCGTGGTACACTCGTCACCCCAATTGGAGTAGGGGCAGAACAGAGCCGCCGCCAGCGCCCAGAACAGGCCCAGTGACCGGCCGGCGTGGTAGCCACGACACCCCAATTGGAATAAGGAGAGAGCAGAGGCGCCGCCCGCGCCTGCAGGAAAGATACGCAAGCAGTATGAAAAGACAAGGAAAGAAAGGACCACAAGCAATGCAGGTCAACGCAACTTTAGAAGAGGTAACAGCTGCAGCAGATGGAATGTCAGATAAAGAATTCAGGATATACATGCTTCAGATGATCTGGAGTATCAAGGAAGACATTAAACAGCAAAATCAGACAATGAAAGATCACTTTGACAATGAATTACGCAAACAAATCCAGGAAGCAAAGGATCAACTATACAGGGAGATAGAGGTTATAAAAAACAAACAAACAGAAATCCTAGAAATGCAGGAAGCAATAAACCAACTTAAAAACTCAATGGAGAATACTACCAGCAGAGTAGAACACTTAGAAGATAGAACATCAGACAATGAAGACAAAGTATTTCAACTGGAAAAGAACATAGACAGCTCAGCAAGACTGTTAAGAAACCATGGGCAGAACATCCAAGAAATATGGGATAACATTAAGAGACCAAACTTAAGAGTCATTGGGATACAGGAAGGTACAGAGCTCCAAACCAAAGGAATGAGCAGTCTATTCAATGAAATAATACAAGAAAACTTCCCAGACTTGAAGAATGAGACAGAATCCCAAATCCTAGAAGCCTACAGGACACCGAATGTGCAAAATCATAAGAGATCCACACCTAGACACATTATAATGAAGATGCCTAACATACAGAATAAGGAGAGAATTTTAAAAGCTACAAGAGAAAGGAAGCAGATTACATTTAGGGGTAAGCCAATCAGGATAACAGCTGATCTTTCAACACAGACTCTGAAAGCTAGAAGATCCTGGAATAACATATTTCAGACACTGAAAGAAAATGGGTTCCAACCAAGAATTGTGTATCCAGCGAAATTAAGCTTCAGGATGGAAGATGAAATTAAAACCTTCCATGATAAACAAAAGTTTAAAGAATTCGCAGCTAGAAAACCATCTCTTCAAAACATCCTCGCCAAAGCATTACAGGAAGAGGAAATGGAAAATAACAATGAAAACCAACAGTGGGAGGTAGGACAGTAAAGGGGGGGGGGGAAATAATCAAAGAGGAAAACAAACCATGTTTAGTAACAGAAATAAACAAATATGGCTGGAAGAACAACCCATATCTCAATAATAACCCTAAATGTTAATGGCTTAAACTCACCAATTAAGAGACACAGGCTAGTAGAATGGATCACAAAACAAGACCCAACAATATGCTGCCTACAGGAGACGCATTTGATAGGAAAAGACATACATAGGCTGAAGGTGAAAGGTTGGGAAAAATCATATCACTCATATGGACTTCGGAAACAAGCAGGAGTGTCCATACTCATATCAAATAAAATAGATTTCAAGCCAAAGTTAATCAAAAGGGATAAAGAGGGACACTACATACTGCTTAAGGGAACCATACACCAACAAGACATAACAATCATAAATATTTATGCCCCAAACAATGGTGCAGCTATGTTCGTCAAACAAACTCTTCTCAAGTTCAAGAGTCTAATAGACCACCATACCATAATCATGGGAGACTTCAACACACCTCTCTCGCCACTGGACAGATCTTCCAAACAAAAGTTGAATAAGGAAACTATAGAACTCAATAACACTATTAATAACCTAGACCTAATTGACATATATAGAGTATACCACCCAACATCAAGCAGTTACACTTTTTTCTCAGCAGCACATGGATCCTTCTCAAAAATAGATCATATATTATGTCACAGGGCAACTCTTAGACAATATAAAGGAGTAGAGATAATACCATGCATCTTATCTGATCATAATGGAATGAAACTGAAAATCAACGATAAAAGAAAGAAGGAAAAAGCATACATCACTTGGAGAATGAACAATAGGTTACTGAATGATCAATGGGTTATAGAAGACATCAAGGAGGAAATTAAAAAATTCTTAGAGATAAATGAAAACACATACACAACATATCGGAATCTGTGGGACACATTGAAAGCAGTTCTAAGAGGAAAATTCATTGCTTGGAGTTCATTCCTTAAAAAAAGAAAAAACCAACAAATAAATGATCTCATACTTCATCTCAAAATCCTTGAAAAAGAAGAGCAAAACAATAGCAAAAGAAGTAGAAGGCAAGAAATAATTAAAATCAGAGCTGAAATTAATGAAATCGAAACAAAAGAAACAATTGAAAAAATTGACAAAACTAAAAGTTGGTTCTTTGAAAAAATAAACAAAATCGACAGACCCTTAGCCATGCTAGCGAAGAGAAGAAGAGAGAGAACTGAAATTACTAGCATACGGGATGAAAAAGGCAATATCACAACAGACACTTCAGAAATACAGAAGATAATCAAAAACTATTTTGAATCCTTATACTCCAATAAATTAGAAGATAGTGAAGGCATAGATAAATTTCTTAAGTCATATGATCTGCCCAGATTGAGTCAGGAGGATATAGACAACCTAAACAGACCAATATCAATTGAGGAAATAGAAGAAACTATAAAAAGATTACCAACTAAGAAAAGCCCAGGACCGGATGGGTATACAGCAGAATTTTACAAAACCTTTAAAGAAGAACTAATACCAATACTTTTCAAGCTACTTCAGGAAATAGAAAAGGAGGGAGAACTTCCAAATTCATTCTATGAGGCCAACATCACCCTGATACCTAAACCAGACAAAGACACTTCAAAGATAGAAAACTACAGACCAATATCTCTAATGAACCTAGATGCAAAAATCCTCAATAAAATTCTGGCGAATCAGATACAAAAACATATCAAAAAAATTGTACACCATGACCAAGTAGGATTCATCCCTGGGATGCAAGGCTGGTTCAATATACGGAAATCAATAAATGTTATTCACCACATCAATAGACTTAAAAATAAGAACCATATGATCATCTCGATAGATGCGGAAAAAGCATTCGACAAAGTACAGCATCCCTTTATGTTCAAAAGTCTAGAAAAACTAGGGATAACAGGAACATACCTCAATATTGTAAAAGCAATCTATGCTAAGCCTCAGGCTAGCATCATTCTGAATGGAGAAAAACTGAAGGCATTCCCTCTAAAATCTGGAACAAGACAGGGATGCCCTCTCTCTCCACTTCTGTTCAACATAGTTCTCGAAACACTGGCCAGAGCAATTAGACAGACGAAAGAAATTAAAGGCATAAAAATAGGAAAAGAAGAACTTAAATTATCACTATTTGCAGATGATATGATTCTATACCTAGCAGACCCAAAAGGCTCTACAAAGAAACTATTAGAGCTAATAAATGAATTCAGCAAAGTGGCAGGATATAAAATCAACACGCATAAATCAAAGGCATTCCTGTATATCAGCGACAAATCCTCTGAAATGGAAATGAGGACAACCACTCCATTCAAAATATCTTCAAAAAAAATAAAATACTTGGGAATCAACCTAACAAAAGAGGTGAAAGACTTATACAATGAAAACTACAGAACCCTAAAGAGAGAAATAGAAGAAGATCTTAGAAGATGGAAAAATATACCCTGTTCATGGATAGGCAGAACTAACAACATCAAAATGGCGATATTACCAAAAGTTCTCTATAGGTTTAATGCAATGCCAATCAAAATCCCAATGGCATTTCTTGTAGAAATAGAGAAAGCAATCATGAAATTCATATGGAAAAATAAAAGACCCAGAATAGCAAAAACAATGCTAAGCAGGAAGTGTGAATCAGGCGGTATAGCGATACCAGACTTCAAACTATACTACAGAGCAATAGTAACAAAAACAGCATGGTACTGGTACCAAAACAGGCGGGTCGACCAATGGTACAGAATAGAGGACACAGAAACCAATCCACAAAACTACAACTATCTTATATTTGATAAAGGGGCTAAAAGCATGCAATGGAGGAAGGATAGCATCTTCAACAAATGGTGCTGGGAAAACTGGAAATCCATATGCAACAAAATGAAACTGAATCCCTTTCTCTCGCCATGCACAAAAGTGAATTCAAAATGGATCAAGGAGCTTGATATCAAATCAGAGACGCGCCGTCTGATAGAAGAAAAAGTTGGCTACGATCTACAGTTGGTGGGGTCGGGCTCCAATTTCCTCAATAGGACACCCATAGCACAAAAGTTAATAACTAGAATCAACAAATGGGACTTACTCAAACTAAAAAGTTTTTTCTCAGCAAAAGAAACAATAAGAGAGGTAAATAGGGAGCCTAAACCCTGGGAACAAATCTTTACTCCTCACACTTCAGATAGAGCCCTAATATCCAGAGTATACAAAGAACTCAAAAAATTAGACAATAAGAGAACAAACAACCCAATCAACAAATGGGCCAAGGACCTGAACAGACACTTCTCAGAGGAGGACATACAGTCAATCAACAAGTACATGAAAAAATGTTCAACATCTCTAGCTGTCAGAGAAATGCAAATCAAAACCACCCTAAGATACCATCTCACTCCAGTAAGATTGGCAGCCATTATGAAGTCAAACAACAACAAGTGCTGGCGAGGATGTGGGGAAAAGGGTACACTTGTACATTGCTGGTGGGACTGCAGATTGGTGCAGCCAATTTGGAAAGCAGTATGGAGATATCTTGGAAAGCTGGGAATGGAGCCACCATTTGACCCAGCTATTCCCCTTCTTGGTCTATTCCCTAAAGACCTAAAAAGAGCATGCTACAGGGACACTGCTACATCGATGTTCATAGCAGCACAGTTCACAATAGCAAGACTGTGGAACCAACCTAGATGCCCTTCAATAGACGAATGGATTAAAAAAATGTGGCATTTATACACAATGGAGTATTACTCTGCATTAAAAAATGACAAAATCATAGAATTTACAGGGAAATGGATGGCATTAGAGCAGATTATGCTAAGTGAAGCTAGCCAATCCCTAAAAAACAAATGCCAAATGTCTTCTTTGATATAAGGAGAGTAACTAAGATCAGAGTAGGAACGAAGAGCAGGAGAAGATTAACATTTAACAGGGATGAGAGGTGGGAGGGAAAGGGAGAGAGAAGGGAAATTGCATGGTAATGGAAGGAGACCCTCAGGGTTATACAGTGGAGGGGGTAGAGAGAGAGGAGGGGAGGGGAGGGCAGAGGTGGGGAGGGGGAGGGTGGAGGATGGGAAAGGCAGCGGAGCACAACAGACACTAGTATGGCAATATGTAAATCAATGGATGTGTAACTGATGTGATTCTGCAATCTGTGTATGGGGTGAAGGTGGGAGTTCATAACCCACTTGAATCCAAGTGTGGAATATGATATGTCAAGAAATTTGTAATGTTTTGAACAACCCACAATAAAAAATTAAAAAAAAAAAAAAGAAAAAAAAATTTTTTTTAGGTTCATAAAATTTTCTTGATAAGTTTTGGCAATGTACATTGCCTGGTAGAGGGAGGAAAATTTTTTCTAGGTTTTCAAATGTATTGATATATGTGTTTTATGCATTTTAATACTTCAAATCTCCTCTTTATATAGAAAGACTGCTATTTGTAATACTATTGTATATTTTGTTTTCTCTTATTGATCTGATTTCTCTTATTGATCTGATTATCTTCGTTTTAACAAATTTTGTTAATTTTTGAAAGATTGAGAATTTGGTTTTAATGATCCAGTCTATTTTTGTTTTTCCTATTACACAGCACACACCCACATTTAGCTTCAACCACATTTATATTTAATTCTGTCAGGTTCTTCTACACTTCCAAAATGATATGTTATCCTTACATTTATTTCTGTCTGGTTCTTACATATTTTCTAAAATTATTATCTTTACCTATACAGTTCCAGTTGAATCACTTTCAACAAACAGGTTACCGGTATGAGATCTCTCATTATTTTGCTAAATTTACTTTGACTTTAAAAGGATGTAAAAGCCAAAATGTTGTTACAGTTCAAGATCCTTTTATTAAACCTTCAAAGGCATTTATATCTCTATCTAGGCGTAGCCTCCTGATATTGGCTCAGAATTTCTCACTAATGGAAGGTCTCTGTTATTTGTTTCTTCCATCTCCTCTTTGATAATTAAACAGAGGGCAATTTACCCCAAACCTCTATTCAGTTGTATACTGGGGTTGTCTAGTTTTGGTTAGAATTATACTTGTTTTGTTCCCATGTATTATTAGACATTCCAAATGTACTCTGATATTTGAAGATACTGATATATATACTTCAACTGACTCAGGACTACAAGTAATTTCTCTATGTCCATATCTATGAAACAAGTATTTCATGTGCTATTTGCATGTTATTTCAACCTCTCATGAAATTTGAATGGCTTTGCATAGGTGAACTCTAAAATGTAAAATACTTACTGAACAGTCCTTCCAACATATTTGCTCATGCAGCTGTCACTGGAAGTAAAGAGCATGAAGATTGAATACTTTTTGAAAAACAACGTTTCAAAGATTCTGGGAGACATGAAGCACTCTCTGTATCTCTCCCCCTGGTGGCTTAAAGTGCCACAAGCTACTGACTAACAAAACAGCAACAACAAAAAATTTCCTTCTTGACTGGCTGACATTTTACTTTCTTTAAGAAACAAAAGAGAAGATGTCCCTAAAACTGCCAATAGCACTGCTCAAATTGAGAGCCAGGCAGACATAGACTTCTGCAAGAAAGGAAGTTACTATTTCCTTGATTTTTTTTCCCAGTCTCAGAGCAAACATTGGTCTAAAGCTGTATTCATTCTATTGCTCACTTCCTGATTTACAAGGGGCAGAGCATTCTCCTGCAACAACAGAAAGAGATTGCTAAGAAAGTAAGAACCATGATATATTGTTAGTTGTGCTTATGGAAAGTGGCATGAAAATATGCTGAATGCAAAGCTTACTTCTAAAAGTGAATATTTTGCCTCATCGTCTGTATTTTGCATTACACTGAGTCTAAGCAATTTTGGCCAGTCCAGGCCGATTTGGTGGAAATGAATTAGGCAGATTGGGATGCCCATTTTCAGCTGCTTTCCAGACACATTGGTGGCATACTGCAAAGACAAGCTACCCTTTCCTCTTCTGTCCTCTTCAGATCTCTGTGATTGCTGAAGCTGCTCTGCTTTCAGTAACATAGGGAGGAAAAAGCCAACACCCCCTCTGCTCTGCAAACTGCCATTCATTTCAGGACAATAACTGCCTGTTGGCTGGAGATCCAGCTGCTTGTCATGTTAGACCGTGTGGCGTCTGCTGCTGAGTCCAGCTGTACAGCTGAGATCAGTGCCCTAAGGACTGAGCACAAGAATGCTGTGATCCCTGGTGGTGACCGGGTCTCTGCTAACAAGCCTCTAGACATTCAAGATGAAATGTCATCACCCCAGCGCAGCTATCACAGAGGACGAAACAAAGCATCTAAAGACCTTTAATAGCACAGACTCTGGGAAATAAGTGAAGCATCTGAGGTGTAGTTCTCCACTCTACGGAGCTGATGTCAATTCTGCGAGCAATGGCGACCCTTCTCTATCACTTTGTCCCCAATTCTCGGAGATGAAAAGATAACTTGTAATAACAGGTTTTCCCTTGATGGAGCGTAAAGCATTTTTGATCTTACTGCTAGTTGTCATCCATTACTCAATAAATAATTACAAAATGTCTATTGTATGTATGTCCCTCTGCTTGAAGTGGAGGTTGAGAAAGAAATTGACAGTCACATTGTCCACTTTTATGAGGCATTTAATTTTTAGTTCAGGCCCCTAGTCCTACTGTGTTGTCTGGCTTCTTTTATCTCCATCTTTGGAAGGCTACTTTTATCTTTCTTTAGGGTCTCCTGGTTCTATGGTGTTTTCAGTGTGGCATCGGGGAAGGGCCCCATCTTGTCCTTTGGATCTCACTCTGCACTGGCTCATCCTGAGCTATTGTCTCCCAGGACTGTCCTTCTTATTCACTGGCTCTTTGCTGTGAGGAGCAACAGCACTATTTCTGCAAATCTGCCTGGGATATCATCTTCCAAAATTTATTTTCTCTTTGGATTTCATGGCTTCCACAGAGAAGGCTCTGAGCTTCCCACCGCATCCATCTTCTTTGAGAAATTTGTCTAGATTGGTGTGGGTATCCCATTGTCCCTCTACTTCTATGTTGTCTTTGGCAAGATATTTTGGTTAACTCATTGTGTCTACACTCTAAATTCTCCCCTTCTAGACATGTAGATGTATGAAACAAAACAATAACAGAGAAATGCCTAGGATATTTGGCTTTTAGCCATAGCAGGACTTTCCTGAGGTCTGCTTGAACAGGGAGTAGGAAAGAGGGAAAACAAAAGAGAATGAGAAATATCAAGTGTTCGGAAGGATATAGAACAATCCAAATACTCAATCACTGCAGATGGCAGCATGAGAACTATTTGGCCCAATTTACTAAAGTTAAACTTGAGCATATTTCATGACCAACAATTCTATCCCAGATTCCAATCTAATTACATACATGAGAGAAATGCATACATGTTTACCAAAAGATATGTACCAGAATGTCCACAGCAGCTCTCCTTAGAGTAGCCACAAATTGGAGACTCTCAAATTCCCATTTACGTAAGATGGCTCTGTAGTTGGATCTTGAATGATCTCCAAAAGCTCACGTATTGAAGGTTTGGCCCTCAATCTGTTGCGCTATTAGAAGGTGATAAAACCTCTTTCAAGTGGGGACTAGTGAAAGGAAGTTAGATCATTGAAGATGATATTAGGATCTGCCCCTGCCTTTCTTCTCTTTTATGCTCCCCAGACATCATGACTGGTGAATAGACCTCTTCCACTACGTGCCTCCACCAGGATACTATGCCACAAGAGTACCAAGCAACCACAGACTGCAACTTCTGAAACTATAAGACCAAACAAACTTTTCTTCAATTTATTCCAATTTGTCATAGTAGGGGAAAGCTGATTAACACCAATGGGTAAATACATTGTGGAATATTAATATAATAAATAAGGGCTGGGCTTGTGGCTTTGTGGGAGAGGGCTTGCCTAGCACATGTGAGGCACTGGGTTTTATTCTCAGTACCACATATAAATAAATGAATAAAATAAAGGTCCATCAACATCTAAAAAATATAAATATGTATATAATAAATACCACATAGCATAAAAATAAATAATCTGAGTGCATACAGAGACATGAATGAATTTTAAATACAAAATCGTGTTGAGTAAAAAAGTGAGGCACAAAAGAGGACACGTGTAACTTCAATTACATAAAGTCAAAAAACAATTAACAGTCATCTCTGCTGTTGACAATCGTGATGGTAGTTATCTTTGGGCATTTGGTGACTAGTTGAGAATGTGAGCTGGGTTTCTAGAGGGCGGACGATGTTCTGATTCTTGATTGGGGTATTGATTACATAGTGCATCTTGTACATATGCAATTTTCTAGTATACCTGTAATACTGGGTTGAATAGTGTATCTCCAAAATTCTTGGCCACCTGGCACCTCTAAATGTGGTCTTATTTGGAAATATGGTCTTCAATAATGTGATCTGGCTAAGATGAAGTCATACTAGACTTTGGTATCCAGGGGCTTGGGGATTTATAAGAAGAAAGAAATTTGGGTATAGATACACATATAGGAAAGAAAATCATGGTATTCTACAGACAGAGGTGAGAGGGATACATCTAACAAACAAACAACAACAACAACAAATCAAAACAGAAATCAAAAATAGTATTGCCAGCAACCATTAGCAGCTAGGAGTATGGGTCATATTCTCCCTCAGTCTCAGAAGGAATCAACTTGGCTGATACTCTGGACCTCCAGAGCTGTGAGACAACAAATTCTTGTTATTTTAAGACACCTAGTCCATAGCAATTTGTAGCGGCAACTCCAGAAAACTAATATCCCTTATCTTCAATTCTTGGCTTAGGGTATAAAAGAGAAGCTTTCAGATGGAGCATCATCCAATGACTTTAGGCAAGGGTTAGAATGCAGTAAGTAGTCAATATATAACACTCAACCGTGATTTATTCCTTTAAAGCTCTGTTAAAGTAATTCTAATCTTTGAACAAATGATAAGAACCCGTATCTTGTTCTGTGACTGTTTCTACAAGTAATGCCACGTGGGGAAGTTTCTCTATGAGCCCTGCATTGGCAAGTCACCTGGCAGTTGCTATGTTTTCCTCTAGGTCAATTCTTTTGCTAGGACAGATAACTCAAGCCTCCTAAGCTCCTCTCTGGCTCTGGAAAGAACCAATCACAGGTCCCATCAGTTGTTTTCTATCGTAGTCAGGGGTGAAAGCACAGTCACTAGGAAATAATATTATCCTGGCTATGGATATGCTGAATTTTTACCGTGTCCAGTATTTTCTGGGCACTCTATAACGTGTGACCATAAGCAATGAATGTGTTTTTAAAACATGCCAGGACTAATATATCCAAAGAGTGCCATCCATCAAAATAGTTACTTTGGCACCACACACCTCCTCATGGCTGCCATTACTCAAAATGTTACTGGAACTCCTCTTGCGGAATTTTCTTCAAATCTGGTTAATGAACCACGCAAGAAAATCAGCCTCATAAATTTATAGTCACACATAATTTTGACCGTTAAGAATGTCATCTTGCTCGATGGATCTTATCCACCTCATCCATCAGTATTGACTTTGAATAACTTTTGACCATTTCTCCAAATAAAATCCACCATCCATGGAGGAATATTTGCCTCCAATGAGCACATTCAAAAGAATAATAGCTTTTAAATTCTTTTCCAAAGAATGTTTAGTGTAGTGCCTTGCAGATGGTTGACACCCAATAAATATTTGTGAAATTGCTCTGAATGCATTGTATGGATTCTTACGATAGCGCCAAAGGAGAAATTCCTGTAATCGAAAGGAGAAAAAGAGTAATACACCAGTGGGTAGTTTTCTGTGATGAATCACAGGAAGGGAATAATATTCAATTATATGTTCAAATAAGCAAGTTGAAAATAAGCAATTTTCCTTTGTTGACACATCAATACATAACATATCCTCCTGACCTTTAAGAGATACACTTTTATGGACTTAAAAGTTATAAACAAAGAGAAGGCATAGAACTACAGCTATGATTAGGTTTTGCTGTTGTTTCCTTTTTAGTTTCTTGGATGATGGACAGCATAGTGAAACATGATTTCATGCAAATTCACTATTTTGTTCCATTTTTTTTTGCTGTTTGGTACCATCCATTCCTTTTCTGTCAAACTATAACTGAGAATCTAGAGGTTACAATTGTAAAAGCAGCAGGAAAGCAGTTAAAGAGACTAATACAGAGACTCAAGTCAGTAGCACTGGGTTAACTGATGCACAGTACTGTGAATTGTTTTCTCACACTGGGAACACTGTTGGATAAGGTTCCGAGAGGAAAAAATGGATTACAAGTGAAGGATGAGACGACATGTGTGACTGGATTGTCAACAGGAAAGAAAATTACAGAAGGTGTTAAACAAATAAAGTACTTTAGTGAATTAATATGTAATAATATTTTGCTTCCTGAGTTTTATCATTTCATGTGACTTCTTAAGCAGTTACTCCAATAGATGTGAAATGGTAGATCAAAGTAAAAGTCACTAATTTTTAAAAGAGTGAACATATACTCTTAGGCTTTAAAGGTGACTCAACTTACAGGAATGTAAAATGGTGCAGCCACTTTTAGTATGGCAGTTTCTCAAAAAGTTAAACACAGAATTATTATGTTCCCCAGCAAATCCCCTCCTACAGATATAGCTAGGAGATATAGAAACATATATTTTTATTAAACTCATACACACATGTCTACGACATTGCATATAACAGTTTAAAAGTAGAGATAATCTAAATGCTAAAAAATGGTTAAACAAAAGCACGTTAATTTTAATAAACAAAAGCGGTATATCCATATAAGGTCATATTAGTTGGCAATAAGAAAAAGAAGTGGTGAGACATGCTATAACATGAATGAACCTTGAAAATATCATTCAAGTGAAAGAAGCCAGTCAAAAAGACTCACATATTGTATGATTCCATTTGAACATTTGCAGAATAGGTCAATCTATAAGGACAGAGAACAAATCACTGCTTGCCATGTGTTGGGGGAGAAGGGGGACTATGGAGTGACCACCTATGGATATAGAGTTTATTTTTCAGGTGACAACATGTTATAAAACGTATTGTGATGATAGTTGCACAAATCTGTGACTATACTAAAAGCCAGTGATTCTTACACTTTAATGGGATGAATTGTATAATAGTGAATTATATCTTAATAGAGCTGCTTAAAAAATGGTTCGAGTCCTTTCTGAAAGCCCCAGTCCCTCTGTTAAATGGTCTCTCTCCCTGGTTAATGTTAGCTCCTCCAGTAGAGAGATAGGGAGTAAGATTGAACCTTCAGTGGCTAAAAAAGAAATTTAGTCCCCGCTGCTCCTCCATCAATAATGCGGGTTAAGTCAAATTTGAAGTAGAGCTATTCTAGCTGTGTTGTAGTATTTTTTCAGACCATGTTTTCCACAAGTCAATATATAGTGCTTATATTTGATATTTCGCAATCAAATTCACTCTTAGGATTCTATGCTCCCTCTAACTTTTCTGAGTTTCCCAGTACCTCAAAAAGTTGAGGCTACCTTGTCAAGCATTTCAGAGATAGTCTTGCTTATATCTATAAATTCTGCTCTAACTACAGTTTTGTTACGAGTTCCACTATGATGTTACTACTGTTATTCTTTATGCTCTCAGTTATTAGGCATTCATTTGTGCCAGGAACATATCTAATTTGATGTGTATTTTCTTTGATCTTACAGCAGTGTGGCATTGCATAATACCAAAGGGTATGACACAGACTGTGGATACAGTGTTCAACTCGATGGCCCTAAATTTTGGTATTCTCTTGGGCTTGGAAAGAGGTTCTGAACCTTACCAAAATGATATTGTTAATAAATGGTGGCAGTGGAAAATGAACTTTGGCCTACCTGGCTTGGAAATTGTCAAATAAGACTTTGGATTTAGAGTTAGTGAAGGCCTCTGGTTAGCATGATGCAGGGTTGGGCACTTGGGTTCTGTTTTCTGGTGACAAGACTTTTGTATTACAATTCTGTACCTTAATATTGTGGACTGGGGTCAATTATGTAAGCACTTTATTGTCTTTTTAACTTATTAATTATTTAATTTAATTATTATCAGAATGACAATAATTATTTTTTTGATACCTGGGAATAAACGGTGGTAATTTACCACTGAGCTTCATTTCCAGTCCTTTTTATTTTTTATTTTGAGACAGGGCCTTGCTAAGTTGTTTACCATCTCACTAAATTGCTCAGGCTGGCCTCCAACTTGTGATTCTCCTGCCTCAGCCTCCTTAGCTGTTAGGATTACAGGTATGTACTACTGTGCCTGTCAGAATGATAATAATTATACAATATTAGTTTAAGATTTTAAATGAGATAATCCTTGCAAAGAGGTCAATCTAGTGGTACCATTATAAAGCTAAGGACAACTATCAACTTTGTGAATTTATGATTTCATTGTAGCTTAATCATATTCCTGACTCTGTTTACCTACCTCTCAGAAACAATAGTGGAATGATGGAACTATCCAAACACTCTAGCTACCTTAGTAGTAAAATTCCATCTCCCCTTTGTAGGTAGATTAATGAAGAATCAATCATTGATATTTTGCATACCTAAATTAGCTTAAAAAATCAGTTTATTGATCTTTAGTATACATGTATTTAAAGATTCCTGTGGCCTTTGGGCATTGAATAACATGTTTAAGTACAGAGGTGGAGAACTGGGGCTTATTTTGCCTTTATTCAATTGTGAACAGATATTGAATAGTGTTTAGTAACTTCAGTTTATCTGCACAAAACACCTGCAGTTTGAAAACTTCTATATTTGAGAAACCACCTAAATACTAAATACTAAATAAAAGAAAAAGGTTAATGAGGATGCTTTCTATACACTAATATGGAAGCTTTTTAAAACATTAAGCAAACAAATTTAAAAAGCAAATTTTGGATTGGTGCGCCTTATATGGTAAAATTGGTGTAAGTAAGAAGGGATGTGAATATGTAGTTGTGTCTTTTCCCACAGTACAAAATGACACTATAGCTTAAAATATGGACATAGCCACCTCTGTGGGAGGTGGAGGACAGCTAGAATGAGTGAGAGTCTCCTCACTTCAGGTCATTTCATTGTTGTTGGTTCACGTGTACGCATGTATTATTCAAAAAGTTAAGCCTGTGATTAAAAAATAAACCTCTTGAATGACTTTATAATTAGGAAAGGTTTTAGAATCATAATCATGTTCTAATAAATAACTATTGCTGAGGAATAGAGAAGATGGACATTTTGAATTCTTATTTATCACTTGCGAAAGAAAATCCAAATGAAGATGCAGTTGTTTTCGATTACTGTATTTGTACTAATGAACATGAGAATAAAAATATATGACCATAGGACTATCATAAGACAACTCAGGTAGTTGTGGTCGGCTAAGGAAGGAAAAAAGATTGGAGCAGCCAGACAGTGTTGCCTGAGAGAAGATTCTGACCTGGAGTCCAGGTGTGTGGGGTCATGTCCAAGGGGAGTCCAGCTCAATTATTTTTTGTACTTAACCATCTTCAGCCAGGAGATTCTTTGCTTATTATATCAAAAAACCCCAAGAGCTTGAAAAAGCCTGAGTTTATCATCTATGTCATTTAATATGGGAAGACATAAGGTAGGGTAAAATGAATTCACAACAAATGGATTCATCTTGGAAAACTTCAATTATATAAAACATGTCAAGCAAATCTACAAAAGTCATTTTGCATTGATCAAAAAATGAGTATTTATCTTAAAATAGAAAAAAAACAAAACATTTATTGTCAGGAAGCCAGGCACACCATGACCACAGGCTCTGCCTCAGGGCAAATCACTTTATAATTATTACATGGTGTGATTTTAAAGAACAATAACAATAGCGACAGAGGTTGACTCTTTGTACAGGGAGTTAGAGAAATTCAATTGTTTGGATTCAGCTGAATGGTCCATCATCGATAAGCTATAAAATCCTTGGGATCAAGATGATCTGGTTTTTTTTTTTCTAGTTTCCTATTTTTTAGGCACAAAGTAGACCCTAAATGAAAGTTTTTAAATGGATCAAAAATGACAAACTCGGTATGTTCGTCGGTTTTACATTGTTGTGACCAAAATACTTGATGAGACCAACTTAGAGGAAGAAAAGCTTATTTTGACTCACAGTTTCAGGGGTGTAGTCCCTGGTCTTCCATGTCCATTGCTGTGGGCTGAAGGTGAGGCAGAACATTATGGTGGAAGAGTACTGCTCACCTCCTGGCAGCCAGAAGTAGAGAGGGAAAGGCGTAAGAGGTCTGGGGCAGAGGAACCCTTTCAGGGTGTGCCCCCAGCGACCTACCTCCTCCAGTCATGCCCCACCTGCCCACAGTTAACCACCCCATCCAATTAAACTCGGATGGACTGGTGTGGTTAAAGCACTCAGAGTCAAGTCATTTCACCTCTGAACCGTCCTGCATTCACACAGGAGCTTGGGGTTAGGGGACACCTCATATCAAACCAGAGCACTTAACTCTGCCTGTTTCTTTTTCAAATTAATTTGGGTGAACTGCCCCTATGAACAGCAGAAGTGAAGCAGTTAGTGGGCTGCTGTAATTTACAATTCACTGAGGATAATTTCCCCTTTAACTTTCAGAAGGAAGGATTGATCCCAAAGTGCTAAGCCATCTAGTCCGAAGCATCTTGCTTTGTACAGTAAAACAAACAAACAAACAAATAAACAAGGCAGAAATTAACTCTGGGTTCCTCCGCTGGCCCTTGTTGACTTTCGAGTCTAGGAAAGAAAAGGACTAAGAACATTCCTGGATTCCTTGAGCCCACAGGCATGTCAGTGTGGAGGCTGGTCTTTAGAATGGAGGCTATTTCCAAGAAAATACAAAACTAGAATATAAGTCCCCACTGCTACTTCCAAATGCATGACCTTGGACAGCCCACCAGATATAAGCCTTAGTTTCTCTCATTGGTGAAAAAGGGGTGAGGGAGAGGGCAGAAGTGGGATTGCTAGTTTCAATGACCAAACTACGAATGACCCCTTCTAGATGGAGAGCAATACCTCAGGATATCCCACCAACCAGACAGTGTTGCCTAGAGTAGATCATGACCTTGAGGCTAGGGATGTAGGGTCATGTCCTTCTAGTCTCACACTCCTATTTCTAACACTTGGGGGTTTTGTCTTTGAATTTTTTTTTGGGGGGGGGTACCAGAGATTGAACTCAGGGGCACTCAGCCACTGAGCCACATCCCCAGGCCTATTTTGTATTTTATTTAGAGACAGGGTCTCACTGAGTTGCTTAGTGCCTCTCTGTTGCTGAGGCTGGCTTTGAACTCAAGAACCTCCTGCCTCCACCTCCTGAACTGCTAGGATTATAGGTGTGTGCCACTGTGCCCGGCTTGTCCTTGGATTTTTTTAATGCATATACCAGATGGATATGGCTGTATAAATTTTCCCTATTTGGACTTCGGCAAATCATGTTTGTTATTCCGGGGGTCTGTGCTGGCCATATCTCCCCTAGGATCCAGCTATCCTTTTATCTCAGGCTCTGCAGCCCAGGCCTTAAATTTCCCCCAATTTTATGGCCTTCCTGACAAGCCTGTGTTCTCTGGTTTGGTGTTTCCTCCTGAATTAACGACTCCACTTTGATCATAGAACAGGACATTTTCTAGTCCTAAAATTTGATGATTTTGAGTAAAATGGCTCTTTAAAAATATTTTTTCAAGTCTCTTTATTCAAAAATAAATGCATTTATGCCTAAATTTATACTGAGCACAATCAAATTTTTAGTGATTCAGAGGCATTCAGGATTCTTCAGTGACTTAGAGTCATTATTATGTGTATCAATTTTCATTGTATGCCACTGTGAAAGGTTTCTGATTATTGGAGTTTACTGCCAATGGGCCTGCATCTCTGTGATCAATGAGTCTCGGTGTTGATAGCTACTATTTCATCGAACCTCTGTGTATTTATTCTTCTTTGCCTCCTTTGCCTTGAGTTCTTCTATTGAGTTCTATTGAGTCTTATATCAATTCCTGTAAAATGTGTTTGTTCTTCAATTGCTTATTTATGCAGAAGTCGTTGTTGCTATTTTCATCTCTGCACTCTGATGTTTTTCTCCATTACATAGTTATTCTTAGTTCATTTACTACTATTTTCATCTACAAATTTTTCCAAGGCATAAATGAAGTGAATTGGGAGCAGCATACACATGCATTTCTTAATCATGCAGAGGGTAAATTAAATACTGCCACCCTAGCCTTTTGTACTTAGGGTAATGCATTGAATAAAAATATAGTTAAATATCAGTTACGTATTTGAAACAACCTATAACAGTGACTACATCCAACAAAATCCTTTATGTTTTACTTTTTAGAAAAAAATTATGAAATGATGGAGCCTCGAGATGTTAGCTGTGTTATTTAAAGGACACTAGAAACCTTATCTTTCCCCAAACATCTCCCCTGCAAGCTGCCACAATGCCAGATGTCCTGATCACTAGAGTCACTTGTTTTGTTGAAGCATTCTATTCAGCCCAACTCTATTTTATGCAAACCCACTCCTTAAGGAAGACTACAGAATACACTATTACCTGTAAGCCAGTAAGCACATATTTGAAGTCTATTTGTCAGGTTCTTTAACTACCTCCTGACTGAGAGTAGAGATTAGGTTTTAGAGAAAGGTAAAGGAGAAAGATGTGCTTTGAGATGGAAGAAGAGAAAAGACATAGGTAATATTTAAATTATGAAATACAGAGTAAGAAAAATTGGTCATAATTTTTGTCAGGCTGTAGGACTGTTGTTTGGGTTTGTGTAAGAAATAGGGATGAAAGACAATGATAGAAATAGGGATAGAAAGTTCATGCACTCTGATGATGGCCTCCCCTTCTCTTCTCATGAAGAAATGAAAGGGAGAAAGGTCAGGGTGAGGTAAGTAGCCCCAAGTCACAAGAAGAACACAAATAATGAGAGGGAGAGACTCAACAAGCCACTAAGGGACCTTAGAGTGAGCAAAATCCTATAGGATTACATGCTATTACTGTGCAGCAGGATTCCATGGCTGACTTCTTGAGATTTGCCTAGCCAGGCAGGGGAGTGCCTGAGCAGCTATCATTGACCCCCAGGTCTCCACTGGCAGATCATGACAGTTATTACACATGTAGGGTCTGGATGCATGTCAGACTCTGTTTTAGAAATACTATTTTTTGCACCCAAATTGTTTCAATGTTTTTGATATTTATCCATCATTTTGACATCTAGGTTTTTACTTTCTGGATTATCATGAAGACCCTTACAGAAACTACAGGAAGACTGAAGCATCTCCCAATCTGTGGTTCTTAGCATACCATACCCTGAAGTGGCATTGTAATGCCTAAACTCCCAGATGTCCTTTCTGCTGATGGAAAATTTTGTGGAATTGGGCAAATAGTTCAGCAAGTGATTTTAGGGTGGATGTGAAATTTCTGTTGCACTGCCAAAGGGGGATTTCTCAGGAGTTTTTCTTATATGTCAGTCTCCACAAACATCAAGCAGTGCCTAGTGGCAGCTAGTCTGACGCTTACTGAACCTTCTGGTTTTGCTTATGCTTAGACAAGTTTTGGGTGTCAGCATCTGGCTTGTGTGGGGATGAAGCAGCAGCTATCTGACCCATCACCTTATCCTGGGTTCATGCAAGGGCAGCAGCAATTTCAGTTTGCCAAGCAGAGGCTATGGAACATTTGGTGATATAAAGCCCTTAGCTAAGGGAGAAATTGCAGTGAGCTTATCCTGTTTCCTGGCTAGCTTAGCTGAATGAGCTCTATGTTTAGTGCACTTTTAGAGATGAACCGTGCAGCAGCCAAAGATTAAAATCAAATCTTTAGGAAGAAAGGGAAAAAGACAAAGCCATATGAGAAGGATACTGATATGTGAAAAAAAAAATTTTCAAAATAGATCATTTAATACAGAATATAACTGTAATGGTAATTTACATGTGATGGTCTGATCTGGGGAATACATTTCAAGTTAGTTAAGCAGATTGCATTGATTTTGAGGAATATTTCCAGCTCTGAAGACAATAGTAAACCAAAAATGAATTTGGAAGACTGTGGTAGTAGAAAAGCTCTCTGAATATCTACCAAACCTATTTTTTTTTTCTTCTGGGCACACAACTTTGACTCCATTTCCCCACCTTCCTTCATGATTATGTGACTGACTTTAGGCAAATAAAAGGGCCGCATGTAATGTGTACCACCTTTCAGTTCAGCCCACTGCTCTATAGAGAGCTCTATGGTTTTACTCTTTTTGATTGGCTGGAAAAGGGATGCTTCCCCAAGCCGACTTGGAAGCTTCCTGTTAAACATGGCAGAGCTACCGTTTGGAAGACAGTTGGTTTCCCAAGAATTATCAATTAGAAAAGAGGCAACTGGCTAAGAATGCTGTGTTTGGAGTTTTCATAAACAAGAAATAAGTGTCTGTTGCGGTTGAACCATTATACATTTTGGAATGTGCTACAATAACTTAACTAATACAACCTTAATTAATACCTTAGCTAATGCAAACATTCCTTATAAACTTTGATGTGGAAGTCACTCATGGTTTTCTGACACTTTGAATCAGAGCCAACTGGGAGCACTGGTTTTGTGATACCATCCAGCCACACCATGAGGGTACAAATGAAGAATTGGACCAAGTAAGAAGATCCTGAGAGCATGGGAATGAAACAATTTTTTTCCCGCTAATCTATACAAACACACGAGAATATAAAAGCAATGCACAGTGGAATGTACATTAGGGAACGGTTTACTTAATTCTGGAAAGATTTTTTATTTATATGCATTTTCCAGGACAATGAATGTACCTTATTTATTAATCTGGAGCTTCGTTAGAACAAAGAAAAAAAATTGCTTTCAGAATAGTTTTGCCTGTGAATCCATAGTTCTTAGTGCAATATAGAGGGAAGCTCCGGTGCCCAGCTGTTCTAGCTTTAGCTTGCCATCTCAGCCATGTGGGTGGAATATCTGGTAGGACAGTACTCTCCTATGTGATCCATGTGAGAGGAGGCAAGTGGCTAAATTACAAGATCTGGCAGAGACCATGAAATAATAATTTCTGTATGGGCCATGTTTCGGTGCTTTCTTAAAGCAAGCAAGTAGTCTCAGACACAGTGTTTTAAATGCTGACTGGAGCTAATGAGAGGATGAGGAGAGCAAAGAAAGGCAGCTACCTCAAGAACTCAAAACAAATGAAAATTCAAAGAACAGAGCAAAAGAACTTTTGCCGTGAAGATTCTTGCCTAGCTTTAGATATTCACAGACTCCTTGGTAAACACAGTACACATCTTAAGATTTTGGAGCCTACGAAGTAAATTTTTCCAAGTAGGAATTATGGCTGTTGAATTGCACTAGTGATTCTTTTTAAAGGGGACTACTCTGTCCTCGCAGTCAAAGTCAAGTGGATCCCAAATATTTCATACTACCCTGTATGTTCAGTATGTTGTCTATAGTCTGGCTCCATATATCTTAGCTTCCAAAAGGATCGCAGAGGCATGCCAGAGTGTGTGTGCCAGTACACGCATGCACCACACACACACACACACACACACACACACACCAAACATGGTATTATATATGGCTAATACTATATTTCAAGTCGGACACATTAATAAATAGTAAGGGACACATAAAGAACCAATATGTAGATGTCTGATGCTACTTGTGAACAGAGTTCTTCAGTCTTGATGGCCTTGTGCGGCTCCACTTTTGTTTCCTAGGATAATGAGCCTCAAGGCTGCTCCACTTGGGAAGGGGATTTATCTCTGCGTTTCTCTAACCTCCACATTTTGCTTGTCCTTTGTTTTCAAAGGTTGGGTCAAAAAAGTCCGATTTAATAATGTTTACATAAAGCTCTATTCTCATTTGTAGAGTCCTTCTCACTTATTCTAAGTGTTAATTATGAGAAGGTTTATTGATTTTTAGAAATTACTATGTTTTGGATCATTTTAAAAGGTTGCATTTTCAAATATTTTGGGGGGTGTAGATAAATTCTTGGGGAAAATCTCTATTATTAAAATTGATTAGTTCCTTTTGTTGACTAATATGTGATTTTCTGGTGACTATTTAAATGGTAAATATGAGCAAATAGTTCCTATTAATGAATATTAAGAGCTTATTTTAAGTTGAGCTCATCAATTAAATTATTCTATTTCTTCATGTTAATGCCTTTTTTTCTATTTCTCTACTGAAATTTAAAAAATCCTTTAAACTATATTTATTAAGATTCAGGGATATATTATATGCCTTCATCGAATCTTTGTAGGTTTTCTTTTAATTTGGAGATGCATTTCCTCTGACTTTTTAAAAACTTGGACTAGAAGTCCAAATTGTTCTTTGATTATGAGCATTCTCTAGGCTGTGGGAGGTGTGAACCGCAAGTTGCCACCACTTTGCTGACATTGGGAGAAGCCTCTGTGCCCCCAAGTGTCCTCTACTGGTAAGACCGTCCCACACTCTTGCATAGCTCCTTGGATCAAGGAGACCTGTACTTCCTCCCTGAAAATCATGTGGCTGGTGTTGCTCAGTCCTGGGGAAACGTTGAGATGGCCTCTGGCCAATCTCTTTCCATCAAATTAAGGATTGTGATCCACCTCCAACCCTGAGTTTTTTTTTTTTTGTTTTGTTTTGTTTTTTTGTTTTTTTTTTTTTTTTAGCTCCAACAGAGAGTGCTCAGCTTCCAGAGAAGACTGAGGTTCAAAAGCTCAAATTCCCCTCAAGAGACTGGTAGACGTTGTGCTGTGAAGGAGAAGGAAAGACAAAAAGGTCACATTTCTTTCTATCTTCTTCCTCATCTCTGCTGTCTATCTTAGCAACATGATCTGCCCTCAAACAATTGGCTAGACAAGCTCTAAATTATTTGATGACCTTCACATCCACCGTATAGGAACTCTGCCCAGGTGTTAAAGAAGGGGGATCCTGGATTTAGAACTCCTGCCCTCTTGAGCCTTCTATTCTACTGTCATGCTGAGGATCAGTTACAGATCATGCTTTAAGGTATTGAGAGAAATTTCTCCCCTTAACATAACTAACTGGGAATCAAAAAGGATTTGGTGATGATTATGGTTTCCCAGGTAATCTGACTATATAAAGTTTGTCAATAATAAGTTCTCTTTACTCTTTTCTGTTCTATCAAGAAAATGATGATTCTTGGGGAAAAAAGTCTGATTCTCCCGTTTTAAGCATATATACACACACTAGAAAAATCTAGAGAACTGCCTTGCTTAAGTCAAACAGGGATGAAAAATTCTGCTCCTGATCATAATATTACTCCAGAATGTCACTTGGTAATACAAGAAGTTCATAAAGCATTAGGATAATGATTCCTAACATTACTTGTCAGTAAAATATGGAAATCATTTCTTGTTACCCATTTGTACTAATTTTATCTTACATTTATTTAGTCAGCATCAAAGACTTTCAGAGATGATTGTTTCCCTCTGATTAATTCTCACTTCTAAGAGATCACTAGATGATATAGGGTGGTATTTTCTTAACAGTGCATTTTTACAGAAATAAAGATTTATATCTTAGCTGAGTCATTTATTAGGTCTCATAAATGTGTGGGAAAATGGTGGCATATTTTGCCCACGGTCTGTTGATTTTTATTCTGAGATACTCAGAGGCTCTTGGCATCAGGGTTACCTAATTCAGTGTCCCTTTTTTATCACATTTAACTCCTTCAGCCCTTTCCTTTTCATCCTGTCCCCTTCACCACCCACTTTGGGCTCAGAATTTTCCTGAGCAGCCTGTGAATGGCTCCCAGCTCCTTAGATTGCAGATCTTTCAAACCCTTTTGGTTGATGAGTAGGTCAATGTAGAGTAGGAAAGTTGCACTTCATGGACTGGGAATTCTATTTACCACATAGTATAAGATATTTTGAGTTGACGCAGGGCTGTTGATACAAGTGTTACCCTCTCAACAGCATTTTTTTTTTTTTACTTTGATTACCTTCAACAAAGCAAATCCTAGATCATTATAAGTATCAGTGACTGGTGTAGATGGTTTTGTGTGTGGACACGGAATCAATAGGGGGCAGGAGACAAGATGCTTTTTAGGGTCTTCTCTAGATTTCTGGCTCTCGATATTTATCCATTTCTTTTAAATTTGGACTCTTTGTTAGGTGTTATCTTGAAGCACTAAATATTTCACCACCTTTTCGTAATGTTGTAATATTTTTGGATAATAATCATGATAAGAGCCTCATGACTTTCAATTTTTCATATGCGTCATTATCTCATTTTATTTACCACATCGGTAGTAACAGCTACAATCATGGGCCTCTCCCTGATCTTACTACTTGAAAGTTTTTTTTGAGATGAGAATCTGTCCATGAGTAAGAACCTCAACCCCATTCACTCACTCACAGAGATAAAGAAAATGTATTTTTATTTTGGGACAGAAAAATGTTGGTGCTCTGCAGGAACTTTTACCCAATCTCCAAAAGCTATGTATATATATATATATATTTAACTATAGCCGGACTCTACATAGCCACTCTCAGCCATTCAAAGAAAGCATTTCCCCTTTTCCCAGGAGAAAAGATGCAATTGTAAAAATAGAAAGAAGAGATGATAGAAGGACAATGGGAAAAAATGCATGCCATCACTTTCCCTTCTCTCCTGTCTTTTTCTCTAACACTCAGTATAAATGCTGGGTCTGGGGAAAAAGAAGTTGGGGGGGGGAGAATCTAAACTTTTACAAGGAAGAATTCACAATTCTCAGGTATAAATCGACACTCAGGCAGACACTGTGTTATTCTAAGCAAGAATGGCACCCATAGGAGATAAGAATTGTATAGGATTATGCAAAAGATTGCAGGCCCAGAGAGGAGCATTTAAAGATATTAGGTAATCCTGTACAGAGGCTATTAGGAACAAGATCAGGCTCTGTTTCCTCAGCAGAGAAAAGGCCCCGCGGCATCCTGCTTTGATGAATCCCAAGTGGCGGTTCACAATTTGACACTGATCACACACATAAAACCTAAGATGCCATTCCCAAAAGGCTGTCAGGGCTGCATAGTTACAGACAGCCTCCCCATAGGTAGATAATGAAGTCTCCACCATGCTTTCCCCTAATTCTTATGAGGCCCAAAGCTAGTTTTACTTACCTTAATGCTTGACTGGAGTAAATATACTTAATACATAATTATAACACCAAATTGACAATTAAATGTGACAAATATTTCTCGGTTGGAATTATACTGGAACACAAGGTAATCCCAACTGTCACAGTACAATCCTATTAAACTAGACATCCAAAGACGGTTTCCCCTCTAAGGCCTCTCACATGTCCTAGTGAAATTCCAAGGGGCTTTATCAGTTAATTGGAAGGCAAATGCTGACAATCCCTTCATGTACAATACATAAAGTTTAACCTGTAGTAACATCGAAGCAAGGAAAAACAAGTTTCTTAAAATTGGATTCATAATCTAATGTGATTATGACTCACTTTTGATGAGTAATAAGAAAAAAAATGGCACATCCAGGAAAGTGAATGACTGAAGTTTTCCCCAGAGGTTTCTAGGTAAATGTCTACTGTCCCCTGAGATGACTTGACCTTGGTAGGAAGATGATATTTTGAATGGTAAATGGCTAGTCTGCCTATGAGCTTCTACCCTTAGTGCTCAGGGATTTGTTTTGTATTAAAACGTTGATGGGATTGGCCAAAGCAAAAGATAAATCACAAAGCCTGATGAACATCGCTTGACTCTTCGATATTCACAGAATCACCTTCTTTATTAGGGAAGGACGAGGAGTCAATTAATTACACAGGCATATCTTTGAGTCCCTGGGAGCTGTATAAACAGAAGGAAGCAGCAATAATTGGAGAGAGCAGAAAGAACTGAATTCCAGTGCTGAAGTCAACAAACCAAATACTTCAGCTTGAAGCCCAAATCCAGACATGCGGATAATGAGAACAGCAGCAATCTCCTTTGGCCGCCCTGGTTCACACAGTGTAAACCCAATAAGCAAGAAAGAAGCAGAACTTCAAGACCCACAGCCGAAGTGCAAACAATGCAGCTTGGCAAGTTGGGAAGTTTATGAGTGGAAATGTCTGGCCAGCAGCTCCTCGGAACCATCACCAGTCTCAGGAATGTGTGACAGCTGGAAGGGGCTCTATGGGACAGCTCTCTGGTGACCTAAAGAGGTCACGGTTTCACCCAGGCATTGCATTCATTAGGACTCCTGGTCAAGGATAGGAGTCATGCCATGAATATAGTTTTTATATTTTATTGATTAAAAGGGGGGGGAGGGCACTGGAAAAGTGCTATCAAGCTAACACCTAAATATAAAAAATGCTATTTGTTGATCCTTGAAAAATAGTGAAACTTACTAATATTTACATAGAGCCAACTACTGGAGTCAGTAAAAATAAAATCACACAAGTGAAACAATGAATGCCCATGAAAAACAAGTCACAGAGGACATACACTGGCCATTCTTTATGTCTTAAAATAACTATTGCATTAGGAACACTATGACAAAGCCAAAGCAGATATCACAAATTCAATTGAAAAAAAAATGAATGTTTAAAATTTTAGAGAAAAGACCAGTTCATTTTTAGAACATATATTCCCTAAAAGACAACCACTATGCAACAAAGTGAACATTTCCTTCCTCCTCTCACTTTCCACAAATATTTCTTTCCTGAAAAAAAAAGGTTGAAAGACAAATGCATCCAGTCTCTCTCTTAGAGACCACGGTGAGCCAATTTCTGCATCAGTGGGGTCAAAGGGCATCACGGACTTCCATACATGAGGTTCTAAGTTTTCTTTTACATCCTTGGGGAAGCATTGCAGGTAAAAAAAAAAAAAAAGTTTTTTTTTTTTTTTTGTTCTTACATCTTTTTATTCTCTGCTTTTCTCTTTCTTTCTTTCCTTTTAATCCTTTTATTTTTTCCCCCTATTTTTGGTTCAGAATAGGTTCACCTTCTAATCACTACCTTTTCAGATAATCAAAAGGACTCCCTCGGCCTTCTCTGATGTAGGATTCATTTGTGCAAGACACTAAGGATTCTTTGTTTTGCTGGATTCCTATGTTCATTAGGCTTCAATGGAGCCTTTGCCAGCAGACAATAGGCTTGATCTGTGGCCTTTCTGCTTGGCTAACTGCTCCTCAAATGCTAACACTGAAAGGCACTGGAGGAGATTCATATTACCAAAAAAAAAACGAATTAGGGACAAAAGATTCAACGAAAGGGTTGCACAAACCAGGGAGATTTTCTGCCATGAGTCTATTGATTATTCTCCTTTCTGTAGTCTTTCTACAGACAAAGCAAGTGGCATTGCCTAACCGCCACACTGCCTACTGATGTTATTGGGAACCAAAAGATGGTTAGATGTTGTCTCCCTGAGAGTGATTATCTTAAAGCCTGCTTTCTCCTTCCTGACTCTAATGAGTTCTCTAACAGCATTGCTTTCATTACACTCCTTTTGTTCTGCCACAGATAAATGAATTTAAACAACAGTTATTCAAGAGCCATGGCATTTATCGATTGGATAAACACAAGCCTGAGATTTGGTTGTGCTCCTCTTATGCCTGCCAGCTCCTATTTTTGCTTATCAGTCAGGCTGGTTTTGCCTCCCATGTGCTGCAAGGTAATTCTGCAGTTTGGGAGAGAGGTCTTTGTGAAGACCGGAAGGGAAGGGACTATGGAATTGGGCCTGGCTTCATCTTCCGTCTCCTTACTACACAGTTCTAAAGGTATGCTCAGGTTCCTCCAGGGACCTCACTTATGAGCAAATAAGAATGTATGAAATTAGAAGCACTCTGCTTTTCAAGAGAATGTGGACAGGTCCATGCAAATAATGAACTGACTTAATTAAAATCCAGTGAAATTTATGGTTGAACATCACAAGAACCACAGTATTTTGTAGGTCAAATGTAACAATGTTGGAATTTAATAAGATTTATGAGTAAGTTTGTCTCTGTAACAGTTTCAAAGGAATTACTCACTTTAAATAAAAGAGATCACCTTTTCCCACCATGTACAGATAAAAGCACCAACTAAAATTACTCTAGAGTGGTAGTTCTCAACACATTGCAAGTTAGAATTATCAGAGATTTTAGAAAATTTTGAATCAACAATCTGGGCTCCGGCTTTTCCAATTCTCATTAAGCTTGTCTTGGGCAGAACCTGGTGTATTTATAGATTCTTAAAAACTCATTCAAAGCCAGCCCCAGCAATGGGGAGGCGCTAAGCAACTCAGTGAGACCGTATCTCTAAATAAAACACAAAATAGGGCTGGGGATGTGGCTCAGTGGTTGAGTGTCCCTGTGTTCAATCCCTGGTACCCAAAACAAAACAAAACTCAACGTAGTCTTATTGGGAAACTAATTGGAGCACAGGTAGAAGCTTCTGAATACACCAATGTCTTACTCCTATCCAGACCAAAAAAAAAAATCCTAATGGAGTAGAGAACACAGACTCCCAAATATGACAGATTTGCGTTTGCAGGAACAGAAAAATGAATTAAGTCCCTCTCACCTTGAACTGTCCTTCTTTCCTGATTCAGGCCATAGAGGAATTCTCTGACTTTCCTCAGAGGCAACTCATCAGTCAACCCTTCTGCACCCCTATAAGGGTGCCCATCCTATATCTGGAAAAAAGAAATGCCTTTATCTCTGAAGACATAGGGACAGGGTAAGAATCTGAACAAATGGCACTACAAAACTTCCCGCAGTTTATTACTATGTGAGGGTATCTATCTTTTTCAATTCTACTACTCCACAGCTTACTACTTCTTCATCAAAGTGAGCATAGAAAATCCCCAGGTTTTTGCGGGGCACTGTGGTGCACACCCAGTAATCCCAGCAGTTCAGAAGGCTGAGGCAGGAGTTCAAAGCCACCCTCAGCAATGGCAAGGTGCTAAGCAACTCAGTGAGACCCTGTCTCTAAATCAAATATAAAATAGGGCTGGGGATGTGGCTCAGTGGTTGAGTGCCCCTGAGTTCAATTCCTGGTTCCCCCCCCACCACCCAAATATACATCTTTTCCTCTTTCTTGGGGTCTTCATTTTCTTCTTTGTTCTTTTCATAGCTACAACTGTTTATTGAGGACGCACAATATGCATATCCCTGTTGCTTTACCAGATGGTAAAAATGATATTGAAAAACTTTACTTTTGCTTAGGTTAGCAAACAATCTGTCCATTCCTTCAGAAAGAGGTCGTTCGTTCCAGAAAGATGTTGCTTGCTGGATGTTCACAGAATCCCTGGTGATGATTGACTTGCTTTACAAAACTCACATTTTCTCCCATGTATGGCCCGAGGAAAGTCTTTTTTAAAAGGCTCAACTCAAAGTAGCCCTCCTAGCCACTGAAGATAGAGAAGGACATGACTCTTAAGCCTAAGCCAGCAGTGGGTCTTGGCTGTTCTTGGGATGACCGTTATTTAATGTGCTCAGGTTTCCCTTGGACTGAGCCTACTTAAAGAGGGAGGGTGTGTATATAGTGAAAAGAGCAGAGGTAAGAAGCTGAAGAGCAATGGTCCCTTTAATCTCTGGCTGAAAACAACCCATTTTCCCTGGGACAGCAGTAGGTGGTCTGGCATCTTAGGCTCAGGGTTTATTTATAGATTTTTAAGGAATACATTATGAAATGCATATAAGTTATCTACTCATTTGGGCTGCAGAGTATATGCTAAGTTCTTTTATATGAAAAACCCAAAATAATGTCTTCTCTCTCCCTGGAAGGGAAGGTAACTCCTGGAAATTACAGAACGACTTCTGGTGACTTGGTCCAGAAGACCCTTCTGGAACATTCTGTGATTAGGCAGGATCTTGGTGAGAGAGGAGGGAAACCATTGTCAACCCTTTGAAATAAGATTGAATGCATTAATCTGAGAACTGCAGTTATCTGAGATAAATATTTCTTACAGGATAGGCAGAGCAACACAGCTGTAGATTTTCTATTTTTGTTGAATTGCTATAACAAGTGTATGACATCTGTATTATTTTCCATACTATAATCTCATAAAATTATTTTATTTTTATCAACATGCATTTTGGGTACATATTAATGGGGTATAATATGCTATTTTGACGCACACATGCACTGATCAAATCAGTGTAATTAGCACTTCCCTTTCCTTGTCACTTCTTTATGTTTGGAGCCTTTGAACTCCTCGTTTCTAAATCTTTGTGAAATTTATATAACAGTTTTTTTGAACTATTGTCACTCCACTATGCTACAGAATACCAGAACCTCTTCCTTCATCTAACTGTGTTTCCATATTGGGCCTTCATTTCTGCCATGTTATGTAAAACACATATTAAATAAATTTGCATTATTTTCTCTTGTTCTTCTGTCTTGTCATAGAGGCCTCAGCCATGAAGCTAGCATACAAAATCACTGAACCATGAAACCTGGTCACCTGATGGTTTTTAAAAGCTCCCAGAGTTCTTCTGGGACACGTGATAACTGAAGACCACTACTGTAGGAATGTAATGTGAAGATCGGTTTTGATTCAATGTTAGGGACAATATTCTTACAACTGAGAACTGATGTAAAATATAGCTGTTTGATTTATGATATTGTGAACTTCTTCCCAGTATACTTGGTGAGTCTGGACAAATGCTAGCTAGCAGTTTTTGCATGACATAAGAAAGGAATGGAAATATTTTTTAAACTTAGAAACTCAGGGCCATCATTAGGTTGTTTGAGACTTCAGGCAATTATCTTCTGCCAGGTTTCTCTCTATATAAACTGTTTTATATTTAGAATATATTATAACATACATATATTATAGGACTTTCATGAGGTATACAGATTTAATCACAGAGATAGAAAATAATAAAAGAAGTCCATAAATGTAATGGTTAATCTGAAGAGCCAGATTGATTGGATTATGAGATGCCTAAGATTAAGAGGTTTCTGGGTGTGTCTAGGAATGATTGGCATGTGGGATAGCAAACTGAAGTAGAGACCCTCCCTAAGTGTGGGCAGCACCATCCAATAGGCTGGAGGCTTGGATGGAATACTAGTTGGAAGAACAAGGAAGCAGTGGCAGATACAAGCTTGATTCTTCTTGAATGGGTTCTTGATTGCTGCTGTGATCACCTGAGGATATCAGACTTCAGCTCCTTCACTCTTCCAAAGTGGACTCTGCCAGTGATTCTCAAGGGAGTTGCCAGAAGCCTTCAATACCAGATTGGGGTAGTATTGTTGATCCCTCTTATTCTGAGACTTCAACATCTTGACCAGCTACTGGTTCCTCCAGCTCTCCAGTCATTGTGGGACTATCCAGCTCTGGTTGTGTAAGCTAATCTAATAAATCCCCTTTTTATAATTGTGTGTGTATGTGAGTATGTATGTGTGGGTGTGTGTGGTTGGTTCTGTTCCTCTAGAGAAATCTAATACAATATATATTTGTTTATTAGCTAAGTAGTACATGTGAAATACCTAGGCACCGTCTCTTTGTGTTTTTTATTGTCATTTATATTCATTCCTCACTAATTTCGCATCTCCTACTTTGTGAATCAGCTTTTGGTCTCTGTGACCAAAATATCTGACCAAAAAAAAAAAACTTGGAGAAGGTAAGATTTATCTTGGCTTATGATTTCAGAGATTTCTGTCCATGATCAGCAGGTTCCAGTGCTTTGGGCCTGAGATTGGGCAAAACATCATGGCAGAAGGGCGTGGTGGACAAAAGCAGCTCGGCTTATGGCAGTCAGGAAGTGGGGAGAGAGGGGTGGTGCCTATCTATGACACGTGACCTGCTTTATGACCCAGTGACCTGCTTCCTCCAAGAAATTTCTGCCTGAAATTTCTAACATATTCATTCAGCTAGGAATAGATTAAACTACGGATGAGGATGAGGTCAGCGCCCTCATGATCCAACCATTTCCCCAAAGTCCCACCTCTGAATATTTCAACAACAAAGACCAAGCCTCTAACATATGAGCTTTTTGTGTACTTTCCAGATCCAAACCATAATATTTCCCATGACAAAAAGAGTGAAAATGTTATTATTTCTCACAATGCCATGGTTCTTTAGAACCGATTTATATTGAAGTAATATAGATCTTTTTTGCCTTTGTCATTGCCTATTACCATTTTTTAATGTCAGTCACATCAGTGCTTATGATGGCCACCTTACTTATAGGGCCACCTGTGGATCCTAGCTTCCTATGAAAGAGTCAGTCAAAGGTTCTAATTAATTTCTCTGAAGATGACCACAAAGTCAAGTCTCTCCCAGTACATGTAAGAATATGTGAATAATAGTTTGACTTTTGGCTGTGTAAAATGTATTTAGAATTTTATTATGTTAATGTAGGACAAAACATATTTCAACCACTCTAGGCTGTAATCGAGACATTCTCAGAATATGAACTGACCTAAGTGCACATGGACCTAAGGGACCATAGACCAGAAGCCACGGAATAATTGAGAAGAGCTATCCTCTTGTCTAAGAAATGCTTTCCCTCTTCCAGCACAGCCTAGTAGAGTCCACAGCTAAACAACTGCTTCATTAATCAGAGCCAAGAGACAACATGGATTAGAAAGTCCTCAAAAGCCTTTGGGAGGAGATAAGTGGAAGCCTTTCTCAGAAATGTCTGACTTGTGGTAGGGAGCCTGTAAAGGGAGCAGGGCTTTCCTTGCTCTCATTTGCCAAGAACACCCTGGAAATGGATGCTGGCCATTGTACCATCGCACTCGGGTACTATAGACCAGCGATAACTCTGAGGTCAAAGTATGGATGAGCCAGAATCACACAAGGACCTGTGTACATGCTCATGTTTGGTAGATTATCCAAAGCCCAAGGTCCAGACTTGGCCTTAGTCTGAATTGATTAAAGTTCCCCACCCCACCAAACACCATGTCAGCACTGTTTTGGAAGTCTTTTTTCTTGCAATCTTGTAAAAGAAATACCATGCCAGAAAATCAAAATAATCTGCTTGCCAAGCTGCTCTCCTGGAATCTGGGTTTGGCACAAGATAACCCTATAGACATGAATCTCAGAACTCCTTAGGGCATCTGGTCAAGCTCCTGTGTGGGTAGAGTGTTGGAGAGTACCATAGAATGTCTCAGAAGCCAGGACTGAGGCTCATGTGGTTTATGGTCTAGGATTGGGCAACCCCACTCAAATGTCACTGTTGGCCCAGGCCATCCCCAAGCACCTAAGTCATTAAGGGTGATTTAGGAGACCTTGGGTCTAAGTGTAATAATGTAGACCCCCTGTAGGATTCTGTGCCTTAATGGGACATGGGTTGTTCATATGTAATAATAAAGTTAAACAGGGTATTCTGAGAGTATATATGTATTGTTCTTTGTTTCTGATTGTACAGAAAGGGAAGTAAAAAATATCAATTTGGTTTTTATATACATCAACTATACATTTGCTCACTTTTAGAAATGAATTTTATAATGCCAACCTTAGCTTTTTGAATAGCAACTCTGCATTTATGTCAAATAAAAAAACAAACCCCATATTTTATAGTTGTTTTGGTTATAATGACAAAATGTAGATTATACAATGGAAATCTATGTTCCTCAGTGGTTTGTAGGGGTGGTTTCCTGGAATTCAAAATGTAAAAGATCAAGAGAGATAATCCAATATGTAGCTATTTAATACATTTCTTTATTGTATAATTTTGATTGTAGTTAAAAACCTTCTTCCTTGCTAATAGAACACATTGGGTGATATCTTAATCTTATTCTTTCCTCAGACTTATTGATCTCCTAGATGTCATGCTCTCACATTTAAAAATTAAAAAAGTAGTAAATCAAATTCCCAGAAGTAATAATTTCACAGTTCATCTGTATCTTCCTACCATTCATCTTATCATTGCTTGATCAAATCTAACTCTCACAGAGTTATTGTCTCATAGGAGTGAAAACATTAATGATTTTCTTTTCAAAGTGAACTCACTTATTAATGAATCACACTTGCTGGGAAGAAGCACTTTCTCATTGGCACCCATGGTGATTCTGCTTTGTTTTTTTCCTGAAGTCATTTAAAAAATATTGTGTAATACAGTTTCACAACAGAGGGATACTTAGAATAAAGACGATGGGGAGATGACTGAAGATTCAATGAACAATTATTATAACAAAATAGATAATAGGTATTGGGAAAACAATTTGCCAATGTGTATCTAAATCCATGCTCAATAATAAAACAGGAACAAATGAAACTCACTAATCAAGAGAAGGTGTGCATGAATTGGAAAAGGACTTAATAGGAGCTATTAGGCATTTCACATGCATTATCAAAATTACTTGCTCTAGTTTCAACCTAAGTACATTTCACTTTAAAGAACAGGCAACTTAAATCAATAAATATTTATTAGTGCCTACTATGTTTGGACAAGGCAGTAAGCTGAGTTAGGTGATATCGGAATGAGTTAGTCATACCCAATTTATTTAACTGAATTGACTGAGTAGTTTACTTAATCACTGAAATGTCTCTCTAGACTTCAGCCTATTAGCTTTTAAAAAACAACTTAACAAGGCATTCAATATTTGAACAAATATGGTTATGATTAGACAAAATAATTTTCCATTTTTTAAATTATTTTTTTAAAAAATACTTAAGGAACAAGAAAAAAATGAATGACATGTTAAGACAGAAATTAGCTGGCATTCTAGAAAATATGATGACTTTTCAGAAAGTCAAAAGGAAATATTTATATGTAAATAAACTAAAATTCATTTATGGTTCATGTTGTGTTCAAAAGAGAAGAATACACATCTGCACATATAAGAGGGTGCTATTCACTCCCCAAAACTTCACTGTATTATTTTCATCTTTCTCAAAATGTAATAACTGAAAGGAATTGCCTATTGAAGAGCAAACATGGCACTGTATTATTAAGTGTCACACAAAAGGCATTAGAGAAATATGCAAGCACCTTGGGGAAGCCAAAGAAACATGTGATTCAGTGTAGGGTATTAAATGATTAATCAGCTCAGCTGTGTTGTTTTTTAAATTTTCGTCATCCACTTTTGTAAGTGCTGAAAGGGAATACAATTGACGTCCGGGACATTTTATCACCCAGCAGGAGCTGCATAATAATATTTTTGCAGAATTAATTTTCATTACATTCTTGCCACATCATTTAAATAAAGAGAGAAAAACAATATATTCCTTGAAAGAATTAAGTGGCAACTTTAAGGAATTAATGACAGGAGCACTTGTCATTCACCAGGACCTCACCTCAGAGGTGTGTGGATACCACCCTCTGGATTTTGACAAAAACTAGGTAAAGGAGGATCTTCCCTGTTAAAAAAGGAGGAAGATGGAACTCAACCTATTTGGAGATTTGCCCCAAAATCCTGAAGGTGACTCATGACAATGTCAAAAGGCAAATTGTGGTCTTTATGGTAGTCATGAAGCAAGAAAGAGGTGTGGGTGGAATTGGCCTGTTGCTATAATTTGTAAACTTGTCTAAGATACCTTAATTGATTGGTTAACTGGTTGGTTGATACATTCATTCATTCAACAAACTTACTTTGAGCATCTATCTTATTTCAGAAAATGGCTAGTGTCCCAAGGTGACAAAACAAAACAAAATGACTGTCTTTCTAAGCAAGTTGAAGTCTAGGGCTAATATCTGATCTCAGCATTAATTCTTCCAGAATTCACATTTTACCAAAGCACTTGGACTATCCTGAGGTCATGCTTACAGTGATGGTCTTCCAACCTGGGACATTCTCAGCATTAAGAAGTATCCACTAATCATTTCTCTGTGTAAGCCTTCGAGTTTTTTAGGCATCTGAAATATATAGGTAACATTTTTAATATAAAAATAATGTACCAATATTCTACATTTTCTTAAACCAGGTTGGGAAAAAATAGAGATTTCATGAGGTTTTCATATGTTGATTGACCTTCTTTGCACTTACCAATTCACTCATCCACTACTGCTTTCTGTGATTGCCATGTGGGAGGAAGCATCAGGGCCCCTGCTAGAGACTGTGAGAAACAGGCTGGAGAAAATAAGAGTTTTGGGTCCATAAAATACCTTCTTGCTCCTACAAATATCATTACTTGATTATAAAATTCCTTCCAGGGACTGGTCCTAATCCTTCCAACCTGGTGTTTTTGGCAGCTTCGTCCAATAAATAAATAAATAAGTAGGAACTGACAAAGGAGAGGAAGGTTTGCCATTTGGAATCCAGTTTCTACTCTCAATAAATGTACATTTTGGAAGTGTATGTATAGCATTTACATAAAATACCTTCATCGGTGACTTTGAAGAGGGAAAATAAAATATTAGTGAGCAGGCGAGCTCAGAAAGAGACAAAAGTCACTTTCAGACATTTAGGTTCTCAGGTATTGCTGGTGTCAGAGGTAATATTTTCCATCACTGTTAATAATCTAACTTGCAAGGAATAATATAGTTCACAAACTATATTATGAGGAGGGTATAGAAAGGTGGTGCATATTGTAATACTTTGGTCATGGCCTTTCCAACAAGAAAAATCAAGTCCCTAATTGGGACTGAGATGTTCTGGTTGAAAGGCTGGTGGCTGGTCTCCTGCTCACTATACTGCATACAGCTGGATGGGACCAGTTGAACTACCAATGGTGCCTCCTCTGGGGAAATGTGCGGGCTTTAGGCAGAATAAAATCTAATGTCTCCACACCATGAGCACTTGCCTTATAAACCATATTTTCAGGAAAGAAGAGGGCTACTTTGAGCTCTACACACTATAATCAACCTTGATTTGTTTGCCAGTTTTTGAAAGGCAGCAAACTTTGCAATTCTTAGTCTTCATTTTGCGGCACAGGAGAGCTGACTCACATGTTTTAAGATGACGAGGTCACTTTCTTTGTTCGACTTTATCTTTTCTTAATATGATATGAGATATAGAATAACATTAGCACCCGGAATGTCCTCATGATTACTTATTCTAGATGTCCAGGGAGCAATAGTAGACCCAAGGTACCAATAATTCTCAGACAAGAAAAGCATAACTGTGGGTCAGTTTGGCTTTCACAAGGTGGAAGGAGGTGAGTTATAATGCTTTCTCAGATCCTTCTGGATTCATGGGCCAGATGAGACTCAATTACCATTTCTCCATCTAGTCCTGCTCCTAGAACTATTGTGAGTTGCTCAGGGTCTTGTGAATCACCCACAGCTAAATTTCAGGTGGCTTGTCGATGTCCCTATCAATACCTTTCTATACTCTGCCTTCCATGGCTTCAACTAATCTTGGAATTTTTTTTTTCCTTATGCAAACAGGTAGCTTTATAGTACTGCTTTCAAGCTATCTTTCTTTGCAGAGACATAAAAGTCTTTCCAGGCAGCTGTGAGTGGGTGAGGCCATGAGAGTCCCAGTCTACACTTCCAACTGAGCAAGCGTGCTTTTATCTATTTTATGCACAGTGTTAGTGTACTGAGTAAGTTTCTTTGGTGTACCGAATTAAGTTTCTTTTTTAATAAAATGTTCAATTCTTATATAATGAAAAATATTTATTTAGGATTTCTAAAAATGGTAAAAATCGATTTGGGGCCACAGTGTAGACATCACCTTGTAGTCTACAAGATGAAAACGCCTTAGAGTTGGGTTGTGCATAATCACACAGTAATATGTGACAGTCCTTAATAAATGATCATGCTTTGGGGAATGATTTCTCCACGGGTGTAAAATTGGACCACATCTTCCTGGGGTAATTTTTCACAAAATATACTCTTCAGCATCATTTTTTTCTCCTTTTAAAAAATATTTTATTAGTTGTGGTTGGACCTTTATTTATTTTTATGTGGTGCTGAGAATGGAGCCCAGTGCCTCACATATGCTAGGCAAGTGCTCTATCTCTGAGCTACAACCCCAGCCCAAGCATCTTATCTATTTTGTGATTTTGAAATTTGAGATGTTTAGTTCACTTGTGTTGCAAAGTTTATCCCTGATGCTGCGTACACTTTTCAAAAGAGATTTTCTGAAGAACACTTCTATGTTCACAAAAATAGTATTATGACAAAAACACTCAGCATCATTTTTCTTTACATATAAAAAGAGAGAAAATGATTAGTTTCATGGAAGAAATTTATTATTTTTTCCAAGTGAAATGAAATAGTGTCATAGTGTTTTTTCCAGCTACTCCCCAATGGCTTTCTAGGTGGCCCAATTAAAAGCAAATAATTATTTGAGAATCGAAGGTATATTTCCTGTGTCTAGCTCCCCATCCTTACCCTTTGTTCCTGTTTCATGGATGTTAATCCTTGCTCCCAAGTCAGGACTAGAGCTAAGCTGAGCATGTGTGGAGTGCTCCTGAAATACCAAGAAGCCTCTACCGTAACTATTTTATACCAATTTGTACTTAGCCCCATGGAGCCCCAATTTATTTTTACATATGTATTTCTGATTTATTTCTGTTTCAAAAAGTAATAGCCTTTCTACAGCTAAAAACATTTTAAAATAATTAATAGCCAAGTTTTAAGTTTTATACAACACAGTGAAACTCATTTCCTCCTCAGTGGCTCAGCCTACAGTATTATGAGGTAAAAGATTAGTTCTGAGTTATTTTGAAAGAAAATCTCCTGGCCAAGGGAGAGGTTTTTAAAATCTCTCTGTGTGTTGAAGTGAAAGATAGAAAAGAAGATCTCACAGGATGTTTGTGGTTATCTCAGAATTCTCAGAGAAAGCATTTTGAATATGACCATCATTATACAGTTCTGAAACATACCGCATGGGGCATAATACTGTGACTGTCTTAGTGAAGGTTTATTTGATTAGATTGCGCACACTAGAGCCAGGCAGATATTTATACCATCTGCAGTAATCTTGAGAACACGTGGAAAGCTGGCAATAGAGGCAAACCATTGGTCCTGTAGGATAATTATCACTTGTAAATACTTCTCCAGAGCTGGCCGGTATCAAAGTATTCTTATTCTCTTCACTGTTGTTATTCTTTGACAAGCCATCTCAAATCTCATGGGCAAGCAGTCAGACAGGCTGGACAGAATGCTCTCAGTTAGCCAAAGAACAGGAACAAAAGGGAAGGTAGCATATGCACACTTTTCAATACATTGAGGAACTTTTGTAGTTATCTCAAATTCCAAACCATTTGAAAGGAAGGAGGTTAAAATAGAACAGCAATTGTCTTCAGAGCCAGGACTGCAACCAGAATAGTCAGGACCTACTATATTTGGCTCAGGGAAGTCAGGCCAAGTCTATTCAGATACCTGAGAGAGATGTTTCCTAAGTGATATTTCTCCAGGGAACCAGGCAAAGTTACAAAGACAAAGAACATTCGCATGCTCCAGGCATGTTTAAATTAAAACTTTGTGCATAGTTTCAACTAGTTCCTTTTGCTTCAAAAAAGGAATTTACTTTATTTATTTATTTATTTATTTTTGGTATCTAGGATTGAACTCAGGGGCACTCAACCACTGAGTCACATCCCCAGCCCTATTTTGTATTTGATTTAGAGACAGGGTCTCACTGAGTTGCTTAGCACCTCGCTTTTGCTGAGGCTGGTTTTGAACATGCGATCCTCCTGCCTCAGCCTGCTGAGCTGCTGGGATTACTACAGGCATGCACCACTGCACCCAGATAGGAATTTACTTTTAATGTAGAAATGAAGGTGGGTATGACTTTGTATTAACAGTGGCTTCATATTGAAGATCCTGAAGTAGGTGTTGTGGGAATATGAATTGTAACAGATAAAGTTCTCATCCTTGAGGATTTTATAAAATTAGCAACTTGGAGATAAAAAGATTATTTCGTAATGTGAAGAATTCTAAGAAATAGGCCAACTGTTAATTTCAGGTACATGGTGGTTAAAATGGGAAATGAAAGCAATGAGTTCATGGTAATAGCTGGTATCTCATCATAGCTCCTGGAGACTTTATGGAACTTGATACCATAATTCTGAGTGGGGTATCAAGCTAGGTGTGTTTCATGGAGTTCTGAAGTTTGTAGGTACTTTTTTCTTATTTTCTGAAGCAGCAGACATGATTCTCAATATAGCGTCAGCATTTTATGAAGGTGGGAAAAGTTAGAAAGATTTGATATTTATCTTTTTTGACATATTACCCATAAAAGCATCACCATCATATCTAGTTGGGAGAGCGTTTGGTATAAACGAACAAAGCAGTTTACAACCCAGTGCTCAATCACGGTAGTGAAATGAAGCTTGTGACAGTCTCTGTGATAGGCCTCATATATCCACTCACTTCTTTTTCTTTTTTGACTTATAACTAATAAAGGATCTTCTACTAAATTATATAGACATTCTTTGTATGATCCTTTCTTCTATGGAAGTGAGTCTAAAGGATGCTAATTCTATAACAAGACAAAGTTGGAGGTTATAAACAAAATAATGAAGTCACCTTTTGGTTAGAGAGATGAAGTTAAAGATCCAGAACAAAAGAAAGAATGGCAGATATGTTTGAAGTTGACAACACTTGACAGGAAGAGCATTCACAGTCTTGTGGGAGAAGACTGTCTATAAGGTCTCATTGGCAGCCAGTGAAAAAGTTGGGCTCAGACTTAAAGTCTTACCAGGAAGAATCTAGGAATTCAAACTATTGGCATTGTGGCAAGCTAACTACCCGTTCTGGGGATTAAACAAGGGTTAAGATTGACCACAAGATTTGTATATTAAGTTATTCTAAACTGACCTCTGTGATTAAACTGAGAACTCTATTTGCTTATCTGAGCTTAGTGTCTATTTTTTAAGAATATTTGAAACCAGAATAAATAATAAAAAAGAAATAACAACAGATACACTGAAAGAAAAAATATTCCTCATTAAAGGGACCCAAATATACTCATTGAAAAATGCTTACATCCAAACTGGCGAGGAAAAAGAAAACAGATACTCATACCTTGACAAACTATGATACTCTTATTTATTTACTTTTATAATTATGAGGAAAAAGAAAAATATCTTGTAAAGAAAATGTCTGGGGGGAAAAAGCCCTCAAATGAATAAAATCAGAATTGATTGAGACATCAAGGAAAATTAGGACTATTCTGCTAAAAGGCTAGGAGGAGAAAAGTTGATTCATGAGCAATTTAGATCCAGCAATTTGGAAGTGAAAACGGAGGCAAAGCCTTCTTTTAGGGAATTTTTTTTTTTTTTTGCACTGGGGATTCAACTTAGGGACACTCAACCACTGAGCCACATCCCCGGCCCTATTTTGTATTTGATTTAGAGACAGGGTCTCACTGAGTTGCTTAGCACCTCGCCTTTGCTGAGGCTGGCTTTGAATTTGTGATCTTCTGTCTCAGCCTCCCCAGCTGCTGGGATCACAGGCATGTGGTACTGTGCCTAGCTCTGTTATGCAATTTTCTTAGAAAATTACTTTAAGGCATCATAGCCAGAGGACATAAGAATCCAAAGTAAAACTACAGAGTCATAGCAGAAATGATTTTGTCACTAAAATAAGTTAAAAATAAAATTGGGCTAAATATAAAAAATGGTCCTTGTAAAATGCTAAACATTTTAGATTATATTAATAAAAAGAATATAAGGAAATTATTGAAAATTAAATATATTCTAAGTATTTAGATTTACATTGACAGTATTAAAAACTTGTTTTATACTTGATTTCTGGAATGAAAAATGCATACTTTTGAGGAACTTAAAGATATGCTCTTGCAGAAGTTTTAGAAAAACTAAAACAGTATACATATTTCAGTATCCTTAGATGATAACATAAATCTCTGAACAAAACCTATGTAATGTATACCCCCAAACTATTAAATAAAAAAGGTCTACATGAAGAAAACACAAAGCAAAAAAATAACATATCAGAATTAAATTAACATGCCAAATAAATAGTTTTAACTATTAGTCAAGGGTCCCCAGAGAAACCCGCCTATAAGTTATATATAGAGGAGAAGAATGGTTATGAGGGGTTGGCTCACATGATTATGGAAGCTGAGGAGTCCCATGATCTACTATCTGCTGGTGAAAGTCTAGGGAATCTGGTGTAGGTTCATTCCTAGTCCAAAGACTTACGAATCACAGGAGTCAAAGAAGAAAACTCCTTTCCAAATAGAAGCCTTGAAAACTAGAGCATCAGTGTCCAAAGGCAGAAGAATGAGATGTCCCAGATCAACAGAGAGCAAAGTCGTTCTTCCTCTGCCTTTTCCTTCTACTTAGGACCTCAAGGGATTAGGTGATTCTCACCTGCATTGGTGAGGGCTGATCATCTTTACTCAGTTCACCAATTCAAATGCTAATCTCTTCTAGAAACACCCTGACATACCCAGAAATATTGTTTTAGTAGCTATCTGGGTATTCCTTAATCAAGTCAAGTTAGATGCATAAAATTAATTATCAGATTGGATAAAAAATAAAGTCTGAGTTTGCAGCTTCTTACAAGAGATGGCAATAAAATAAAATACTGCAAAAACCATTAGCAATGTAAGACCTGGGAAAGAGCTATTAGATAATATGAAGAGAAACTAACTAATTGGTTAGTTGGTTTATTTATATCTGAATAAAAAATAATTGTTTATAAGAAAGTAACCAAGAATCTTTCTCCATTTAGGTTGACTTCATTCATAGGTATAGATAGGTTAGAAGCAAGAGAAACCCATTTTCTTTGTGAGAATACCTGGGATAATACTTATTTCCTGACTATATTTGTAAATCAAGATTGTTTCAGATGTATTCCATTGAGGGGAAAGGAACCTAGAACTGCTGACAGGTACTAAAAAATATCAGATACTTCATTCTGGGAGTTTTTATCTTTGAGGCGCATGCATTTTCAAACCATTATAAATGGTTGAGGATTTGCATACCCACATACAAACACATACCCACAATGCTTTGGACACTTCAATGTAAAAATTTAAAAAAAAAAGAAAAAAAAAACATTTATCCACAATTTCTTAATAGCATCATCTTTTGCTTCACATTCATTCCCTGTGAGAGATACTCCTCCTAATTTAAACAGTCTAAAGAAACTCTGACAGCTTTGCATGCAATTTCTCTATAGAGATACAAATGACATGTTTTTTTCCTCTTTCTGCCTATTTCTGCTTTTTTAATAAGAACAAATGATTAAAAGCAAAGCTATTATCAACACAGAGATACGCAAACCCAGAGATGACAAGAAGCAGCGGTAATTATCCTTTTTATAAAGGGCTTATGAATTAGACAATCCATACAGGAATAGGGACATTTTTTAATTGGAATTAGTTCTCTCATTCCAGAGCTAGAGACATACCAGTGTTGCTGACTAAGTGAATTTTAATTCTAAATGAGCCAAGTCAGGCAGATGGACAGGTGCAGCTGACCTTTCATTTCACCCTTAGGGAGGGGAAAGGACAAGGTATCAGGGAGTGGGGGGGAAAAGAATAAACAATAAAGGATTGTAGGATTTTTTAGTCTCTAGGACAAAAAAAAAAAAAAAAAAAAAAAACCTCTCTGCCCACTTAATTTTCCAGACCAATAGAGGGTGTGTAGGACTTTTGAAAGTAAATCCTTATGTCTTTTAAAAATATCTCTTCTCATGAGCATGAAATACTCTGTTTCATAAGCGCAACTCTGTGACTGGTTTTGAGTAGCAAATTTTCAATGTATGCAGGTGGGTGGCCTGCATTTTGGTAGTTTAAAACATGTGATTGAATTGGGTCGCCCACCTGAGCTTTGAGTTATCCTCACTGGCTGGGAAATAGATCCAGTGTATTTCATTTGGCAACACATCCTCCACTGTCTCCCACCTGGAACCCCACTAAAAATGCCTAGAATTTATCCTTCCATATTTCCTCCACATAAAAGGTTTTCATTGTTATTGCCTTTTTTTTTAAATACAACATTTACAGACGATTTTTTTGCTTTTCCCACTTGAAAATATCTCCTGGAATGTTCTCAAAGACAAATTGCTGTAGCTCAGATTCATTCTTTTTAGTAGCTGTATATTATTCTCTATGGATATACTGGAATTATTCAACCAATCTCCTTTGAATAGTTTTATTTTCACCTGGGATTTTCCTTCGAGGAGATTCATTACCAAGAATGAAACTGCTGGCTCAAAAGGTATCCCAATTATCAATTGTATGAAATGTTGCTGGATTTATTTCTACACCTCATATACTCACCAGCTATTTTCTTGAATTTTCATCTGACATGTGAATTCTTAGTCTCCTATTTTTGCTTTTCTAATGGGTATTTACAGATGTCCAACTCTTTTAGTTTACATTTCTCTAATTTTGACTATGAATATTTTATATGTTTTCAGCCAGCAGGATTCCTTTTTGTAAATAGCTTTTCATGTTCCATTAATTTGCCTTCTAGTCAATATAAGACATAGCTTAGTATGTTTTAAAAATCAGTCCTGTGGCTATCAGCTTTGCCATATTTTTCAAAATATATTTTTTATTTATCAACTTTGCTGGTTATATTTTTCTCCCATATCTATATTGTCTTTTATATTTTTCTGGGTATTTAAGCTGAAGAAAAATATTACTTTAGGTTTTCTTACATGAAATTTATCATTTTATCTTTGCACAAAAATTTATTCAGAAATGATATTTATATTAATTCCAATTTTTTTCTTTCAGATGAATGACCAAGTGTGAATGACCAAGTGTGAATTTGATATGCTACTTGTTTCATAAATTGCACTTAATAAATAAACATATGATATGTGAATAATGGGGTATACTTCTGGATATTTTATTAATTTTTTGATGAGGGTACGGGGGATTGAACTCAGGGGCACTCAACCAATGAGCCACATCCCCAGTGCTATTTGTATTTGATTTAGAGACAGGGTCTACACTGAGTTGCTCAGCACCTTACCGTTGCTGAGGCTGGTTTTAAACCCGCTATCCTCCTGTCTCAGCCTCCTGAGCCACTGGGATTACAGGCATGCACAGCTGGATATTTTAGGCCAACTTTTATTATGTATTTCTACTTCTGTGGGTTATGAACAAATAAAGAGACCTGTTCTATACGAAGTTATGCTCATTGTTAGGGTTTCCTTTGTGATCAAATAGACAATTTGGTAAATGTTCCATAGACAGCCCCAAAATTCTCTGCAGCTATTAATTTAATTTACTGTTGTTATTAGTACATTCTTTTAAATCTTCATTATTTTTTATTTTCTGAGGAAATAAAATTTCTCACTAAACTACAATGCAATTATATAAAGACCTCCTTGCGTTATAATGGTTCTTTCCTCATCTGCTTAGTTGTGATGGTAAGTGACACACACCTGTTGGGAACTTCATATCTTCTTTATATGCATATCTTTGTCTTTACATAATGCTTCTTTTTTTATATAGTATCTTTGACCTAATTCCACTTTGAGTGATATTAATATTATCTGTTCTGTTTTCTCTTCAAGTTTTTTTTCCCCTTTGCTGAGGAAGAACCCAGGACAAGACAACTGTTCTACCACTGAACTACATCCCTAGCCATTTTTATTTTATTTTGAGACAGAATCTCACTAAAAGTTCCTTCAGCTGGTATTGTACTTGGAATCCTCCTGCCTCAGCCTCCTGAGTAGCTGGGATTGCAGGTGTATACCATTCCACAGGCTTATCACTGTTCTGATTTTAACCTTCTTTTAATCTGTCTTAGCATAGAAGATACCAGTTAGTTCACATTTAGTGTCATGATTAATGATATTCTTGATTCAATACCTCCTATCTTTTTATATTTTATATTTTCTTCCCTTTTTGTTTTGTGGGTTCAATTATTTTCGTTATTTCTCCCCTTGTAAAATTGCTTTCCTGCTCCATTAGTAATTGTTTTTTATGCTTTTTTTAACCAGTAACAAATTTCTCTACTAATATTGAAAAACTTTTACTCATCAAAATGTTATTTTTGCCTCAATTTCCACTTGCAAGTTTTTATTTTTTTAGGCATAGTTTAATACTTTCAATTCCAGGACCATCAAGTTTATTGATTGATGATTTATTGTAATCTGATCTATGTGTTTATTTGTTTTCACTTACTATATCTGTACTAACAGAATTTCTCTTCTAGTAGGTCCTTAAGTTTCTGGGACATTCATCATCAACCATACTCCATAGTTTTAATCCTCCAATAGATATTTAATCTAATGTTTAATAGTAATTTCTCTGTAGCCTTTCATAATTTTGCCTTTCTCTCTTTCCATATTCTACTTTCTTTTTCTCATTGTTTTTTTAAATGAGTTTTCTTTCATTTTTAAATTCATGAATTCACTTGGACTGCCAAAAAAATTATCTAACATTCTCTTCTGCTCCCTGTAATAGATATTTTTATACTATTTCTGAGCATTTGAGTCAAGAGTGGTACATATTCCCTAATCAGTGACATTTTTCTCCCCCAAATAGTGATTTTTTTTTTATCTTTCATTCTGTTTTCTAACAAGGAGTCATCTCTCCAAATTCACTGTTTGTCAAAAGACAGAATGTGTGCATTTTTCTTATCTGTTTGAATACCAGTCCAATTCTCCTCTCAGACCTATAGCTGAGAATGTGATCAATGACTACATCATTTCCTGGGTCTAACAAGAGTTATTTCTGGGCTGTGTGAGATCAAATATGGTTTGTTCACTCTTTAGGGTATCTGTGACCTTGGTATCAATAAAGGGTTGGGAAAGATGCAGTCAGCAAGGCCAGCAGGAAGCGCCAGTATTCACTCCTTGGTCCCCTTGATAGTTGTCTCTCTGATGGTATATCGTTAGAGAAGTTCCAATAGGGACAGCTAGGGGAGGGCAGAGGCACGGTGGTTTTGGTGTATTCTGATTGGCCCAGAATTCACATTTCTCCCAAAGGCAGAGAAAGTAGGGAGGATCTGGAGGTCCTTCCCAGGCTCCTTCAGCAGGTATAGCATGATGGCCACTCAGCACAGTTTGACTTAAGTCTCAGTCTACCAGTAGGCTGACAGGCCGTGATAGTTTCTTAGCAGTAATTGTGAGTTGTGTGTGTTATTCAAACTGTTCTAATAGAAACGTTAGTGAGAAATTAGAAGAAACTGTATGAGTCTTGAGGGCCGTAGGCCATCTAAACTACCAGTTAGATCTGAATTTCTGTTCTTTATCCGAATCTCCACTCCTTGATTCTACCAACTACAAATTCTTTACAGCAGATTTTTCTTTTTCTTTTTTTTTTTTTAAAACAAAAGCCCTGCAAATTTTGTATCATTAAAATGAGTAAAGAAATGACAAGTCTATACAAACAAACCTTCTAGTAACACCTCTTACACCTCTCTTCTCTCTGTGAAAAACTTTTCTGAAGAGAATTTTATAGTTATTACTTCTTTATCGGCAATTCCCACCACTTCCTGATTTACTCACGTTTGCCATTTTTTTGTCCTCATTACTAGAATTACAGTTTGCTTGTTCAAATGACATTCTAGTGCTCCCCAACTCTATGCAGTATTTAATTTCAATGATTAATGTCTTATCCTCTTTCTTTCTGAGATGAGACCAGATGTATCTGGGTTTGATAGTTGGATGATAGAATTATTCAAATTTGGCTCTCTATGAAGACATACATTTTTACCAATAATGTAAATATTGTAAATAATGTAATGTAATGTAAATAATGTATGCTTTCTTTCTGAGTGTCAGATTCCTGATATATAAGTAGGATGGGCTAGATTATGCTACAGTAACAAACACTCCCCAAATCTGAGTAGCTTCAGTGAAACATACACCCTCATTTTACCTATCTGCCACAGCTTGACTAGGGTCTCTGCCCATAGTAGTACTCAAGTACCCACAGAGACACACAGAGGAAGCATTTATCACTTGCTCCCAATTAGGAAGCCGATGGGAGACTTCTACCAAGATGGACATACATCATTGACATTCACATTTTGTTAGCTAAAGTTAGTCATATGACTGTGTTTAATTTTAACTGGGAGCTCTGTCTATTCAAAACCAGGAAATGTTTGTTGAACAGCACTAATGGCTACCACAATATAGAGTTTGTATGGGAACCAAATGAAGATATGTTTGTTCCAACTTAAACACTTTATGGCTCCTCTTTTGAGACAGGATTCCAAAATCTGGGGCTTTTGCTTTCGCATTGCTTCCAATTTTCTCAGGTTTGCAATCTGAGTCCCTTCCATAACTTCCACCCACTCTCTGGCTTTTTAAAATCTGCAGTCAAGCAAGAAATGGCCCCTCTCTGGGCCTCTTAATCAGCACAGTTATATGTCGCTTAACAACCAGGAGATATTCTCAGAAATGTGTCCTTCAGTGATTTCATTATTCTGAAAACATTATAGACTATATTAAACACATCTACATGGTATAAGCTACTATGTATCTAGGCTGTGGGGCAAGTATGTATATTATATAGCCTATTGCTTCTAGGGCCATGAGGAACAGAACAAAACAAGATTAAGTGAGGTACAAGAGAATGTGATTCAACTAAGTGTTGCAGTAAACAAGAGATGTATGAGGCTTCTGCAGGTGTAACATAGCATACTGTTTGACAGAAAATGTTCAGGAAATGAGGAGAAGGAGTATAGTCTAAAATAAAAATATATTAAAAAATAAATAAAATAAAATAAAAATATAAAGTATAGTAAATATATAAAGCATTATCATAGTCACTAATTGTCATCATCAGGTACTATGCACTCTACAAAACTGTGTGTGTATGCATTTATACAACTGGCTGCACTGTCAGTTTGATTACACCAGAATCATGACAAACATGGGTATTTCAGGGTACCATGATGCTGTGATAACTGATGAAATTAGACAACAGGAATTTTTCAGCTCCTGTATAATCTTATGGGACCACCATTGTGTATTTGGTCCATTGTTGACTAAGACATTGTGATTCTGTGTGTGACCATATATTCATGTGTGTGATCACATATCCCTGACAAAATTCACCATCCCACAATTTTTGTCCTTTTAATGTGCTGTTTGCTTTACATAAGGGGTCAACCTCATCCTAGCTACTCAGACTGCATGGTCATGTAAACTTACACTTGAACTTCCTCCTTAACTTAGTAGCCCAGTTCTCATTCTAGTTATTTTTCTTCAACCTCTTTCTAATTCTATCACTAATTCAACCCTTCAATCCCTGTCCTCACTTAGACTCAGATTCACTCACAGAAATGAACAAGTCAACAAAAACTAAAACCCCAAACCAAACAATGCTACCAAAGCTCTCCTACTGTTTCCCATTGTTATGACTGGTTAGAAGGAGACACTGAGGGTGAAGTAGTTAGGAGAATACAAAATAATCCATGTAATGTAGGACAGGCCCAAACCACAGAAGTGTCATTGAGAAAGAAAGAGGTGCATGAGAGAAATTGTCAATCGATGGACTCCATAGCACACAAAGATATATTGAATCAAAGCAGAATTATTCAACTTTGGCTGTTTATTGAAATAATTCAGGAAGTTTTCAAAAACTATAGACTATCTTCTGAGATATATTTTAATGGTTCAGGAGTAGAACACGAACATTTTTATGTCTGAAATTTATTGGGTAATCCTATGTGTAATCAAGACTAACTATGGAGTGGAGAAAAATTGAAATTGAGATGTCAACCTTGACATCTTAAGAGACGGTGATGACAACTAAAACACAGAAGATAAAGAGTGGATTGGGAGTATGTGAACATATTGGCTTTGTCCATTGGTTAATGGAAATTGGGATTTGGAACTCAGGAGAGACATGGTGATTGAACACAAATTTGTAATTGATAAATATATAAATGGTATTTTGAGTCAATGAAACTGGAGAGGATTTATCAAGGAATTTAATGTGGGAATGAGAAAGGGTTGGTGTTAGACTAAGAGGAACAATGACATTATCAGGTGTGCCAAAGAAGAAAATCAAAGAATACTGTGGAGAAAGATGACTTCTCTCTTGGTAATGGCATGGTATGGAAGCCTAGAACTGTGTGGAGTCAATTCTTCTTTGATAAAATTGAGAACACTCATGGATCTTGTGCTGTTTTTATTTTGAATGGCTATATTGTTACTTACATGATAACTTATAGAGTTCAACATTTATTCATATATTATTTTACTAAATAGAAACTAAATACAGAACAGAAATATATAAACATTATATTTAGGTTTCAACTCTGGTTCATTAATTATTACTAGTGGCTTGTGATAAATGCAAAATTTTCTGTCTTACTTGTGTTGCTGTTCTTATCCTACATATTTTCTATTTCATACTAAGAAGGCAAGGTCAGCCAGCATTTCCAAATAGTGATAGTTTTCAAGGAGGATGTGGATTCATGAAATTACTTAACTTGGTTGATAAGAGTATGATTTAGCATTATCTCCTGAGGTTGAGCATTTATTTTGCTTATAACTGTCAATTTCACTTTACAGGATGTCTCCCTTAAAGTAAAAATCAGATATGTTTATAAAGGAAACATAGATACAAAATATCCAAAGCACTATTTCCAATATTAAAAACCAGAAACAATTCATGTGCCCCATCAATAGAAGAATGAGTTAATAAAGTGTATATTCATACAATAGAATATTATCACCAGTAAAACAATGGTGATAAGAAACACCATGAAAAATTATAGTAATATATACATAGGGAGAAAGTTAGTCTAAAAGACTTACATATAGTATAATATACTTTTTTGTAACATTTTAAAGAACTAAAACAAGCAAAAAAAGTGTTAGTGGTAGCAATGCATACAGATGCAATAAATTATTTTTAAATGAAAACTAGAAAATGATGAACATAACTTAGTTCTCTTAGATGGCAGAGCCAAGAGGAATGTTCTGACAGAAAAATGTGTGATTGGATATGTTATGCTTGACATAGTTGCTTTTGTTTATAGATGGTTAATTAGCAGGTGTTTATTATAGTATTCAAAAACACTCATTGAATAACCAACCAATAAAAACATGCTATGCATGGACCACTGGTGTTCGTGATAAGTCTCAAGATTTAATGATTCACTCAGTGCTGTGCATCTGAGGTCAAATGGGGAAAAATTATTTAAATACATGCTTTACAACTGAAGTATAAATGGAAAAACTGCTAATTGTGCTCTGTTGTCATTATTGGATAGTGCTATTTTATTTTTAGGTGAACATAAACTCTTAATGTGTATGGTGGGAGACCAGGAAAGGAAATCTCTTATTTAGGGAAAGATACCTTTTCCATGTGCAGAATTTTTCTTTTTAAAAAGCTTGTATTAAAATATAGAAAACATTTTGTTCATTATCTGTTTGAATAAATTCAGGTGGAGTTCATTTCAATTTGATTTTTTTTCTCTCTTTCTAGATTAAAACTTGTTTTGAGGCTTATAGGCTATTGTTGAAAACCGTAAACCCTGAATCTTTCAAGCCAGACTTTTCTTAGTAGTTTCCTTCTTCTGTATTTTTTTTGTACAATTATAGTAGGAACAATTTTTTCCTTTGCAGTCTCATCTTTGACACTTTAGTTAACTGCCCAAGTTTGTCACAAATCATTCTGATAACAATGGCCACTCACCTTGTACTTCAGCCTTGACCGACCACTGGCCTCTGAATTCTCTTGTAGTACTTGAAAATTACAAACCTTTTTAGCAAGTGAGTATTTTTGTTCACCTTTTTATTCGGCACTCAGCTCAGGGTGAATTCCTTATGTGTTTATAACATTGTACAAATAAGGAGGTGTTCCAATCAGGAGGACATTGTATTTCAATTGGCATGTTATATTCATTTATGTTGAGGAGTTACACTCGTATCACCAGGAGGATTTTGTTGACATTCATTTTGCTGGATTGCAAGCATTTCTGTATTATATTTAAAAAATTATCCATATTCTTCATGTTTATTTTCTTTGAAAATTTTATTCTCAAGAAAAGCGTGCTATTATTTTATATGCAAAGTATGTTCCTCTCATTGGAAATAGTGCTATATTGTTTGTATTACAAAAAGACACTTATATATGTAGTCTGGTAGAGCTTTCTTGGTATGCACTGGTAGGGCCTTACTGTTTATTAAAATATTTAAATTCTTCTAACCTAGTTATTAAATACCTACTCAACTGAGCTTCTCAAATACCCTCTCACATAGACTTCCCCCAGCATTCCAACACTGTTCCCAACCTGCCACCAAATGGTTAATATGCAGCAAAACAGGATTTGACTTCAATCTAGAATAATGCTCATAACTATTGCATTTGTTATAACAAAATTATTGTTTAATAATTTTGACTATCACCCCTAGGTGTACCTCTTTTGTTGTATGAATAATGGTTTAAACATTCATAGGTAAACTGAGGACTGCTCAAATCTTTAAGAAACAAAGTGTAATTGGTGAAGTTAATTTAGGTTGATAACTATAATTATAGCAATAAATATAACCTCCTAGCTTACAAAATGAATTTATTAAGTGTATCATATATATGACTTACTATGTCTTCTCTATCATTTAGTGGATTTATACTCTCCTAGTATGAGTTGCTTATGAAATAGTGAAACAAGAGGTCAAGGCCAAATAATTTATTTAGGAATGCAAAATTTCAGGGGCAACCCATGAAATATATATTGACACAGAGTGAGACTCCACAGGGAAAATGGGAATTGTTGAGACCTAGGCTTTAGAATTAGCCCACTAGAGGGCGAGGGAGCTGAGGTCTTTATACACCCACACTACCTATCATAGCCCCAATGCTGCTCCTGGAGAACCCTACCTTCTTGACACTTCTGATCTGTGAGCCCTAAAGCAGAACAGCTTTCAGGAAAAGCCCCCAGGGACAGAGAAGCCAGTGCTTTATGTGGAAATCCTGCCTTCTGAAATGACAAAGTGGAAGGACAGACATGCTCTGAGCACTGAAAGCCGGTGCTTCATAATCAGTGCTAAGTTCCATGTTTTTCAGCTTTTAAATTGCTCTTTTAATCTATCTTCATTGAAGATTCATTCTGCTGTGAAAAAAAAAAACTATGCATTTTAGCCCTTTTGGAGGAAGACAGAATTAGAAAACTTTTCTTAAGAAAGGTCATGTTCCTTAAAATAAAAAGCCTTAGTAAAAATTGAAATAGTTGAGGATTTAACTTGCCTTCCAAAGTGCCTCCTATATTCATGCAAGGCAATGTTTATTTCTGCCTGTGAAACTACCCATGTGTTCAGTGGTAACAGTTTACCCTTATTCTTTTCAAACATTTAACGATTGAATAATGGGATAGGATGCTCTCTCTTGCATACTCCAAATTGAAATGTTGGTATGCAGAATAAAAATCATAATGATAAATCATTTAAGAGTTCAAATCAAGGCATCCAAGTTCAGGCAAGTGGACCTCACATTGCCGTCATAAAAAAAAATAAACTGTTCTGGGTTAGCTGACAATAATATACGTTATAATCCTAAAATAAAAGTGTTCCATGATATACCCAAAGTATTATAATCATTTCAGAAAGCCCCAGATAGTGGAAAAGATATAAAAAAGAAAATAAAAATCACCTGCTCAGCAATGAATGCTGTCATTATTTATCATTTTTATTTGCCTTCTCTTTTAAATGCCTTTTTTACATTACTAAAATTATATGTGTAAGCACTTTTTTTTTCTTTCTATAACAAAATACATTTCCTAGGCTAGTGGTTCTTAAACTTCAGTGTACATCAGAATCACCCATAGGCTTTGTTAAAGCATGGACAGCTGGGCCTCATCTCCTAGCTTAATAGGTCTAGGAAAGAGTCCAAAATTTTTCAAGTTAGGAGGTCTAACAAGTTCCATTGTGACATTGGTGCTGCTGGTATGGTCTGAGGACCACGGTTACAGAACCTAGGTTTTTAAACTTCTCACACAATAAAAAGAGGGTCCTGTTCTGTTTCTTGATTGAGTTGTGAGTACAAAGGCATGTTGCATTTGGCAAAATTCATCCAGATGTGAATTTTTAGATGTATGTTATATATCCATAAAGTTCTAAAGAAAACTTCAGCAGTATGATTGTAACGGCTTAATAATATTTTAACATTAGCTGTGCATGTATCATAATTTACTGAAACATACTCTTGATTTTATTTCTATTTTTTCTAGTTATTTTTTATTTTAAAAAATTTAAAATTATTTTATAACAATGCAAATTCAGGATAGAAAATGGATTTGAATATTTTACCACTGTTGATATCTACTGCCATAATATTTTCCTCAAAATTACAATGATTCAGATTTAAACAACTGTTATACTGTTCTCATTTGTCTGCTGAATGTGTGACTGTTTTCTTTGGATAGAGAATGTGTGATAATACCTTTTCATTGGTTAGGTACATTTTTAATATGTGAAGTATAATTAAAATGAGAAACTTACCTATGTGGTTTTCTTGTGCCATATTTTCAGGATGTAGGTCATAGCATTCTTTAAAATATATGATTTGCAGGGTGTGGTGACGCACACTTGTAATCCCAGCAGCTCAGGAGGCTGAGGCAGAAGGATTGAGAGTTCAAAGCCAGCCTCAGCAACAGAATGGTGCTAAGCAACTCAGTGAGACCCTGTCTCTAAATCAAAAACAAAACAGGGCTGCGGATGTGACTCAGTGGTTGAGTGCCCCTGAATTAAATCCCAGCACCCCCTGCAAATAAATAAAATAAAATATATAATTATATAACTTTTACCTAGGTAAAATCCTAGATATTAAGTGTTGTTTTTTTTCCTTAAATTTTGAAGACTGGGAGTCTACAGGGAGCCTACAATACAATTTCAATAGACCCAACCATTTTTATGTTTTATAAAATTTTTCTTGTAGTAATGTACTTTATTCAGGAAAAAAAAAAACTGAGAAAGGTTCTCATTAACTTTCCTCTCTTTCCTCATTAAAAAAAGAAAACTATAACTATACGAGAATAAGAACTACGATTTAATACAGCAATGGAATGGAAGATTAACATCACTAAGTAAATTTTAATACAAATGTTGTTCTCAGTTTAACTACTATTAAATCACAAATTTTAAAAGCACTTTTCACTGAAGAATAGGCATTATGAACATAGATTTTGTGATTATCTCTGAATATATTTTCAACATATAATGCATTATATGAACAATGCAGTAACATGCACGTGTGTGTATGTGTGTGTGTGTGTGTGTGTATAATATTCCTGGGGTTCTTGATCCTAAATATTAATACAGATTGAAAAGGATTTTTCAATACACATAAAACTTTTCTATGTTAAGAGATAATTGCAAATATTATCATCAAATATTACCATATCACTCATATTTCATAGCTAATAAAAACTTGAAAATGTGATGAGTACTTGGCTATCTCCATTTAAAGGAACAATCTCTCAAGTTTCCCAGTGTTACCTGTTTTTCATAATGAGACAGGTCTGCAGTGAAGCCCTTACAAGTGTTTTCACAAGAGGGAATATGATTGGGTGTAATATGAAAACAGAACATTAAAGAAACTGACACATAGTGGGGCTTAGAAATACTTATTGTGCAAATACATTAAAACTGAAACTAATTATTTTTAACTGGGGCATGTTTTCAGATTAGAAGACAAAAAGTTCAATGACAGGTTACAGTTGCTAATTTTATTTCCTGTATCTTTGGAGAATGTTTCATGGGTAAATAATAGGAGTAAAATTTGAAGATGAAGGACAAAACAAGGAATGCAATACGTTTTCCATCCATTTCTTCTTTCTTTTTATTTGGATGTTTGCTTTTATTCTAAAATATGAATTTATTTCATTAATTAAGATAGAAAACATTTTACATAGAGGAGTTTTTTGGTTGTACCAATAGTCTGATTGTCCATCCTCAACCTTTTCTCTTGCTTGTTTTCCCCACCTTTTCCATACTTACAATTAAAATTTGGAGGTATCACATAGCTGCTATAAGAGTGCAATAGAATCCTATATAGGAGGTGGCACACGCCTGTAATCCCAGCAGCTCTAGAGGCTGAGGCAGGAGGATCTCTAGTTTAAAGCCAACCTCAGCAATTTAGTGAGGCACTAAACAACTCTGTGAGACCTTGACTCTAAATAAAATACAAAAAAGGGACTGGGGGCATGGCTCAGTGGTTAAGTGGCCCTGGTTTCAATCTCCAGTTTAAAAAAAAAAAAAGAAAGAGTCCTATATGTTCATGAAATGATAGTAAGGTCTGTTTGAAAGGAGTTCCTTGGGATCTTCTTGCTCTCCAACTGCTACTGCTTTTGGATTTGGAAAAGGTGTTTGATATGAATTTTGTTATCTTCAAAAATCCTTAAGAAAGTAAAAAGGCCGTCATTTTCAATAATGTATTAATACATGCAATACAATATCAACATGAGGAAAGTCCCACAGCTATAAAAGATATAGTAAATGACTAAAATTTTGATTTAATGGTGATGTTTTAAAAATGTATTTGATATATATGTATATATGACATGTATATATGATATACATAAAATAGTATATGTAATCTATATGATATATATACATCCCAGTTCCTCCAAAAGCAGCACTGAGCACTTCACAGCCAATTACTAGTCTTAAATGTCAGTGAGAGGATGTGTTAATTTTTAAGCGAAACCAAAGTGACTTTCCTCTCTGAGCAGCCAATGAAATTCTGCATCTCAGGGATTTTTGTCCCACAGATGCCAAACTAGAGAGATTTGCATATGTTCTCCCTGGTGTATCAAGAAGTTGGAAATTGCACATGACTTTAAAACACATCAAGCAATTTCTGTAAAATCTGGGTGTTTACATCTGTGTATGATTATTTTTAAATTTTGCTGAATAACTAATCATAATGGATTTCTATTTTTTCTTGTCTGTTATCTAGTTAAAATATCAGGTGAAGGAATATTAAGCTTGAAAGTGAAGAAGAAAAAAAATATCAATTTGGTTCTCATTATGTCATTTGTGACATTTAGATTGTTGAGGACTTCTCATTACGACACATTCCAGAAACCAAGGATCATGTATCCAGTCCTCTGCTGATTAACTGATATTTGCAGCAAAAATGGTCTCAGGGCCCCTTATACTATAGGAAACTATTTGTCACTATAAGGTTAACCCCTTTCATATTACATTCAAAGAACCAAAAAAGTTCAATTTTATCATGTGCCTTTTAGATAATTAGGAGATTTGCACTTACTTTGTGTGAACTTGTGAATAATATCAATACAGAGACAACATTCTAGTATGAAGAATATGATAGCATGAGACTAGTGATAGTAGGTCATAGTAGATTATTTCAGTGTATTTTAGGGTATAATGGATGAAATTTTATTTTAATTATAGAGCATATAATAAAAGTAATTAAAACACTAATAAACATGATTATAATTTTGCAGAATTGCTTAATACCCCATTGCTATTACCACCCAACCTTTAAACACCACTCTTTTCTTGCTCAGTCATCTAGACTACCCCATGAAGGGCCCACCAGGAATCTATAAATAAACAATATTAAGAAAACCGAAGTATGTCTAAATTCCTAATTAGGTGGGTGCTTTTGAGGATGTTAGGCAATCAGGACTTTAAAAGCAAAAGCAATAAAAAAGACAAATCTTAAGTAATCAGAAAGAGAAGGAGGGAAAGAGGATTTCTTCTCCTTTTCCTCATTTTCTGCCAATACTAGGAATAAGCACCAAGATGTTCAACGGATAAAAATGAGAATATATTTTATGTGTAATATTCTGGTTTCCTTGATAGGGCAGGGATCCCACGGTGGTTTGTCTATACTAAATTTTTTTATAGTGGAAAAGAATATTCTGGAGTCTGTAGTTTATGTTTGAAAAGAATGTGAAAAATATATTTGTCTAGAAAATGTTCATTAAAACATCCCTTTAATGCCAGGACACTCATAGGAATTGTCATATTTTCCCCTGATCCCTATTACCTAGTGAAAACAGCTCTGCTTGATTTCAACCAGCTTGCAGTGGATCTTATACAGATTCATCTTTCTTAGTTTTGTTTCTAATATGTAGTTAGTGTTCAGTGTCCCAACTCTAAATATATAGCAAATCCTTGGGGCTAGTCAAACAATAAATCTTCATTTAACATACATGCAGCACACCCAGCATTGTGTTAGATGTCATGAAGATGATAAACAGAAATAAGCTTTCACTAAGTGGTGTTAACCATACAATAAGAGATATTATACACTCAACTGCAACAAGCCAACAAATGAACAAACAAGATAAGAAGCTACAGGTCTGAAAGGGTACAGATTCTCCAAAGTGTGGCTTTATTGGTATTGAAATATTGGATGACTAACAGAGATCTCATCATCTTTATATAAGGGATGGCTTATTCAGATCGATAAACCCACACATTTATGGAAACGATTTGCACAGCAAATATGAAAGCTCCTTAAACAGCATCTATTGTGCTGATTGCAACTGATGCATTAAAAACCTCTGGGTGTCCACATCAGTCATTTATAAAGTGTTGCTGTGAAAAAGGAGTTGTGAGCTAATGCCTCCTGGGATGTGTGTGTTTAACCTTATCTGAGGCTCAGGCACTTGCTCAAAGGGCAAGAGATTGCGTTTAGGGACCTGCAAGTGAGATCTAGGTTAGGAGTGGAAAACTGCTTAGGACAGAAGTCAGTTTGCCCTGGCTGTACATGATTTTATATCTTTATTTTCAAATAAGATGTGTGCATGGTGGTGGAGTGGGGGGTTACTGTTTTCCTATTCTGTGGTTTAGTTGAGAATGCTACCAACGCACCAAGCACTTTATGGATTTTTGCAATGATGTTTTGTGTTTCTTATCCCAGGATTTCAAAGCATCTTGTTCAGAACATTAGTGCCTCTGCGGAGTGAAAGTCAAAAGCTGGCTGGGGATAAATCTAACAGAGGGCTCTGGTCACTATGCATGCTGCTGTCATTCAGAGTTTTTATGCCAGACATATGGCAGCATGATGGTAGTATGGTCTCTTCTTTCAGAGTCTTTCTCCTTGGAGACAATGTGGTCTCCTTTTGAAAAGTGTTGATGAAGAAGGATGGGTCTCTGGGGGTGCCTCTTCTTTGTTTATCCACAGAACCAGAGGATTGTCTTTCCTGTCTAATTGTTGCTTTTCAATACATGGCTGAAAGGGCTGGAGGGTTCATGATTGTGAGTATTGTCCTTCATGAACACATAAGACACCAGGCACAGCCCCTTGGCCAGCACCGGATACTCCAGAACCCATATCCCATCTCTCCCCACAAAGTCTCTGCCATGATTTTAGGTTTTCTTCCTTGTGTTAGAACTTTGAAGGGTGAAGGTGTGAAATCTGGCTTTCCCGACGGCTCCTGTGTCAGTGTGAGTGTTGGCGCCACAAGTCCTCCAGGGAAAGGGTGTAGGAGCAGACTACAGATGCTCTGTCTGCCTCCATGGTGCCAAGCAAATCCAGGGTACTCTGCCACCAGGCTTTCTATTTCAGGATGGATGATCTATTCTTGCTGGTTTAATTTTTTTTAAATAAAATATTGTGCTCTTGTTTGTAAATGACCTAAATCCTCTGTGGTCAGTGTGATTAAAAAAGAACATTAGTTGAGTATGTTCTTTTCTAGCCAGACATCTCATATTTGTGAAAGGAAAAAAGTGATTTGAATATTTGAAAATATGTGGGAAAGACACAGAATGAGTATCTTTACCTTTAAAATATCTATATTTGAATGCAAATTACTTAAGTCCCCTTGCTTATCCCTAAGGGATCAAAAGCTCAGGGAGACCCCTGATCCCATGCAACACAACAGTGTGAGATGTCCTTCAACGGCAATAGCACTGATAAAAGGCATGTTTCTGGCTCTGCTTGTCTGTAATTTCAGGGATCCTAGCCCATCACAACTTCCCCTTCTCTTTTCTGTCATTTTTAGTAGGAATATTAAGAGACCTGATGAACTAGCTAGCCCTCAGCTGGCTCTGGACTTTATCATCATATTTTCTCCTTTCCTATGATTTTGTTTCTTGCATCTTTCTGTCACAACTTGATCTGATCCAGCCAGCTGCTCTAGTACTGCAACTTTCTGTACCTCTATGGGTTCCAACAGTAGTCCCAGAGGGAAGTTCTTCCCATGCCTGATGCAGCTGAGCCATTTGACTGAATGGCTCTTTAGATTATAATAGTTCAGGGGTGCTGCATGTTCCCAGAGTTTAGACGTTTAGTACATGGGCACTAAAACAGAAAACAGACAGGAAACTCCATTTAAAATAAATCAGTTCTCCCTTTAGAGACTGACCTATCCTATCCTTGACCAAATTTCTTCTTCCTTAAGGATGAGTTCTTTCCTAGGAGGCTCCCGGATCTACAAAGGTGTCTCAAACATGTCTGAATAAAGAGTGGCCATAGATGCTTCTTCTCTGTGGTGACTCATATTTCTTAGCATTACTCCTTCATGGAGAGATAAGAGATAATAAAAACAAAACAGATTAAAATTGAAAAATATTTCTAAACATTATTATTAGTGTTCCTAAATTGTTAAGTACTCTTTTTATTTAATTATTTATTTTTACCCTGCTAAACTCTGGTCAATAATCATATATCCAATATATGCATTTAATGGCATTACTTTTAAATATATTAACCATTAACTCAAATGACTGAGCAGCATAAATACCTTGTCACTGAAATGAGGATGTAGCAGGTTGTATGACCAAAAAACACTTTTTACCAAAACTGCAGATACAACACTGCTAACGTCTTTGGAACTGCGATATCATCAAAAATAGTTTTGAACATTCAAGGATTCAGATGAAAAAAGTGAAATAAAGTTCAACTTAAGCCTAAAGAAAAATCAGTTATAGGTTAGCCCAGGAGGAATAATAAATTAACATTAATACAGAAGAGCTCTATCTCTATATCAAGTGCTTTACTTATTTATGTTACTATAAAAAGTTTTTAAGTATAAGAATAATATAAATATGGTGATTCTTTGTGATTTTTTAAATGATAGGATATAATTCAGGAGAAAAATGCTAATCTAAAAACTATGGGAATCATGGATGTATAAGACACTAGTCATAAGCAATATATAAATACTCTGTTTTTAGCAAATAGTTCTGTTTATTTACAAAGCCCCTTGGTAAAAATAAACCATGAAATATACATTTCTGAGCACAGATTACTTGATTACTTATTCACCAAGATCTGTCCTCACTTTTTCCCCCAAAGTAATAGAACCCCTAATTTTTAGCTTAGTACATGGCCTCATGGAATAGACTACATTTGCCAGCTTTTCCCTATAGTAACTTGTACCCCAAGTAATATAAATGAAAGTAAATTATATGATTTCCAGAAAGAAACCTTTTAAAAGGGTGTGATTAATATATAGAACTTGTACAACTCAACAACCACCCACTTAAAAAATGGGCAAAAGACTTGAATAGATATTTCCCCAATAAAAATATGCCAATAGTAGATAAGCCCATAAAAAGACACTCAACATCACTCATCATTAGGAGAATGCAAATTAAAACCACAATGAGATTACCACTCCATGTCCATTAGGCTGAATGTTACGAAAAAGACAAAAAAGTAGCATGCATAAGTGAGGATGTAAAGAAATTGTGCATCTCTGCTGGGAATGTAGAATGGTACAATCCTTGGGGAAATGGTATGGTGATTTCTCAAAAAATTCAAAATAGAATTACTATATAATCTAGCAATTCCACATCTGGGGATATACCCAAAAGAACGAAAAGTAGAGACATACACAGTTTTGTACACTCATATTCACAGTTGCATTATTCAAAACAGTCAAAAGATAGAAGCAATTAAAGTATTCAGCAGCCGATGAATGGATAAACAAAATGTGCAAGTATATAAAAACAGAATATTATTCAACCTGAAAGATGAAGGGAATTCAGACATGTGCTGCAGCATGGATAAAACCTGAGGAATTTATGCTAAGCAATCACAGGAGGAAAGACATGTGGTTCTACTTATATGAAGAGTCTAGAATAGTCAAATGCAAAGAGATAGAAGTAGAATAGAGATTAGTGGGAGGCTGTAGGAGAAAGGCAGAAGAATGATGTTACCCTATAGCAATTTAATCTTTCCAATGAAATGAATTTTTCCTTTGAGATTTTTGTGATTTGTAAGGCTTAATGCTAAAATCTCTTCACATTTTTCAGGGCTGTTATCCATTACTATAGACTGAGTGCTTTCAACCTCCTGAATATTAAATATCAAAGTAAAAGAAAGACCTCGTCCTTCTTCCTGGAGTATGTCACAGTGTTTCCTCTATAATTGCACTCATTCCTCACATTTGTACTCTCAGGAAAATCTTTCCTTATATGATCTCCTGAGATTGCATTCTTGTACCTGCCTCCCTTCGAGGATGAGAGCCGTAGTTGTGTAGCAGTGTTATGATAGTGGCCATAAGAAATGAAAAAGATCCTTTACTGAGAAGTTACACAGAGAGCACTTAAAACTATGTATTGGGAATCTGGTTTGATATTCTTTCTTTTAGTGCAAAAAGGTACGGCTGTGCAGGAGACCTCGTCTCACTCCATCTATTCAATGATTCAGTTCCTAAGTAATTATGGGCTTGGAGCTGAAGATACAAAAAGGAATAGGGTAGAATTCTTTCACCCAGAGGACTTAACAGATTAATAAACAGAATAAATAATTTTTAAATGCAAGCCATAAAGATTAGTTATAGACAAGAAATATTGCCCAAAGTTAAGCCTGATGAATTCAAGGTAATGAAGTGAGTCAGAAATGAAAGATGATGGTTTTGGTTTTGGCCATATTGAGTTTGAAGTGTGTGTGTGACATTCAGGAGGAACACTCGCACAGGCAAGTGGCATTATAGGTATGGCACTCAGGAGACTGGTCTCGTCTTGATAATGTAGATTTGGGATACACAGTATAAAAGAAGATATCCAAAGCACTGTAAAAACGGTTAGGAAAAGGTCAATGACAACAATATCTAAGGGATATTAAATCAGGGAAAAATGGAAGCCAGAAAAAGACACTATGGTAAGGAAATTCAGAAAGTGCTAAAATGAAGATGAGCATTCAGAATAAAAGGAAAGAATTTAAAAGAAAGGAGCGGTCATCATTCAGGCATTACAGAGTGGTCCATAACATGGGAGTGAGAGGAGTCCATCGGTTTCATCTCTGAGTAGGAAATGAAGGGACATTAGGAGACGTAGAAGTTCAGATGGTGAATAGTATTTGTCAGGGACCATGGCTATGAATGGAAGAGGAGAAATAGAAGATAAGCCAGGGGAATCACGGTTAAAGGAAATACCCTTTATATTTTTAACGATGCAAAGGACATGAGAATGTATATAGGCTGAAGAGACACCAGTAGAGTGGAAGAGAATGAAGGCACATGAGAGAGAGGAAAGAGCTCAGATAACAAGGTCCCAGAGAAGAGAGACTGGTCTTATGCTCCCCAGTACACACCAGAGGTATAGCAAGAAAGATATCAAATGGATTCAGGTGTCACAGGTGCAATTATGAAATTATCTGTCAAATTGTGTATTATGTTGGCAAAGGTGATCCTCTTTTTTATTTTATTTTTTTAGTCATAGTAGAAAAAAAGGAAAAAGTTCCCGAATGCCACTAGTATCAAATATTTCTTCCTTTAACTTGAACAAATCACTTTGGTTGTCTCTGGTACTGCCAAGATCACTTAACTGATGCACTGAGAGTGTTCAACCTCCCTCACTTCAGTGATCATTCAAAATGAGCCACAGTTTCCTCCTGAGCAGAGCAGGATAGTCTTTGAAGTTTCTAAATCAGACTGCAAATGGGGACATCCCCACAGTATTTATTAAGTGTTCAAACTTCTCAGATCTTTTTCTCCTACCAATAATTTATAATTCATCCCTCAACAAATAACATACAAATACTGATGATCATAATTCATTATCTCCTCTCCTATTTAAAATGAATCTATAATCTTTGGCCAGCTGGCCATCACATGTGCATGATACTTAAACCAAAGGCTGATTGAATTTAGACAAGTATTGAATATCTCTAGATTGTGGTAAATAACCACCTTCTAAACTGAGCTGTGTGCTGTACTCTTATGAATCAATACTATTGCAATGGGAAGTAAAGATTATTTCGATTCTTTTTTTTGTTTGTTTGTTTGTAGCAGAAGATTGAACCCAGGGGTGCTTAACCACTGAGCCACATCCTCAGCCCTTTTCATTTATAATTATGAGACAATGTCTCACTAAGTTGCTTAAGGCCTCGCTGAATTGCTGAGTCTGGCTTTGAACTTTCAATCTTCCTGCCTCAGCCTCCTGAGCTAGTGGGATTACAGGCATGTGCCACTGTGCCCAGCTAGTGAAGATTATTTCTATTATCCTACCTGCAGGGGGTAAAGTGAGTGTTGGCATATCTCGTGACATCTGAGTATATGCTTGGGCAGTTGGAGCATTAGTTCATGTTCTCTGGTTGAAATAGAGCACTGATTCATCAGTTTTAAACCTCAGTGGGTCTCTTTTGGGATTTTCTTTTGAGATCTCAGAATGGGTGAGGTATTCTGCCTCTAAACTCACATCTCACCTGCACACACAGACAATTGCACTGAAATCTCCGAATGACTTGATGCCAATGCCAACTATTGCATCTTGTTAGCCACGAGGGCGCATCATGGCCCTCACCCATTCTCCAGCCCCTTGCTATTCTTTAATCAAAGTTTCTGAATGATGATGTGAATGAATGAGTACATCTACATTTTGTTATATTGCTTTGGAGAATTATAAAAAATAAATCTGCCCAAGTGGTGAGGGGCCAACTTCCCACCATGATATGTTTACTGTTAACCTGAATGCCTAATTGCTCAGCACATTTCATAACAACAGGCTCCATGTGTCCTGAGGAAACCCCATATCCTCAGAATACTTGGAGGGGTAGTTTCACTTAGTGAGTAATTTTCTCTTTCTTTTTCAAATTTTCACAGTTTTCTGTGCCTTTATTTTTTTCTTTTTGGCATTTACCACAATCTGAGATGTAATTAAGGTTATTACCAAACAGCTTGGTGATTATGTAAAACTGCCAGGAAGAGAAGTAACTCAGGATTGTCCCAGGGTGGCTTTTTTAGGAATGTCTCTTTAGAATCCACTGCAGCTGAAACTGCAGAGTGGTGGTTTATGGCATGGAAGTGGGGCAATGGCTGATGCTAATCACCACCACGTGATGCCTCCTCACACCTGCTCTCTCTGAAGGTTTCTGACTAGGCAATGTGGGGCAGCCCAATCCTCCTGCATGGTGAAGACCCACTAATGGCTGATCTAATGCACCTTCCATTTGCCAGCCAGTCATTCACTTCCTAGACCAATGTAGAAGTGAGGGAAACTCAACCAAGTGGGAAGGACCTCCAGGGAAAATCAGGTGCTTTATAAACTAAAATATCTTCTTGGGGGAAAATAATTCCAATTTCCCTTTAAATAAAAAAATCCACTTGCAATTGATATCTTTCAGGGTACTGGGCATGTAAGACACAGTAAATTAGAGTTAAATGAAATAAGTGAGAAATTTGGTATCTTGTTAAGACAAAACATACCTAAATAGATAATGTTATCTTAATATATAATTTCAAATAGACAAATACATACCTATATAAAAAAAAGAGATGAGATAAGGTGAATTCAAAGTCAATGACCAAGATTGCATTTGTCCTATTATGTTCTTTAGTGTATTTAAAATCTGTCTGAGAGTGCATTCCATAGCAACAATTGAATTTCAGCAATGCTGAAAAGATGGCTTAAAATGTATTATCTTTTTATTTACTAAGAAAAAAGAAAAGAATCAGTCATCCTGTAAAATTTTCAGCATCCATAGGATTTATGAGGGACAAAATCACCTTTCTGTGTACAAGAGCACTAGGAATATAAAGCTAAACATGTTAGGAGCCAATTGTTTATGATACTTCATAAATCAGGTATTTAAAGAATTGTAGATTAAAGAATATTTCTTGCCAAACACTAATTTTTAGAAACCTAGAAAATTTAGAAGATAAAAATGTATGTATCTGTATCTTAAGTTTTAGATATGTAGAAAGTCTACAATTAAAGTGGATGGGTTTAGTAGCCTTTGAGGCTATATTCAAGATGTAAAGGAAACATTAAGTGAGAAATATCAATTTTATTTGTTTTTTTGTGAACAATATTAATGACAGAAACCAAAATAATTTGACCTACAAGAATTGAACTTGGTGGTGTTATAAAAGGTAACATTTTCATTTTTTCTGTTAGTTTGACATTTAAAAATATATAAAGTTAGAGGAAAAAACAGGTTTCAATGGTTGTCAAAACTGAGTTTGAAGAAGAATCACCAGGAGTATTTCTTAAGGATGTAAATTCCCCAGCTCTCCTCATAAATTCAGGACTGAAGTGGCCCACTTAACCCAAGAGCTACATAAAAATACATGAATTAGAGCTATCAGCTTTCTGCCACACTACTTCCAAATACATTATTATTCTGTTAACTTGGTCCAATATATTTATCTCCTTACCCAGAAATCGGCAAGACCAACCAAAATAGAAAGGTGAATATAAACTTCTTATCCTGGTGGGTTCTGATACCATCATGTTGCTAAAGAACACAGATCCCAGATGAAAGTTCCAGGCTGTCCACCATTAGTGGGCGGAGATACTTCCTCAGTTCTGCACCCAGGCCTTGGTTATTGGCAGCAGTCTCTCCACTCCATCATCTTCTTGGGAGTGGAGTAGAAAAAACTCAGATGCCAGGAGAGGAGGCTTGTGGATGTCCTTCTAATTGAGTCAAATTTATCTGATCTGAGTTTTATCAAGCTATCTAGCGTCCTTTTAATTAGGATCTAAACCACATATCATATAATTGACTCTGATTAAGTACCCAATTTTAAAGTGGCTCTTAATATATTCTTAAGGTTGTATGACCACTGCCACAATCTAACTCCAGAATATTTTTAACACTTCAGTCAGAAACTCTGTGTGCCTGCTGGTGGTCAAACTCCATACTCCATTCCATCTAGCTCTTGGTGAACACAATCTTCCTTTGTTTCTATGGACTTACCTCTTCCAGACATTTTTATATGCATATACAATATGGGGAATTTGTGTGGCTTCTTTCACATAGTGTAGCATTTTCAAAGTTCATCCATGTCATAGCATATATCTGTGTTTTATTCTTTTTTGTAAAAAAAAAATCTTACATGTGATTGTTAAAAGGGAGTGTTTAATATCATTTGTTTGTTTTAAATGAAAGGAATATTTATGATATTTACTAATACCTGTTATTTTTATTTTCTCTCCAGATCTGGTTTATCCACATGACCAAATTCAGGGAGTGACATTTAAAGTGAATGGAATAAATCCTTTGGCAAAAATGAATTAACGTATAAAAGAAAGAGAAAATTTTATTTTACTACCTGTATTTTCTCCCGGCTCTGGGCTGGATCTATTTAATTGACTGTTTCACATTGACTGTTGACAATTTGATCAGTTCTTTGTGACCAACAGTAGCGACAGAATTCAAAACAATGTGGCCTACAAATATTGAACTTTGGAGTGTTATTAAATGTAACTTACATACGACAGCTAGGTAACCATTCGACAAGACACCCATTAGTAGGTCCAAGAAGGAAAAGGCTACAATGGAGAACACATTCATTTGAGTGAAGGGCAACTTTCTCTAGGTCAACTCCATCCAGGAAATAGTCTTTCCAAGGTCACATAAAAATTTTCCAAAGCAACAGTAGAAACTTGTTAATGGATTTGCATAACCATACAAATGTTATGTCAGTTTAAAGACATATTAAATAGACTAAGTTTTTAGTATTTCCAGGGTTACCCACTTTGGGAAAACAAAAATAAGAGCAAAAATAGAAGAAGGATAGCAAAAACAAGAGCAATAGAAATCCAGATGTTTAAATTTGTTGGGTTATTGCAGAAAAGTTTTGTTTCTCTAAGGATTAATTTTTTTTTTTTTTTGGTACCAGGATTGAACTCAGGGGCACTCAGCCACTGAGCCGTATCCCCAGTTCTATTGTGTATTTTATTTAACAACAGGATCTCATTAATTTGCTTAGCACCATGCTGTTGCTGAGTCTGGCTCCGAACTCTCAATCCTCCTGCCTCAGCCTCCTGAGCTGCTGGGATTACAGGTGTGCATCACCACACCCAGCTAAGGATTGGTCTTTGATAGGTATATAAAGAATATAAAAATTGTTAATTTTTTTTGCTCTCAGAAAATGAGGAGTTAAAACAAGATTTCTGACCTCAAAAAATGTCACAAGCCATGTTGTGCATCATGTTGTCACTCATTAGCAGGTAAGGTACAGAGGACTAATGTCTTAGGAAATGTTGCTTTTACTAACATAGCAAATAAGAATAGATTACTGCCGCTACCATTGGTCTGGCAGGATTTAACTAATCAGTTTCTGAAACAAACAAACTTCTGGCTTGCATTTTCCAAGGACTTCTGAAAAAGGACTTGTTTATTATAGTAATTATGCTATCAGCATAAATTTAAAGAAAACTGCTAGGGGAAGTTTGATGAAAATGGGCTTCCAGCTTTTTTTGGACCCTATGATTTAAGTTTCCTAAAATTTGTTTTTTATTCTTTTTTTTTTAACAGAGCCATTTACAAAACCTGAGGCTGAAAAGTGGCATTTTCCACCTATCAAAATTCATGTTGAGTATTAAACACTGGTAGAGTCTGAAATGAGGAACAAACAGTCACTTAGGCAGCACATATTGCAGAAATATCCCATAAAGATGCAAGAGTCTGCATTAATCATCTAAGTAGGACAATCCGTGACCTTTTCTAATAAGGACTGGAGCATCTAAAGTGAACATTAAATTGCACGGCAGCCTATTTGCTGTATATCTGTGGCATACATCACTGCTGAGATGAAAGTGTCCTGAGACTTTTGGAATCTGACAATCATACTTCACGGAGAGGGAATATTCTGCAGAGTGCAGAAAGCTTGTTTGCCCCCAAATTTTGGCAACCTTAGAGCCATTACGACTTCGTTTCTCTTTCATTATGAAAGCAGAGCAGCTGTTGAGCAAGCAAGGTTAACAAACCTTGGAAAAACATTAAAGTTAATTTGTTTTTAGGGCTTTCCTAAGCCCAGAAGTTGGAAGATTATTTTATATGGACCCATTAGTCTTTCAATAGTCAAATCTGCAGAGCTACTTACAAGATTTACTCTTTGGGTTTTAAGTAGATACCATCAAGTGTGGGCATCTGTTTAACTGGAATTTGGAGTCACTGGGGGCTGATGGGTTGGCTTAAAAGTCCTTTGGACTAATGACCTGTACAGATACTTGAGAGTCATGAAATCTCAGCTCAACTCCTGACATTTAAAAAGCCTTTGAAATTAACTGGCGAACAGGGTTCGTGTTTATACAGAAACAAAACAACTAGGTAGAGAGGGAAAAAGTTGAGTATGAAAGGTCATTTAGGTGAATTTAAATTTTTAGTTTAAAAAAATCCTAAATTCAGTTAACCTGGGAATGGACTTTGTGTCAGTTAGACTTTCTACTTAGTCACACAAAAGCTATGTGTTCTTTTTGGAATCTGGATTTATTCATCACAAGATTGTCATAAGCAGTGTGAACCTTAGATTTAATCTGAAGATTAAATATAACTTTTAAAATAATAAGGTTAAATATAGTTAGGTCCTAGGGTATCCTATTATGTTAGTTGGTGATCTAATTAACAGTATGGATTTTCAGTGGATCTGAATTTTTAAGAAATGATAACAATCTTTAGATAGAAAAAATAAACATTTTTTTAAGATTTAAGGTATTAAACATTAAATAGTGAAATTTTTGGCATTATTGCAGATAGGCCATAAAGAAGATATTGTTTTGATACCTGTCGAGTGCTATCCAAAGCCTACCAGTTTAGGTTAAATATTCTGAATCTGTATGCTCATACAAATACTCTCTATGTGACTCAGTAGCTTCTTTGATGACGGCTATGATTAGTATCTTCTGCTTCTTGGAGCAAATTCTACAAGATCAGTGGCTGATGAAATTGAACCACGGGTGGTCTTGATGTTAATTGGACAATTGAGGCTGAAAATAAGTTCAGAAAAGAGGGTTCAGTCAGTGTCTAAGAAAGTTGAGGTTGGGGGTGGAGGGACAAACTTCCTGGGGCACTCAGGGCCAAAGGGCTTTATTGAGAGGTCTACATAAGAGATCATGAGACCTGAGGGAAAATGGGCTTAGCTTGGAATTATCACCTGCCTACCTTGGACTCTGTGAAGCTAGTTTACCTCCCCACCCTCCAGCCTCTCAATGACCTCCTGAAGAGGTCAGAGCTGAGAGCTCAGTGCAGTGTGCCAAGGGATTTCCCAGGAGAAGGATTTGTACTTTACTTTCAAATGCAAGAGAGAAGGGCAATGTACTTGAAAATATTTTGATTAACTTTGATATTTGCATTGAAGTCCAATGAGCTGGGAGTGGGACTAGGGAGAGGAAAGTAAAATTAAATGAGGGAGTGACATTTTTTATAATGGGAAACCAATGATAGAGCTCCTCTTCCTCTTCTGATTTGTAAGCTTATTTTGTGTCAGGAGCTGTTTCAGTGGCTTTAATTCATCTGATGATCTCACTTTAAACCTGTAAAGTTGATACTATTATCTCCATTAAACAGTGTAAATTATTTGTCCAAGGTCCCAGAGCTAGTACAGAGCAAAACCAGTCTTCCAACCCAGCCATCGCTGCCCTGGAGACCGCAACCCACTCATCACTCTATGCCAGTCTACTTATTACCTACTTAGATTCCACAGCAAAGAATGCTGTTGTCATATCGCTTGATTCCTAAACATTCTCAAGGATATATGAAAACCACCCTTTTTAACTGGAAGTGAACGTGACTAACGTTGACAAATATGGTGTTCTTTATTTTGTAGAAATCCATTCATGTAAATCAGATATTGCCCCCAAATGTCTTTAAAAGGAACTCACAGATCTACTTAATGTGTACCCATTTTTGCCTACCACACATAGGCATTAATCTAGATATGTAGGGTGGGTGGTATGCTAAAGATCATTCTTGCCCCATCTGATTTTGATGACACTTCCAGTATAAACAAACAAATAAAAAAAACAGTTTTGATATCTTAAAGCTGAAATATAAAGTGTCAAGTTCAACCCAAGGGTGAACTTTAGGATACCACACTGTTAGCCTCACTAGGCTGTCCACTTCTTATAGGAACCAGCCAAAAGCAAATTTTTAAAAATGTGTATTTATATATACAGTTAAAAGAATATATGTATGTATTTGCATGTGTATATGTGCATGTATATATATGCACATGTAAAATCAATTGAATATTGTGCACATATAATGCAGACATGTTCATGTAAAAAAAATGATCAACCTAATTACAGAGAAGGAATGAGGAATGTTAAGTTAAATTCATGCTTTTCTGATATTTTCACTTTAGAAATAGCACTTCTGGAAGACTGGAAGAGTCTTTGGAAAGAAAACAATGATTTGATATAAAACAACCATCAAACAAGTACAGAAACATGGAAAAAGTTTGGTCAAAGGTTTCATGCCCTGTGCTTTCTTTCCATGACCTCTGAAAGCATAATATCAGACAATGGGTTGGAGAAAGAGTGAAGGCTGCAGTTCTATTATATAATAATTTCATGTCAAAAAGGAATTAATTGTCCAGTCTCTTCGTGTTCTTGATAGTTGTGGTCAATGAATTGATCTGACACTGAAAATTAATGCCTGCCATATATTTTGTGTGAAATGATGATACTATGCTCACCAAGTTGTCAAGGCAAGCTGTTACCTTTACTGAGAAATCTATCTTAAGATTAGCTTTTACAAAAAAAGGGAAAAGTCTAGATGTTTTATCAATCAACCATACTTTCTTTTCAGCAATGACGTTTCTCACACCTAGTCAGAAAACCAAGTTACTTTGAGATTCACTCCTAGGTATACGTGCTGTTTACGTGTGACACTCTGAGGACAGCTATGTAGAATAACAAAATGAAACAGGATTGGCCATGGTTATCTCATGCAGAAGTCAGCATGGGAATTTGGGAGGTGCAAAAATCCAAATTTTGCTCATGTTATTAACACATAGCAGACACAAAATCAGTTGAATCTTAAGATGGACTTTAGGGTTTTTTTTTTTTTCCTTCTCTGGAAAATGTGGATAACATCGTCCTTGAATAATGTTAGAGATCAATCAATAAGGTAATATATGTAAAATTGAAATTGATTGTTCTTGGTGGGGGGTGGGGCTCATCTAAAGGCTAAGTGCTCTGTATGTCAATTTTTACCTGATTTTATTGTTAATAAAGCAGACTATTGTCATTAAAAAAAGAAAAATTAAATAATAAGTCCTTCATTTGAGAGATGCAAGTTGATTTGGGATTAAAATCAAGAAAGAAGAGTGAGTGTCTGTCACAGAGCAAGCAAGAATTCCATTTAATGGTTTGAAATATATTGATTAGGCTTTTCTTTGTCTTCATTTTGTTTTGTTAGAAAAATACATATTCAGCAGAAAGATATCCGTTTAGGTAATAATAAGTATAATCATTATTTTAATACATACTTGATAATCAACATCTTCTATGTAGAATGCAAAGCTTTAAAAGTAAGTCAGATATTTGCATCTTCTTTTATTCATGTCTGTTTAAGGTCAGTTTTTTTTTAAGAAAAATACAAATATTCTTGACTAGCTTAAAATATATTTAAAAATTTTTTCAAAGACTGATTGCTGTTCAAGAGGCATGATTTTTTTCTGCTTGCCTTATGCATTTTAAAAAATCTTTACACAAGTTCCTCCTTTACTAATTACAGATTGGCAAGTGATCAGGAGAACTAATAAGGGCATGTAGATTTTCCTTTTAGAATTTTTTTTTGTTTAAATATTAATAAAAGGGGTGAAGTTACAATGTCAATTGAAGAGCAGTTTTCTTTTCCAGACATTTGTTCTTAATGATGAGTTATACTTGAGGAAGACAAATACTGTTCTTTCCTAAAGAACTCATTTTTCCCCCATGATGGCATTTTGAAGTCTATGATTTGTCACAACTCTCAGCAGGAAGTATAATGGCCAAGCATGGCTTAACATGTCATTTATTCAAGTAACATGGTCTCAGTTCTGTGGGTGACAAAAGTTCTCAGTCTCTGGTTTGCCCTTGGACACCATTTTAACCAGTGAAAACTATGAAAGTGAGAGAATGAAGTTTCGACTTTCAGAGGTGCTTTATTCTGGTAAAGTTTAAAGTCATTTTGCTCCATTCTATAGAAAGAATAATTAAATTCCTGTAAGGAAAACACCATCAACAACATCAACAAGGAAAGAAATTACTTTTCTCTATATAAAAAGCAGCTTGAGACTTTAAAACATCTTTCCCCATATCTGTTGAAAATTCTCCATAGAAAATGTACAAAAGAAGAAAAAATACACAATTTCCCAAATACTTGCAGAACCCAGCCCAAGGTACAACCCATATTGTAAAGACATGGTTGTGTGTGAGATCAGAACATGCCAACCCAAAATATGCTTCTTTGGTCAAAAGGATTATTTTGAGCTGAAGGCACTGAGACACAGATACCAGGTAATTCTCTGCCCTTCCTCTACTCACCTGAAAGCAAGACATAAATTTATGAAGATTAAAGGTAACTTGCTTCCCCTCTCCATCAGGGAGAAAAAAGGTTAATCACTGAGAACAACTTCAGATACTTATTGACCTGGAGGAGACACTAGAGGCATCTATATCAAGAAACTTTACTAACTGGCCTCCCTGACTCAATAGATTCAAACATACCTTTCCTTGTCTTTTTACTTCTCTAAAAATTTACAGTTTTTTTTTTTGTTGTTGTTGTTGAAGAAGCTATGCAAATTGGAACTCAAAGCCACCTCTTTGAGAATTACTCATTCCCCATGTATGAAATAGACATGTGTCTCTTCTTTTGTTACTTGGTATTTTGTTATAGAATCCTGTTCCAATTAAGAGATCAAGAGGGTTAAGGAAAAACACTACTTTTCTCCCCTGTAGTAGCTTTACAGAAATCAAAGGTAGTCTAGTAATGACCATCAGAGCAGAATACATGCACTGGCAGCTGAATGTGATTAGTAGTATAAAGCCATCCAATTTGAGTTTTGCTGCTTGGAAGAAAAGCCACCAGGAAGGAACATGTTATAGTCTAGTTACTTGTCTCCCCAAACTCACGGCAATATCATCTCCAAAGTCTTACGTTGATGGTATTAAGAGCAAGCAAATGTATTCTTACTATGGTGTTTGGAGGCAGGGCTTTTGGAAAGCAGTTGTATGAGATTAGTCATTAGGGTGGAGCCACCATGATTGAGTCCTGATGGCTTTATAAGGTGAGTGAGAGAGATGTAGAACCACACGTTGTTGTCCCCACACCCCTGCCCCCACATGATACAGCCAAAGGGAATCCTTAGCAGAACCTATGTATTGCTGTTTGGAATTCCACTCTCTCCACAATCACAGGTTAAACAAATCTATTTTTAAAAAATAAAGTAGCCTGCCTCCAGTATTTTATTATAGTAATGAAAAATCTATTAACCCAGATCTCTTACAAGAACTCTTCTCCCTGACAATAAGCTATTTGATAAGACTCCTGCCTGGTTTTATGAAATATTTACTTCACTTCTTTTCATTTATTATTCCTAACTTTTCTCTTCTAAATCGTGCATATCTTTTAGCAGTCTATGAATTGTTCAATCATAATTTCATAAAATATATATATATATACCTATACATATATGTACATATTATAAATATATAATCTGCAGACATTTAAAATTGTTGTTCTATATGACAGTGTTTCTCTAATTATTCAATATTGTTCTCTAGGACTTAAAGAAGTTTTCATTACCCACTGGCTTGGGTATCTTTGTAAATAGTCACAGAACACTTAAAATCTTTTATGTATTTCATGAGTATACTTTCAATTTTTATTTATTTACTTTTTTAAAATTCTTTTTGTGTTGCTGGGGAGCAAACTGAGGGTTTCATGTAGGTTAGACAAACACTTTACCACTGAGTCATACATAATCTCTGCTTCATCTATTGCTTAAAATTTGATTTCATTCATTGCTCACAATATATAGTTAGTTGAGTAGAATTTCAGAGGTAATTTCATAAACTATTGAAAGTGCTACTTTTTTCTTTCTCAATGTTTTTTATAATAAATTTGTAGTGTACTTTATAATATGAAATAATTAATGTTTCTTATTTTATTTCAATCTTGAAAATGTACCCCATCAAATGGTGTGGTCCTTCTCAACTTTGATTTGCAAAATTATATGGAAAATAACTCAGTTAATACAGCCATTTGCTTCTTGTGAAATTGAAGAAACACTATGGCTCTAGGCAGGGTTAAACAAACAATTCAATATATTACAAACAGCACAGGTGTCAAATTAACTGGATTTGATTAAATTCTGATCCTTTTCTTGTCTTACCTAAAGCTAAATCCCCTACCCTGGCCTGAAGCTTGGTTTTCATATCTTTGTAATGATTGTAATACTACTATTAGTTCTGTAAGATGTTCTGAGATTCAATAAGATACCACATTAAAATTCATTTGTATGGAAAGTGTCATATAAATATCATTGTCATTTTTTTAAATGTACAATTTGAAAAAAAAAAGCAATATAATGAGTTTGAGCAATGATCCAAAATGGCTTCTTCCAATTATGCATACAGCTTTATCAAATAATTTAGAAAGTGAAACTAAGGAGTTAGAAATACCCCTTCTCATCCATGTCTTCCCTCCTTGTTCATGCCTAGTGCACAGCCAGGGATTTAGGTAAAGTTATATATTTGGGTCTTGTTTGTTCATTGGATTTTCAAGAAGGGACTTGGTAAGGATTCTTGGCTACTTGTTACGTTTTAGAACATGTCATCCTTAACCAAGTGACCAAGACTATTGGCCTTCATTCTGCCACCTCCTCTCCCATTCTTTTAATTTCCCACTAGTGGACCTTTTATTGTGGTACATAACCTAGAGAGAAGCAGGGTGGTTATTTGAAATAGTGAATAAAATCTGTTTGATCTCATCTATTTTGCTTCTCACCTTAGAGTGGTACTTCTAGTCATCATGCCCGTATCTTGAGGTCCACAATGTTTGTGACTAACCCTTACTTTCTTATACACACATGATCACCAGGCCCATTGTTTTCTCCATTCTCTTGTGTGTATCAACGAAAGCTGTACTCACTAAAGTCACCCATTAGTCACTCATGCTTAATCCAGGAACCTGGTTTCAGGCTGCCGTGGCACATTTTTATAAGTTCATTAAGTCTTACTTTCTCAGGCTCATCTTGGCTGGCTCCTTGGTTACTTGCCGCAGTCTGGCTGGGCACAATCAGGAGCCACTTGTCGAAAGAAACTAACTTTATTTTTAGAACCACACACGCCAAACAAAACAGCTCCTCAGGAAAAACCCTCAGAGCCCCAACTGCCACCACCGGCTTCCCACAAGCCTCTCTCTCAACCACCAGCCTCCACCTCCCCCCATCCTCCTGCTCTTGAGGCGGATTGGCTGGGTCACGTGGGCGGAGCCAAAAATGTTCCCCAATGAGCAGCTCCGTGGTCTGAAAGGACAGGGAAACAGCCCAATGAGCATCACTGCAGAGGAGCCAATCAGCTAGATGTTGCTGGGGCCACTGTGAGCCAATCATCAGCTGGCAGTCTGAAAGGGCGGGGAAACAGCTCAATGAGCATCTCCAATGAGCATCACCGCAGAGGAGCCAATCAGCTAGATGTTGCTGGGGCCGCTGTGAGCCGGCAGCTGGAAGTTTGCTGGCAGCTGGAAGTTTGCTGGGGCCCCTTCGGCTGTGGCTCTCAACAGTTACTAGAATTCTCTCTCAGAGTCAGTCTTCAGTCTTCTTGTCTCATTGCAGACATAAACACCCCCTGAGTTCATCATCTCACAAGGCCTTAACTGGCACTTTACACTGATGACTTCCAAATCTTGTCTCCTGAGCATTTGTCCTTATATGCACTGTGCAGTAGACACCTAAAAATCAAACTTACTTCTAAAATTCAAACCTAATTATCATTCAAAAAAATGAAAGAAATAAAAAGAAGAAAAAGAAAAGAATATGTGCTATTTCTCTCACAATTCCTGTTTCAGCTAACTGTATATTTTCTACCTGGGAAAACTTGGGGAAATTATTGAATCTTTTAATCCTTTGTGCTCCTTCACACTCCTTAATAAGACCTTCAGCAAGTCTTGTCAATTGTTCATGAAATAAAAGAAGAAGAGGAATGAAAGAAACCTGTGATCTATCCATTATTTTCACCACCACTGTCTACGTCCTATAGTAAGCCATCCTTGGCTTCTTAACCATGACACCTACCCACTTGCCCATGTCCTCTTCCTTTCATCCACCTACACAGAGCCACTTCACTGTTCTAAGAAAAAAATCAACCAATTCAAAAATTCTGCCTAAAAAGAAAACAAATAAACAAAACTCCACTTATCTGAAAAATAAAGATTACCTCCTTTGACAAGTTATTCTTAGAGTATCTATCCATAGCCATGCCTCTAGGATTTTATATATTTTCTTTATTATATGTGGCATGTAGTTGCCTTTTCTACTCACCCTTCAAGATTTCACTCAAATGAATCTCTTCCACTCTATCTAGAGTGACTCACTATTTCCTCCATGTTCTTTTAGTATTTTGAACATGCCTAGCAACAGTGACGGTCATCCTGTTTTCTAAGGAAAAGATGAGAGCATGTAGCATTACATCTGATTGTGCTCAATTCTAGAACAAGAAAGAATATTTAAAGTGGTTAATGTTCCAAGATATCAACTAAAGATTACCACTGTAAAGATGATGTGTATTCTATATAAAAAAAAGAGACACATATTGTTGTTTTTCCACATTTATCTCCCCCACTAGACTATAAGCTCCACTATGATCACAGTGACTGTGTTTTAGGGATGTAATTTTCCAAGCTTCACTCATAAAATCTAGCACATTACAGAAACTAAATAAATGTTCATTGAGAAATAATTAATGAATGTGAGTAAAAATAGGAACATAATATTGTTTCAGCTGTTTATAAAAGTATTCTAATTTCATGACTTGAGTCCTTACATGTATAAATCTGTTTTCTGTTACTGCAACAAAGTACCCGATGCTGGATAATGTATAAAGAAAAGTGGTTTATCTGGCTTTCAGCTTTGGAGGGCAAAAGTCCAAACAGTGTGATGGCAACTCTGCATCACATTATGGAAAATGATGTGATGGTGGGAGTATTTACAAGAGGGAAAGATGACATAGCAAGATAGGAAGCAAGAGAGGGATTCAAGGGTCAGGCTCACTCTTTAAAATCAGTCTTCTTGCAAGAACTTGCTAGAGTCCTAACAGAACTTCATCATTCCCTTCTGCCAGCAGAGCTCTCATCCTTAACCAAGTGACCAAGTGACCTAATTATTTTCCATTGTTTAAAGTTTCACCACCTCTTAACAATACTACACAGGGATTAAAGTTTCCAACACATGAACTCTTAGGTTCATCCAAATCAAGTATGTTTCCTATGTAATTTGCACTGGGAACAACTCCATTTTTTTCTTTTTTTGTAAACTGCACTTCTAATACTGGTCAGATGCCAACCAAACTTTCTCTTTAATTTTAGCTGATGGCTATACTTCTTATTCCCTGTGAAAATGGAGAAGACGTTTTCCCAACACCACAATGAACAACCACCTTACATTTGTGTGTACAGCTCACCTTCCTTCCTGATGAGCTGAACTTTGCTTTCAGCACTCGGTCCCCTCAGAGGGACACTGGGTACCTCCATTCTTGGCTATTCAAGGGAGAACCCTCCAGCAGGCATCCCCTCTCCCACCTGTCTCATACATTGTTCTTTTCCTACCAGATATTTTTGTAATTCATAGAATAATGCTAAAATGTTTTTAGTTTTTTTTTAAAAAAATCCTTGTTCCTTCTCCTTCAACAGGTGGCACTTTCTTTTATAAAATAGCAGAGATCAAAACCCTTGCCTATATGCGAGACCTCTGCTTTCTTGCTCCAAATCTCTCATGATTTCACTCTAATCAGGTTTTTTGTTTGTTTGTTTTTGTTGTTTATCTCTGACAATCCACTAAACCTCTCTCATCAAACACAGTTTCTAAGTTGCCATTTCAAATTTATTGAGGTTGTCCTCTTGACCTATTAGTACCACTAAACAAAGAGAATCTTTCCATTTTTGAAGCACTTTCTTCACTGGGACTCCGAGCTAACATTTTTCTTTGGTTGTCTACCTTTCTTTCCCAAGATCCTTTGCTATTCCACTTTATCTCCCAAATACCAAATACTTGAATATCCAAAGGCTCAAGCTTCCGTGTCTTCTCTTCCTACTGTCACTTCTTCGTTGATCGCATTCATTCTTATAGCAGTAAATCCCACACATAAACCTCGGATCCCCAAATGTAGTCTTCTAGCCTTGACCCTATTTCTCAAGGCCAACACATTTTTGTAATTACCTACTGGATATTTCAGTAGATATCTAACAGGGCCCTTACATGTTCAAAGTTCCCTTCCTCTCCAGCCCTGTCTAACCTGTGTCATCGACAGTGTTTCCATCTCGGTTATTGTCCATTCCATTCTACCAACGTTCATGCTCCAAATCATGGATCCAGATTCTTACCATGGTCCCAGTGACCTTTTGTGGGCTTGCCTCTCTATGCGTCTAAGATTGTGATTATCTCCTATCATCCTCCCTCACTCAGTTCTGACCACATTGGCTTCCTTAGAGTATCTGTAACATTCCAAGTATGTTATAGTCTCAGGACGTTGGTCCCTTTTCTTTCTGCTCAGAAGCATTTTTCCTTGTTTCCATATTGCAATTTTCTTTACATCTTTCAGGTCTCTGCTCGAATTTCAGTTTATCAAAGAAGCCTCCTGTGACGCCCCTCATCATTCTTTATATCTTTATCTTCAGAGTATTTATCACTTTTGGAACTTTACTTATTTAAGTCCAACATATAGCATTGAAATGTGAGCTCCAGTGAGGCTAGCAATTTATCTTTTTATTTGTTGATGGGTCCTTGGACCCAGATGAGTCTCTGGTATCTACTAGAACTGAATAGAGAAATGATTGACACTGTGCATAACACACCTAGGTAAGTGAGATTACAAGACAAAGTAGCACATAGGAAGCTCTGTGATCTCAACTTCTGGCAAAACTATGCGAAGTGACTGATGATGGTCTGTTATTTCAGCAATCTTAAGGGGGCAGCATATGGCATTTTTATCTCACAATTTGTTCAGAAATAAACATTAAAAGTAATTTAACTTTTAGCAGGGGCAGTGTCAATGTAAGGACAATTAAGCCCCCAAGAAAGAGAAAAGGATTAAAATTAGGCAGACTGGAAGACCAGGAGGAACTTAATGACCAAATCAATATCACTATTGATCTTGGCCTCTGATCAACATGAACCTTCCAATTGAACCCACAGAGATCATTAGGGTATTGTTTGCTTCCGTTAGGTGTTTACTCTCATAAATGCTAGTGATGGTCATGCGCAGAATTAAAGGTGTGTAGATTATAGCTAAGAATTGGTTCCTATTAAAATTGTAGTGGAGTGAACCCAACTGGTTTACTGGACCAGTGATTTTCAACTAGTTTTTTCTCTTCAGCATGATACCTGTCAGGGTCTGGTGCAACTGTGCATACCAGTAATCCCAGAAGTTCAGGAGGCTGAGATAAGAGGATCACAAGTTCAAAGCCAGCCTCAGCAACTTAGCGAGACCCTGTCTCAAAATAAAAAATTAAAAAAAAAGGATGGGGATGTGGTTCAGTGGTTAAGCATCCCTGGGTTCAATCCCTGCTACATAAACAAAACAAAACAAAACAAACAACAACAAAAACACAAAAACAAAAACAAAGAGATACCAAAACAAAATGAATACAAAAACCTGCCAGGTAATGTTTATCTGAATTCTATATATTACTCACTTGAGTTTGTGGCATAGGTGATGCAGTCTATGAGTCTGTAATTCTCAATCACTACCTAAATTCCTGCCCCCGTAAACTATTTTCTCCTATCCATCTACCTGCCTACTGTGTGAGGTTGGCAACTATTTCCTCAATAACTATGTCCTTTTTCAGATAAGAAAATGGGCTTTTAGAAAACAAGTGAGTTACCAGAGATTAGAGAAAGAGAGAATCAGAAATCTAGAAAGTCAAAGACTAGGAATGCTAAGAAATTCAGAAAAACATCTTATTGGTCTGTAGATTTATTTATTTTATAGTGAGCAGTTAAATATGCATGCAAACGCTGGGCAGACAACATATAAAAATAAAACTTTGACTCACGACCTGTAGCAACCAGCAGGAAGCCAACCTACTATCTACAGTAACCTGTCCCAGAAATCAGGTTACTATCTAGCAACCAGTCTAAGAAACCAAACAATAAGCCATGTGACAATTGGAGTGGCCTGGACATCGCTGGGAACTGTCAGCTTCTTTAGTGCCCTAAGCTTCCAACTTTCAACAACCTGGAGAAAGTTATTTGTACATATACCCAATACCAAACATGCAAGACATCATGCCATGCCTCTGTTTACCCCAGCTACAGTGTTGCCAAGATGGTCCTTAATTAGACATAGCTGACTGTCTCTCCTTCCACTGTAGAGTTTTTCACTCCTCTGCCTACCTTTGAGTTTCTGTCAAATATAGAAGATGGTGGCTGACCCCCGTGCTATAACAAGTGCTGAATAAATAATTCTTAATAGCTAGTTTTGGGTTATCTTTCCTTATTTTCACGAGTATAAGAGGATTGCCTTAAATTAAGTGCTAGGAAAGAAGGAAAGGAGAATAATAAAGAGATTGGTTAGTAATTTCAATTTTACTCATAGCGGTCAGTCAATGGTCATCAGCTACAAATAAGAAGATGAAAAGTAATTTATAAAGAAATTAGTATAAAGATAGATCTTAGAACACAAATGCAAACTGAAAATTTGCAAAGAAACTATCACAAAACAAAAAGTAAACAAATAAAATGAACCATATGTCAGAATTAGCACCAAACATATTGGTCATAACAGTAATTGCAAATGGATATAATTCACTCATTAAGTATTTTCAGATTGGCTAACAAAACAAAATCCAATGTTGTCCTGTATACAAGGACATACATAAAACAAAGGAGTTCAGAATATTTTGTTAAAAGGCAAATGCAAGGAAAAAAGAGTAGAAGAAGGAAATTAAAAAAAAAAGAGTAGAAGAAGGATTGCAATATTGATATTGAGCAGGTGAAATTCAAGTCAAAATGTCTTAAGCAGAGAAAGGAAGAAAACATAATGCATAAGACTAGAATTAAAATACACACACACACAAATACAATGAATGAACAAATACAAATTTAAAACTCTTTAATCTATGACATATAATTTTAAACCAGATTAGTTTGACAATAATTAGTAGAATAGAGAAAACCTAACAACAAAATCAATAGGACAGATCTGACATCTCCATGTGGAATTCTGCACCTCAGTAATGGACTTCCCACCCTTTGTCACTAGAAAGCAAGAAACATCCAACATAAATTGACTATATATTACACATTAAATAAAGAGTGAAAACTCTAAAATATAGAAAAACAACAAACAAAATTCTTGGGACCATATTGCAATGGAAAAATAAAGCAATGCAAACAACGTTCTTATATTTGAAATGATTTGTAATTGCTACATTAAAGAGGAATTGGAGATTTGAAAAAGAAGGAATAAACAAAAAATTGTAAAGTTTCTTGAAAATAAAACTAAAAGCTCATCAGATCAGGATCTACTGGGTATTGCAGTATTGCAAAAGTGAAGCTTCAAGCAAAATTTATGTCATTAAATATATGTCAGAGAAAATGTTAATAAATAAATTGCATATGACTCAAAAATTTGCAAAAGAGATTAAAGTAAAAAGAAATAGACAAAGGATAAATGGAAAAGATACAACTAATTAGGAACTAGAGTTGCCACTCAGTGACAGAGGGCTTGTCCAGCATGCATGATACCCTCAGTTCTAGACCCAGCACTAAACAATTAAATAAACAAACAAATAAAATACATACATACATATACACATGTATATTAGAAACTAATAAATAAGAAAACCAAATAATTAATTTAACAAACAAAATACTAGGCTCTGAAAAAAACAACCAAAATGACAAACTGCTACCAAACATAATTAAAAGGGTGGGGGGGGGGTGTGGTGGAATCACAAATACACAAAAGAAAAATGAAGGAAAAAATCACAAATGAGAAAAAAAAATAAATATATATATATATATATACACACACACACAACATATAGTTTTATGTATTCAATTACATTTGAAAATTTGGAAAAACATCCCAACAAAAATGTATTTACCAAAAATGATCCCAGTAAAGACAGAAAGTCTATGTAGACAATTTTTAATAAAAGATACAAAGTTATTTAAGTAACTGGACTAAAGTGAGTGCACTCAAGTTTCCCAGGGAAACTTTACCAAAACTTCAAAACCTGGTAATTTCAAAGCTAATTAAAGAATTCTAGAGAGTAGAAAAAAGAAGGTAATCATCCTGTTTCATTTTATGATGAATTATAACATTTATAAATAAAATTTATAAAGATTGCACAAAAAAAGAAACAACCAAGAAATTTCAATTATGACTACCAACTGCACAAATCTTATATAAAATAATAACAAACAGAATTCATCATTACTACATTAAAATAATACATACTAATTAAGTGGAGTTTATTCTAGAAAATTTGTTAGTACAGTTTATCACATTAAAAGACATATTCCCAGTATTAGTAATACTGGACCTAATGTTGAAACATTAGAAATAAAATTAGACACTCTAGAAGAGTAAAAGCAAAAGGAAACTCAGTGATTGCAAGCATGTTTAGAGATAGAATTTAGGAGACTTGGAAAAGACTGAGAAATTAGAATATATAATTGTCCCTTAGTATCTACAGGGGATTATTATTTCCAGGATCCCCTTCAGTATCCCAATTTTGTGGATAATCGAGTCCCTTAAATAAAGTGGCATGGTATTTTCAGGTAACCTATAAACATACCTTTGTACACTTTAAATCACTCAAATTACTTACAATACCCAATAAAGTGTAAATGCTATGTAAATAGTTGTTACATTGTATTGTTCAGAGGATAATAGCAAGAAAAAAAAGTCTATGCATGTTCACTATAGAGAAAATTTCTTTTTTTCTAGCTATTTTTGATTTGAGTTTGCTTGAAGTTATAGATGCTGAATGCGTGGTTATGGGCAGCAAGAACTGTTATTTATTTCATACCTATTAAATACTATTATGTTGCCAGGTGTGGTGGTACATGCCTGTAATCCCAGCTGCTCAGGAGGCTGAGATAGGATGATCTCAAGTTCGAAGCCAGCTTCAGCAAAAGCAAAGTGCTAAGCAACTCAGTGAGACCCTGTCTCTAAATAAAATACAAAATAGGGCTGGGGATGTGGCTCAAAGGTCAAGTACCACTGAGTTCCCTGGTACCCCACCCCCAAATACTGTTATGTTAAAAATGGTGATGAGATATTCTTTTTTCAAAATGGAAAATATACTCAGCTAAATGATATAAAACAGCAGCATGTAGGATACACACACAAAAAAAAAAAAGAAAGAAAAGAAAAAAGAAGATTAGGACTCACATCTCTTGAGTTCCTACCAGGCATCACAGCAATGCTATGTTGTCTCATCCTTATAATATACTTGTGGTATTTCACTGTCCACATTTCAGATGTGCAATAAGTCCAAAAAGATGAAAGTAACGGATGTCTTCCATCTTCAGGAAAGAGGAAGTTACATTGAAGGCATATGAGAAATACTGCTACTATTTCTCATAGCTGCTATTGCTTTGCAAAGTTCCTTGTGGTTTAGTTGCAGAAGTCCCCTCAGGAACTTCTGCTTGCATACCTCTTTGCTGCACTCCTCTGAACCTTGCACACTTTGTGCCCAGAACCACGCCTCATTGGGCATCCAGACTGTGTTTGGTGTTGCTGGATCATTTTGTTCACCACAGCCCTGGTTCCCAGCTTGTCCTCTGCTGTAGATCCAATGTGTTCCTCCCAATTCTTATGGCCCTTAATCCCCAGTATGATGTCATGTGGAGGTGGGACATGTAGGAAATGATTAGCTTATGAGGATGGAGCCCTCAGGAATGGGAGTAGTGTCTTTACCAAAGAGACTCCTGAGAACTCCCTTGCTCCTTCCACCTGGATGTAGAGGGCAAAAGATGGACGTCCAAGAATCAGAAAGCGGGTCACCACCAGACCTTGAATTTGCTAGCACCTTGATCTTGAATCTCTCCACTTCTAGATTTGTGAGACACCTATTTCTGCTGTTTGTAATCCACCCAGTCTATAATATTTTGTTACACCAGTTGGAAAAAATGAAGACATCCTCCACATTCCCAGTGCTGACTTGAAGCAGATATTTTACATTTGACTCTTGTGAATTGCATTCCAATTTTCACAGCCCTACTGAGCTCCCTGAAGTCCCAGTCACTCTTCCGAGTCACCTCTCCCCCGCCATCCATTTGTAACCTAGATACAAATAGAGGGTCTGGGAGGTTCGAATGGAGTCTAGGCCTTTCCACCCCTTCCTCCTTCTTAAGTAGCCCTTGGACAACTCCTAGCCTGAGCTCCTGCAGAAAAGTTAGGCTTATTGGGCAAAGTGACCTGAGGCCCATTCTGGCTAGGCACTTTTTGATTCTTTCAGGACACCTTGTAAGACCTTTGCAAGCAAATGACATTTTGTAGATACTGTTTGTTTTTCCTACATAGAAAGAAACAGAGAAGGGGGAAACACAAAATATCAAATTGATGCGTCTTTTTTTAAAATTAATTTTGCATTAATCCCAGGAGGTAGATCTTGTTACCTATGCTTTAATGATAAGAACTAGGAGATTTGGAAAGATTAAGGACCTCGACCAGATCGCGCAGCTGGTAGGTGCTGGATTCCACTGTTTCCTGGCTCTGTACCCTACTTCCTTTCCACTTTGCCACATTCCCCACCGAGGCATAAATATAATCAGTTTGAAATGCATGATCAAAGTTGATGAAATTATGTTGATACAAAAAGTGTTTCAAGAATAAGAATTTCTGAAGAGACTTTTGGTTGGGGTGGAAGATCCCTGGGATCTTTGTGGACAAATTGTTCCCAGCTCCAGCTGCTATATGCAGTTCAACTCAGCGGCAGCCTTGTTTGGGTAGTTACTGAAGCGTGTGCTGCCCTCTACTGGCAGAGAGAAAACATGACATCATGCTTTGTGTTGATTCCGCTTTTTTAAAAAAATCTAACAACAATGTTAGAGATTTGCGGGGCCTCTGGGTTCTTTTTGTCGTGTTTCCTCCAATAATTAACGTGCCAGCTTTTGATCCCTTATTTGCTCATCTGAATCTTCCATTTCTATTACTGTGCTTGAAGTTCATCAAAAGCATTTAAGAAACACCAAGACCTTGACCATGAGAATGCAGATCCAGATTAGAAACTGGCATATCCACAAGAGGATACACACACACACACACACACACACACACACACATACACATTAGCCTTTGTTGTTTGCTCCTAGATTTCAGATGACAGATATATAAACGTTTGAATTCATTATTCTCTCTCATGTATATAAAACAGACTATTGATTCTCAATAGGCCAACTCAAATATACAGCCATTAATGTAATCATTCATTAATTTAAAAAAGATTCATTAAAATCTATCGTGAGCCACTATGCTAGTGGTGAGGTAGATGTAAATAAGAGTTAGCTATCTCACAGCCTAACGGTGGCATGGGCATATGAACAAATAATCAGAATTCAGTCTGAATAGTGCTATGATATTCACAAATTGCTATGGGGTCTCAGAAAGTGAGACTAATTTTTGCCTGAGTGTGAACAAGGAACACTCTACAGAGGAGGTTGTGCTGAACTTAAAGGTGAGAAAGAGTCTACAGGGCTGAGAAAAGAGAAGGGCATTTCAAATCAAGGGAATCTCATGCACTAAGACATGATAATAAGGAGATATGGATGCCAAGGCAGAGCACTCATCCCACAATCATACAGAGTGATATCTCAGGTGACAAAAAGAACAAAATTTGAAGGGGCTTAGAGCTCTGAGCAAGGATACTGGATTGTAGATGATGTAGATCATCTATATAGAAAGAGGGTGAGGAAGCATCCAGGGGTAATCATTTAAATCCATGATGCCAGATCTGATTCTGTCTTACTCAATATGAAGTAATTATTTGATATTGTAGAATTTGACTACTCTAAAGGGAGACTGATCAATATAAATACACATTTTATTTTAGAAAACACATGTCAAATATTATATTTTCTGAAATATTTTGATTGATGACCAAATTAAATGAATAACTACCAAATTTCACTTAACACTGTATTACATGACCATATAGTTGCTTTTCAACATTAAAGCAAACTAATGAAGAATATGGTGAATATCTTTAATAAAATAAATAATTGACCTTCTTCCTTCCTCCAGTATCCACCATTTGCAGAGCCTCTCCCCTTCAAAAAGCACACATTTTCCACTATACTTTTTTGGTACACAATAAGTTATTGGTTACATTTTATCTACTTTATACCAGTCTTGTCTTTTAAAAATGAGGGTTTTTAAAATTCTATAAGTAACTTTTCATATAAAAGATGCAAAAAATAAAATCCTAGTTTTAAAAATATTCCCTATACATAACTCCTAAAGATGCCTACATTTTTCACCCGAGAAAGACAGTGAAAATTTGCTGTCATGATTTTCCAGGATGTATATTTTACAGAAAAATTTACACATATCTCCCCATTGTGAACTCATACAGTGTCTGATTCCAGTAATCATAAGTGAATTTGGAATTCAGATGAGCCTTCCATGGCCATTATAATTCATTGTAATGTATGAACAGTTAATAAAAGTTTAAGACAATACCTCCTTTCACACTTGGTATGGTTACTGCTTTATTTTCTCATCGTTAATTAATTTTCTATTTATAGGGAACCAGTAAAACTGCTGTAGAAAGTCTGCCATGATATCACACACAGCTAGTGAATTCTTTAAAATTTATTTTATCTAAACTCTTAATAGAAAACTTTTCAATTGCACAGCCATATCTTGTTGGGTGCTGAGACATGGGAGGAAGTGATATGAAAAATCGGCTCTTACATGAACCAAATAATCTTATTCAAAAATTTTATTAGCCAAGTCATTTATTTCTAGAGTTTTTTCTTTTTCAATGTCTCCTATATTTTTTATTTGATTGCATACATGACACACTTAAATCTTATAAATGGATTATTGAAGAATGATAGGAACTCCAAACTCACTCTGGGATAATTCCAACTATTCTCTTATGTGCTGAAACCCAAACAAAAACATCAAAAAAACATGTCTCCAAAATGGTGTGCTTTAATTCTTTTGCATTTCTTTCCTTAACCATCCATTAGCAGTTCCAGATCCAATATTCTCCTGCATTGCAAAGACACCTCTTCTAGCTGCAATGAATGAGGCTGGGCAGCTCTCTGGGGGAAGCCAGTCTAGTCCTGGGTTGCTAAAATGGCTCTACTGTTAAGTGATGTGCTTACCAAAAGGCTTATCTTTAAAAATACCACCTTCCCACAGATGGGAGCATGCCTCCATTTCTACAGCAGACCTGACTCAGTGGGAACAAGCTCACAATTCATTTAAAAACAGACACTAAGCTGAAAATTCAAATGTGAAGGACTAGCAGGTGTCACCTGCTCCTGCTGTTGGGTGGAGCTCTATTCAATTTTTCCAGAAAGCTCATTTCTCTAACTGCATCGCTTGGTTAGGATAATATATGCTGCTGCATTTTCCATTCTGTGAGTTGGTAAAGCCTCCGGGTTCTCTGAGATCAGCTTACCCCTGAGGATGCCGGGCCCTGTTTTCTGTGTAGATGATTTTGAACAGCATACTAGTCCTTTGCGTGCAGCTGCTGATTCTTTGGTCATTCTTTATTTCTCATAAGGATATATAATTCGATCTATCGTTTGTTCTTAAGGACATTTGCTGCTTCCTTTGAGGTTTGGGAGAGTAAAGTGCTGGATATTTTGAATAGCTGTCATTTACCGTCCCTGCCTCCATCCATTCTCCACCTGTCTCTGCCCTACTGTCTGTCCTCTTTCTTTCTGTTGGGTTGGCTAGGCACTGGGAGGCTCAGGCAGTGACCAGAGACCTGGAAAAAAGAGCAGCTCTGGTATTCACCCCCATCCCAGTCCTTTTCCAGGCTACGGAGTGGCAGTGGCTTTCCAAAGCTGGGGGTGTCCCCATCTCTTGCTGATTGCCATCTATTCTGCTAACCCTTTACAGACTGTCCTGGGGAAGACACTCCCTAGGGAAATCCCACAGTGAGCCAAGCACATTTATGATCTCTCCTTTAGTACGGGTAGAACCTGCGACTTGCTTCTAACCATAAAATATGGCAAAAGTGATGAGACGTCACTGTCTTGATAAGAGTGCATTGCATAAGACCATGAAAAACTAGGCAGTCATACTTGCAAACCGAGGAGAAGGTTATGTGGCAGAGAATGGGGTGATTGTGTTAGTCCGGGTTACCCACAGAAGCAAAATCAATAAGGATGCCAACATGGAGGTGGACAAATCCCAAGACCTGTGGTTAGCAAGCTGGAGACCCAGAACGATCCAACGTGCAGCTTCAGTCTGAGTCTGAAAATATGAAGACCAGAGAGCTGGTGTAGTAGGTCCAGTCCAAAGGCTAACAGACTAGAAACCAGAAAGGGCTGATGTTGCCATTTAAATCTTTACACAGGAGAACCAGAACAATGCTCCAACTCAAAGTGGGAGGGTTAACTTTTTTGTTTTATCCAAGCCCTCCACTGTCAGAAGGAGGTCCAACTCCATTAGAGAGGATGTCAAGTGTTAGTCTCATACAGAAACACACTCATGGACACACCCTGAATACTGCTTGACTAAATGTCTGGCCACTCTGTGGTCAGTCAAATTGACACATAAAATTAGCCATCACAGTGGCTTCTAAGACCCGAGGGAGAATGCAGGCAGCCTTCAGTGACCAGATTCAGGGAGATAGGGCTATACAATGGGGATGCCAGTGCTTAACTCATAAGGAGATGATGTCTTCTAACAACAAAGAGGAATCTTTCCCACATTGAGCTTCTGATGAGATCACAGCCCCAGCCAACATCTGGATTGCAAACTGGAGACCTTGAGAGGACTAGAACACAGAGAAGTTGTGTCCAGACTCCCGATCTATAGGAACCAGGAGATCATACATGGGTATATTTTAAGCCCCTGGGTCTGTAGCAAATTGTTATGCAGCAGTCAAAAGCAATTCAAGTCCCTTTATTAAATGCTGTTTTAAGAGTGACATTCTTTCCTTTCAGGACCCTAAACCATACTAGTGGGCCAGGATTTGGCAATCATTTTCTGTAAAGAGCCAGGTAGTAAATATTTTGAATAATACTGGGAGTCACAAACATTCTTCATTGCATGTTATTCTCTCTCCCATTCATCAGCTAAAACTGTAATAACCATTCTTATCTCATGGGCTGGACAAAAACAGTTACATGTTAGATTTGATGAATGAAACATATTTGCCAAACCCTGATTAGAAGAGTTTAGAGTCCCTAGAAAATATGTAAGTAACACATTCATTGTATTGATATGCATATCTATACCTCTATCTATAGTCATCAAAACCCATCCCCTCAATTTTCTGAACACAAATCTGGGCAGTATTTACCAGTGAACATGGAAGTAGGTGTGGTCCTGCATTTGAATCTTGTCCAGTGAAATGAGGGTGTCATACTTCAGAGCTGAGGTATCTTTCCAAAGCTCTGGTGTAAGAAAATGCAAGAAAGTTTAGAAGTGAAATGATTGGGTTATGAAAGATTTAACCTAATCAGTGCATTCATCCACTGGTATGGATTAACTGGGAGATAACTTAGGCAGGTAGGGAGTTAACTGGAGGAGATAGGTCACTGGGGGCATGTCTTGGGTTTATATTTTGTCCCTGGTGAGGAGAGCTTTCTTTGCTTCCTATTGCCATGTCCTGAGCTGCTTTCCTCTTCTTTGCCCTTCTGCCATGATACTGTGCCTTATCTCAGGCGCACAGCAATGGAGTCAGCCATCTATAGACTGAGACCTCTGAAACCACGAAGGCCAAATAAACTCTTCCTCCTCTAAATTGTTCTTGTTAGGTCTTTTGGTCACTGGAGAAAAACAAAAACAACAACAATTAAAAAAAAAACACAGACTTGACTGCTATAAGTAATGTATGCAAATCTCAGGTCTAGTCACACAAGTGCCTCATGCCCACACTTGCTGATTCTTCATTTCCTGTCTGGAAGAAAAGGCTCCAAGGTCCTAGTAGATGCAATCACTACAATATAGAGAAGCCCCAAGTCCCTGTGTCTCTGCCCAAAGGCTGCCTGTGGGGCACTGCATTGGACAATGAGACAGGTGAGACACTTAATGTGGTTTAATCCCTGAGATTTGGGGGTTCATTTCTTCCTATATGTCTCTAAGCTGACAGTACCAAGGGACAGCTCATTCTATTTATATTTTGGGGAAGAGAATGTTCCAGGGCTTGTTTTAGTCACACCCATAAAAGAAACTCCCCTGATTTCATTTTGTGCAGGTGTAGTTTGTGTAAAATAGGAAGAGTGCGAAAGACTTGGTATAACTAGCTTATGGCTCAAACACACACACTCAGAGCCATGGGAGAGTCCACATGTGAAGACCCGCTCCTGTGTTCTTGCACTGTTTTGTGCTTCCTCTTTTTTTGGGGGATGGGAGTAGCAGAACTCTCTTCTCTTCAATAAGAATACTTCCTGGATGTCTGAACACCCACCTTCCCCCTCTGCAGCACAAAGGGTGATCTTGATACCCTCCCTTGAGACAGCTGCTCTTTGCAGAGTACTCCAGCCCTTCACATTTCTAACATCCCCTCCCTCACCAGCTTCTCTTGAATATATATAAAAATGCTTCTGATAGAGACAGGGACCTTAAAAGTCACTTAAATCCCATTATTTTAGGTCACTTGAAGGGGTAGTTCTTATTGAGCAATAGCATTTCTCATGCCAGAAAATTATTGTACTTTGATCAACTCAATTAACGTATGGCAGTGGTTGCTTTTCTTGGATTGGTCTTTGCTCTGTAAAGAAGATGACTTACTTGGTGGTCTGTGGCTTTCTTCTGATGCCTTTGGCTGAGCTACTGACAATGGCATCCTTAGAGGGTTTTGGAATCAATAGGAATAGAATAAAAAAGGACACATTGCTTTTACATTTGGGTTATTGCAGCCTACATCTATTTATAGTGATCTCATCAATATGGATGATTGCCTTAAGCCACCACATTGTCTTTAGTATTCATCAATTTAGAGCCTTCAAAGAATTCAAATGCCAAGCGTATTGAAGAACCATGTCTGGAACCCGAACTATTCAAATAAAAGAGTCAAAAGGAAGAGACAAAAGTTTCCGAAATAATTAATCATGAAGATCATTGCTAAAGTAACTAATCTCTCTCTCTCTCTCTCTCTCTCTCTCTCTCTCTCTCTCTCTCTCTCTCTCTGTCTCTCACTGTCTCACTGCTCATGGTCTCTCCCTCCAAAAGATGGGATCTTTCCCATGTACAAAGGCAAAAGATGGGATCTTTCCCATGTACAAAGGCAAGGGATCAAGCAGAGGCAGTGTCTGTCCAGTACCGCTAGGTGGCAGCAGTGGGTTTTAGCCAATGCATTCTCCCTTTTCCAATGGGCAGAAGTTACCATGATTAAGAACAGACTGGTTAATTGCTGAACAACTAGATTTTGATTACATAGGATGACATGAATTTCCTTTGAGCACTTTTTTTAAACAAATAAAAATATGTCCAAATACTATCAGAGGTGAAGAAAGCAAAGTTGCCTTATACACAGTTATCAGGAAAGGTGTGATTATAGTTCAAGGAAATTTAATATAATGTACTTAAAATTTAGAACCATGCTTTCACAGAAAATAAACTATTCATTTAGGAAAAGCAATGGTTTCCCAGAAGACTTTGCATTTAAAACATTAGCAGTTGCTACCTGCTACACATTTCTTTGCAATTTGTAATTTGAAAGGGAATGACTTGTCAACATATGATTGATATTTGAAAGGTAACTTGAACTTTTGTTGATTTATTTTCTGTAATGCTACTCTGGTTTTTTAAGACTCTGCTGTAAATATCTTTTAACACAAGAGGAACCTATTAATATTTCTAGAAAGAACTGAATCGTGTGTCAATTTTTGAAGCAAGAAATAAAATAAGATTAACAATCTGACCTTAGTTTGGCATGTTGGGTCAAAAAATAAAGATCATATATGTTCTCACAGTCTAACAAGGTTTACCCAACATTTACTCTGAATAATTGGAAGCAAGTTCGGAGTAATTTTTTCAACAAGGGCTGGACGATATGATGGAAGAAGATTTGAACAGAGTCTGAATTTTAGTTTTAGTTCTACTTCCTTTAGTTTACTTTGTGCCCTTGAGCCAATAATATAACAAATCTAGACATTAATTGCTAATTTTTAAATATATAAAGTTCATATATTATTTTACACGATTTCTATATTCTGGTATGATTTGAGGATGAACAAAGTCTGATTTCTTTGCCCAATGATCACTTAGTATATGTGCCAGACATATAATGGGAAGAACCACTGTGCCTACCCGAGAGGACTGACCCTGGTTTTAAACACATGGCCAAAACAACACAGCTGCAAATATTGCTTCTTGTACAGAACCACACTGTGCATTTATTAATTTACTTTCCAAATAGCCCTTGAGAACACTGTTTGTGCAAGTCACTATATGATGTTGGAGCTGGGAAAAGGAAATGGAGACAATTAGAAGTGATTTTGTTACATGCAACCACAGAGAATTGTTTGGATTTTTCATTATTATTTCCTTCACACTCACTTTCAGGAATGCAAACTGAGCAACTTTAAATGAAAGCTACCACAGGGAGCAGCACCAATAAACTCAAGGTCTAGGTGCCAGAGCCTGGGCAGGTGTGATTCTGCCAAAATGGAGAAATATCCTTGAAGCCCATAGAGACATGGAGGGTGGGAATCAATCTATTTAGTGTTTGTCATGCAAATTGGAGTCCACATCATTTTCAGAAATTATGGTCCCAAAAATATGTGTTAGGTAAAATATGTGTTAGGTAAACTATGTATTAGGTAAAGGGAAGAACACCATTGTTAAATCAAGTCATCCCTACCAAATTAGGGATGGTAGGATTGGAGAGCTGTACGTCTGATCACTAACATGTATTAAGCATCCACCATGTTCCACATCCTCTTTTAAGTGCTTTATTAATAATATCCTGCTTAATCTTACTTTGGTAATATGAAATTTACATGATCCATTCACAAATGAGGAAACTAATGGGGAGGAAAGTTGAGAAACCTTCCAGAGGTAAGAAGCGACAGAACCAGAATTCGAACCTGGAATTAGTTCTGATCCATTTTCTAAACTATCAGATCAGGCACTTCATCTCAAGAGTTTTGTCTACAGCTGTGTAAGCATCAGGAAGTGAACATAATGGGACTTGGTGGAAAAAGTAACTTGATGAACATTTAGCTGTAGTTTTTCTTGTCAACCTCAACATTACTCTGTCTCTTTAAGAAAGAAATTGCGGTATTAGTACTCAACAAGTACAATCAATTTGCAAAAGCTCTTGTGGTAACCTTCCCTGACATCATTAGTGGGAAGGCTTTTTGCTTTTTTAGTCAATATCACTTGCTTAAAAAATAAACAAAAACCTCAACGGTTCTGAAGGTCTGTTTTGTTGTTTTTGAATTCATAAGAAAAGATGTTTCATCATTTTCTCTACTAAAGGATCATATTCCATCATTGGTTTATGTCTCTTCTTCTTAATGTGTCCAGCAGTCAATAGATCAATGTTGCTCAGGAAATTTCTATTGCTCTCTTGTTACTGTTACAAAAGAGGGAAGCACACATAGTTAACAATGGCATAAACTATCCCCGTCAATAATTGCTCTCATCCAATTCCACCTAATTAAATGTGCAAAAGAAAAAAAATTAAACAGGTTAGCTTCTGACAGAATACATATAACACAGCTGTAAATTGGTTACATTATTTGTAATCCTCAAAGGAATAGGAGAGATTAGTAAAAAAAAAAAAAAAAAGGTCAATTAACGGGGAGGTACAAGCCTATGGGAGACCATGTCATTTGACCAATGATCTCTTCATCGGGCAAAAATATTCTCTGGCTTTCATATGCTGGGGAAGATCTATTTTTTTCTTGCCTCAACCAAGAGTTGAATATCACCAGGGATGATGATTTAATTTCACATTTTATTAAAACACTTAATGCAAAGCCATGTTATATCTGAAGGCAAAGCACAGAGCCCGGTATAGGAAGCTCCTCTTCAGAACATAGTAATGAGAGAATTACCACATTAATCTATGTATAAAGGCCCTTTAGAGATTACCATGCCTCCCGTGGTTTCATTTTTCAAGGAAATGTGGAGTAAGAAGAGCTTCAAACAAATTATTCATTGTTAAACATTTCACATTTACAGGTAAGGCTCTGTGAAGACACTGCTTCCATGGTGACACACAGAGTGGTTCTCCGTTTGAGGTGAATCTCCATGGCATCCACCAGCAGCGCCACACCTGGACCCAGGGCATGCAGAGCCGTTCCTGGGTCAACAGATGCCTCTTGAGCAAACTGTGGCTCTTCTGTTACCTAAACAGGTAATCTCCAAGAAGCTACTCTGTTTTCGGTGTGACCATTGAATCCAATTGACAGATGCTGGCAAATCAAAGGAACTCTGGGTTCTTGTTCTCCTAATGTTATTCAAAAATGTCAACCACCTAGCCTTTCAGTTCTTTGTGAAATTTCAAAAAGAGGTAAAGATCAGAGGTGAGACTATTTTCATAAGCATGGGTTTGCCCCCAGGAGTCTTGCCCTATTTTCTCTGGTCCCAGAATCACCTGAGCAGATAATGAAGTGAGTTACAGGGCGATGGAGCCCACTGGGTGAGGACATGAAGCAGTGTCCACCTGGAGCACCATCTGTATTTTCCTGCACCTGACAGATGCCTCTAGCTGACCAAGGTTTTTGCACAGGATTTCTGTTACCAATCAACAGTCAAGGATGGTTCCCCCCGTAAGGAAGATGACAAATACTGTAGGTGGCTTTAATAAAAAAAGAACCTATTCAGGAATACTTAGCAGCACTTTAAAGATTTAGGGATATGGTACTAAGAAAGCTTTAAATATCTTTATAATAGGCTAGAATATTGTCTCAGTAACAAAAGACAGATTTTATATCAGCCAAAGCCAAATGCAATCTGCAGTCTAGGCCAGTTACCAAATGGTTCTTGTTGCTATTAAAATGATCACTAGGGAGTTCAAGGACTAGGGAGTCATTTGAAATGGCCTTGGAAAATATGCTGAAAGAACTGCCTCAAACCATTTTCCCTGTACTTGTTCTTTGTCCCAGTGCTCTAATACACAGTACATGATAAAATATATCCTGTATATTTATAGTGTGTCCAGAAAATGCCAAAGTGCTTAGGGCTCTGACATTGTTTTCATAAGAGATTGATACTTTTGGGAATGCAAATACCAACTTTTCAAATTTGCTATAGGTGGAAAATCTAAATGATGCCAGCTTTTAAAAAATATTTTATATTTGTGTGAAGCTTTAGACCAGCTGCTTGTGACTAGAATGCAGAAAGACACTTGTATAAAAATGCAAACAAAAACACTTATTCCCTCGAAGGAAGACTGGTGGGTCACACTAGCCAAGAATGAGAAAATAGATTATTCACCTAACCTCACCTGTCTTCAACTTCACCCTTTGTTGTTAGGAAAATATTACATGAAAATATTAGATGCCTCTTAATATTGTTCATATTTTTTGTCCTGGTCTATCAATTCTTTCTTCTTCTCAATCATTTGCATATATAAGAAGAGAGGTATTCTTTATTGGTTTACTTCTGGGTGCAATCAGTGTTCAAGGGGCCACCACCATTTTGCTGTTGAAATGCACCAGGGACAGCTTGCCTCTCCGTCTGCCCTTTTCTTTGCAGTAGGAAACCATCATATCAAATCGTATCGAGATCAGGTGAGTCTCTCTGCTTTTGCTCTCTCCGGTTCCATGAGCAAATGGATTCTATAAGAATCCAAGCCAGTGCTTTTCAGATCATCTCCTGATTGCCCATGCAATAATCTTTGGAGGTTTTCACACTGATTGACATCACCCAATCCAGGGAGAAGCCAGATGACTAGAAAACTGCACTCAGGCCTCATTGTGTATGCGATGATGGCTGAACACCCTCTTGTAGTTTTTCTTTAAGCTGGAAAGGTATCATTATCCTTTCTCAGCATGGGGAGAACAGGAGGATTATCATACCTACTTCCATTCATGGTGGAAGATGAGAATAGGTATAATAATGATGTCTCATGTAGAAAAGAGCATAATGTTTCTGTTGTGTTCAGAAAATGTTTATTTCCCACCAATTTCATGCCAGATATCATGGCAGGCCATAGAAGTTCAGAGAAGAAGAAGATGCATTCTCTGTTGACCAGGTGTTCAATGTTTTAATGAACGTGGTTGATGAATAGATACATAAGCTGCTGCAGCATGATGAGGGCTTCAGTGATGGTGGCCATGCAAGGGTCATTAGGAAGATGTAGACAGGATTGCCTATCCTACACTGGGAAACCCAGGAAACGTTTATGGATTGGACGATGACTGAGCTGAGCATTCCATACTGAACACAGTTGATCAAACAAAGTGGGGATTTGGACTGGGAAGAGGATATGGGTGGAGATAGGAAGGAGGGCTTAAGGGAGGAGGGAAGGGATTCTATCAGAAGGAAACAGAAGCAAGGGACTCAGGTACAAGGTCTGCAGACGCCAAATAGTTGTACATGGCTGATAGTGAATGCAGGTAGGAGAGACCAGGAGCATAGGCCTGCAGAGCACTGACCTGGAGATTGTAAACACTTTTGTGTGTAAGTTGCATGGCCACCTGAGGGTTATGAGACTCCAGGGAAATTTTCATAGAGAGGATTAAGATGATCTTTGTTCTTTCTTTTGTTAGGTCTTTAAATGGATTTTGGCCTCAATATGGTGGAATGGGGAGGTAGGGATGAATATAAATAGTGGAGGAAAACTTCCATAACATTTAAAATAAACACACCTTTGACTCTTCCTCCTTCAATGTATTCTTTAGCTTAGGATTTTCAAATTTGTACATGCATATGCTTACGAAATACCTATTCACATTGTCACTAGTAGTTTTAGATGATCATTTCTGTACCCCTGCCCAGAGGGTAAAGAAGTTTAAACCAGACATGTGAAAGATTTAGTTTAAGTGCCTCAGTCTTCTTACTAAAACGATTGCTGGGGCAGAACTAGAGATATTAACTGAATATGGAGGCACTAATTCATATCTGCTATTCTACATCTCCCAGGTGGAGAAGATACTTTGAGAAACACATACACTACTCAAATTAAGTCAATGGGACATCAGATTGTTCTGGTTTCTTGATTAACGGGTGCTGGACTGCCTATTTAGATCTAAATTGAAATGGAAACATTTTTATCTATTCCTTAAATGCTACCCAACACTGATCTGTATCGAGAGTCATGGAAAGTATGTTTTGTCTACATCATCAGCGAATTGACTGTTTAAGTCATTCAGGGATGGGGGTAATGCTCCATGATAGAACACTTGCCTACTGGCACAAGGCCCTGAGTTAGATCTCCAGCACACAAACAAACAAATATATATAAGTTCCTTCAGTTACTCTGGCTCTCCTAAGCAGCAAACTTGATGGACTTGCTTAGTATTCTGCATTGGATGTGAGAACAATGCCAGGTTGCTCTTATCATCAAGTAAGACATGGTCCACACTTGTGCCTTATTCTAGGGCTATCTCAGCCTGCACAAAACTGAACAATGAACTTTAAACATGGTGACTGTGATAGACATTGGTTATGTGTTGGTGAATCACTGGAAGTCCCGCTTCCTAATGGCATCTCCCTCTTCTCTGGAGGACATGTTTTTGCTCCTTTTGCATCATCTTGATAGTCTTCTTTAGTCAGCTTTTTCACTGCTGTGACCAAAAGACCTGACAGCAGTACCTTCAGAGGAGGAAAAGTTTATTTTGGGGCTCACAGTTTCAGAGGTCTCAGTCCATAGACAGCCAGTTCCATTCTTCAGGGCTTGAGGTGAGGTAGAACATCATGGTGGAAGAGTGTGGTGGAGGGAAGCAGCTCAAGACACCATACCAGGAAGCAGAGAGACAGATTCCTTTCACGAAGAATGAAATATAAATCCTAAAGGCACACCCCAATGACAGGCCTCCTCCAGCCACACCCTTCCTCTCTAGAGTTACCACACAGTTAATCCCTAAAAGGGGAGTATTGCACTGATTGGGTTGAGGCTTTCATAACCCAGTCATTTCACCTCTAAGCTTTCTTGAATTGTCTCACACATGAGCCTCTAGGGACACCTCATATCTAAATCATAATATAGGCCAATAACAGAGGGGCTTTCTCCTCTTTCTAAGGAAGCCAATAAGGTTTCTGGAGGCTCTTTGTGATCAGTCTCACTGCTCTGTTGAGGCAAAGTGGGTAAATTTGTGATCTAACCTGAGCACTGTCTATTCTCAGTAGGTAGAAGGAGCAGCTGAAGGAGTCAATCTGGGGGAGGTTCTGAGTAAAACCGTGGAGCTATTTCCGTCCCCAGCCCCTCTGGGGTACCTTGGTCTTCATCTCAGCCAAGCTAGTTACTCAATCTCTGAGCCTCCTCAGATCATTTTAGGAAATTCACTTTTTTTCGCTTAGGTAAGCTTTGTACATTATCTATTGCTTATCAAATAATTCTGACAGAATGGTTATGAACAATTTATTTTTTATAGAAGCTGAAATACATTGTTCATATTTCACTCAAATTCTAACATTGCGCTGATGAAATATGAAAGAACCAGGGGTATTAACTCTATTTTGTAACAGAGGCAACTAAAGTACTAAGAAACTAGTATTAGGTTTATATCATGAGCTCCTCGGAAGCAGAATTAAGAATAAAATAGAAGCACTACTGGCTCCTCACTCTGCTAATAATTATAGTTGTGGTCTTGAGTAAGTTACCTCTTTGGGTGTAGTCTCTTAAGCTGTAAAAATATAGAATGGGGTCAGATGACTTCTAAGACCTCTTCTATCCCTAAAATCATTTGATTTTTTTTTTTAAATTTAAGCCTTTTTCTTATAGCCTTCTGCTCTGTGGTTGGAGACCCCATCTGTTGGAGACCCCAGAATACATCAGCTGCTGGGATGCAGTCTTCCTCATAAAATTCATTTTAATCATCTGTGAAAGTAAAATACGGCAATAGTTTGCTCATCTTCATTTCCATAGGCACTGTGACTGTCTCTCCCTACTCTTTTTTTTTTTTGCACAAGTAGATATTAATCAACATTGTGTTTCTAATAACAATGGAGAAATCGCTGAATTTATCAGAAGCAAAGCTGAATACTTTTGGCTTTGCCCAGACAATATGTTTATGTGTTTAAAGTTATCAAATGTATTGAGAGACAAATACATTGAGATCAATATTTTACTAATGTTACACATATATTATTTTTTTCCTGAGGGATATAATCCACATTCTCATGCCATCTTAACATTGACTATTATGGTTTTTATCACAGCTTCTTCTTTGAGCTCTTCACACGTCTGCCCTATTTTGAAAAGCAACAACAACAAAAAACTCTCTCTATACAATATTACTTTAATCACTTCTTTTCTTGTTCTAACATAGACATGAATTTTTAAATGTGTGTCACTAATTCTCTTTAATCAATACCTTTCTTCTTCCTCATTCCCTAAAATCTGTCTTCTAGTAGGAAATATAGGAAAATATCTTTTGTCAGTAAAAAAATATTTCTTAAACAATACACCAAAGCACAATCCTTAAAGTAAAAGATTGACACAACTGACAACATTAAAAACAAAAAATGTCTTCTCAGCAAAAGACACTATAAATGAAGTTAAAAGACAAGCCAGAGATGGAAAGGATATGTTTATAACCCAAATAACTAATAAATAATTATTGTAAAAATATATAAGTGAATCTTAATAAATTAGGAAAAAGTCAAATAGCTGAACAGAATATGGAAAAGTGATAGTCAATTCACAGACAAGGAAATGTGAGTCTCCAAGTCCATATGAACTACGCTGAACTTCACCAATATTCAGGGATATGCTATTGATTAACGTGATGTAGTACCACTAAGGACTAAGTTAGACTGTAAAAGTTTTTAAAAGCTTTTGCTAATTTTGAGAAAGAATTAGGGCAGGCAACATGAAATCTCCATATAAATTAGCAGAACTATTTTGGAAATTATTATATCTCTCTTTAGTATATATCCATAAATTAGAAACTCCACATGTAGGCAAGCCCTTGGAAACTCTGCATGTGGGCATGAAGACATGCATGCAAAAACACTGTATCACCAGTTGTAATAGCGAAAAATGGAAAGAAGGAAAGAAAAACAAAGAGAAATAGAAATAACCTAAACATGTAAGGGAATGAATAAACAACTTGGGATGTATTTGTTCAGTAGGACACTAAATTATGACTTTAATAAATAGATGATAACCATAAGTATCTACCTGAAAAAAAATCTCAAATCACAAAGATAAAATACCATTTATACTAAGATAGCATAGGATACCATGTACATTATATTAATAGATATGAAATACTACTACATATATTTTTTAAAAAAATACTTATTTAGTAATAACACCAAAATCATTCAGAGGAATGATAAATCCAAGTTGTACAGAAGTAGTTTCTCTGAAGAAAGTAGGTTGGGATTGGGAAAGGGAACACAGGATGTTTAATGTGCATCTAGGACATCTTGTTATTTTTATACATCTGAAATAAAAATATCAAATTAATAGAGCTTAGTGGAGGGTGGATATAATAAGTTCATTATTTTATATTATTTTATTTTATTTTTTTGTGGTTCTGGGGCTTGAACTCAGGGCCTCACACATGCTAAAGTATGTACTCTATCCTTGAACAACATATTATTCTTTGTAATTTGAATATGATTGTGATGTTTCATAAGAAAAAATATTTCTAAAAAGAAGTTTGGTCTCTGTTACTGTTTTGTTATGGAAACTTATTTCTGGAGGTCAACTAATAGTTTTCTCCTTAACTTTAAAAATCTTTATTTTCCTCATTTTTTGCTTTCTTTTGAAAGACTTGAAAATTTTGTTCACAAACTCAAGAAACTACCTCCGTTTTTTTTGTTGTTGTTTTGTTTTTGTCCTGTTAGAACATATGCCACTGCTTTTCAATATCAGGATTCATTTCTATTTTTAATATATTCTTATATGACCAAACATTCTTCTTTATGTAAGATCACAATTAATTCTATATCTGTAAATTTCAATTTTCAGTGATAAACTGTCTTAAATTCTTACAATAACAAGTAAAAATGGTAAACTATTTACAAATGTTCTGGAATCCTATCAAAATTAGTAAATCAACACAAGTGAATACATATGTTTCATGATATCTACCAAAACACAAGCCTGCATGGTCAATTTGTATATAGTATGAAAACAACTTTTTTATGCTCTCTATTAGAAAAGAGAAGCAAATGAGAGATGTAAGTGAGGTAAAATGAAAAAAATGGGAATAACTAATTGGAAGTATCATTATCAGTTATTCCAAAACCTATTCTATCCATAAAATGATGAAAGCAAGAATGAAACTTTTCAAAAGAGTTTTTGATATCGAGTTCCTCTGATGTTTCGAAGAACTCAGCTGTGAAATGGATGGAATATAATTATAAGAGAAATGTCATTATGAGTGGATTTACTCATTCTTGAGGGCAATACCCAGAAAAGTTTAAGCAAATTCTACATAATTTTGAAAGTACTGAATTATACTTAAAAGCTTTCAGCTTTTTTTAAAAAATAAAAACTTAGTCTTAGATGTAGAACATTTTCTGTAATTCATAGTTAATTTTCAGTGTATTTTGAGTTGCTGTAGAAAAAACAGAAGTCAATGCATGCATTTTATATATGTATATGTGATACATTTACATATATATGCATATACATAAAATATATGTATAAACATATTCATGTGTGTACATACATATGTAAATATACATGCATACATATTTGCATACACTCTATAAAAATACACACTATCAGAATGAGTTAATCATGTTGAAAAGCAATTAATCATTTAGAGCAAAATAACTGTCCACCCGTATCCACCCTAAGACAGCTAATAAATTTGCAGAAAGAGTGATTTCAACAAAGTAAACAAGGTAGTATACATAACTACTCACACCTGATTTCAGAAAATAGAGAAAGTTTGTAGGTGTTCTATATCAATTATAGTTGGACACAGCTAACAGAAAGCCCAAACCCCAAATCCATTTAATGAGGAAAGCACCATTGAGTAGATTTTAAGACAGAACATTCTAGATGCAAATGGAGCTTTGGGTAAAGCGTCACAGGATGTAATCAGCCCAAGTTTCTCCTTCCTGTTTCTAAGTGATACTTTCCTGTTTGTTCATGATGTCAAGTGGCCTGCTAGAGACTTATGTACAGAGAAAGGAACAGGAGCCTTTTTTTCAGAAGACCCAATAAAAACATCATTAGGACTTGGGGGCTCTGATTGACCACACATCCAATCGTGTAAAGGTCTGATTGACAAGACTTGGATCACTCACCTTCTCCCTGAGCCACTCCAGTGAACACACACCAGATTGGGAGGGGGAGGGGAGCCTCCAGAGGAAAACAACAGAGGGATGAATGCATGCTAGAGTAAGGGGGGAAAAAACAATGATCCACTGTTCTTGAAGACCTGTCCTTATGAAAATATGCTTTTCTGAAGATCAATCCTCAACTAACAGTTTTGGGCTCTTCTGTCTTGTTTGAGGAACACATTCATTTTCAGTCCTTGGCATTGACTTTTGGCTAGACTCCCAAGTTCAGCTCTGTGGTCTACCCCATTCTTTTGAGTTAAATTGTTTGTTTATGGATTTTTTTGAGGTGGCAATGCTATGCCCTTTCATTTTATTTTTTCTATTGCTCACCAGCTGGAATTGAGTTGTCCTTGGCCATGTGGATGAGTACACCATCCCCATGATGACAGAATGACAAGGTTGAAAGGCCTGAGCCACTCAGATTTCCTTCTTAGTATTGTTTACATGTAGCTATAAACAAAATTGTATCTTATTTAATCCACTAGAATTTGAAGTTTCTATTACAGCAAATGTGACTATATCCTAACTAATATAAGCATCTAAATTTTTTCAAGCAATGGTTCAGCACTTCATGTGCTTTATCACATTTGATATTCACAGTTCCTCGGCTCAGTGGGTCTGATAATTATTTCCATTTTACAAATGAATTGTTTATGGACTATTTTCAAAAAACCCCTCTCAAACTCAAGTCTGGGCACTGGAGTATGTAAACTGGAAGAATGAGAAAGACATTTCACAAGATACTTCTGTGCAGAGAGTTTTATGGGCACTACTTTATAGATTCTCAAATTCCATATATACTTTTCCCCAAAAGAGATAAGCCTGACAAGAGACTTGCATTCCAAATAATTTTACTTTACTAAAGAAAGCAAAGTGTCATAGCTTTCCCAGATTGCACCAGGGTGGTTAACTCTGGGCTCCTATTAAAACATCCACAGTTTGAAATATTGTTTCAACTATACCTCCATTACTGATTAATTAAAATATCTTGAATTTCATGCTCTCTTTTTCTTGATTACTTATGTCTGTTAGGAATGAGGTTTGTCCTGCCTTAGAAGGCTCTGAGTTCAGAAAAACCCAAGGAGTACAGGTCATGATATTGGTTGTTAAAAAAAGAACAGTACTGTTTTCTGGGACTAGAATATTTTTCAAGAACATCTTAGACAAAAGCCCACTGATAATCTTTACAATTTTTTTTCTCACATTATATGGGTATTAAAGTAGTTAGAACTTATTTTTAATCAAATTATAATGTGCAATTTAATATGGTAGTCAAAGTCCTAATTTTGCCAAAACATGAAGGTTTATTCCACTAGAATAGATTCTCATTATAGTTTATTTTACTAAATGTATTTTTCTTCCTCCAATAATTTAAGAATAAACTTGTACAGTCACTAGTATGGCAATACGTAAAAACGTGGATGTGTAACCGATGTGATTCTGCAATCTGTATACGGGGTAAAAATGGGAGTTCATAACCCACTTGAATCTAATGTATGAAATATGATATGTCAAGAGCTTTGTAATGTTTTGAACAACCAATAAAAAAAAAGAAAAGAAAAATTTTATTAAGGAAATTATTTCAGTTTTTTTTTTAAAAAGAATAAACTTGTTTAATCTCTTATTGAAAAATTTCAGAGATAACAAAAAATATATCAGATATACGATATTTTAAAAATTGTGAGGGATTATATGAGTCAAGATATTTAAAAGCCACTGACCCAAAAAGTAGGGAAGCAAGTCTGGGAGCAGTAGGTGTGTTTCACCTAAGGATGGAACAAGAATATGCTGATTCTGACCCAATTAGGAAATTTTCCTCCAGCTTCATTTTCTTCTTCAGCCTTCTGCTTGCCCAGAGCTCCTCTCTGAAGCTTGTGATGAGAACTCTCCTCCAATGTTCTTGACTTTGTTAGATGTTCCTTCTCATCAGAACCAATACGTTCTCAGATTCCAAATGGGTCTTGCTTTCTAAGAGTTGGCACATCAATAAGACTAGCTCAATAAAATGGACCTATGTGTCCAAATACAATTTCCATCAAATAATAGGTTTAAATTTTATTAAGAAGGAACATTTTTTTCTGGAGCCAATTGCACAATTGAAAAAAATTTGATGCCTGTGGTAGCTAAAGTAGTGAGGAATCTGAGGATTGCACTTCATGGTAACTTTGCAGCTATTTTGTCTATGTGAGCTTAAAGCTCAGCTTGAGAAATATATATATATATATATATATATATATATAACCATTCCATGTGAACTATAAAATCCTTAGATCATCTGCTTCTGAAATAATGATGAGCAAAAATTGAAATAATTTATACTGAAGGTAACACTGTTATGAATTTTATATAGGTTTCCCAAAAGGTCACCTAGCAGATTTCTAGTTATTTTAAAATAGAAGGAGGCCATGGACTCAAAAAAAGATTAGTTTTCTTATCTTACCTAAGAAATAAATTTAGAAAATAAAGTTGAACTTTGATGAGAATTTTATTTCTGTCAACTTTGATGAGAATTTTATTTCAGTCACATACTTGAGTGTAACTTAAGATACCCTGATTCTCTAGGAGATATATTTTTTTGTGTGGTGCTTGGGATTGAACCCAGGGCCTTGTGCATGCAAGGCAAGTACTCTACCAGCTGAGCCATACTCCCAGCCCACAAGACATATTCTTTATCTTGACCTTAAGGATACCTTTGGAGACAACTTTCTGAATCAATATTCTACTAGTTGGGTTCTTTTTCATTGCATTAAGCTTACTCTTATCTTCCTAATCATTCTGTGTCAGACAAATACAAATGAGACCCTATACTGAAATCTAAGTTTTTAAAAAATGTGTCCAGACATTTAGAATTACATTGTTAAGTCATTGGGATATTTAATTGAACTTAAAAAAAATTGCCTAGATATTTAGGCACCAGGTAACCAAAGAATACAGGTGAAAGCACATCAGATGTATAAAAGGAAAGTGTTAGCTCACAGTTACAGCCTGGCAGACTAGAAATGACTTTCTGCCTTTTAAAACTTATTTTATTTTTGATTATATGCCATCATAGAATAGCAGCTAGTTATTATCTATTTGGATTTGAAGGTGATGCCAGTTTTTGTACTTCCCAGTCACACACTATATCTGAAAAATAAAATTCCCTTTTAGAATAAAAACCAAACCAGCTGTTCTTTAAGGGATTATATTCTAGCTTCCATCTGTACCAGTCTACTGGCTCTAAGAAACGTGTGGAACACCTGGGAAAGGCTGTCTGCTGTCCACAGGACTACACTTCTTTCAGCACCCCCAGTTCTACTGTGAATCATGTGAGAAATTAAATAATGGTGCATTGCAGGCTCTGGGGTGTCTTTGGTAAAAATGTGAGACTTAAATGGGAGCCAAGACTATGCAGAAGTAAAGTTAGATGCCTGACTCACATCATAATCAACATAAATTCCACATGGATTTGACATTTGAATATAGAAAGTGAAATTGCCCAACCATTTTCTGAAAGAAGATATGGGTGCTTTTATACATGATTGGGTGGAGGATCATAAGCACACAGAGAGGGGGAAATTGTGATAAAAAAGACTGACAGGTCTTAAGTACACGTGTGTACATTCGCATATACAAGGATGCACACACATAACCATTTCTGAATATTAAAAAGACATTCTTAAAAAGGCAAAAGAAAACTAGGAAAAATGTAAAATGAGAAACAGAAAGTATGTTTATATTTTCAACCATAAATAGCCTTTGCAGATTAATGGAAATAAGAAGACCATCTCCAAAAATAAACAGAGTATAAAAAAAGAAATGTAATGACCAACAGAGAGGAAAACATTAAAGTATTACTAGTAATTCAATTAAAAGCAAGAAGACTTCAGATACTACATAAAACTGAGAAAAAGCTGCCAAAAAAGAAGATTCACAGTCTTTTGGTATGAAAAAAAAAATGTGTATTTTCATGCACTGCTGGGCAACTCAGAGAAATATTCCAAAATACTTAATTGTGGGAATACCCGATGATGCATGCAGATCTTCCGTGTCCATGAACTTGTCCTAAGGAAGCATTCATATATAAATACCAACATTGAAATATAAATAAAAACACTAATAATTTTGAAATTTTTGAATCAAAGAAGGTGAGCAAAAATAAATTTTGACACATTCATATGACTACTATGTTGTTACTAAAACCATATTCAGTGATATCTAATTACTTGTTTCTATTTCTTTAACGTTTTCTGGTGCATATGATTTCTCTAGTTTTCCTTTTTTGAAAATACTGACAAATACATTTTCTTCTAGTAACAGGCTTTTGAGGTGAGGCAGTTGCTTTAATTGTTCTTATTTTACAGATAAGAAATCTGAGAGGCCCAGAGTGGTAACTGACAGGTTCAAGATCATAAATACAATGAATGCATAGTGGAACTTATTCATATGACTGTGAAATATTCTCTGAACAGGCTACCTTTTATTAATATTTTGGCATAGCCAGGATGTTTTGATTCCTGGCATTATAGTGTCCAAGTTAAGCCAGCAGGATATGATGTAATAAACTACTTCTCCTCCAAAGTGTGTTCTTCTAATCAAGAGCTGAATTTCTGTGAGTGTGGAGGGAAGAGAAATTAACTTTTGGAGGATGTGCAGACCCTGTTATACATCATCCTTCCCAGTGGTCATCCAATATAAATCTCTTCTTCGTTGAATGATCTGCTGTGTATACATAAAGCAATCCATTTCAGTACCCTCATAGCACCCACATTTACATATGTTTCCCATCCCCCATACTTGAAGTGCTATTTTGTGCTGTGAGCCAAAGAATTGGAGCAGCAGCAGATTGTTTCGTACATTCTTGTCCAATGAGTTTTAGTGTAAATTCTTTCATCCATAACTATTCTAACATGCTCTTTAGGAACGACTGTTCTGCAAAGTGTATTATTTCTTTTGTTCTGGCCTCAATTTCTGTCATGCATTTTATCTTTGACCAAGAGTTCTTTCACACTAAACCTGGCAAAGGATCGGCAAATGATAGGGCCAGCCCAGCCCCAAAGAAAAGTGAGTATCTCTCAGTATATTAAAATGCAAGGATATGTATACTTGCTGGGGTTGAGGTGAAGCACAGCTGGAGGAAGAGAAAACAGATGGCAAAGACCAGGGAACAATGAAGGGTTGATGCTAATTCATTGACATTATGAAGGGCAGCATAAACATCACTGCAACCTGTGACGATTAACCAAAATAGGATAGATAGTGAGGGGAGGGTTATGACTTCAGGGAAACTGAAAGGAAAGGAAAAGCCCTTGTTTATGTCTGATGACTCAAGCACACATGGGTTCCATTACTCTCCCATCCCCGATTTCCATTTTTCTTGATTGAATCCATTCCTCTGTCTCTTACTGCCAATATTGCATTGAATTCTTGGTACAGAGACAGGGGAAAGCAACTGAAATATTTCAATTAATTTAGGAGCTTGGAGTTGTGGCTCAGTTGTAGAGAGCTTGTCTAGCACGCCCAAAGCCCTGCCTTCCATCCCCAGCATCACATGAAAAAAAAAATTTTAAAAAGTCTTTAATTTGAAATTGGAGGCATCTTTTAAGAAGTTGAAGCTACCGCTCTAATTTTAGTACAGACTTACTTCCATTACTTATCAAACCAATGTGTGAAAGCAACTTTTTTCCTCCATTTAGTTACATCTCACAGGCTGAATATAGAAGGTGATTTCATGAGGGCGTGGCCTTTCTCAGGGCGATTTATTCCCCCAAATTTGTGCTCCTCAGAACCAATCCCAAAAGGTTCTCAAAGCATGACAGCAAAGTTTCCTCTGCTTACAAAAAGTTCAGTAAAAAAGTGCTCTTTTGGAGGATGTGCAGACCCTATTGTTTATTATTATGGTTATTTAACCATAGATATGTATGAATACATTTTAGGGTGTATTGTGAAGGTGCATTTCCCAAGGAGCATCGACCATTCCTGGAGCGCACATCATCATCTGCAGGAAATGAAGCTCCCCAGAGAACGTCTGGGGAATGCAAAGAGAGGGCACAGTCCAGCTAGCTTCTTATTTGGACGCTTCTGTAGCCCAATCTTCCCTTTTGGCAGTTCCTACTTAGCTCCTCATGGAGAAGTATTAGTAGAAGAATTCCAACAGGTGGCAAGACAGCTGTTTAAAAGTTCCCTATTGAAATTCAGTAAAAGTGACTCTGATATTTTCCAGAAGTTTGCGTTTCCATTGTAAAATTACATACACCTACTGATTGGAATGCAGATTTTAATGTGAAAAAAACCCAGACAATTACAAACATGCATAAGCCTCTACCTACAGAAACTTGTTTGCATTTTGGCCCAATTTATTTCAATTTAAAAATTTCTATTTAATACTTATTTTTAAAAAGTCAGAATCATGCTGTATAATCATTCTGTGTCCTTATTTCACTTTAAATCATTTTATTAGCATGTTTTTAGTGGTATCACAAACTCTGTGCAAACCTGACACTTGGAATAAAACCAAAACCCAAATAGTAAGCCTATCAAGTCATACCTGGTTTGCTTCCTGCCATCTACCTCCCACTTCCTGTTCCAGGTAGGATCCTTATTTTTTTCCTTTTTTTTTTTCTTTTTTGGTACCAGGATTAAACCTAGGGTTGCATAACCACTGAATCACATCTCCAGCAATTTTTTTATGTTTTATTTTGAGACAGGGTCTCGCTAAGTCCTTAGGACCTCACTAAATTGCTGAGGTTGGTCTGAAACTGAGGTTGGTATCCTCTTGCCTCAGTTTCCCAAGTCTTTGGGATTACTGGTGGGCACCCGGTCCTGTCCTTTTAAACAACCCTTTGGGCATGTTTGTCATGCCCCTTACTGGCAACTTTAGCACTTGAGTAGTTGACTTTGTAAGTTTAGGTGTCATGTTGGTCAATACAAATGAGATTAAATCAAGCACAAAAGAAAAAGATGCAATCAAAAATGGAAGTCAGCCAGAGTGGTGACGCTTGCCTGTTATCCCATTGGCTGGCTCCAGAGGCTGAGGCAGGAGCATCATAAGTTCCAGACCAACTTCAACAATTTGGAGAAATCCTATCTACAAATAAAATATAAAAAGGCCTGGGGATGTTGCTCAGTGGTTAAGCACCCTGGGTTCGATCCCTAGTACCAAAAAGAAAAGAAAAGAAAAAAAAAACAACCCACAACCACAAAACAGTTGCGGTCAACTCAGGATGTCTGAGGCTTCTGCCAGGATCACATAGCATACAATTTGCATAGAGTTTGACAGTAAGATTTTTCCTTCTTTCTTTAAAATAAGTCATAGTACACTCTAAAATAATAATAAAAGGTATAGTATAGCATATTCATAAACCAGTGACAGGTATTATATACAGTATTCTACTGTAGGTGCTGTACTTCTATGTGACTGGCACCACAATAGGTTTGTTCACACCAACATCACCACAAACGTGTGGGGTATTGCACTATGATGTTTTGATGCCTGTGGTGTCAATGTGATAGGAGTTTTTCAGTTCCATTTTTCTTATGACCACCCTCATATATTATTCATCATTATTCAGTTTGTGATTTTCTGAATCCTAGGATTAGGGCTTATCTGCTGTTGCTAAGAAGTAAATGTCTGACTTTTTTTTTATATTACACTGTCATTGCATCAATAAAAATTAGTCTGAAATTTGAACCATTTAGGTTTTGAAATCAAGATAAATAAAGAGCATAATTATTCAACAAATAACGAAAAGACATAATGAAGTCAGATGTTTTACTCAGGAGGTTCACACCTACAGAGCTGACGACATACTGCAGTATTGCAGGGCTTTCCTTGCAATTATGATTCTCACTTTAGAGCAAAGATATTTTGAAAGAGAGGAATATAGATATGAGAGTACTGCTATTGATTCCAGCAGTTTTATCTATATGCGATAAACTCAAGAAATGACACATTACAAGTCTTTTTTTTTTGAAACAAAAACTACAGCTTCCTATCAATAAACACTCTACAGTTCCTTTAAAAATGCCAACATAAACATATAAAAAAGATTTCCTAAAGAATCAATGATTTTTCTTAGGAGATGGCATTATTAGAAAAGATCTGAAGAGGATATTATAGAATAAACACAAAACCCGTTCTCTCAGTCCTTTTCATTACTGAACAGTCAGAATAAACTTCAAAAAATTTATATACAATGACCTTTGCTATAAAATCATGGGAGAATTATTGCTGTTCTTCTTTTCATTGATAGACTAAGTAATATTACTTTTGACATTTTCATGATTAATTAAAATGCCTTCATTTTGTAGCTTGTTTATTATTAAATAATTTCCTTCTAACATTTTATCAGCCAATAACTTATACTGGAATGATAAAGGTTGTTTGGCTTCTGAATTTAGGAATTTATATGTTTATTGATGTCATCATATATTTATATATTTGAAATATTTAACTATATGAAGTTTTATTTTGTGAATTATGAGACTTTTTTGGCTAGATACCAGAGTTAATATTATGGAGAAGAATTTTTAAAAATCTGTCCTTTTCTTTATATTTTGCATTCTTTAATAACTAAGTTGGTCTCTTGACAAATTTCACCATCTCAGAAAGTCTGTTCCAGACTGCTATCTCCAAAAGAGAACACTCCAAACTCCCATATCAGTCCCTTTCAGTATCCCACGTTATTAATTCTTTTTCAGTATCCCACGTTATTAATTCTTTTTCAGCCACTTACAAGGAAATTGAATCTGCATAACTTATCTTTTAACATGTTTACTACCCATCTTACTACAAAGGAATATAATCTCTCTTAGGGGAGGAATTTTTCTGCTTGAGTCCCTACTAAATAGAAAAATGCCTTTCATACAGTAGGTGATTACGAAATATTTATTACATGAATGTGGGAATAACTGAATTGAAGAGCTACTTACTCTTGTTTTTGAATATGTTATAATAATAATAGTTATTATGTAAGTGCTAGAATTTGGATTTACTAGTATTCATGCAAATTGAGTATCTTTGTACATAAAGCTATTTTAAAATTTGGTATTATTTATTTAAGATAGAAGCCCATTTTAAAAATTATTGGGTTGGGCTGGGGTTTTGTCTCAGCGGTAGAGCGCTTGCCTAGCACATACGAGGCACTGGGTTCGATAGTCAGCACCATGTAAACATAAATAAATAAATAAAAGGTATTATGTCCAACTACAAGTAAAAAAATATTTAAAAAAAATTACTGGGTCACCTGGGCATGGTGGCATACACCTGTAATCTCAGCAGCTCCAGAGGCTGAGGCAGGTAGATCCAAGTTCAAAGCCAGTCTCAGCAACTTAGTGAGACCCTCAGCAATTGTCTCAAAATAAAAAAAAAACAAAAAGGGTTGGGGATGTTTTTCAGTGGTTAAGCACCCTTGGGTTCAATCCCTGGTACCGATAAACAAATGAATGAATGAATAAATAAATAAATACAGAATTACTGGGTCAAAGATAATAAATGTTCTAATGGAACTAGAAATCCATTTCAAAAACTGCTCTTCAGGAAGATGATACCAATTTACATTTTTACCAATGATTCATTCTCACTTTGCTGTTTGACTTTCAAACTTCTGTTACAGGCTTCTGTCTGCAGCAGTGTGGGTCGCTCCCAAATTTCTTCCTGTGAAATGCTGAGGCAGTCTCAGATTTGTCTTTCTCTACTCCAAGCTACTATGACCCTTGTTACAGAAAAAAAAGATTGCAGAAAATAGCTTAAATCATCATTATTATTTCCTTAGGAACTATTCATAAAATTTACCATGGTAAATGATGTGATAGATTAAAAACAAAATTTACTGAAAAAAAATCATCAATTTCTTCTAACAAGTCCCTGTAATCATTACTATGAACAAGCCAAACTAGATGCCTCTTTTAAATTAAATTATTAATGTATTCTAATTTGTTAGACATGATGGCAGAATGCAATTCATTTCATATAACACATACAGAGCACAATTTTTCAAGTCAGTGATTGTACACAAAGTATTTTGACACCATTTGTGTCTTCATACATGTACTTAGGGTAATGATGTCTAACTCATTCCACCATCATTCCTATCCTCTTGCCCCTTCCCTTCCCCTCCCTCCCCTTTACCCTATCTTAAGTCAAAATGGATGCCTTTTATAGGATAAACTTGTAGTTGGTTTTTGCATCTAGTTGATATTATGGCAATTTTTTATAGTGATTTATATAATGTCTAACATTTTTAATTTTGAAAATATATATAAAAATAGTCCTTTTAAAGTTTTGTTATCAAGTTGCAGGTCAAAATCTGTATGTGAATATGACCACGGAGGAAAGAAGGGAAGGCTTCCTTCCTTTCCTCCTCTTTCTTTCTTTCTTCCTCTCCTTTTTTAAGTGCATGCTTTTATTCTTTTGTGGCTAATTAGTGTGGAGTGCTGTGTATACATCTGAAAGGTAGCACCTTTAGCTCTGTAGGCTTTTATCCCAGACATCTGATAATAATTACTGCATAAATAAATTCATAACACAAGGCAGTTGGAAGCAGTCTAATTGCAACAATTAATTTGTAGACTTACCTAATTAAATTTCCCTAGCCAGAATGTGTTGTCTGCATACATCAAAGTTTACAGAAGAGAATACCAGCACAGAATAAAAAATGACACTGTCCCTAATAGAGTCCCTCGAGGAATTTCTAAGGTTAAAATAAAAATCTATCAATGCTGAACAAGAAAATATGCAGTTCAGCTGCAATGATGGATGATTCTGCTAACCTTCATGCAAAGTGATCCTGACACATATTATTATTGAAATATAAACGAGCATATCTTTGTCTACCTTATTGCTTTTATAAAGTGGATAAAATGGTCTGGGAGTCTGAAAACTCTTTTTATATTGTACTTGGGAACATTAAGACGATGCTGATCTCTCTCTCTTCCTCTTGAGACTTCTATAGCTAGTTGTTTATCTGCTTCCTGCCTTCATGTAAAAATTGAATAATTGCACAAATACATGCTGAGGATAGAAAACTGCACAGCATGCACCTTTGCCTGTATAAAAGTGCTTGCCCTGCCACTGAGGGACATGAGCAAATTCAGACTTTCCAACCTTGAATGCAACATATACAAGAACAAATGACAATCATAATGTGTTGTTTTTAAAGGAAGAGAAAGGAAAAAATTAGCAGCTAAAAGGAAATAGTCTAGGCTAGTTTAATTGAGAAATACTAGTATCGACATTCTTTGAAGGTTTTTTGTGAAGGAGTTTTCAAAAGATTTTGCCTTTGTTTTTCTTTTGATCACCCACATTGCTAACTGAAGCAGATTTTAATCTCTTTGGTACTTATTAACATGTATGGAATTCTCATGTTTAACCTTGTGTTCTAATTACCTAATGTCCAACTCTCTGTTTTTACTAAATTGAAGTGTTTCTTCAGCCTTCTTCTCTACCACTGTGTGCGTCCAAATCCACTTCTCCTCTTTTCTCATTCCCTATCCATAGGGACAATGATCATCATCTGCTACAAACATGTCCTGCCCTACAGGAGCTCCTGCAGCATGCTGGGGAGGCCAGGCTGAGTATTAGAGATCCCAGTTCTCATCTGTATCTGCCAGTGGTAAAAGATCTGGATTTAGTTAGGATGGTGAGTTATTGCTAATCAGTAGATCTTCCAGCGATCTTCAGCCTTCTATTAGCATGTAATTCTTGCCCCTGAGAAACTCCCTCCTAATTGGGAGGAGTCAAGGATGGGTTTTCTTACGAAAATGAAGTATTAACTAACTTATAAGGAGATCTAAACGGGTGTGTTACTAATAAAAATATTATAGAATTATTTTCATTTCATAAGGGAATGAAACCTTATTTTTAAGTACTGTGCATACATAGAATAATTTGTTTATTATTCTATCTTAATCTACCCAAGATTTGTAGGTAGGAGTCAGAAGATGAGGTAAGATTCATGCAAGAAATTCTTGATGTGTTTATCATAGAAACTTAAACAACATTAAACAAAAGAATAAATAACACCAGAAGAATATGAGGACACTATCAGAGCTCCAAGCATGTGACTGCTCTATCTTGACTCATTGGAAGGCTTCCTTTTCTATTGCAAATAAAAAACATGAATTCTTACCTTTGAAGTAGGTATGTTTTACAAATGAATTTTTTTGAGGCTCTGAGTCTTTTATTGATATCAACATTATTTCTTTAGTTTTCTCATCTGTATATTTTTAAACCAACAGGAATTCTTCAAATGACAGATGAAACACTTCCACAACATTTTAAGATTGTTTCAGTTCTGACAAGGAAGGAAAGTTTAGGTTTGCTTATGCTGTGCTTCATTACAAATGTTACTTTCGCTCCAACATGAAGTCACGTGGTAAGGTGGGTGGGTACAAGGTAAGAACAGAAAATTTCTTGGTTAGTTTTCAATCAGAATGATAGTTTCACTTCATTATTTTATTTTACGTGTAGATTCCCCCTGGAATTGGTTGTACTCAGATTCAAATGCAAGTGTGATGTCATTTCATGTAAGATACAGATGATCTTTGAGCCCATGCACTAATGGGTTATTACCGCCCTTTGTTAGAGTAGAAAAATAGAAGCTTTCCAATTCTGTACCTAGGACATATTATTTAATTTATACATTTGAGTCTAATAAATTTGACTTTGAAATGTATCTGCCACGAGAAGGGTCTACATATAGAATTCAGGTCAAAATAAAATAAAAGCAAATCCTATCTTCTGATGTGAATTAAATTAGAAACTCTCAGAGCAATAAGATGAAAGAAAGATAATGAAGTTTTGGTAATGGAATTAACTCTCCCTTTTTGACCTCTTTTGAAACACTCTCTCCTTTTGGCTTCTGTGACTCCGTCTCCCTTCCATGCTCATTCTCAGTAAACTTGATTGACTCATTCTTTAACTTGGATCTCTTCAAGGCTCTACCCTGCCCCCAGTTGCTCTTGCTGCATCCCAGTGTCTCACTGCTGGAGGTCCTGGGAATTATCACTATCAACCCAATAGGATGCTATTAGAAATGCAAATTTCAGGTTACCACTGTGAGTCTCAAGCTCTATTTATTAAATCAGAAAGTCTGGAGGCAAGACCCAGAAACAACTTGTGTTTCATAAAACCTTCCAGGTGATTCTGTGTACAGATTCAAGTATGAGAACCTCTACAATCTTCTAAGGCTTTCTCATTCTTGACGACCGGCTTCAAGTGCCAGGTGCAGAGTATGCAGTGGATTGGAATCTGAGTGATTCACCAGGGTAAGTCAGAAAATGTGATGATTCTGTATTACTTGCTGAAGCATCTACACTTGAGCCACCAAGTAAGAAAGCTGATGTTCTTGACCTTGCCATGCTGCATGGAAGCCAGTTGCATAGAGAAATAAGAAGAGGACTCTCTGCTTTAGTCAGTAATCTCAGTCCTTTCTGGTCATGTAGCAGACATATGGATGCCAATGTAAGCCTTCCCCTCCTTGTTGTTGAATTACCCTCCTGTCTTGCAACTGTTCCTTAAACATGATGGGATAGATAAGCCTTTCTGCTTTGCCCATTCTTGATGCATAGATCCCAGGAGCATAGTTAAATGATTCTCCTGTTTCCACAAAACTTGAGGTGCTTTCTTATATGATGGTAGTAATAAGAAAACACAGTAATGCTCAGCTTTATGTCTCCATTTGCAACACTTATGTGAGGTCTGGACATGGAAATCTAATTGAACCTGGAAGTTCACAGGCATCTCAAACTTAAGAGAAAAAGAAAAGGAAGACGATGACAGTGACCATGAAGAAGATCATGACAAAGACTGATTAGTTAGAAAATATGAAAGAAAAAAAATCAGTAAATTAATGTACCTAAAGACATGACCGTTGGGGGAAAAGTTACAAAATCTATAGCAAATACCACTTTTACCGAAGAAGAAAGCAAAAAGTCCATAAAATGAGAAGCTTTAAATAGATAGCAAAAGAGGAGGACATTATTTAACAAATAGACTTCTTTGCACCAATCTATGAAATACATTTGGAAATCTATTTGAAATGTTTAACTTTCTGGAAAAATACCATTTACCAAAATTGATTCAAATAGAGACAGAAATTCTCTTCTGACAAATTTCAACATGATTTAAAGAAAGTTGTAAGAGAATTACTCCACACAAAATGCACCTAAAGACCAGAAGGCTTCATGGCACGATGCTCCCAAACCTCCATAAAGTTGGGTATTTCCAACCCTATTTTATCATTCCAGAGTATTACAAAAGTAAGAAAAGCTCCAAGGTTTTTTATGAGAGACAATTTTACATCCATACCACAATTGATAAAGAATATAAAAAACATATTGAAGTTTAATCTCAACTCTAAATACCAATGCAAAAACTTGAATAAGTTAACAAGAGAATCTAACATCCTCATAAAAATAACACACCATATGATGACCAAGTGGACTTAATTATAATTACTTTTAGAAGAAAGGTACTGATTATCTCTGTAGATGAAAAAAATTAACCTGTCAAAACTGGCTATGGTTTGGATAAATGTCCTCCACAGGTTCATGTGTTGATGTCTTGGTCCTCAGGGAGGTACTGTTGAGAGATGGCAGAACTTTTAAGAGGTGGGGTCTAGTAGGAGGTCTCTAGGTTATTAGTGGTGTACCCTTGAAGGTCCCTAGGTTATTAGTGGTGTGCCCTGGCCTCCTCCCTCTTCCCTTTTGCTTTCTGGGCATGAGATGAGCAGTTTTGTCCCTCCACACACTCCCTCCCTCATGCTACCTCTCCACAGGCCCAAAACCATGAGCCAACGGATCTTGGACTAGAACTTCAAGCTTGTGAGCTCAAATAGTCTTTTCCTCTTTATAAACTGATTGTCTCAGGTATTTAACTTTAGTGATGAAAAGCCAACTAACACAAAAACCCAACTCTCATTCATGAGTTTCTTTTAAAAACAATACTCAAAATAGAAATTGGTAGATATTTCCTGAAAATTGTGTCTATACATGTATTACATCGTTACAAATGACATCTACTCTGCTGACATTTCTTTGTGAGGTATCTCCTTTACTTTCAAAATGAAAACCAACATCATTAACATAGTTTATTTTGTGCCCCAGAAATTCATATGTTGAAATTCTAACCCTAAATAGTTTGCTATTATTAGTAAGGGTCTTGGAGGGGGGCTAATTAGGTTATAAGATTGCAGCCCTCATGAATAGGATTAGTGCATTATTCAGTACAAATATGAGATAATTCACTTTCTCACTCTGTTTTATGTCATGTGAGATTACCAGGGAAAGACAATCAACTGGAAATTACAAAAATGGCCCTCTCCAGAACCAATTCTGTTGGCCTTGAGCTGGAACTTCCTAGCCTCCAGAACTGTAAGAAATAAATGTTTGCTATTTAAGCCATTCCATTTATGGCAATTTGTTATATAGCATCCTGAGCTAAGATGCACAGCCTATATGTCCATCAGTAATATGGCATTGACAAATTCTCTCTTTCATTTTCTGAACTCTAACCACAATGGATGTGTTTTCAGTTTCTTAAGCCCACCATATTCTGTTGCGCCTCAAGGACTTTGCTATTATCCTTCCTTGGAATGCTCTTTTCTCCATTCTTTTTATTAACTTGTATATATTCTTGAGATTATAACTCCAATATCACTGTCCCAGGAATTCTTTCCTCATCCTCTGTCATGACATGCTGTATCAGAACCAAGTGATTTGCTTCACAGCACATTTGGCAGTAATAATTTATTTGTTCACTGTTATCTGTGTTCCATGACAAGAGGCACATTTAGTTATTTCTTATAATCTCAACACCTAGTGTAGTGTCTAACACAGAGGAAACACCCTGAAATATCTGCAGAATGAATGAATCAATGAATCCCTAGGGAAACTGAGACAGTTATGCTTCGTCCAAAGCACACGGAATTTAGAAAAGAGATTTGAGTTCCTTCTCTGATATATTCTAGCCATTTATATTAATTCTCAGAATCTTATTTTTCACCATTTAAAGATGACATATCACAAATTGATTTTGAATGGTAAAGGAATAATATATGGTTAAGCTATAAACAAACTTTAGAGTGATATGCAAAAGAAAGATGCTATTGTTCATAGCAATTTCCTAGTTTTGCTGATATTACACCTTAACTTCTTAGCTTTAAGGAACTGGGTGGAATATATATATATATATATATATATATATATATATATATATATATATATATATATTAATCACTCTATGCAATGCAAAAGTTTATAGCTATCTAGGCATTTCAGGGTGAAGTGGTGGGAACATCATGAGCTCTGCTGCTCAGTAACTCAGGACTCCAGGCTGCACCCTGAGCCTCCTGTGCCTCATCTACTCAAAGGAGAGCAAGAGCTACTCCATGGTGGAGGTTTAGCATGAGCTAAATAGCAACAAAAGTCTCCTTCCTCTTCACACTTTAATATTGTTGCATTGTGTGATTGCAAAAACCAGAGATCACTAACTTTAGCCAGGCTATAATTGTAGTATTGCACATGTTAAACAAACAAACAAACAAACAAATTTTAAAATATCTGAGATGTAAAGACCAGTTCCAGTGTTTTTTCTATTGTCCCTTTATTTTCTACCCCAAACAGCAATAAATTACATTGGCTATGTTGGCTTCAGCCCTCTGCCTATAAGATTGTTCTCTTTTGTTTCTTTTCTAGCTAAATAGCTAAATGTCTCAGCAAAAATAAATTACCTCTTTATGCCCTCTGTTTTTGTTTGTTTGTTTCTTTGCTCACAACTCATATCTGCTTTGAAGAAGGAAGTTGGTGCTTTAAAAAAATCTATTTTGGAGCAGAAATGAGTGGCAGTATTGAGAATCTATCATAAATCCACTACCACATTTGAAGTGGGTTTAATTGGTAGGATTAATCTTTTTTAATAGCAACATCAGACAATAGGTCTCCTTAGAGAGAATCTCCTCATGGGAACTTTGTAAATATTGTGATTCTATTAGTGGCAATTTGTGAATTTATCTTTGGGAAAAGAGCACACACTGATCTCTGTATGACATGTCTAACTATAATACCTGTTCCTTCTATGTGTTTGTTGTGAATTAAAGAAAAATTATTAGCCACAAGGTGACTGAAAGAGGTCATATCAGATTTCCAAAGGGGAATGTGACCCACAGTCTTCAATAAAATTAACATCATACTTTAAAATGACCCTCATGAAAATAATCTTAAGTATACTCATTGATAGAATCTTATCCTTCATATTCACAAATTCTTCATGTGTAGATTTAACCAATAAGTATTTGAAAAAATTCAACTGTACTGAATACATAACTTTTTTCTTATCATTTTCTCTAAATGATACAGTACAATATATTTAATATCTATTTTGTATCTGGTCTTATAAGTACTCTAGGAATGATGTGTGTAGGTTATATGAAATACTATGCACGATTTTGCCATTTCATGCAATGTTCTTGAGCACCTGAGGATTTGAACCCAATTCCTCTAAAGACATAAAAGGAAGGTTAACTGTACTCTGAAATACTCTGAAATTTGCTGGAGTGATTTGGATAGATTGTTTTTCTTTTCTTTCTTGTTATACTGAGGATTGAAGCCAGTACCTTGTACATGGTAGGCAAGTGCTCTACCACTGAGATATATTCTCAGTCCTTTTTAAAATATTTCTAGATGGGATCTTGCTAAACTGCTGAGGCTGGCCTCAAACTTAGGATCCTCCTGTCTCTGGCTCTTATGCAGCTAGGATTATAGGCTGGTACCATCACTCCAGTTTGCTAGATTTTTTTTATTCAAGTATATTTCTTTTCTAAAATAAATAAATGAATAAATATTGCAAACATCTCCTTCCACCGCCATATCACCAGCCTCCCTTCACCCCCAAGCTAGAACAAATGGTTCTCAAGGAATACTTGGACATCCCTAAATTCCTGCCATCAGAACAGATGGTTCTGCTGAGGCTTTTCTGGTGTCCTATTATCTCCTTTCCCAGAGATGAATTCCAGGGAGTGATTTCATCCAGTTTCGCTGCAGACCCCAACAGGGAGAAAAAGGGCAGAGAGTGGGTAAGCCAGGCCATGCCTTCCAGGCTCATCTCTGTTTAAAACTGGGTGAATACGACCACTTGAGGAATCCTTCTACAGTTTGTCCTACTACTGATTGAGCAAATATGCAATAGATATACAGTTACAGAGACAGGGAACCTTTTATCAGAGCTCCCTTGTCTCTCAAGGAGGGATGCTGAGACTTCCATGGGCTCAGGTATTTACTTAGAGGGAAGAGTTCACCTGTTTACAAGAACCCTGGTCCATTTAAAGAAAGACTAAGGTGAAAAAGGAGGTAGTTCCCTGGATCTGCATAATGCCACCTCACTGGAATGGAACATTGGGGTTCTGGGTTTATTAACCCCAGCCTTGCCAGCAATTTGAACTTCTGCAAAGAATGGTTTTCTGCATCATCTCTACTAGCTGCAGCTTCAGTGTGACAGGCCTAGCTTACAGCCATAGCCCAGGGAAATAGACTTTTTTTTTGCTGATAATGAGCGAGATAGACATACAGAGGGGGATAGGTTCCTAGATTATTAATCCAGAATCTATTACATGTGATGAAAGGACCAGTGGAAAATCCCTCTCTTCAGTCTTTAGGAATAGAAATTAATATTGCATAGATAAAAGTATACAGTTTCAGAGCATGAGCACTCTGATTGGAAGAAGGGGAGAAGGTAATCCAGTTGCTAGAGGGTCACCGACTCCGCCCCTCCGCAGGCCTTCTTTAAGAGAGCACCAGCTAATTGTCCCATCTCGGTGGCTGCTTGGTCAGGCTACATGTGAATGTTAATATTTTCTTTATTTAAAAACTCTTCTATGTTTGCCAACCACTCACACCTTGCATTTCCTTTTTATAAGCTCCCTTTTGGCGGCAAGTATGCACAACATTTATTAATTCATCTACTCCGTTCAGATACATTTGAAGCCAGTATATCTGTTCCCCTTTCCTTTTAAATGAAAAGAAACTAAAAATTGAAAAGAAATCTTTCATCTCACTCCCTTTCTCTTGAATGTGAGAACTGGGTCTGAACTACCTTTTCTGCCACTCGTAACTTCTTGTGGAGTTGTCGAGTGGGTTTTCTTACAAAGCAAGGCGATGCATTCTGCTGTTAGAGAATTAAAAAAAAAAAAGATTTCTTAAAATACCATTCATCATCAAGTAGATTTCCATTAGCACGGTGATAAGTTTCATTAAATGGCATGAATACCTCTATTATGTGCTAGAAGTGCTCGTTCTCCTTTCAAAAATATGTTGAAAATAATTTGATGTCAATTTCCATGGTGATAGAAGAGAAGAACATCACTCAAACCACAACAAGTGCATATATTTCTGAGTTATTGTGAAAAACTGAATCGGTCTCTTTGTGTCAAGAGTTCTCTGGGTTTTGTTGTTATTATTGTTTCATTACCTGAGAAGAAAAAAAATACTTTTATAAAAAATGTGGGGCAATTATTGAATTACATCCTTTTTTTCATATCTTGCCAGACAACCATTTTTTTTTTTTTGAGATGATGTTTCAAGAGAAACCTGATTTATCTTTTGTAAAGATTTTAATAATGGAACTCTTTCTGGATAGAAAGGGTGATATATAAAGTGTTAATTCTATAAAGTCGTTTTGCATTGCTAAATGCCACCTTACAATCTTTATAATTGTGTATAAGTGAAGAAACTATTCATAAGTACTGTATTGATATGCTTTCTTAGCCTTCTTTTTGTACTACTCTTTGTAACTACTAGGTTTCCTATTCTAAACCTATGCAGTAATGAACATATTCATGATTATTATCGATGCAGTAATTGGTGAGGGATATAATTAACCTGGTTTGCTTTCTCTGAGTTCCAAAAATTTACCAGAAATTGGGAGAATGTCTTTCAGTACAAGTGCCATCAGGATTTCAAAAAAGAAACATAGAATTAATTGAACATGAAGGAGTTCCCAGGATGGGTTTCCTGTGTACTTTACTTTATCAAATACAACAAACTAAATAACATGACTTCCACTGGTCACTATAGGTTCCAGTTACACCACACAAAGAAACTCATGGAGACCCTGATGCCTGGAACCAAGTGATTCTAAGACACTTGCCTCCACATGCGCCTGTTCAGGCTCTCTGCTCTCAATTTTTCTGTCACTACATGTTGAGAGCCACAGCCAAATCAGGATGGTGCCTGGCATTTTGCCAGAAGGAATGGTTGGGAGGTGACGCCAGCAAGCCATTAAGATGATGATAATTAAGCTGTGTATAATTATTAAGATAATGACTGATTGCTGTAACCGGATGATGCTGGATTGGGGCAAGCTGTGTATTCAGTTGTGTATGTGGACCTCTGCTGTCCGGCAGTGGGGCGGCTCCTGCTACCTCGGGTGCCCGTTACTTTTGAGTTCCCGTTGGTTCTCGCGGAGTTTCAGGGGAGTTCCAGAGAGTTCCCGCGGGGTTCCGGTAATAAAGTAGTTCCTGTTTGAACCTACAAGTGGCTCGTGACCTCCTGGTTATTTTGTGCCCAGCCAGACTATGGCAACTACGTTTCACACCAGCCCCTGTTAAAATAGCTTCTTGCTCCTATCAGGACTTTACTGCTCTTTTTAGGAATTAATTCATCCCACTTCCCGGAACAATCTCTTTTTCACCCACAAGTCTGAGGAATTTTCCCCTTGAGCTGTATTCCTTCTAAATGTTGTTGGACTTCACCCCTGGGGAAGCTCTGGCAATGACTGTCTCTGCATTTGTCAGCCCCCTCATTTTCCACATAACTGCAGTTGTAGGATGGATTTTCTTGTTTTAAGATTTTCTCCAAGTTGGGCTTCATTCAGAAATGACTGTAAAATCAGAGAGGGATTACATTCCTATGGTCACCTCTGACTCTGGGCTTTGTTTTCACTTAATTAGCCCAGGCAATGGATCATTTTACCGTCTTAAGCAGATTTCCTGTTCCTTGTTATGATGTGTAGAGTTTGGCTGGAGCTGGACCTTTCTCTCTCTCTCTCTCTCTCTCTCTCTCTCTCTCTCTCTCTCACACACACACACACACACACACACACGACTCAAGAGCTAGAGGAATTTTACATTGAACAATTAAAAAAAACCCTTGAAATCATAAGTTAGATATAGTTCTTTAAAGGTCTTTTAATTGCTCTACTACTTGGAGATTTTTCCCTTCATCTTTCATGATTTATTTGGTCTTTCTCCTGTCTTCCTTCTCACCTCTTTTTCTCAATTTTTCTAGACTCTTCCCCTTTGAATTTTCTCAGTCATTTGCAGAACAATCTTCTTGTCCCTTTGCTTCTACTCTCAAACTCCCTCCCAAGCTCCACCAACCTAGCACTATTTGGGGAATGAAGGATGTCTACTGCATTAATAGAACACAGAGGACTGGAAAATAACAGATTTCTCTTAGCATGAATTGAGCCATGGTTTATGTCTAATTCCCACTCCAGTATGCTGTGCATAGTTTCATTGTAAGTTCCATTGATCTAAATAAATCTGCATCATTGTATTAAAATTGTAGCATTTTATTTTTAAGAGAACTTGACTAAGGTAGAGAGGAAACAAACATAAAGTCCTTAAAAATCAAACATAGGAAACTAATATAATAATTAGAATATATCAATCTTAAAAAAACAACTGAAAAAAATGGGACAAATGAATGTAACTATCCCTTATTAGAAATATATAATAGAAAATTCTTAATATGTTACCTCTTTTTAAAGTGTTTGGAAATATGAACCACATTCATTAACCTTATAGTCATATAAGCTGTTTGGTGATAACTTCTGTTGTCATAAATCAAATAAGGCTTTTATTCTATAAAGGAGACTACAAATGGAATTAAAATCTTATTAGTGACAGACCAGTTCACCACATCTGTTCCTACCCCCACCCACAAAGTTATAGGAGACTCTCTGTCCATAATGTACACTCTCGTGTGACCTTGAGAAGAGTGGACATAAAAATGTTGCCTGTGAATTCTGCCTTCAGCTCTTCAGGACAGCAGCTGCAGAGGCGCATCCACAGCCTGCCACCAAGACTAAGTGACTGAGCCTCCCAGGTAATGGCCATTATGTACTTTGGATTCTCTCAGGATGGATATTTGGTGACATTTGATGACATGATCACAGGTCCAATTTCATGATTATCCCAAGAGAAATGCTGATCAGCATTTTAATTTATTTTGGGAAAGGGAATGTAATCCAGTGCGTGTCTCAGGCTGTTGCCAATCTCTCTGTCAGAGGCCAAATTGCTTCAGCCAGCTGTCTTGACTTCCCAAGCATTGCAAGCCCCATGTTGGCTGCACTTCTCTACTGATCATTACCTCTGGCAGACACTGCAGGGACACACATGACCTCAGGGCAGGCTTACTCCTAATGACATTGGAGGCTGTGAAAGTTCATGTCAGCTGTACTCTTAGGTCACTATTAGATCTTGCATAACCCTAGAATCACTCTGGTTATAAACAGTGAACAAGGGGTTTCCATTTTACTTGCCTATGTTAGCATCTTTTTATTTGCTGAGAAGATTGTGCCATAACATAGAAAATAAATTTAGATAATTTTGAAAAAACAATGCTTTCTTTGTAATATATCTTTTCTCCACGTACTCATGCCATCTATACCTCATTAAGGGCCAATCCACATTAGTGAACTGAATTTGAACATCACTGGAGAAGTTGAGTAGAGAAAATGATTTTTTAAAAATAATTTAAATTTCTCAAAAATCAAAGATAACAGAAATTTTAAAATAAGATTGGTTGTCCCCTTACTAGGAATTTCTGTGTAAGGACACTTTGGGGGACATTGATCCATTCAAAAAATATACATTGAATGTCTATTGCTTAGCACACAATTTTTTAGGTACTAGGGATGTAATGATAAATTAAACGGGAGTTAAGTTTATGAAACTAAATGTTTCTGGGAGAGAGAGAGACACAAAGAAAATTAAAAACAATAAAGTGTTCAGGTATCATAAGTTCTGCAACGGAAACAAACAAGGAGTTGAGAAGGAGAACAGAGGAGGTTTGTAAAGAAGGGATGCAAAGGAGGTTTGCAAAGTAAACAACAAACAGGGAAACAATCTATGCACAGAAAAAGCATAATCAGAAGTCTTGATGTAGCAAGAACCAAAATGAAGTAGAAAGAGATTGGAACAAGATGAAGTTGAAGAGAAGGACAGGGGTCCAGGTATGCACGAGTATAGACCAAAGCTGGAAGTTTTGATTATATTCTAAGTATAGGTGCTGTTTGACTTGGGATGGGGTTACATCCAAATAAACCCAGTGTATGTTGTAAACATCCCAAGTGGAATATGCCTTTAATACATCCAACCTACAGAACATCACATCATTGTTTAGCCTAGTCTGTCTTTTTGGGGGTGGGGGACAGATACTTGTTTGATTTTCTTATGTTAAAAATCAAACATAGGAAACTAATATAATAATTAGAATATATCAGTCTTAAAAAAACAACTGAAAAAAATGGGACAAATGAGTGTATCTATCCCTTATTAGAAATATATAATAGAAAATTCTTAATATGTTACCTCTTTTTAAAGTGTTTGGAAATATGAACTACATTCATTAACCTTATAGTCATATAAGCTGTTTGGTGATACTTTTGTTGTAATAAATCAAATAAGACTTTTATTCTATAAAGGAGACTACAAATGGGATTACAATCTTATAGTGACAGACCAGTTCTGTCACTATAAGTGATACTCACCCACTGAGCCACATCCCTAGCCCTATTTTGCATTTTATTTACAGACAGGATCTCACCGAGTTGCTTAGTGCCTCGCTTTTGCTGAGGCTGGCTTTAAACTCTCAATCCTCTTGCCTCAGCCTCCAGAGCCACTGAGATTATATGCATTCGCCACCATTCCTGGCTCCTAGTCTGTCTTAAACGTGCTCAGAACACTTACATTAGCAGACAATTGAATAAAATCATCTAACACAAAGTCTATATTATAATAAAGTGTTGAATGTCTCAGGTACACACACACCGATGGGTGTTTGATAAACGTACTGGGAAGAGAAAACACAAAGCACAACATCCAGAGATTATTGCTAAATGGTACACTGTAGAGGGCCTGCTATTTCCCCTTGGGATCCCTCAGCTGCCTGGGAGCTACAGCTCACTGCTACAACCTGACACTAAGAGAAAGAGGATCTCCCCCATATAGCCAGTCTGAGGAAAAAACTAAATTTCAAAATTTGACATATAGTTTCTATTGATTGACTTTTGCTTTCACACCCTTGTAAAGTAAAAACAAAGCAAAACAAAACAACAACAGCAACAAAAACAGCAAGCTGGGAACTGTTTGTATCATGGGAAGCCCAGTACAGGGTTTTCATGTGCAATGATATATATTTTTTTGTCTTAAAAAATGCCATTTTTTCCTTACTTGTGCATGCAAAAGTTTGGGGGGCATAGACAGGAACATGAAAAGAAATGGAGAGACAATTCAAAAGACGGTTGCAGGAATCCTGGAAGGAGAATATGGTGAGGTGACAAGATACTGGCTGTGGGAACAAGAGGAGCAAAATACCTAAGAAGTATTGTGGATATCCAATGTGGAGAAATGGTTCCGCTGTCTTCTGAAATATTGTGGAGTAAAATGGAAACAAAGCAAGGAGACCTGAGCCTAACTTTGGTGATGGTAATTTAACTCAGAACCATATTTAATTTAATATGGTTCATATTTAATTTGTAGATTTTGTAGCCAACACTTGGGTCTACATAAGCATGAGAATCCAATGGAGAGAAACTTTACTGTGAGGATCAGTAAGCAAATATTTAGGAGACACTGTTTTATTTTCAGTGAAAACAAAGACTCTCAGGCGCCTGGAGGCCCTGGAGATGATGATTTTTGATTATGTCCTTGACTGGTTTAGTTTTTTTTTTTTAACAAGAATTCTATTAAATCAATTTAGCAAAAATCTTCCACCCTCAATTCTAATCCAGTGGAATAGTTGGTCCAGCAAGAATTCCCTTATCCTCAATGCTTCCTCCTAGTGATTTTCCATCCATTCACCACCCTCCCACCTTGACTATACATCTCCATTTGTTCTTGCTGTTGGGAGTCACCCGGGCTCCAAAGACTAACTTCCCCATCCCCCAAGAAGAGCCGTCCAATGGTGAGCCCTGCTGGCTCACAAGATCCTGCAGTCCAATGGTGAGCCCTGCTGGCTCACATGATCCTTACCCACCAATCAGACTAGCCCTGCTGGCTCACATGATCCTTACCCACCAATCAGACTGGCCCTGCTGGCTCACATGATCCTTACCCACCAATCAGACTAGCCCTGCTGGCTCACATGATCCTTACCCACCAATCAGACTAACCCTGCTGGCTCACATGATCTTACCCACCAATCAGACTAGCCCTGCTGGCTCACATGATCCTTACCCACCAATCAAAAAGCACCCATGCCAATTGTCAAACCCTTCAACCATTAAACTGTCATAACTATCAAACCACCCCTGGCTCTATAAATATGCAGAGCTGTTCCTCAATAAATGGAGCCTTGTTCGTTCTTTCACTTGCTGTATTCAGAGTTGAGCCTGATCTTCTCCCTTACTGTAAATCCCCACAGCACTAATCCCCACCCCTGTAAAGTCTGCTTACCCATCTTCAGCAAGTATCACAAATTTTTTTTCTCTCTCTTTTTTTAATACTTTAACAGACAGAAAGAAGGAAAAAAGAAGAAAGGTAGGAAGGAAGGAAGGAAGGAAGGAAGGAAGGAAGGAAGGAAGGAAGGAAGGAAGGAAAGCAGTCTGGAAAAAATGAGAAAAGGTAGCAAGAACCAATAATTTGGCAAAATATAAATGTGTGTTTACATGATGGAAGGAGATTTGAAGTATTAGAAAGAAGTTATAACCAAGTGCCTTGACTTAGTAGGAGCACTTGGTGTCTCAGTCTGCCAGAGAGAGATCTGGGCATGTGTCTCCCACATACATAACCACTCAAGGGTCTTGTTCACAGGATAAAATTAAAAATCTCTACTCTAGGGCCTTTCTTTCCCTCCTTTCTAGCCATACAAGTTGTTCTCTTGTTAAAATAAAATCTTACTTTTAAATCCCACAAATCCCCACCATGCCAGCAATTCTATGGAAATGGAAACACTGTGGTAATATTTGTATACCTGAGAAAGCACCTGAATTCTTCTAAGACCCTGGGATGAACGTGTGTAAACGTGAGAGGAAATGAATATAAGATATCCCACAGAGATAGCATGCTGAGTTCATTATTATTGTCATTCCAATGACACTTATGTTTGAATTGCACTTAAAACTCTTGATTATTTTGAATGCATCTTTTCAGTGTCATGTTGAGTAGATCAATCTGAAACCTTAAAAAAAATACTAATACATCTTTGGAGGGACATTTGTAATATAAATCCAGACTACTTGTGGCCTTGATTGAATGATATTTTTTTCATTCTGCATTTGATCCTTAAAGATTCAAATCTTAACCTGAACACATATTTGGCTTATTTTACAGTGCGCATCTCTTTGAAATGGTTTGTTTATTCAATGAAAACTCAAAATTCATAAACATTATTTTGCCCACTAAATTAGATGTTTTTGAGTATGCTGGCTCAAATTAATTTTAAATGTACTGTACCTGCATTTCTCATACTCCTATCCATCCAAAAGAAACTTCTTTAGAAACATGTGGCTTAGGTGAAGTTGCCCCTAGTTCTGTAATGCTCTTTCTCTTCCTCCAGAATGTTGGTGGCAATCTGTCCTGAGATATGAGGAAGACCAGAGAACAAGAGGCAGCATTGGTATCTTTAGTCTGTGGCATTAGATTTTCCATCTTGAAGTCATAACAGTGGTTGAAAATCTCTCAAAGACCAAATAGTCTTTGGTAATTGGAATTGTAGGTGTCTCATAGACAATTTTTTTTTTGAAAACACAATTTACAATCATCTTTGTTTTATTTCCAATTTCTACATATCCATAAATCTGTTGCTAGGCTTTCTCTCATAGACAATTTGATCAAGCCACTTCATCAGGCAAACCACTGAAATTGTATGAGGAATTTCATTCACATACTGCAATCCCTCAGTTACCAATCAATTCTCTGGGGTTTTGTATGCTTGAATAGAAATAATACCCAACCATAGCATTTATCCTCAAGCCCAGAGTACTTAACAAGTATGAGTATTCCTTTATCACTGAATCAAGACGAGCCTGTTAAATAATTTGTTAGGGGGAAAAAGGTATCTTTCATTTTTGGGTCTTGAACAAAATGGAAGGGTTTTCATGTAATAATCTGCAGCTGATTCAGGGCCTTTTGATAAATCAGAAGACTGGACTTCTATAGATGTCAGAGGCTAGTTAGATCTTTGAAATAAATTTGTGAAAAAGATTATACATATAATTATTTTATATAAGTAAATTTGTAAAAAATATTTAATTGTGTTATTATTTTCCATATTATATTATTATCTTATATATACTTTTAAAGTAAATTTATTTCAAGTATCTGACTAGCCCTTGTCATCTATAAAAGTCCTGTCAAACATATATATGTTTATGTATGTATACACAAATATGTGGTCTAGGACTTACTTTCTAGTTTCAAAACTTGGAGCAAATTATTTATATTTAAAACTTTTCTAGACTTTGGTACTATATGGTCTTCCTATTCTGTCCATGTTTTTTTTCCTTAGAATAAACAGCTCCAAAACAAAAATCACACATACACACAAAACAAACCACCAATAATCTCAAACAACCAAAAACTTTCCTCACAGGGAATATGAAACAGAGATGATTACAAGTACAATTAGAAGCCCATTGAAAATGGAACATGGGGAAATGCGAGTACACTTTTCATCTGCTTATGATAATACCTCTTGTCAGGTGTTTTCAGAATCAAATATTAGTTCTACCTTGAAAAATCCTTGCTTCCTCTCTTCATGATTTCTCTTCTAGATTTGACTACTCTTCTCTATTTGTAGTACTTCTGTACTTCAGTATTTCTTCACACTTGGGCTTAATGACTTTTAATGTCATCTCTTCTTACTTTGATAGTTCATTGAAGGGCACTGTGTGGTGGCTGGTGTGGGTGTAGGTATGTGTGATTGAGTGAAAACATTGAGTCTTTTAAACAGCAGCATTAACATGAACACATACTACAGGAGTTTTCTGGTTGTATGAAATTAAACAGGCAATTCCTTGTTCTCACAGAACACCCACGTGGAACTGCTTCTTAAATTCTAAAAGCAAACGCGGAATAACATCTTGTGCATGCTGTTTTGGAAAATTCTTGCACACCAACTGAGTTGCAATTACTTTTTTCTGCAAGCTTAGTTGTTGGCACTATTGTATGTGTGAGAGTCTGCCTGAAAAAACTTTTTTCCCCATTTCTATTTGTTTACTTGAAGGGATCTGACAAACACCAATGCACTTTACATTTATAGGTGGCAGGAAAAAAATTAATGGGATGCCTTGGGAAATAATTAAGTAAATATACGTTAGGAATTCCATAAATAATCTATAAAATAAGACAAACTAGCCACTACTGGGTTTGGATCTATCAGTCGTACTTAGCCATAGTATCCATGTCTAAGAAAAAAAAATTATAAATAAATAATTTTAAAGCTCTGACCGTCTCATAGAGTTATATGATATTTGAAAGTGTTTGAAATCACTGAACATAATCAGGGCTTTCCCAACTTTTCTGACTTAGTAGTAGAGAAAGTAAATACAAACCCTTGGGTAATTCAAGATATACTCTATTGCTTCCTGATCCAAGTATGAAATTTGTTGAAGTGCCATAAATATTCATGAGCACTTTGCATTCTACACATATAATATACATGTTTATTTCAATGCAAAATTAACATGTCCCTTCTTACCTGGAGGAAAAAAATATGCTGAAAGATAAACTAACTTTATTCTGTGGCTTCCAGTAGCTGAAGGGATTCTGCCACATCTCCAGGTGTATCCCAGGCTACAAGGCTCATGATCTTGAAACATGTTACAACAACCCCATGGAGTATGCTAGAGAGGTAGTTCTTATTACTTGTGGGTGACAAGAATGGGGACTGGGGCTCAGAAATTTTACATAATTTAACAGAGATAAGCTATAGCTTTCAGATCCCGGGCCCCCCTGTTCTCCTCATGGAACAAGATGCCTGCATAAATGAACTTCATTCCTAGGTGCTCTGAGTGGTGCCAAAAATAAAAATCTCTTCTGTCAGCAGCTTACTGCTGCTTTCACCCCATCACCCCAGCCCAAGAATTTCAGAGACATGTTATTTAAGACCAATATTTTTCTGTTGTACTACTGTTGCTACAAATAGGCTCTGATGAACAACCACCACTATTGGATAATGTTCTGGATGAGGAGCATGAATAAAAGGAGAAATGCATTTATGGACTTTTTATTTCCAAGTGCATTTACTTTCTAAGTCCCTCTTTAACCTACCCACTTACTCTTGGAGTGTACACACGTCCACCAAAATAATAGGCACCATGTGTAAATACTGTGCTGGGAGACTTTGATGCCAGTTTCAGGCAAATCATAATTTAGTTGTTCTCTCTGTGGTTGAATTTTTTCTCTTATAGACCAGTGTGTGGGATAGGCAGACAACTAAATATAGATGATGGTGCAGTATGAACAACTCTTTCACTGGGATATGCCCAGGGATTAATGAGAACACTGAGAAGAAATGACAGTAGTAGGCTAAGGAAGAATTTTGCAAGAGGTTCAATTTGTGGGATAACTAGGAGTTGGCTAGACCTACCAAGGCAAGCAGCGAGGGATGTGGACTGGGTAAGTGAATTGGGTTCTCCAGAGGAACAGAATTTAAAAATTATAAAAGGGGGTCTTATTAGGTTGGCTTAGGCGACCAGAACCTGGATAGTCCACAATGGCTGTCTGCAGGATAGAGAGCTAGAACCAGTCAGTAGCTGCGCAGTCTAAGAGACTGAAGCACCAAAACTCAGACTAGGTGCTACCCCAGTCTGAGACTAAAGGCTTCTGGAGAATTCACTTGGAAGAATGAAGAAGCAAGAGTCTGATCTCTTCAGAGGACCATAGCAGCAATCAAGAACCTGGTCAAGAAGAATGGAGTTGTGTCTTCCCCTGTTTCCTTGTTCTTCCAATTTTTAGTCCTTCTAAGCCATCATCCTTATTGGTCAGTGCTGCCCACACTTAGGAAGGGTCTCCATTTTAGTTGGCTATCCCACATGCCAACCATTCCTAGACACATCCTCATTGACATACCCATAACCCTCCTAATTCTTGGTATTTCTTAATCCAATCAAGTTGACAATTCAAATTAACCATTATAGTCAAGGTGGATATATTAGTCTCCTCCCATTGCTGAATCTAATCTCACGTGGAATTAACCATATAAATACAATGAGATGGATTTAGAGACTTGTACCAGCCTCTTTTGGGAAGAGCTCTGAACTCTAACCATGACATTTGCAAAGACAATGTCATTTGCTATGTCAGCCTTATTCTCAAATGACAGTTGGAAGTGAAAACAAACAATATCATATTTAATTAATATAACTTGGAAACATGGAAAGGAGTAAATTGGATAACAGCATTGGAAATATACAGCCAAAGCAATGAGTATGAATGGGAGGAATTTATACATTAGTTCAGGATTTGTGTGTATTCTTACCCCTTCCTATTTAATGAAAGTGGGGTGTGATTTTATTTTCCTATGAGATTCTAAAAATATTATTATTCTTAGTTACACACTTATATATCTATTTGCTGCCATGGTCACCATACTTTATTTCTTATGTATAAGAAGTATTTTAAGAAGCCTGTGATATGAGAATACTATGATCTATCTGTTAATGTATTATACATAAGGATGGTTTGAATCTATTTTATCTAAACCCGTGCCATCTATTCAACTGTGAGTTTGCATAAAATACATATTTCTATTGCCCTCAGAGTACATGACATTTTATCAAAAGTGACCTGTGTGCTCCTGTATGTTTCTCCTGCAATGAAGCCTCCTGGGTTTCTCGTAACAAAGAACCTCCAGCTTCTGAAGAGAAGTTAATGTTCTTTCTTTTGAAGACTGTGAGTTTGTGAGATCACACACTAGGTAACTGAAACCTGAAACATCATAAAGGTATTTTTTCGAAACTCAGGCATTCTGTGAATGAGACATGAAATGAATTTCGTGCGCATGAGTTCCCTGGAGCCTTGTCACAATAGATAAGGCCACATCGAAGGATGCGGCATTACTTCTTGTGGGCTACTGAGCAGCACAGTTAATAACTGAATCATAATTTCACTCCAGGACATAGAGGCTGCTACATCCTGTTCTCTTTTGATCCTTTTATCCATAATAGCAAAAGTAGAAATACTTTTAAATCAGACCCAATGATGAATACATCCATATGTGCTCTCCTATAATTTGGCTTAAACACATGTCCAAAATCGTTTCCTCTGGGTGGGCTCCTTGAATTAATCTCACCATCTGATTACTTTAAATATTTCATTTATGTGATGCATTGATTATATTAACCAGCCCAACCATATTCACACCCGCTGCAAGGTGACATAGCAGTTGTTAGCACTCAGGAAGTGTATTCTCATGATGCTTAATTCTCAACTGGACCGTGTGATGATTTTGGTAGAGGCTTGTAAAAGTTCCAGTTATTTCCATCTCATATTTTGCTCCTGTGATTTTGCCATGAGATCATTCCCAGATTAGTCTGCTAAAGGAGAGTATCCCTCATGCCCCAGGAGGTAGCCAGTCAACTACCAGACATGATTTCTATGGTGATAACCACAGATGATGACAGAGATTGTCCAACCCTGCTGAGCCTAGCCCATGTCTGCTGAATTCTGCAGACCAATACATTCCATTCATATTTATTATCTGGCAATATTGAGATTTTGTGCTTGTTACATAGTGTACTACGGCAATATTAGCTGATAACAATTTCTGTGTATTTCTTTATAAACTCATACCTCACTTTAGGATCTGTGGAGGATTGCCTCCAGGGCTCCCCATGTATACCAAATGAGCAGGTGCTTAAGTCCCTTCTGTAAAATGCCATAGTAATTGCATATATGTATTCCTCTCCTAAACTTTAAAAAGATCTCTGTATTATTTATGGTACCTAATACAATGTAAATGCTATGCAATAGTTGCAATACTATATTATTAGGGAATAATAATGAGGAAAAAGTCTGTGCATGTTTAGCACAGATGCAATTTTAAAATATTTTTTATTCCATAGATGCGGAACTCTCTGATATAGATTCAATTATTTACTTACTTATCTATTTGTTTATTTATTTTGTACTGGGGATTGAACCCAGGAACATTTAACCACTAAGCCACATCCCCTGCCCCTTTTTTATTTTGAGACAGGATCTTGCTAAGTTGCTGAGGCTGGCTTTGAATTTATGATCCTCCTATCTCAGGCTCCCAAACTGCTGGGATTACAGGCATGCACCACCACAACCAGCACAATACTGTATTTATATGATGCTTTATAATTTATATATAGATATAAGTTTATATTATGTTTTGTTACATGTACTAAATTTCCCAATACCTTCCTCTCCTACAAGAAAAGATCCTACAAGAAGCTCTCACATGGCCTTTCATCCCCTTTCCCCAAAATGACATCGGTACCTAATGTTACAAGCCTGTTTTAAAGACAGACAAGTCATTGGCCAGCTGACATCTGCTAATCAGAATCTATATCTAAGCTGAAGACAGAAATTTGAACTAAGCAGCTAAGATGCTTGGTATAGCTCATGCAATGACTGAAAGGTATGAATGTTCTCCATGGTGGGCCATGTGCAGGGTTAGTGGATGAAGCGACTGTGAATATGTCAGCCAAAGAACAGCTGAGAATCATTGCCAGGGCGGGCTTGTATCTGAAGGCTCTGTCTTCTCCAGCCCTGGTTTCCATGGAATGGTTAGGAGTCCACTTTTGATATTCCCTTTCATTTCCAGTAATTAGCCAGATTTTACTCCTTCCACTTAAAAATATTTTATTTTTAGAATAGTTTTAGACCTATAGAAAATTGTGAAGATAATACATTGGTTTCCTATGAACCTGTGCCTACTTTCCCTTATAATTAACAGCTTCCCTTGGTGTGGTACATTTATTACCATGAATCAACCAATAGTGACACAGTATTATTAACTGACGTACAGTTTAGCTTTTGCATAATGTTGTTTTTCTGTTCCAGGATTATATGGAGGTCATGATGTTATGTTTCACCTTCATGTCTACTCGGGCTCCCCATTGGCTGCGACAGTTTCTCAGGCTCCTTTCATTTTGGATGACCTAGACAGTTTTGAGGAATAAAAGTTAGGTGTTTCATAGAGGGTCGCTAGTTAGGTTTTATTGGATGTGTTCATGATTGGACTGGGGAAATATGCTTTGGGGAGGAAGGTCATAAAGGGAAAGTGCCACCTCATCACATCGTGTGAAGAACGCATGCTGTCAGCATGACCTACTGTTGATAATGTCACCTGAGCCACCTAAGTGAGGTGGTGTTTGTCAGGTCTCTTCTGTTATTTTTTCTTCCCCTTCATTTCAAAAGTACTCAGAAACAAGTGACTATGTATAGTCCAAAGCCAAGGAGTGAGAAGGGCCTACAATCTCTCTCCCTTAGATTATAATATCTACATTTGGAATTCTTCTGCAGGGATATTTATCTATATTATGTCCTCTGTGTTTATTTATCCAATTATTTATATACATAAAATGGATACACACACACACACACACACACACACACATATATATATATATATATATATATATATATATATATATATACATATGTATATACACAGTTATTTTATATTTGGGGTTATTATCTAATACTATATTATTAATTTTGTTTCTCACATTTTTCTTTTTCTGTTCACTGGGATCTCTTCAGTTGGCCATGTCTCATTGACATTTGTAGGGATTGTTTGTTTATTTATTTATAGTACCTATTTACTTTATGGCACTGGAAGATGCTCCCCCTGATTCTTGTTATTGGAGTTTATTTATTTATTTATTTTTTCAGGATACCAGGAATTGAACTCAGGGGCAGTCAACTTCTGAGCCACATTCCTAGCCCGATTTCGTATTTTATTTAGAAAGAGGGTCTTGTTGAGTTGCTTAGCACCTTGCCATTTCTGAGGCTGACTTTGAACTTGGCAAGCCTCCTTACTCAGCCTCCTGAGCCACTGGGATTACAGGTGTGCACCACCGCACCCGGCCTAATCTGAACAGGTTTGAGTTGTTCACAATCAACAAGCTTAACTAGAACACAGGTTTTCTTGGGCTCTTTGCTTCATCCCAATGTTGTCAACATTTTTTTTTCTTCTTAGTTATACATGTTCACATGTGCATTTGTCCTCTATGTGTCCATGGGCTAGGGAGGCAAGCATGGGGAAGAGAATTATGATAATAGAAGCCTAAAAGCAAGAGGCAGTATATACTGAATTCTGGAATACCCCGGGGAGAAGTCAGTGAAGAACCAAGTCATTCTTGGTCTGTTCCATTTGCCTGCCCAGAAAGAGTATGAATGTATCTTAGCCTAAAGTTTTGAGACTCTTTAAAATTTCCACTAGTTATAACTACGTATCTACCCATATTTATCATTAATGTATGTATTAATATTATGGATAAACAAAATCATGTTAAATTGGTCAAAATATTTGATAGTGTGTTATCTTTTAGACAGTGTGGAGCAGAAGCATTCCTTCCATAATGAGCCAAGAAGAAGATGATTCACATATTAAAATAACAACAAGCACTGTGTATTGATCACCTCACTGAATACTTTACTGAACTGTTAATTTTAGTCCTCAGAACAACTCCATGAAGTAGATGATATTATTCCATTTGCATTCAGGAACTCATGATCAGGAAGATGAAGAAATTCACCAAGGCCATACCATCAGCAAAAATGCTACTAGAATTTGGACCCAGATTTTTGAGATTCCAAAATTCTTGTTGGTAAGTCCTGTACTTCTTATGTCACTGAGAAAATCACTGACAGGAGAGAGAGAGAGAGAGAGAGAGAGAGAGAGAGAGAGAGAGAGAGAGAGAGGGAGAGGGAGAGAGAGAGAGAGAGAGAGAGAGAGAGAATCTAGTTGCAATAGAGCAGAAGCCAGTGGGATGATTTGGAAGGTCTCTTAAGAAGACAGAAACTGTCTGGAGAAGCCAACATTGCCAGGACTCCCCTGGAGTATTCCTGAGCCACAGATGCTCTCTTCCATTTTTCTGCAAATCTTTGGTTTCCCTACAGAACAAATCTACACAGAGTCTGTAAGCAGTTTGACTCCAAATTCAAAATGTATAGAACATATCTTGAACATTTACAAGGTCTAAGTAACTAACTGTTGGGTCAGGAAATATTTTGTACAGACTTTCCATTAAGATTTCTTCCACTGATAGTGAGGGAAAAGTATAGAAAAAAATAATAAAATTTGAGGGTAGAGAGTGACTCTAAATGTTACATAGCTAGTTTTACTAATCTTGACTAGAATATAACTCTACTAATGGCAGTCCAGTGGTCTTATTTCTGCAATATCTTTCAGTAGAAGTATTTGAGAAGCTGGTCACAGTCTTTGCTACTAGAACCCTCCTTTCTGTGCCATGGTCCTAGGATAATCATAGATAGCAATTTGTGCCAAAAAATTCGGCTTGTTTATCTCATACTATCTAACTGATGTTACCTGTTCTTTTTTAAATACAAAGGTCTCCCCATCTTCTTAAAATTCTGTCCCTATGACAACTCACATCAACAATGAACAGTTGCAGAATTTTAGGAAAAGAACTGCAGAAGAAACTTCTATGTTTACTCTAAGTAGATAATGAGAGAAGATACTCTCCTCTCAGATTGACTTAGGCTAGAAGTGGAGAGATAAAAATAAAAGTATTTTTTCATAATCAGGACTAAGATGAGCTATATGCGATTTACTGTGATGTAAAATTTGTACCTTTAAATTCTTATCCATGGATAATATAGTTTTGTATATTCTGAGGTGGGAATAGCATTGCTGCTAATATATTAATGAATTAAGCAACAGGGTTATATTCTCTAGCCTCTGATCAGAATAGGAGAATTTCCCATCATATTCCCATAAAAGTTGAAAATATAGGGAGTTAGCCCCGTTCCTGGGATTTAATCCAAGAATATGTTCATAAAATCATGAAAAAATTATCATGTACTCATTTAGAGTCGATGAAAAATGAAGTATTCACTCTTAAATTTTGGTCTCTTTAAGAATGCAATGGAAAGATATCCTCTGGTTAAAATAAGAGCATGATGTTTGTACCATTAAATCTTCTGTGGATTACGGAATGTAAACTTCTTAGGGAAAAATTCTGTGTTACAATAATTATATTCTTTCCACCAAGGACAGGACTTGATGAAGAGTAAGTGCTCAATAAATACTCAAAAAAAAATACTTTACTTGGCATCAACAAGGCAGTAATTATAGGAAGAGAACTTGAGTCTCTTTTTTTGTACATTATTTCATGAAGGAAAAAATGTTTTTTAAGAATGAAGTGAATCTGTGAGATGCTGGTTAGATTGCTGAATATACCGCACTGTCACAATCAAAATGCTGCTGCTCTCCCCTTACCTGTACTTTCTGCCCTTGGAATTTCCAAGTTCCTCTTAAAGTTCTCTTCCAGTTTTTCGGAGTCCCATTAGTCTCTCACCTAAGGTCTGACTCCTTGTAAGATTCTTGCCCTATTCCAGCCTTTACAAGGACACATCAAAACCATCCAATAGTGTGGTATCAAAGGTCAACTGCTTCTAAGATATTGAGTGCTTTCTTGGAGCTGAGGAACAGTAGACATTTGATAAATCCTCAGCCAGTGATCATTTAATAGCAACATAAAAGAATAAGCTCTCTAACAAGTAGAAAGAGCAAAAGGAGAGAACTTTAATTTGAGCTTCTTTGTATGAGTCCAGGGATGGTCAGAGAAACTAATACATGGATGCCATTTCGCAAGTTAATTTTGTTTTCCTTTTTCATCAGCCCATTTTTCTCATCTCCTCTTGGCCTTTACTTCAAAGACGGTATAACATGAAATTATGAAGGATGTAACGCTGTACCCCAGTTCCATGGCACCTCTTCTCTTATTACATGTCTTCTTTCCTGACTCTTCCTTGGAGCAGTCTCTTGTAGAAGAGACTTAACAGTAACCAGGGTCACAGAGAAAGTTAGTATCTTTAGTTGTTAGCTGATTCAACATTTACATCTCTGTAGAAATAACTTTAATGTTAATCACATCTAGAATTACATTTTTATAAGTATAGCAACTTGTGTTTCAATATTTTTAAGTCTTAGAAGAGGTAAGCACTAACCACTTTTCTCATTCTATTATGTTGACTCCCTTTCCTGTCCCTCAGTCTGAGAATTGAAATAATCTAGGGATTTGTTCATGACCTTTTTTTTCGTTTCTATCTTGTCTTTCCTCTATTAGCTTTGCCCAGTAAAATTTTCCATGTTGGTGGAAATGTTCTCTATTTGTACTGTCCAATATGGTAGTCACTCAATATGGTATATGTGACTCTTTTTATATGTGACTAGTATGCCTTGAAAATTGAATATTTAATTTTATTTGATTTTAATTATTTTTAATTTATAGTTGCATGTAGGTAGTGGCTATCATATTGAGCAGTTCAGTAAGATGGTCTTATTTAACCTCATGGTTTTGAAAACGAATCTTTATGCTGATTTTTTAATCTAAATTTTATCCCAAAGGTTTCTATTTCTTACCATCTCTTTGGTTACCTTAGTCTAAACTATCGTTTCTTTGAACAATAAGCAATAGGATCTTGGCTAGTCTTCTTGTCACCATCTTGCCACTCTTATGGTATATTCTCCACCTAATTCCAGAGAGATCATGCTTAAAAATTGAATCATGCACAGTCTATCACCCCCTGATCAAACTCTGTATTAGTTTCTAGTGATGCTATAAAAATCACCACAAACTTGATGGTTTAAAATAATATGAATTTATTTTTTTATATTTCTGTAGGTATGAAATCTAGTAAAGTTCTCACTGGGCTACCAGGCTACAATAGAGGTATCCATAGGGCTGCATTGCTCTCTGGAGCCTGCAAAAGAGTTGTGTGTGTGTGTGTGTGTGTGTCTTTTTCAGCCTCTAGAGGCCACTTGCCTTCCTTGGCTTTGTCCCCTTCTTGCATCTTAAAAGCCAGTCAGTGCAACATCATTCCAACCCAGCTTCTGTCAGCACATTTTTTTCACTGACCAAGTCAAGAAAAGTCCTTTGATTTTTTTAAAGTCTTGTGTGATCAGCTTGAGCCCTCCCAGATAAACCAGGCCAATCCCCTTTCCTCAAGATCCTTAATTTCATCATAGTTACAAAGTCTCCACTTTTTCACATTTAATGTGCCACATTCATAGGTTCTGGGGTTAGAACAGGAGCATGTCTTGGAGCCATTCTTCTAATTACCAGAGATCTCTGATCACTCCCATGACCACCTTTCATGATCTCGTCCTTATCTACTTTGAATTCTTTTTCTAGCTCTTACTCTTGCCTTTTCACAACATTCAACATTTCCTTCCTACTTCCTTTCCCCCAGCTTTATCCTTCCTTTCCAGCATTCCCTTGAACCTTTCCAGGGTCTATGGATCTGCCATTTTCTTAGAGACACATTCTGTAACTGTCCTGACCAGAATACCACAGTAAACACACTAAAAGCAACCTTCCCTAACCAAATAAAACTCTATTAGGATTAGCTCTTGTTGTTTTTCTTAATAGAGCTTAAGAACTTATCATTCTCTAAAATTACATTAAAATAAAATATGTGTCTTTGTATCATCCATCACCTTTGTATCATTGATCTCCTTCAAAAAGATGTAAGATGGGGCTGGGATTGTGGCTCAGCAGTAGAGCACTCACCTAGCATGGGCGGGACCCAGGTTAGATCCTCAGCACCACATAAAAATAAAGGCATTGTGTTGTGCCCATCTATTTCTAAAAAATAGATATTTTTTAAAAAAATATGTAAGATATACTAAAACAGGAATCCCATCTTCTGGCTCATTGTGGAATTTCCAATACCTAGAGCAAGGTAGATGCTCATTAAATATTTGTTGAATGAATGGATAATTAATTAATGTTGATATATAATGTGTTTATTGGTAATGGAAGATGATTTGGCAATTCTTACTATATTCAAAAAACATTAACAAAGACTAAAAGCAGGTGTAAAATTAAATATTCATCCATGGATAATCTATATCATTTTGTCTGTTATCCAACTGAATTCTTAAGTGAAGTTAACTCTATTGATATAATTTAGAGAGAAAATATTATAATCTCATGATTACCTGTGAAGGCAGAAACTATATTTGCTTATTGTACCATGTAAATGTATGTACATGACGAATTGCATATTATGAGAACAAAATAAGTCTAGTGAAATCAAATGGGGCAAACACTAACATTACATATAAAAACTAAATGCATCCTATTTTCAAGTGTAACTTTTATATCCATTTGACTGATTAAAATTGTATACTACATCGATAAGAAGTCCCCAATTCCTCATTAATACCTGTACCTGGAGTAACACACTAATTGTTACCATGGTAATTTGTAAAGCCTGTAATTCTCAGCCCAAGTCTGGCTTCTCTCTATTAAATATTTATAAAGGGTAATTAGATGTTTTCATAGCCTTATGTGTCACAACTTTATGTGTCTGCCCAATATTTCATATTCTGGATTACATACTATAAAGTGAAAACAATTATAACTTAAATTAAGCATGGAATAGTTATTGGTTACTGGGTATTGAAGCATTTACAAGGAGTCTTTAATAGATTGTACTCTGATGTCTTGAATAGATCTATTTTAGCAATTTTCTCCCTTGACCAACTCAGTAACTGCTGGTCAGGGCTGCACATTTTCTCCAGGGGTTAGAAAGGCAGTTATGAACACAGTATCAGATTCATGCAATTTACTCCATATGTCATGAGAAGTGTGAGCATGGGCAGAGGGAAGAGCCAGAGGAACTAGCAGAGAGAGATGTTTATATTCATTTCTAAAACTAGAGTAGGAACAATGATTATTCCATACAAATCCAAAAAGTCAGCAATAAAGTAAGAAATAAAAAAATCAAGCATTGCCATTAATATTGCTTACCTGTGCATCTCCTCTCATTTCTTCATGACTTAGTATTAAGTTCAAGTTGGCACAGGAGTTTTCTTACATAATGATCTTTAGCTTGAATGGTGACACATCCTGTCCTATTTTGCCATAACACACCTGTTTATGCTGATCATATTATACTTATTTAATAGCTTTATCTTCAACCCTGAAAGGTCTGGATTTGGGGGATAAATTATATGCAAACCCTAACATTCATTTTTATGTTTTAGAAAAGAATCAAATTAGCTATCAAATGTTGCCCCCAAAAATCTTATATATGATTTTTAGCATAAAACTACAACAATACAGTTGTTATTTCTTCCATGGAATTCTAATCAACTTATCAACTGGCAGGAGACATTAATTTTTTTACATTTTTTTTTTTTTGCAAATGAGTCAGTACAATTCTGGATATATCTATCTAAAGAAAATGCACAGTAAATTTCAATGTTCTGTGTTGGTATATATTGTCATACACATAAACACAAGCACAGACAAACGCTCTTGGAAACAGGATTATAGAAAGAATGTCCAAGTGTGCATACACTGTACGATCAGTCATGCCCACACCTGACTACAAAGATGGTGGGATGGGGCTCTCTCTGCCTTGGTAAAGGTAAGAAGAGTGGTTTCTGGTTGTGTGATGGACAGAGAAATCTAATAAAAATGTGAAGACTCACAGACTTTCCCAAAGGAGAGTCGATCCACTCATTGTGGTCATGTGGTTGTGTGATTGTGAATGTGTGTGTCATCTTCCTGTGTGTTAAAGGGTGTAGAGTAATGAGGTCATCATAATTTAACAAATTCTAAGGGTACGCATAAGTGTTTCTGTGGTTATATATTTATTCACTTTCACTCTTCTATTAAAATGTCTCTTTTAGCTTCTATCTTACCTTTCTTTCTCTCCCACCTCATTCTTCTCTCTTCTACCTCTATCTTCTGTCTTCCCTCTTCTTTCCCTCCCTTCCTCTTGCCTCTCTCCTTCTTTCCCTCTTCCTCCCTTTCTTCCTTCCTTCTTCTCTACTTACGTCTATTTAATCCAGAATAAGTATAAAAAGCCATAAAAGATCCAACTCTCCAGACAGCTCCTTCCCATAAATCACAACCTCATCCAAATACATAGAACTTATGATGAGTGCCTAAAACTTTTAAATTCATTTGATATGATTTTTTTCACTATTTTAATCTGTATCTAAAGGGTCTGGTGTTGATACCATGATTTTTTTTTTTAAAGAGAGAGAGAGAGAGAGAGAGAGAGAGAGAATTTTAATATTTTTTTTTAGTTTTCGGCGGACACAACATCTTTGTTTGTATGTGGTGCTGGAGATCGAACCCGGGCCACACGCATGCCAGGCGAGCGCGCTACCGCTTGAGTCACATCCCCAGCCCAGATACCATGATGTTGATAAAAAAAAAATATATGGCATTTTTGGAATAGTATGGTAGGCTTCCTATCTTTTTGGTTGTATTTCATTGTGGTATAAGAACACATAACATGAGGACTATTTTCTTAATAAAATTTTAAGAGTACAATACATCATTGTTACTTATAGGTGAAAAGCTGTACAGCAGATCTCTGTCTCACTTATTTTTATTTTGAGAACCTGTCTGAAAGTAAAATATTAAAAAGTGAGGAGATGCAGTTCAGTGATAGAGCACTCCTGAGTTCAATCCCTAGTACTGAGCCGGGGGCAAAAGGACACATAGTCCCAGTAGATTTGGATGACTGGATCAGGAAGATGGGGGATAATTCAAAAGGAAATAAAATGCTAATACCTTCAGGACATTTCTCCCTCCCTCTCACCTGTTGCCAAGATCACCTGCTTTCAGGGAATTGTTCCTCCCAACAAGCAGTTGTTAATGAGTGCCCCCTGGATGGCCACCTTCCCGCCTTTCTGGACAGCTCCGTCCTGTTTTTTATTGTCACTGTCCAAGTAGACAAGATAAGAGGAGGAGGGGGCATGAGAAGAAGGATAATAGGGGAAAGACACCCCCAGTTCCTCAGGCACTAATTTGGACCCCCTCCTCTGTGAATGAGTCTCTCTCTCTCTCTCTCTCTCTCTCTCTCTCTCTCGTCCTTTAAATAAAACTTTCTGCTCTTACCTCAGCATTTCTCTGGTGTTCTGTCGTCAACACTGGGGAATGGGACTTGGAACACCAGTATCATCTCTTGTCTGCTATCACACACAAACAAAAATTCTGAGATTCCCTATGAGTCCTGTCAGAGGACACATCAAGAAAGTAAATGGCTATTCTAAACTTGTTGCAATGTCATGTTTACATAGTGTGCAGTGTTTAAAGAAGATATACTGAGTGATGAGTGCGTGCCTTACAGTTGGCCAGGTATACATGAAAAGTTCATGTAAGACTCACACAGCAAAGGTTATATTTGGTTAAAGTAGTTTTAAAGAGAAACAAACAAAAAAAGCACGTGGAACATTCTTGCAAATTCTAGAATAAGTAAAAAGGACTAATATCCCAATGATATTTTTATACATCTCATGAAAATTTGCAGAAAGAATAGTGATTGTCATTTGATTAGGAAATGAAAATGAAATCAGATGAAGATTCCTGAAGGGATATATCACTGACAGTAAAAACTGTAATGGAAATTCAATCACTTGGCAGTGGCATAGACTGCTAGAGAGGGTGCTTAATGATAGTTGGCATTAATGTAGTTGATTTTTTTTAAATGCATGGGACTTTTATGAAATAAATTGTCATTTTTCCTGTGACTTATGAAATCTAGCAGTTTTCTGTAGTGAAATTATGAAAAAATAAAGCCATTGAAGGTCATCTCTATTATTGCTTGCAGGACATGTTTGGGGGCTCCTGACCTTTGAACATTAAGCCAATGCTTGAGCATCATGATTTTGGTAGAGTGGGAATTTATGGTACTCTACCCTTGGAAAAAGTGCATCAAGCCATTTGCATACACAGAACAATTAGCACAGGGCGTTTTTATTAGTTGTTTATTGTCTGTGTCCTCTGACCATACTGTAGGTTCTTTGAGAGCACGAACTACCTTATTATCTTTTAATTCCAACACCAGAGCCTAACTCTTATAAATGAGTGTAGAATTCAAGCAAGTTTCCATTATACCAAAGGAGCTTATGATAACATGGGCATCTATTATAATGTACAAAATGACTTGGTATAGTATGTTGAAAAGCAAATATTTATGCAGAACTATTTGTAAACCAATGACAAATTATTTTTTTAAGTAAGGTTTTATAGTACAAGATTGCTTCTAGAAAGAGATCCATGGCGGTAGGGCCAAAATTATCCTAGGGTTATACTGCATTGTGCAAAAATCTTGGAATGACTGTTACTCTTAAGTGTGATTGCTTATTGGAAATTGAAAACCACTCTTCAATTCAGACCTTCTAGCAACTAAAAAAATAAAATAAGAAAGTAGGTGGATAGCAAGAAGAATGGAGGGAACCTGGGAGAAACACATGGAGGATATATTAAGAATCCGTCCATTGTTGGGATCCTGTTTGGAGACTTGATCTAGGCTATTGGGGGCCCCTGTCACTCATGCTCAGGGGACATCTGTCCTAGCCCAGCAGCTAACCTAAACTCTAATGCCCCTGCTATTCCTCTGGGTATGTCTAGAATCAGATAATGGTAACATTACTATCCAGGAACAGGATGAATTCCAGTGTCAGCCACCCAGTGGCCTCCTGACATCTCACACTAACTCTCCAAAGGCCTGTCTAGGGACCCCATCCTACCTATGTCAATTATCTTGTCAAGGCATGTTATCAAGTTCAAGGAGTAAGGCCATTTGTTTCATGTACATTTGGACACTTTTCTATTTTTTTATAGTTGCTCTTTAACACTCTAGGGCCAACCTATCAAGATATTAGTAAGAAAAAAAATCCTGTTTTGAGCCACCAGTTCAGGTCACTTTATATAGAATTTTGTTATGTTCAATAAATCTCTTTGGAGGGGGAAACATTTAATCATGACAGTAAAGAAACTGAGGCATATACAGTTGTCCATCAGTACCCATGGGAGATGGGTTCCAGGACAACCTGAGGATATCCAAATCTATTAATACTCAAGTCCCTCATATAAAATGGCGTAAGTTTTTGCATATAACCTACACACATCCTCCCATATACTTTAAATCGTCTCTAGATTAATTGTAAAATCTAATACAATGTAAATGTTATGTAAATCGATGTCATACAATATTGCCTAGGGGATAATGACCAGATAAAAGCCTGTACACCTTTAGTACAAATCTAATACTTTTTTAAAAAATTATTTTCAATCTGGGTCTGTGGTTGTGACTCAGTGGTAGAATGCTCACCTAGCACATGCAAGGCCCTGGTTTTGATCCTCAGCACCACATAAAAATAAATAAATAAAACAAAGATATTGTGTCCAACTACAACTAAAAAATAATTTTTAAAAAAATATTTACAATCCAAGGTTAGTTGAATCTTTGGATGCAGAAGCCACAGATTTGGAAAACTAACTATATATTTGTTTGAGGATTCCTTCCTAGAAAAGTATCCCATAGTCCTTCAAGCATGGACAAGCCAGGGAAACTGTAAGATAGAGAAGGACAGAAAGAAGGAATGAGAGTTTGATAAGAAAAACTCCTTGGAGCTCATATACTACACCTTGATGTCATCTGAATTGGCAATAGCATACTTTGTCTGGTTATCATTTAAACTACAAGACATACAATATATTGAATTTGCCTCTTTTTTTCCCTCAATCCAAACTTCACTCCCTTAGGCAGCTACAAAGCCCTGAGAAGAGCCAAAGTGTTAATATAGGAAAGTAGTTTTTAAATATTGCTGTGAAGCCGCACAGTTTGCCTTCCCCACTGTAGGCACAATGGGTGGAACTTGAAGTCAAGCTCTGAATAATGGGGCACAGGCTCGCTGTGTGGTGTGCCCCCCAAGGGTGAAAGATCAATTTGGTTTTGCTGAGCTGTGTCAGCAGTGGCTGTCTTTAAGATGCTGACATGGCTCTGGGTGACAGTTTGAAGAAATTTAACTGCTTTGATAAGGTTAAAGGGGGCAACCAACCAAGAATTGAAAACAAAACACCAGGTTGCTTAGAAGTGTGAATGCATGCTAGAAATGAGGGGTCCACTGGCAACATTAGCCACAACCCTTACTATGTTTTTCATTTAAAAAAAAAGACAAAAAAACATAGTTCATAGAATGTTTTCTCTAATAAGTGGAAGCTAACCTGCAAGAAGGGGTGGTGAGGGGAAGAATAGGAATGCAGTACTTTAGTGGGGAATGGAGGGAAGGAAGTGGGATAAGCAAAGGAAAGACAGTGGAATGAATCTGACATAACTTTCCCATGTAGAGATATGAAAATGTCACAGTGAATGCCACCACCATGTGCATCCATAAGAGAGGGACTCTCACTAGAATAAGATATATTCCATGCTTGTGTCATTATATCAAAATGGATTCTGCTGTCATGTATAACTAAATAGAAACAGTAAGTTTAAAAACTTGTCCATTGTAATATGTAATAGATATTCATTAGTTACTCTGGCTGATATTTCTGAAAAAGTCCAGTTTCTGACAGTGAATGGCACATGATGGCTATTGTTTCTATTTCCTTTAAAAAGTGAAAAAGGGCCAATTAAAATTCATGTCAGATTGTGGAATGGCCTTTTTGGATCTGTTGGGAATAATAACAAAGTTTGTATTTTCTTTGGAAAATAAAATAAATCTAAAAATAGCAATTTGTTGCTGATATCTATACAAGGTCAAAGTCTAATAAAATTTTGTGAAATCCACCTATGCTCTTCATTACAAAAAAATCAAACAGTAAGCATTAGCATTTTTGCCTTGACTATTCATTGTGGCCACTCAGACCTAGTTGTAAGCAACTCGTTTTAGCAATGTGATACAGAATACAGCTTGAGAGGTTATAAAAAAAATTCCCAGAAACTCACAACAGCTGTTGCATGACATAGTAAAATATCTGGTTGGATATGTTTGCTCATCTTGAAAAAAAAATTAAAAACAAAGAAAAGAAAATTGAACTTGTGCTATTTGCAGGACAGGAACATCCACTTTGAAAAGTAAGAGGTGGTGGACTTAATCACAAAGTATTAACCTGTAATTTTGGTTTTGGTTCATAATAATAATAAATGAATAGTTAGTAACTACTTGAGATTATATAAACTGAGGACAATTATATACCTGTTAGTATTCAAAGAATTTATCAATGAAAACAGCAAATGTATCTTTTCTCACAGAGCTTAAACTGGGAGGAAGTAGCATAGATGGAGGAAGAAAGATAGGAAAAAGTAAAGAACCAGGGAGGGAACTAGCTGGCATATTAGCAGGTGATCAGATTTATAGAGGAGAAGGAAAATCTGAGGAGGAAAGGAGGACATGCTGTGTGACCTCATTGCATAGGGCAGGTGGGGCATACTTCATCAAGAAAGAGAGATGTGAATTAAGGCCAGAGGAGGGATGCTGTGTAGGGGTGCAAAGGTGGAGAGGAGGTTCCAGACAGGTAACAGCTAGTGCAAGGCCATGGGACCACAGTGTGGGCTTGAAGTATTCAAGGAAAATGGGGCCAGGAGAAGAGTGTCAGAAAAGAAAGAAAGCAGAAAGTGAGGTCAAACAGGGAATGGAGAGTCAGGTTTTGTGAAGCAGAGGCCTTTGAAAGGGCTTTGATTTCCTCTGATGGAAATAACGAGTCATTGGAGAACTTAGAGGAGAGAAATGACATATGACTGATGTTTTTAAAAGATGTATGTAAGAAAGAAAGAAAGAAAAAAAGATGACTGGTGGAACATAGGAGCAGAAAAATCATTTAGGAGGCTCTTTCTGAATTCAAGGAGAGATGGCTCAGGCCAGGGTGGTAGAAATAAAGGTGATGAGGAGTATTCAGATTCTAGGTTTGTTTTGTTTAACTTTTTCTTCCGAGCTAATTACCTGGATTTACAGAAATTTGCAAAGGTAGGCTGGGAAGTTCTGTACGCTGTTCACCCAGATTCTCTTAATGTCAACATCTTCTATGACTGTTTAAGTCAGGTTTTTCACCCATGTGACCAAAAGACCTGACAAGAACAATTCTGGAGGAGGAAAAGTTTATTCAGTGTTCATGATTTCAGAGGTCCATAGACAGCCAACTCCTTTGGTCTGTGCCCAAGCTGAAGCAGAACATCATGGTGAAAGAGTGTGGCAGAGGAAAGCAGCTCAGGACAAGGCACCAGGGGGCAGAGAGAGCTCCACTTGCCAGAGACAAAATGTAAAGCCCCAAAGGCACATCCCCAGTGACCCACCTCCTGCAGCCACACCTTCCTGCCTACATTTAACCACCCAGTTAATCCATATCAAGGGATTAATGCTCTGTTAGGTTAAATTTCTCATAACTCAACCATTTCATGTCACGTTTCTTGCACTGCCTCACACATGAGCTTTTGGGGAACACTTCATGTCTAAAACCTAACAGTAACCATAGTGAAATTATCAAAACCAAGAAATGAATACCCATGTACTACTAATTAAATTCCAGACCTTATTCAAATGTCACCACTTCTATAATTTTCTTTTTCCTTTTCTGGGAAACCACCTTATTATTATTTTTTTTTCTTCTTAGTCTTCTCCAAAATGTCACAGGTATCATCCTTATTTCTTAGCTTGTCTCTTTTTGAATAGTACCCATCAGTTATTTTCTTGAATGTCCTTCAATTTGGGTTTGAGGTTTTTCTCATGATTGTGATGAGCTTCTGCATTTTAGTCAAGAATCCTGCAGACATGTGCTTCTCAACCTATCATATCAAGGGCTTTATGGTGGTTAGCTTTTCATCACTGTGACCCAAATACATGAAAAGAACAACTTAGAAGAGGAAGGACTCATTTTGGCTCATAATTTCAGAGGTTTCAATCCATTGTGAGACATTGCCTGGGCCTGAGGCACTATTTTCATAGTGGAAGGGGACAGCAGAAGAAAGCTGCTCAGCTCTGGGCAGCCAGGAAGCAGAGAGAGATAGAGTCCCCCAGGGCACATCCCCAGTGACCTACTTCCTCCACCTACGCCCAACCTGCCTACATTTTCCCTCTCCTTCCAGTAATCCATTCAAATTGTTAATCCATCAAAAGGAATAAATCACTGATACATTGGAGCTCTTATGGTCCAATCACTTCCCCCAAAGCCCTGCTTCTGATGCTGCATCAGGGATCAACAAGTCTTCTACACATGAGGTTTTGAGAGGCATTCCAGATCCAACCTATAAGAGGCTTCATGATGCCAATGTATCTAATTACTGGCCATGTCAATTTTAATAACTTGTTAGATTGGTATTTTACAATTTCTCTATGTGTAACTTAATATTTTTATGATAGGCAAATCTTTTTCTCATCAAACTTCTGCCCACTAATTTGAATATCCTTCAGAAGACCCTATCTACAACAATTATTACTGTGGTGTTTGTCTAATAGTGACTTTTCTATTTCTTTTCCACATTTATTAATTACAATTCTATTGTAAGGAAGAATGATCTCTTTTCCCCTACTGATTTATTGATTATTTTAATCATAGACTCATGGAAAATTTTCTTATTCGATAGGTTAAGTCCTATACAATAATTATTTATTTTGCTCTAAGTAGTTGATTTTGACTATTGGGAGTTCTTTTCATGTTGGCAACTCTGTTTTTTGAACAAGTTCCTGTCCTTATTTTGGTCATTTTCTTATTTCTGGCACCATAAAGATGTTCCAGTCTCATCTTGTGCTTTCCTCTCCCTCAGTCCTGGAATTAACCACTTCTCCAGTGAGTCTTGACTCCTTTTATTGGAAAATGGTGTTTCAGAAGCATAATCAGAACACTAGGTTAGCTGGTGTGCTCACTGCTGCTGGGTCTCATCTGCTTGATCCTCTCAGTAAAAAGAGTACTGACATATAGGGGTGTACTCAAGTGTGTGAAGTGGTTCACTGAGCTCTGGTTACCAACACGCCTGAGTCTGGTGAGACCACGCCCACACCCACAGCAAAACACATGAAGTGGGCCTATCACTTGTAGATAGGCAGCAAGGGACAGAAGAAATCTAGGATTCATTGCCAATTGGTCACACAAGACCCATGGAGACTTCTCTGCGCATGCTCCCTTGTGTTATAGCCCAGGGAACTCAGAAAGCAGCTCACCTGGATTTTACACTCCTGGGTCCTGTGATTCACCAGGTGACTTGCAAAGCAACCTGGGCTATTCTGGCCAGTCCCTCTGAACTCAGGGGGTTTCATTTCACGCTTGTTCCATGGTTATACTTGAGAAGTCAAAGTGAGCCAGAGGAAGAACGATATTGCAAACCATACCTTAACACATGTGTTATTTATATTAAATAACACCATTCCATACTGGTATCTCCAACTTTAATCCAAAAACCAGAATTTAACATAGGATTCACTCCAATCTATCCTATTTCCTTACTTGGAAACTTTCTTTCTACTGAGAAATCTGGCTCTCAATATCTACAAAATATTTGGATTTTTTTTTTTTTGGTTCAATTCTAGTATACATACAAAACAGTTTTGGAATTGCTAACACATCCCCCAAACTTGATTACAACACTCATGTTTATTTCTGTTAGTCTTCAGCTTTTCAGGACACTGACAAAAATGGTATTTTCCCAAAGTTACTTAGGTTGGGTTCTTTTTGCTCTGTCCCCTTCAATGGTTAGGCTGTTTCTTCATAGCAGAGTTGGTGCATTTGAGTTCTTCTAACATTCTAGTTGGTTTTGGTTATTTTACATAAAGTATATGTGAAACTTTACTACGTATTTAAGAGCCACAGCAATAGCAAAAGATAATTTCAGAAACATGTCACCTTGTCCTTACCTCTGTTACCTTGTCCTATCACTCCCTTTCAAATTAGTCTCTTCGTGTTTTGGTTTTTCCTTTTATTTTAATATTTGCAAATAAGTACATGCATGATTGCTTATAGTCTCTTCTGTTTTCAAGAAGGGTGGAATACTATAGATATTCTTTTGTACTCTCCTTTTAAAACTCATATATATGATTACTGTTGAAAAGACATTTTCAATGTGAATTCCTAAAAGATTACTACATTGAAAGGGAAGTACGTTTGTAGTTGCATTATGCAATGCCAAATTTTACTACAAAATAGGTTAAATTTATACCCTGTCTGAAATGTAAGGGAGTATCTTTACCAACAGCCCAAATGTTATGTGGATTTAAAAAAAAAAATTCCCAATTGTGACAATGGAGAAATGTTATTTCAATATTATTTTAATTTGCCATTTTCAAATTATTAAACTTTAGGTATTTTTTTTCATAGGTTTTAGAGCTTTTCTATATCTTTTTTGAAAATCCATGGCCTGTTTTCACAATTTCTCTATTTTTTTCTATCAGGTTTTGATTCACTAGCCCTTCGATTATTTTTTTTTTATTATTTGTTTTTCCTGTTTTGGTTCTAGGGATTGAACTCAAGAGTGATTAACTACTGAGCCACATTCCCAGCCTTTTTAAAATTTTTTATTTAGAGACAGAGTCTCTATAATGGCTTAGGGCCTTGCTAAGTTATTGAGTCTGGCTTTGAACTTGTGATCCTCCTGTCTCAGCTACCCAAACTGCTGGGAATACAGGCATGTGCCACCATGCCTGGCAAGCCCCTCGAATTTTAAGAGTTCTTGATTATATTGGGGACATTCACTTTTTGTGATATTTGCTGAAACTATTTTCTCCCTCATGGTCAGTTGTCTTTTGACATTGTCTATGATTTCTTAGGTGAAATTTTAAATTTTATGTAATCATATTCATCAACCTTTCTATAATTTTTTTGGGGGGGTACCACGAATTGAACTCAACCACTGAGCCACATCCCCAGCCCTGTTTTGTATTTTATTTAGAGACAGGGTTTCGCTGAGTTGCTTAGTGCCTCGTCATTGCTGAGGCTGGCTTAGAACACGAGATGCTCCTGTCTCAGCCTCCCAAGCCACTGGGATTACAGGAATGTGCCACTGTGCCCAGCTTCATCAATCTTTTATTCCCTCTGAATTTTGAATTATAGTTAGCATTCCTTAAAACAAGTGTGAACAGGAATTTACTCATGTTTTCTCCTTATGCTTATTTGATTACATTTTTATTAAAAAATGGATTTTTAATCTATTTTGAGACTATTCTTATATATAGTATGTACAGTTTATCTAATTTAGCTCTTCCCAATTCAACCAGCAATGGTTATTAAGAAGTGGATCTTTACCTCAGGGATCTGAAATGCCACCATTATCATGTGCTAAATTTCATTTCATTTAGATCTGATTTCATTTAAGTCTGAACTTTCTTTTCTGCTCCACTGGTCTACTTTCTATTTATGTGCCAGTACCACTGTTTAATTAAAGGCTTTGTAAAAGTTAAGTTTTAGTATGTCATACAGTTAGAACCTGTCCTAGTTTGTTTTCTTTGTTTGATACATATCACATATTTGTCTCATCTGAACTTTATTTTCAATTTTTATAACTCCCTAACATAGCTTATTGGTATTTTTCTTTGGATTAAACTAGATCCACAAATTAACTTAGAGAGACTGACATTTTTATAAAGTTGAGTTGTCTGATCTAAGAACAGAGGGTTATCTTTCCATTTGTTCAATTTTACTTTTATGTCTTTAGGGCATATTTTAAACTTTCCTCATATAAATTTCACACATCTCTTGTGAAATTTATTTTTAAATAGTATCTTTTTTTGTTGCTCTTATAAATAGGATTTTTCCTGCCGTTGTGTTCTCTCACTGTTTATTTTTGTATACACGAAGGCTATTGATTTTATTTGTTCATTTTATATACTGCTGCTTTACTTAATTATTTCATTATTCAAGTAAGATTTATCATTGATTCTCAAGGGTTTCTCAGCTGGCCATCACATCCAGTAAAAACACAGGTGGCTTTATTTCTTGTCTTCCCATTTTTATGTTTCTAATTGATTTCTCTTGTTAAACATCTTTGGCAAACATCTGTATTACAATGTTGAATAGAAGATAAAAACAGCTTTACCTTTTATTCTGATCTTACTAAAAAAAAGCTTTGTGTTATTTTCCCATTAAATAAGATGATGACTTTATGTCTAAGTTAGGGGAGTGCATGTGTTTGTGTGTGTGTGTGTGTGTGTGTGTGTGTGTGTGTGTGATGTTTCCTTTTTTATGAGAGTTGTACTCTTATTTCCTTCTTTTAAAAATGGGTATTTTCTTTTTTGGAAGTGAGGATTGAACTCAGGGCTGCTTAACCACTGAACCATATCCCCAATCCATTTTATTTTTTATTTTGAGACAGGATCTCACTAAATTGCTTAGGGCCTTGCTAAGATGCTGAGGCTGGCTTTGAACTTGCAATCCTCAGCTCCCTGAATTGCTGGGATTACAAATGCATACCACCATGCCCAGCTGTAAATATACATTCTTTAAGACCTTTACCCCTTTTTTACTTCATGGCAATGAGTATTTTGCATTTTCCTGTGTCCTTCCATTGCTCCATAGCATTACTTCTAATTTGCCATCAATATCATTATACATTAGTCTTCCTCCTCAACCCCTACTATTATTTTAATCTTATATCAATATCTGTAGATTGTAAAATGCTACTACTGGTATTTTCCTCAGTTTTTTCAGTCATCATTTCTTGGATGAAGGTTTTTCTCTAATAGAGTCTTCTAGGAGGAATGATGGATGCACAATTCCCTAGATCTTGCCTATTGAACAATGTAATCTCATAGCCTTTATATTTGAAAGACAGTTTGGATACATTTTCCTTGGTTTACATTTTCATTCAGGTGTTTAAAAATTCTGCCTCCAATGTTCTGGATTTGTTTGTTGATTTTTGAAAATTAGGAAGATATTCTAATGCTTTGGACTTCAAACCCTTCAATGATCTATTTTTTTTTTTATTTGACTGTCTTCTTCCTTGAATACTCTTAACTTATTCTTCCTTAATGAGGTAATTATGGCACAATCAACTATCTTTTTCATTTCTCCCCATTTTTGGTCCATGGGCTCTTTTAATTTTGTATTTCTGATATGAGTTGAATACTCATATCTTCAAATGCTTCTTGGAGTGTGCTTAATTTCATTTGGAGTATAAACTTAATTCTTTTTTGTTTGATTCAGGATGATTTTTAAAGGAAATTTTTGTCTTTTTATTTTTTAAAAATTTATTTCCTAGGCTAGTTGGTTGGTTGGTTTTTGCAGTAGTTCTTTGAGGCTTTTTCTTCCTTTTTGTTCATTGTCATAATGTTGGGGTATTCTATATGTATTTTAATTTTTCTGTCAGCCTATTAAAACCCCTCAAGGGGGCTTCTGTTTGTTTTTTATTTTGTTGGTGGGAGAAGATGTTATGAATAATCTGATCTCCTTTATCTTTTAGGACTCTCCACCAGATTATCAGAAGGCATTTGCTTTTCTCTTCCTTTGGTTTTCAAAGATTGCCTTTTAAAAGTATACCTGTGTTTTTAAATGATACACAACCCTAAATCTCTTTAAATTGCCCTCCTGGACCTTTATGCACCCTCTGTTCCTTTAAATTACATGTACTTTGTACTTTGAAATCTCTTTTTTGATAGTGAGTTCTTGATCTACCTGGCTACTTGTGTCCATAATTTCAGATTTTATGTGCATTTGATCTTTCCTGTGGTTACCCAAACTCTTATACTTTGCCAGTGATCCTCTTTAGCTTTTTGGAAATTTTTATTTATTTTTAATCTATTTTTGATCATTGCAAAGCTTTGCAGTAGACTTGGGAGGCAGAACTTTGAAGAGAAAGTGTCTTGATTTTGTTAATTGTTCTGTTTCTATTCACAGTTGTTTTGGCATTTCAGTATTCTCTGTTTTCAGGTCATCTGGAGAGTCTGCTTTGGGGTAGGAATTTTATACTTATGAAATTATTTTAAATTGTTTGGGGAAGAAATTTGGACAACTTGATTAATACATGGAGGCAATTTTTAGCCACCTACAAGAACTCTGGATTTGTTTTTAAATACAGATAATTAATATATGCATGGCATGAGAAAGAAAAACAGAAGCAAGGACAATACTAAGACTTCTAGCCTAAACAAATGGTGAGTGTCATTCAGGACCATATATGCATAGTTTTCCTCATTAAAAAGAAAGGCAAAACCAAGATTTTGTGGCTATGTCTCTCACCCTTATGATTCACTACCTAAATTTGAAGTCCTGTTCTAAAATTTTTCTTCTCTATCTTGGATTTGCTCTACTTTTTAACCTCTGTTGGAATTTTTTAAAATTCAGATTTAGCTCTATCTTTCATCTTCAAGATGCTTTGGTTTCCCCTCTCATCACTTTCACTTCTTCTCAGAGAAAATCTTGACCAAATACTAGAAAGTAATGAAAGAGACTGGCTTTTCGGTCTGTATCTATCAATTTATGTTAAATATTCAGTGGTAAGAATCAGTTCTAAAATCTCAGTGCATTAAGTCAACAAAACATATTTCTCACTCATATTCTATGTTTGCAGTGAGTTGACCAAGCTTTTCTTCCTATCCTCTTGCTCCAGAATCCTGAGTGATAGAACAGCCTCTTCCTGAAACACTCACAATCTTGTAGAAAAATAAAAATAAAAATGACCAGATGAGTCATGTTTGTGCTCCAAAATGACACACACAACTTTTGCTCACATTTCAGTGGCTTAAGTGGAATTTGTTGAAGATACTGACATCAATGAGAAGTTTAAGCCTCCAGCCAGACGAGTTCAGCAGGAGGGGGATGATGGACATTAGAGGTAGGTGGACAAAAAACCAAGTCTAGTCTACCACACTCTTCCCCTTGCCTATGTCCTCCCTGAAAGGACACTGCTCTAGAATTCTTATTTTATTGCCACTGCTAGTTTTGTCATATGATGCTCCCTAGCAATAACTCTGGGTCTGATAGATTAGCTAGTTCCCTTCTTTAATAATGTCCTGGATAAGACAGATATTTTTTGTGACAAGGTTCCCGCCACATAGTGTCATTATATCCCTAAGTTGATTTACTTCACTTGAGTTTTCAACCTGGGTATAGAGAGTCATCTATTATTAACACCACATTTTCTAGCCTTTGCCAGACTTAGAAATCTCTTGACTCAGTATTCTTTGACCCATGGCAGTCCTTAGAAATTCGAAGGTTAGAGCAATAAAGTTTTATGCTCACAGAACTGACCATTTTTAGTTGCAAATACACTTCAGGTTATTCTCCAATTTTATTCTTAAATTTGTTCTAGTAAAATGGATTTTAAAAAGTATCCCCCAAGCAAGCAAGGTGAACTTAAACTCAGACAAACAGTATTAAAGAATTAAGTTTAATCAAGTCTTAATTATTCCTATGACTTCAAAATAGTTTTGATAACACATAATGAAAAAAAATTGAGATATTTACAAATGAAGATGTGAGCTTGTGGAAGATGTTAGAGAGATTTTATCAGTGGTATAGTATACCTTTCCTATTTCTGTATGTTTACTTGCTACTAATAACAAAAATCAGTTTATGTCCTTTCTATGCATATAACAGTGTTTATTGATACCCAATTATGTGCCAACACTCTATGCAAGGTATAAAGGAATCTTTGGTATTCCTCAATGAGCCTACAGTCTTGTAAAAAGAAAAAAATGTTAAATATTAAACAAATGATTTTACAAGTAATAAACTACAATTATGATAGGTGCTTTTAAAAACATATCCAGCTAATTATTTGAGTGCACAGGAGGGAAATTTAATGGTATACACATTGATTGTGGTAGCCAAAAACCAGAAGCCTACAAAGTAAATATGGAAGCAATGAAAACTTTGCTAGGAATAATCTATGATACCTGGAATTTGGAGACAGCTGTTAGTTTTTTAAAACAGATATATCATAAAACTGGCATTTCCTGATGGCATATTATCCAAAAGGTAAGTAGGTAGGTACTCAGTATCCAAAGCAAATGCCAATCTTAACACATTTAAAGTAGGGGGAAAAAAGTCTTTCTGATGTCTAAGATGTGTGAGTTACAAATTTGGAGATTTTTATGAGTTTGCTTTGTCCCAAGGCCTTTTATTCAAATTACTCAAAGGTTTATAGAATTGGAAAAGTTTCCTGGTGAGCTGGGTATTGTAGAAGACATTTCTGTTTCTAGGGGAGCTGTTAATTAGCTTGCTTACCTTAAGCAAATAACAACCTCTCTGAGTGTCAATTTTCTCAACTTTGAAATGAAAGATTGAATTGGATAATCTGAGTTTCCTCCTAGCCATGCCTGCTAAATGATTCAAGTGACTGCAGCAGATTGAAAAGCATTATGTAGCACAACAAACACATACCTGTAAGAATCCATCCTTAAGCAAACCAGGCACCTGTGCCATTTAATGTTTTTTTTTTCCTGTTTTTATGTTCACCATCATTCATACGATAGCATTAGAGCAATTAGGCATCTATATAAGGAAAACCATTCACTTAATTATACTGATATTTAGATGTAAGGTTTATTTGGAGAAAAATGCCCAAAGAAGCAATAGAACAGAAGATAATATTGGCATATAAAATTGTAATGGCATTATTTCATACTGGCACATACATACATACCCTTCTACACACAAAATGAGTTATTTTTCATGACCTTACATTTTGCTACTAACAGAGAGTTCTGAGATCGCCCGTTCTAAGTAAAAACAAATTTGTTTTTCTCTAAGGATGTCAAGTCACAACTTTCTCAGAAAACTAATTTGTTTAAACCCTTTAATTTGTATATGGTCACTTACACACATTGCAAAGCCCCAGGATGTATTGCATGCATCTGTTAGATGTTCGAACATTCTATCAATCACACAGCAGATGCCATTCGATCTGAATCCCTGGATCTCTTCCCTGATTTTTTTGGATGGAATAGAGGACCAGTTAAGAATCTGGGGTAGTGCTTTACTTTCTAGTGAGTCCACTTGGACGGAATTATATTACTAGGTACAATGAGTTGTCATAATGAAATGCAGTTGACTCTTAGGTTTTGTGACATCTATTCAAATGGATTTTCCTTACCACGGGGTACCAGGGAGCTGTGACTTGGATGGACATCAAAGACTTCTCCCAGGCTACTATTTACCACTCTTGATCTTTAGAAAGGCTTGGATAATCCAGGAAGTCTACAGCATATCTGCTCTCTCCTACAACTAAAACACTAGATTTTATCTGAGCCCGGAATTCTAACAAGTCCTTGGGAAAACCTGGGTTCTTGCAAAGGGATTTGGAATAACTCCTGGGTATCTAAATTTTGTCAGGAAGCCAAACACATTTCCACAGTTCTGAGCATATTCATTTGCTAAAGATGAAATTTGGCTGATATTTATTAAGTAGATATGTGTGTCAAGTGTAGAGTTAAGTGTTTCTGTATGCATTTTTAAAATGTAGTTCTCACACAACTGCTTTGGAGGAAGTGAATGTTTTTAGTATTCACATTTTGCAGAGAAACTGAGTTTTAGAGATGTTAAGTAACTTGTCCAAGCTTGCAAGTAACAGAGACAAAAATTTAAACCCAGAACTCTCTGATTTTAAAACTCTGAAATAAACCCTAAGTTTTACTGCTCACTTTCGAATTTCAGGTTCTCTCTACCTTTGTTCTACTGGCACAGATGATGAGAAACCTGGAGGTAGCTTTAGGGTTACAGATAATACTTAGGTCTTTTGAAAAGAGCTTGAACTGCACAGAGCTCTGCAAAATGCTGGCTCTGTTAATTTCCATATATGTTCTACATAGCTTTAGTTTTTTTATTTGTAAAATGAGAATAATACATCTTTTATGTTTATTACCAAGTTTATACATGTTTATGCATGTAAAGCTATTAGCAAATAAACTCAAATCTTGGCAACAAATCTGATCCATAAGTATTCATTTCTTTCTTACCTTTCTGAGATGGCTCAGAGCCAACTGGACAGTCTTCAGGGCATACTTGGGTCTTATAAATTTAGGAATCACTTCAAAGACCAAGAGGTCTCAGAGTAGTGAACTCTTTTTCATTATTAAAAATCAAATATTACTTTCTTGTGACATTTTCTCTGGCTTGAAGCAAAGCAATTCTTGGGTTTCTCTGAGTTCCAGAGGTTGTAATGATTATTCTCAATGTAATCCTCCACTGGATTACATTGACTGAGGATGAAATATAGACTGTGCTTTATTCTCTCCACCTATACATATAATTTGCTATATATTACTCAAAAAGTGAGCAATAAATCTCTAAAGTAACAGTGTTTACTTAAAGTTGTTCACAATGGTTTTGACAATTTATCACTGAATAATAAAATCTTAGAATCTCAAATTTTAATATGATTAAATTTTGTGAGATATAAAAAGATACAGACTTCTAAATCTCTGACAAAATATCTACATATATCTAATTGGAAATGACCCAAAAAAGGTGTTTGCCAACAAATCAACTTCTTATAATTGATTAAAAAAGAATTCTATAGGATTCTTTAAAGTAGAATGGGATAACATCTGAAATTAAATGTCTTTGCTTCACTCACTGTTATCTAATAGCATATTCCCAGGGGCAAGAGGATAAGATAGGCATAGTGGAAATTCTTTTTGACACAAGATATCAGAGGCATCTCAATGTAGGAACCCCAAAATGCTTTCTTTGGAGGGCCACTGCAGTAGGTGCTTAATCTCTAACTATATCCCTTCTGGCCACCATCTTGAGAGAGAGCTCAAGTGTAATGGCCAAAGCAGGGCCAACATGTGCCTTCAGTCTTGAGGCAGAGGGATGATGTGACCAGTGCCTTCCTTATTTGGATTTTGCATCTACAAGGCAGCACATGAATACTTTGATCCTTTAAAAACTCCATGTCTTTAGGTAAAATAATTAATCTGGTAAAATTGGTCCTGACTTAGGAAAAAAAATGAAGGTATGTTATTATGACTGATGGTTAATACTAAGACATATGAATGCTAGTGTGAGATGAGGTTTAATTTCCATTATAAAAAAGGATTTTAAATTACCATTGGCTAAGTGATCAGTGTGAAATGCCAAATAGAAAATTCAATTTCTAAAACTCAGAAAACTGCATTACCTGTTTTTTGCTCTCTTCACTAAAAGTCCATCTATTTTATATGGCTTAGCCTTGAAGCGATGCTGAAAAAATTATTTATTCATTTTCTTTATGGAGGAAGTTTAATAATTTTTTATGAGTAGAACACTAGTCTTCCAATGAAAGTGAAATCGTAATACATTTATTCATGGTTAGTGGGAAAAACTGAGCTAATGATCAAAGATGAAAAACGGTAGCTTTTTAGTTAAACAGTTCAATCGTGATACAACACTTGCCATATATTCTGAATATCTACGGCTTCTCCCAGGTGGCACGACTATGTGAATTATACAACCTGAACAGGGTTTTAGTGCCAGAAGATGTCTTTAAGGTCACTGAGAATACTGAAAGCCAAAGCAGTTGGATGACTTGCCAAACTCATAAAATTGACTTATAAATTAGAGGCTTAGTAGGTAGATTCCCACTGCAGTGCTCTTTTTAAAATTTTCTTCTCTGAAAATACTTAATTTAAAAAGTTGTTTGATCAACACACAATATTCCTACATATTTGTGAGGTACAACATGATGTTTTGATTCATGTACACACTGGGTAGTGATGGATTCAGTAATTAACATATGCATCACATTTAATGTTCATCATTTCTTTGTCTTGAGTACATCATAATTCCTTTCTTCTAACTATTTTGAGATATAAAATGCATTATCATTGATCATATTCACTATACTGTGTCATAGAATATGAGAACTTGTTCCTCCCATAAAGAATATTGTACCCAATGATCTACCCCTCCCTTCTCCTCTACTCCCCCAGTTTCTGGTAACAACCATTCTATTCTCAACTGCTATGAGATTTTTTTTAGATTCATAAGAGAGATCACGTGGTGTGTCTTTCAGTGCTGGACATTTTGCTTATAAAATGTCCTTCTTCAGACCCATCCTTGTTGTTACAAGTGACAGGATCTGGTATTCTTAATGACTGCATAGTATCCCATTGTGTATATATATATACCACATTTCCTTTATCTATTTATCTGTTGATGAACATTCAGATTAATTTCATATCCTGGGTATTGTAAATAGTGCTGTAATCAACATGGAGCACAAGCATCTTTATAATATGTTAATTTTATTTTCTTTGAATGTATACCCAGTAGTGAAATTGCCAGATCATATGGTACTTCCAGTTTTAGTTTTTTGAGGAAGCTCCATACTTTTCCTCATAATGGCTATGGTAATTTACATTTCTACCAATATTTCCTCTTATTTTACATCCTTGCCAACATTGGTTATTTTTCGTCCTTGGATAATAGCCATTCTAACCAGGATGAAGCAGTCTCACTGTGGCTTTGATTTGCACTTCCTTAATGATTAATGATAAGGAGCAGTGTTTTTTTTCACAAATTCATTCACCACTTATATGTCTTCTTTGCAAAAATGTGTATTCAGATCTTTAGCCCATTTTTAATTGGATTGTTTGCTTTTTTTTTGGTATTGAGTTGTTTGAGTTCCTTGTATGTTCTGGATATTAATCTTTTCTCAGTTTGCAAGTATTTTCTAGCATTCCATAAGTTGTCTCTTTGCTCTGTTGTTTCCTTTGCTGTAAAAAACATTCTAGTTTTATGTTGTCCTGCTTGTCAATTTTTGTTTTGTTTTGTTTCCTTTGCATTTAGGGTAATATATTTTAAAAATATCATTGCCTAAGCCAATATACTGAAGCATTTACCCTATATTTACTTCTAGTAGTTTCTTAAATTCAGTTTTTACATATATGTCTTTAAGCTGTTTTGAGTGAATACTTGTAACTGGGAGAAACAAGGGTCTAGGGTCTAGTTTCCTTCCCATATAGGTGGACACCCAATTTGCCCAGCTCTATATATTGAAAAGGCTGTTCTTTCCTCATTAGGTGTTCTTGGCTGCTTCAGTAAAAATCATCTGGTTGTAATTTTATGGACTTATTTCTGGTATTTCTATTCTCTTTAGTAGGTCTGTGTGTCTGTTTTTATGCCAACACTATGCTGTATTGATTATTATAGCTTTGTAGTATATTTTGAGGGCAAAGAGTGTGATGATGCCTCAAGATTTATTCTTTTTGTTCAAGATTGCTCTGGTTATTTTTTTTGTGAGTTTTTGTTTTGTGTGTGTGTGTGTGTGGTTGTGTGTGTTTGGTAAGAATGTTTATCTAATCCTGTTGATAAATGACATTGACAATTTACATGGATTGCTTTGAATATGTAGATTACTTTGGGTAGTGTGAACATTTTGACAATATCAATTCTTCTAGTCCATGAACATGGAACATTTTCCATTTATTTGTATCCCTTCAATTTATTTCCTTATGTTTAGTTGTTTTCATTGTAGAGATCTTTCATGTCATTGGTTAAATTTATTTGTAGGTATTTTGTTTATTTGTTTTAGCTATTGTAAATGAAACGATTCTCTTGATTGATTTTTCAGATAGCTTGATATTAGCATATGGAAATACTAATGATGTTTATGTGATTAAATCAGCAGTTAAAATTCTTCTATCAAATAAAAGTCCAGGACCTGAAGGCTTCCCTGATAAATTCTATAAAACACATTAAAAAAAAAAACTGACACCGATTTTTCTCAAATTATTCAAACAAGGAAATTCTTTCAAACTCATCCTATGAGACAAGCATTATCCTGATACCAAAACCAAATAAGGACACAGACAACAACAACAACAACAAAAGAAAGCTGTAAGCAAATATCTCTGAATAATATAAAGGCAACTTTCTCAGCAAAATAAAACCAAGCCAAATCTAACAGCACATTGAAAAGATCATTCACTACAAGTGCATGGGATTCATTTCTGGGATGATGCAGGATGGCTCAATGTACACAAATGAATAAATGTGATATACCACATTAACACAATCACGCACAAAAGCCATATGATCATTTCTAATAGATGCATAAAAAGCCCTTGATAGAGTTCAACATATCTTCATGATATTAAAAAAAAGCTCTGAAGAAATTAAGTATAGAATAATATCTCAACAGAATAAAGGTCATGCATGACCAACTCACATCTAATATCATACTGAATGTGGAAAAAATGGAAGCTTTTCTAGAATAAGACAAGGATACTAATTTTGCCACTTTTACTCAGAATATTACTGGGAGTTCTAGCCAGAGAAATTTGGCAAGAGAAAGAAATAAAGGGCATCCAAATTTGAAAAGATGAAGTCAAACTGTCCTTGTTTGCAGATGACATGATCTTGTTTATAGAAGACCCTACCGACTCCACCAAAAAAGAAAACAAATGATTGAAACTAATGATAAATTATGTAAATATTCAGGATGCAAAATCAACTGAAAAGATATTTTTAACACTTTTTGTTCATATCAAGTACATATGAGAGAAGTTTCCAAGGAATAGTTTTTCTCTATAATGATAAATATTCTTTTTATTTTTCCTTTCAGAGTTGGTACCAATTAAAATACCATGTACTAATTGATGAAAGTTAATTGAAAAGATCAAATGTTGGTTTTCTAGATTAGATTAATAGGAAGTAAGATTACATTTTGCTCATGATGTAAAGAAACTTCAAGCTCAAAACAACTTTTAGAAAGCATTTTATATTGAATTTGAGATTCAAACACATCACTGAAAATAAAATATTAACAGAAACTCTAGTATTCACTCGTGTACCAATCCAGAGACAAAAGAAAAGTCCTAACCCATGTCAAGTCTATTTTCTTTTATCTTTATTGCCCTAGCTTTTAATATTCAGCCTCCCCTTATGGTCCGAGATGGCTGTGGAATACCAAGCCACATTTTTATGTTTTATTCTAAAAAAGGAGGGTGGGTGAAAGGGGAGAACATTGCAATCTTCTTTTCCAGTGAGAAACATTTGAAGTGTGCTTTTATACCATTTACCAGAACTTAGTCACGGGGACCATATGGTGTTTAGCTGGGAATATTGCAGAATGAAATGTAGGAAAATGGAATTAGAAGTTTTTTTATTCATAACTATTGTAATTAAAATTGTGGACCTGGCATAATAAAGAAAATAATTAAAACTACATGTATTTTAAGAGTTTATTTTGTGCTACGTTAAGTGCTATCTATCTATAATTACTTTTCATTTAATGTTTAAAGTAATCATGACCAAATGAGGAAAATGAAACCTGGAGCAGTTTTGTTCATGGTTATATTAGCAATACCAGGTCTGAACCCAGATCATTTTCCAAACAGTATTTCTTGACTAAAGTAATAATAGATTTGCAGAGCAGAGAGATCTTGTGAATGGGTCTGAACGTGTACAACCATTTTATACAAAATAAGGTTTTAATGTAGCCATTAAATAAATTGGTGTGATGATTCCTCAAAAAATTAAAAATAGCACTACCATATGATCTAGCGTCCCACTTTTGTGTATATGATCAGACAAAATGAAATCAGAATGTTAAAGAGATATTGCTCATTGAAGCATTGTTCACAATAGCCATTCATTAATGGATGAATGGATAAAGAAAAGATGGGAAGGATTGATGAATAGATGGATGAATAGCTAGCTAGCTATCTAGCTAGATAGATAAAAAATATATCATATTGGAATAATATTCAACATTTTTTTTTGGTACCAGGGATTGAATACAGGGGCACTTAACCACTAAGCCACACCCCTATTTCCTTTTTAATTTTTTTTTTTCATTTTTAGACATGGTCTCACTAAGCTGCTTAGGCCTCACTAAATTGCTGAGGCTGGCTTTGAACCTGTGATACTTCTGCCTCAGCCTCTCTATCCACTGGGAGTACAGGTGTTCACCACTGTGCCCAGCTACTATTCAACTTTGAAAATAAGAGAGTCCTGTCATGGCAACAACATTGGAGGACATTAGCAATTAAATAATCCAGGAACAGAAAGACAAAAACCACATTGTTAGGGTCTGTAAACAAGTCAAGATGACACCTGGCATTTAGCCATGAGGAGTGGTTTATGAAGTAACACCAGCGAGCCATTAAGTGTGGAGATTCCTTATTGGTTGACTGCTGTATCTAGTTTATGCTTATTAAGATAAGCTGTGTGGAATGTATATATACCCCTCTTGTCCTACAATAAATGGCTCCCACTCCTGCTGTTTCAATGTACACAAGTTGTTCGTCACCCCCCAGTTATTTTGCTGCAGCAGGACTGCGGCACACATGATCTTCCTTATATGTAGAAACTGAAAATATTAAACTCACAGTGGACTGTAGAGCATGGTTATGAGGGCCTGGGAGTGAGATGGAAGGAACTGGAGAAACGTTCATTAAAGCACACAGAGTTTTATGGGAAGAATAATTCTGGAGATCTACTGTGTAACATGTGACTATAGTTAACAATAATGAGATGTATACTTGAAAACTGCTGTAATGGTTTAGATGTGATATTCCCCAATAGCCCACATGTGAAACAATGCTAGATGGTTCAGAGGAGAAATGATTGGGTCCTGAGAGTATTAACCCAACCCGTGATTTAATCCCCTGATAGGGATTAACTGAGTGGTAACTAAAGTGGTAGGGTGTGACTGGAGGAGATGGGAATTGTTGGTGTGGCTCCCACTCCTCACCCCCAGTTGTTTGTTCATCATCAGAAACTGTAAACCCTTTTACAAACCTACTGATTATATTGTAGATAATAATTGAATTCACTATTTCTGTACATTGTGACCAAACTGTAAATATCTTAATAGCAACTATTTGCTTTTAGGTTGTATATTGTTAATATTGAGATCTATTAACATTGTCTTTCCCCTCAAAGGAGAGGTATTGGAAAGTTACAGGGGCACTATAAGCCTAAAGGTTAAAAACGGTAATGCCTCAGATCCACAGGGTTAGAAGGGGAGACACATGAGCAACATGAAAAGAGAAGGGAAGAAAGTGCCCCTTACAAATCAAGATACCACATTATTAGAATCCATGGCCAGCACAGCAGAAGAAATTACAGAGAAGGAGTTCAGGATGTACATAATTAAAAGGTTCTGTGAATTAAAGGATAACATAAGAGAGCAAATACAGGCAGCAAAAGATCATTTCAGCAAAGAGCTACATAAACAAATACAGAAAGCAAAAGATTACTTCAATAGGGAAATAGAGGTTCTAAAGAAAAATGAAACAGAAATCCTTGAAATGAAAGGAACAATAAACCAAATTAAAAGTTCAATTGAAAGCATCACCAACAGATTAGACCAATTGGAAGACAGGATCTCAGACAATAAAGACAAAATATATAATCTTGAAAAGCATGTAGACCACACAGTGAAAATGGTAAAAAACTATGAGCAGAACATTCAAGAAATATGGGAAAGCATAAAAAGACCAAATTTAAGAATTATTGGGCTACAGGAAGGAATAGAGTTCCAAACCAAAGGAGTGAACAATCTATTCAATGAAATAATATCAGAATTTTTTCCAAACATGAAGAATTAATTGGAAAACAAAATACAATAGGCTTATAGGATTCCAAATGTACAAAATCATAACAGATCCACACCAAGTCACATTCTAATGAATGCCTAACATTCAGAATAAAGAGAGAATATTAAAAGTGATGATAGAAAGAAATCAGATCACATATAGGGGGAAACCAATTAGGCTGTGTGCAGATTTTTCAACCCAGATCCTGAAAGCTAGGAGATCCTGGAACAACATATAACCATCTTTGAAAGAAAGTGGATGCCAACCAAGAATCTTATATCCAACAAAATTAAGCTTTAGATTTGATGATGAAATAAAAACCTTCCATGACAAACAAGTTAAAAGAATTTACAACTAGAAAATCTACACTACAGAACATCCTTGGCAAAATATTCCATGAAGAGGAAATAAAAACCAACAATGAAAATCAGCAGAATGAGGTATTACACTAAAGGAAAAACTAATCAAAGGAGAAACCAAATCAAGTTAAATAACAAAAATAAACAAAAACGTCTGGGAATACAAATCATGCCTCAGTAATAATCCTCAATGTTAATGGCCTAAACTTACCAATCAAAAGACATAGGCTAGCTGATTGTATTTAAAAAGACCCAATAATAGACTGCATCTAAGAGAGTCATTTAATAGGAAAAGACATACACAGACTGAAAGTGAAAGTTTGGGAAAAATCTTACCACTCACATGGATTGCAGAAGCAAGCAGGGGTTTCCATACTTGTAGCAAATAATGTAGACTTTAAGCTAAAGTTAATCAAAAGGGATAAAGAAGGACATTTCATACTGCTCAAGGGAACCATACACCAAGAAGACATAACAATTATAAATATATATGCCCCAAATAATGGAGTGTCTATGTTCATCAAACAAACTCTTCTTCTCTTCTTAAGTTCAAGAGTCAAATTGTCCAAAAACACAATAATTCAGGGTGATTTAAATACACCTATTTCACTACTGGATAGATCTTCAAAACAACAGCTGAACAAAGGAACTATAGAACTCAACAATACAATCAGTAATGTAGCTTAACTGACATATATAGAATATTTATCATTAAACAAGCAAATATACTTTCTTTTCAGCAGCACCTGGATCCTTCTCTAAAATAGACCATATACTATGCCACAAAACAACTCTTAACAAATACAAAACACGTAGAGATACTACCCTGCATTCTATCAGATCACAGTGGAATGAAATTAGGAATCAATGATAAAATAAAAGATAAAAACTACTCCAACACATGAAGACTAAATAATATGCAACTGAATAAACAAAGGGTTGCAAAAGACATCAAGGAGGAGATTAAAATTTTTTCAGAAGTAAAAAAGAACATTGTTATAACATATCAAAATCTCTGGGACATTATGGAGGCAGTACTAAGAGGAAAGTTCTTTGCATGGAGTTCATTCCTTAAAAGAAGAAAAAGTCAACAAATAAATGACCTAACATTACATCTCAAAGCCCTAGAAAAAATCAAATCAACACAAAAAGCAGTCGAAGACAGGAAATAATTAAAATTAGAGCTGAAATCAATGAAATTGAAACAAAAGAAAAAAATTGACAAAACAAAAAGTTTGTTCTTTCAAAATTGACAAACCCTTAGCCATGCTAACAAAGAGGAGAGAGAAAATGGAAATTAATTCTGTAATATTCCTTTGTGTATATATGCCACATTTTCTTTATCCATTCATCCATTGAAGGACATCTAGGCTCCTTACACAGTTTAGCTATTGCGAATGGTGCTGCTATAAACATTGGTGTGGCTGAGTCCCTGAAGGATAGGCAGAATTAATATTGTAAAAATGACCATACTACCAAAAGCACTATACAGATTTCATGTAATTCCAATCAAAATCCCAATGTCATTCCTCATAGAAATAGAAAATTCATCTGGAAAAATAAGAGACCCAGAATAGCTAACAAAATCCATAGCAGGAAGATGGAAGCAGGTGGCATCACTATACCAGTCCTTAAACTATACTACAGAGCAATAGTAACAAAAATAACATGGTATTTTCACCAAAACAGACTCGTAGACCAACAGTACAGAATAGAGGACATAGAGACTAACCCACATAATTACAGTTATCTTATATTTCACATTGGAGAAAAGATAGCCTCTTCAACAAATAGTGCTGGGAAAACTGGAAATCCACAAAATAAAATTAAATCCCTATCTCTCACCATGCACAAAAGTGGATCAAGGAATTAAAACAGAGTCCCTGCGTCTAATAGAAGAAAAAGTAGACCCAAATCTACATCATGTCTGATTAGGTCCTAATTTCCTTAATAAGACTCCTATAGCACAAGAATTAAAATCAAGAATCAATAAATGGAATGGATTCAAACTAAAAAGCTTCTTCTCAACAAAAGAAACAATCAATGAGGTGAATAGAGAGCCTACATTTTGGGAGCAAATTTTTACCATTCACACATCAGATAGAGCACTAATATCTAGGGTATATAAAGAACTCAAAAAGCTATAAACATCACAAAAAAAGAAAACAAAAAAAATAGTCCAATCAATAAATGGGCTGAAGAACTAAACAGACTTCCCAGAAGATGATATGCAATCAATCAACAAATACTGAAAAAAAGTTCAACATCTCTAACATTTAGAGAAATGCAAATCAAAACTACTCTAAGATTTCATCTTACTCCAGTCAGAATGGTAATCATCTAGAAAGCAGGCAACAATAAATGTTGGTGAGGATATGGGGAAAAAAGTATGCTCATACATTACTGGTGGGACTGCAAATTGATACAAACACTATGAAAAGCAGTATGGAGATTCCTCAGAAAATTCAGAATGGAACCACCATTTGACCCTGCTATCCCACTCCTCAGTTTATACCCAAAGGACTTGAAATCAGCATATTGTAGTAACACAGCTACATCAATATTTATAGCAGCTTAATTCACAATAGCTCAACTATGGAACTAACTTAGGTGTCCTTCAATAGATAAATGCATAAAGAAAATGTGGTATATATATTTTCAATGGAATACCACTCAGTTTTTAAAAAGAATGAAATTATGGCATTTGCTAGTAAACAAATGGAGTTAGAGTATATCATGCCAAGCAAAATAAGCCAATCCCCAAAAAACAAAGGCTGAATGCTTTCATTAATATGTGGATACTAATTCACAATAATGGGGGCAGGGCACTAGAGAAGAATACAGTTACCTTAGATTAGGTAGAGGGAAATGAAGGAAGGGAAGAGGAGGGGAAAAGGAGGGGATGTGGAAATAGGAAGAATAGTAGATTGAAACAGATATTATTGCTTTATGTATATATGTGACTGCATGAGTAATGTGATTCTATAACATATACACTCATAAAAATGAGAAATTTTATATCTCATTTATGTATGATATATCAAAGTGCATAAATGCATTCTATTGTCATATATAACTCATTAAAAGAAATTAATTTTTTTAAAAAAAACAACCTACGTAGAGTATAATATAATTTATCTGATTTCTTTAACCCCCAATGATCTGACCAGGAAGATTGAATTAATCATATTAACATCTTTAATAAAAAATAATCAAGAAAATGAAAAGGGAAAATGGTTTTTCTAAAGTATGAAAAACCTTTAAAGTGTTTAAAATGTAAAAAAGAAAAAAATGAATAGTAATATTATGGGAACAGAGTTTATTAAATAAATGAACATCCAAAATGCATTGCTGAGGTTGTTATATAAAACATACAATAGACAACTTTTTAAGGGTTAAAAACTGAAATGTCTCCCCTACAATAATGCAGGGATATTTGATCTCACTATTCTTATTCAACATCATACTAGAAGTCCTTATCAGTACAATAATGTAAAAAAAAATTGTAAAAGACAAATGGATTGAATATGAAGAAATGAAATGTCCTCAATTTGCAGATATTTTGTCTGTGTAGAAAGTTTCAAAAATCTCTATTAAAAATATGACTAGATCTATTGATTTTAGGCAAGTCGCAGCATAGAAAATCAAACAGAAAACAAGAAAGGTCTATTTTATTTCTTTATGCTACCTATATATAAATACAAAATCTATTTTTTAAACTTTATCAGATTTATTCTGAAGTAATTCTCTTTGGGAAGTGCTACCATTTAAAGTAACGCTTCCCAAAGAGAATTACTTCAGAATAAATCTGATAAAGTTTAGGGATATTTTGCATGGAGAGAACTACAAAATTGATTTGAGAGAAATCAAATAAACTTAAATATGGCAAGATATACCAGACTTATTAATTGAAAAATTAATTATTGTTAGACATGTCAACTCAATCCCAAATTGATCAATAGAATCCACATAATACCAATCAAAATAAGGGCAATTTTTTTTTGAGAAATCAACAAGCCTGATTCTAAAATTTATATGGAAATCAAATAACATAGAAAAGCCAGGACAAAAGGACAACCAAGTTGAAGGACTCACATTATGTGATGTCAATGTCTTCTAAAAAGCTAGAGTGATTAATCTAGACAGCAAGATATTGGCAAAGGATAGACACATAGATCAATGGGAAAGAATAGTTTAGAAAAATGATCACTATTCATGAGACCAACTGTATTTTGAGAAATGTGCCAAGGCCATTCAATGAACAAATGTAGTGTTTTATTCAAATGTCACTGGAACAACTGTACATTCATATTAAAAATATTCATCTTGGCCCTCACTTCATATTACTCTGACAACTCACAGACTAAAATGTAAAAAATAAACTTCTATCAGAAACCATAGAAGACTCTTTTTGGTTTTAGGTTAGGTAAAAATTTTTATGGGATATAAAAACATGTACCATAATAAATACATTGTTAAATTGGACCTTGTTGAAACTAAAATATTCTATTATTTGAAAGTCACTTTTAAAATAAAATCAAATTAGATGATTGGTTAAAATAAGGCAAAACACATACATGCCCAATAAAGGAATACCAATTGGAGTATGTTATCAACTTTCATATTTCAAATATTAGAAGTGAAACCTTTAAACATAATGAGAGATGATTTAAACAGGTTCTATGACAAAAGAGGTATAAAAGTCAAATAAGCACAAAAAAAGGTATTTAGTATTAGTAGACATTAATAAAATCCAAATGGAAACCAAAGATACTACTACTCACATTAGAATGGTTATTTTTAAATCAAAATGACAATACAAAGTGTTGGCAAGGATGTAAAGCAATAGAAATTCTTGTGCATTGCTGGCTGGATTGTGAAATTGTACATACACTTTGGAAAAGTGGAACTGTCTTGAAAAGCTAATCACACATTCAGGTTATAACTGAATAATGCTGACTCAGGAGAAAACATGGCGGCAGGAAGGAAGTGAGCCACCTTGTGTCCTGCACATCCAGACCTGCAGATGTAGCTTAGTCAGAATACTACATCTCTGAGAGTGTTAGAGGACTCCTGTCCAGCTGCTCTCTGCAGAAATCACCAGCACTGTGACCCCATGAGGGACTCCTGGCCTCAGTGTTCCAGGAGGACACCCAGCCTTGGCGCAGGAAAAAAGCCTGAAGTTCCAGTCCACACAAGACTCGGTGGGCGCCTTAGCAGAGTCACCTATCAAAACATCTACAGATGGCCAAGACTTCACTCTACTCCCAAGCAAGTCCCTCAGCTGCTACCTACCCACAGCACAATGCCATCGCGGGCTCCTCCTACCTCACCAAGTTCCCTCCACCTCACCAGACACCCCATGCTGAAAGCAGACCGCCGCCATCTTGACTCAACATTCTTGCCATTTAGCTGGGGCAATTCCCAGATCAAATCTCCATTGGCCAGGTACCAGATTTCCAACCTTCCCCCCTCCCCAGGCGGTAACCCAATACAGTAGTTGCCCAACACAGGTGTGAAATGCGACCAGGGAGCTGCCCAGCCCACTGGAGGCCCGGGGTGAGAGTTTCCTCAATTGGGAACTGCTAGGAGAAAGGGAGAGACCAGGAACTGGGAAATCTCCAGGCAAGAGAGGGAGATAGTATTGGGCGCTCATGTCATATAAGCGAGCGGTCCCAAAAAGAGACCCAACTCATGAGGTGCAGTCTTTCTGTAGGGACTGGTGGGTTCCACTTCCCTCATCCCAGCACCCTGTGCCAGGACCAGTCTTCTCACCCAGGCTACTTCCACCATCCAGAGGGCAGACATCAGTTTACAACAGACGATGCCACCTACTGGATGAGAAGAAAAGCAGTAAAGAAATGGATCCCTAAAGCTAGCTACAACCCTGGCTTCTTCTTTCTAGTTGTTTGTTTGTTGGTTAGTTGGTTGTTTTTTTCTCTTCTACCCCTCCATCCTCCAGCACTCACATCCCCAACATATGTGAAACCAAGAACTTTGTATGAAATAGAACTTTGAGGACTGAGTCATCTGAATAATATAATATAGAGGTGTTCTATATACTCTTTTTTTCTTTTCCTTTTTATTCTTTCATTTTTCTTTCCCCTCCAAATTTTACTCTCTTAACATCTGTAGTTTTCTGAATACATATGTGTGTTTGCTTTCTGTACTCTACTGTCATCCCACGTACTTGCCTACCCTAAATTACTTCCTGTCTATTGTCTTGCTACTAACCTTCTCCACTAGATTTCTCCTTCATACATCCTAAAATATATTAACTCTATATACTCACATCCAATCTCCTCAGCATATCATCTTAAGCCCCACCCCCAGTTTATTGTGCACTGTCAGAAACTGTAAACCTTTTTAAAAAAACTACTAATTATATTTTAAATAATAATTGAATCCAACATTTCTGTACATTGATACTAAACTGTAAACATCTTAATAACAAATTGTTCATAGGTGGTATATTGTTGATATTGGGATCTGTTAACATTGTCCTTCCCCTCAAAGGAGACGAAGGTCTTGGAACCCTACAAGAGCACTACAAACCTAAGGATAAAAAAGAAAAATAACAGTCTAGACCCACAGAGCTGGAAAGAAGACACACAAGCAACATGAAAAGACAAGTGCCCCAAACAAATGAAGACACCACATCATTAGAATAATTTGCAGCCACAGCAGGAGGAATGACATAGAAGGAGTTTAGGATATACATGGTTAAAATGTTCTGTGAACTCAAGGAAGATATAAGAGAGCAAATACAGGCAGCAAAAGATCATTTCAGCAAAGATCTACATAAATAAATACGGGAAGCAAAAGATCACCTCAACAGGGAAATAGAGGTGCTAAAAAAACAGAAATATTTGAAATGAAAGAAATAATAAACCAAATTAAAATCTCAAATGAAAGTATCACCAAGAGAGTAAACCACTCGGAAGATAGGACATCAGACAATGAAGACAAAATATATAATCTTGAAATGAATATAGACCACACAGAGATAATGGTAACAAACCATGAGCAGAACATTCAAGAAATATGGGAAAGCATAAAAAGATGAAATTTAAGAGTTTTTGGAATACAGGAAGGCATAGAGTTCCAAACCAAAGGAATGAACAATCTATTCAACGAAATAATATCAGAAATTTTTCCAAACATGAAGGATGAATTGGAAAACCAAATACAATAGACTTATAGGATGCCAGATGTATAAAATCATAACAGATCCACACCAAGTCACATTCTAATGAAAATGCCTAACATACAGAATAAAGAGAGAATATTAAAAGTGACGAGAGAAAGAAATCAGATTACATATAGGGGGAAGCCAGTTAGGCTGAGTGCGTATTTTCAACCCAGATTCTGAAAGCTAGAAGATCCTGGAACAACATATATCAATCTTTGAAAGAAAGTGGATGCCAAGAATCTTGTATCCAGCAAAATTAAGCTTCAGATTTGAAGATGAAATAAAAACCTTATATGATAAACAAAAGTTAAAAAAAAAATTATAGTAAAGGAACCGACACTACAAAACATCCTTGGAAAAATATTCCACGAAGAGGAAACAAAAAACAACAATGAAAATCAGCAGACGGAGGTAATACCCTAAAGGAAAAACTAACCAAAGAAGAAAATCAAGTCAAGTTAAATAACAAAAATAAACAAATATGGCTGGGAACACAAACCATGTCTCAATAGTAACCCTGAATGTTAATGGCTTAAACTCACCAATCAAAAGACATAGACTAGCAGATTGGATTAAAACAAAAGACCCAACAATATGCTGCCTCCAGGAGACTCATCTGATAGGAAAAGACATACACAGGCTGAAAGTGAAAGACTGGAAAAAATCCTACCACTCACACGGACTGCAGAAGAAAGCAGGGGTTTCCATCCTCGTATCAAATTAAGTAGACTTCAAGCCAAAGATAATCAAAAGGGATAAAGATGGACATTACATACTGCTCAAGGGAACCATACATCAACAAGACATAATAATCATAAATATATATGCCTCAAACAATGGTGCAGCTAAGTTCATCAAACAAATTTTTCTCAAGTTCAAGAGTCAAATTGATCACAACACAATAATCTTGAGTGTCTTTAACATACCTCTCTCACCACTGGATAGATCTTTGAAACAAAAGTTGATTAAAGAATCTATAGAACTCAATAATACAATCAATAACTTAGACTTAACAGACATATATAGAATATTTCAACCTGCATCAAGAAGGTACACTTTCTTCTCAGCAGCACATGGATCCTTCTCTAAAATAGACCATATAGTACGCCACAAAGCAACTCTCAGCAAATACAAAAAAGTAGAGATACTACCATGTATTTTATCAGATCATAGTGGAATGAAATTGGAAATCAATGACAAAATAAAAAATAAGAATTACTCCAACACCTGGAGACTAAACAATATGCTACTGAATGAACAATGGGTTGCAGAAGACATCAAAAGGAGATAAAAAAATTCTTAGAGGTAAATGAGAATATACATACAAATATATTGAACTCTCTTGGACACTATGAAGGCAGTTCTAAGAGGAAAGTTCATTGCATGGAGTTCATTCCTTAAAAGAAGAAAAAGTCAACAAATAAATGACTTCATTTTACATCTCAAACCCCTAGAAAAAGAAGAAAAAATCAACAGCAAAAGCAGTAGAAGGCAAGAAATTATTAAAATTAGAGCTGAAATCAATGAAATCGAAACAGAAGAAATAATTTAAAAAATTGACAAAACAAAAAGTTGGTTCTTTGAAAAAATAAATAAAATTGACAGACCTTTAGAGAAGGAGAGAGAGAACTCAAATTACCAGCATATGTGATGAAAAGGGTAATATCACAACAGACACTACAGAAATACAGAGGATAGAAATTATTTTGGAAACTTATATTCCAATAAAATAGAAGATAGTGAAGGCATTGATGAATTTCTTAAGTCATGATTTGCCCAAATTGAATCAGGATGATATACACAGTTTAAATTGACCAATATCAAGTGATGAAATAGAAGATGCCATCATAAGCCTACCAACCAAGAAAAGCCCAGGACCGGATGGTTACACAGCCGAGTTCTACAAGACCTTTAAGGAAGAACTAATACCAATACTCTTCAATTTATTTCAGGAAATAGAAAAAGAGGCAGCACTTCCAAACTCATTCTATGAGGCCAATATCACCCTGATTCCAAAACCAGGCAAAGACACATCAAATAAAGAAAATTTTAGACCAATATCTCTAATGAACATGGATTCAAAAATTCTCAAGAAAATTCTGGCAAATCGAATACAAAAACATATCAAAAAGCTATAAACACCACAAAGAAAAGAAAAAAAAACCCACAAATAATCCAATCAACAAATGGGCCAAAGAACTGATCAGACTTCTCAGAAGATGATGTACAATCAATCAACAAATACTGAAAAAAAGTTCAACATCTCTAACATTTACAGAAACGCAAATCAAAACTACTCTAAAATTACATCTGACTCCCGTCAGAATGGCAGCTATTAAGAACACAAACAACAATAAGTGTTGGCGAGGATGTGGGGAAAAAAGGCACACTCATACTTCATTGATGGGACTGCAAATTGGTGTAGCCAATATGGAAAGCAGTATGGAGATTCCTTGGAAAACTCGGAATGCAACCCCTATTTGACCCGGCTATTCCACTCCTCAGTGTATACCCAAAGGATTTATTTATTTTTTTTTTATAGTTTTTTTTAAATTGGTTGTTCAAAACATTACAAAGCTCTTGACATATCATATTTCATACATTAGATTCAAGTGGGTTATGAACTCCCATTTTTACCCCAAATACAGATTGCAGAATCACATTGGTTACACATCCAAACAGCATACTACAGGGACACAGCCACATCAGTGTTTATATCAGCACAATTCACAATAGCTAAACTGTGGAGCCAACCTAGATGCCCTTCAGTAGATAAAATTTTAAAAGTGGCATATATACACAATGGAATATTACTCAGCAATAAAAGAGAATAAAATCATGGCATTTGCAGGTAAATGGAGGGCATTGGAGAAGATAATGCTAAGTGAAGTTAGCCAAACCCATATAAACAAATGCCGAATGTTTTCTCTGATATAAGGAAGCTGACTCATAGTGGGATAGAGAAGGAAAGCATGGGAGGAATAGATGAATTCTAGGTAGGGAAGAGAGTTGGGAGGGAAGGGCAGGAGACAGGGGATTAGCAAGGATGGTGGAATGTGATAGACATCGTTATTCAAATTACATGTATGAAGACATGAATTGGTATGAACATACTTTATATACAGAGGTATGAAAAATTTTTCTATATGTGTAATAAGAATTGTGATGCATTCCGCTATCATGTATTTCAAAAATAAAACCAATAAAAAAATAACTTAACAATGCTCTGCTCAGGTATTTTTACAAAAGAAATAAGAGCACATGTTTATATGAACATTTTTATGTAAACCTTTTCAAAAGATAAAATAAAAATACCCCCAAATTGGAAACATTTAAAATACCATCAATTGGTGAATGCATAAACAATTTGAATATATTTATAGGGTATAAAAAGACATTAAAGAAAGTGTCCTGCCAATCTATCAAACGCCACAAATGATCCAAGCACTATGATAAGTGAAAGAAACCAGTTTAAAATGACAAAATGTCACATAATTCTATTATATGACTTCCTAGAAATGGCAAAACTATGGGTACTTATGTTAGCCAGCTTTTCTCTCTCTGCCCAAAATATCTAAAAATAACAACTTAGAGGAAGAAAATTTTATTTTGGCTCAAGATTTAAGAGATTCAAATCAAAGGTTGGCTGACTCCGTTGCTCTGGGCCTCAGATAAGGTGAAGCATCATGGCTAAAGAGTATGGTGGAAGAACATTAGTCCATTCATGGTGGCCAGGAAGCAGTGGAAGAGTTAGCTTCCAGGCACAAAATATACAAATGCTAAGGCATGCCCCCAGTGACCCACGTCCTCCATTCACACCCCACTTGTCTAGAGTTGTCATTCAATGAGTCCATTCAAATTATTAATCCATCAAATGGATTAACCTATCAGGAAGATTAATCCACTGATTAGGTTTTGGATCTCTTTATCTAATAGTTTCATCTCCTCCATTTAGACAGGAGTTTGGGGAGGATAATTCATATCCATACTAGAACAGTACCAAACACAGACCAAAGATGCCAGGATATGGAAATAGAGGAAGATAATCATCTGTAAAACTTCATGAGGAATCTCCATGAGATGATTAAAATATTTTATAGCTTGATTGTGGTGGTGATTATGTGTCTACATGTGTCATTCAAAATCAAGATCTGAGCGTCTGAAAGAATCTAGTTTGTATGCTCATTATACTTAAAAAAATAAAAACCCACAACTGACTTAAAGATGATAACAGAATTGGCGACTTTAAAAGAATTCAGATTGCCACAGTATTCGAGGACTTCAATAGCACTGGAATTCTTTCTGGCAATTATTTCATACTCTTCCAACACTTCCTACCTCCCACAGCTAAGAGGATTTGAGATAGTGAACTACTAAGAAGGGAGAAGTTTTTTTTTAGCTTTGAATGCCCAGCATCTAAAATAGATCTATCTCCTTCACTATAAGGTCAAGGACAGTGTAGTGTGTCTAGTTTATTTTTTTATTTGGTGATAAACACAATGCTGGGGAAATATTGCTTAAGTTGAAAAAATTTGAGAAAAGTCCTATGGAGTGATAAAGTTTTCATAAGTGTTTATCTTTGCTTATTTGACCATCTGGATTTGAGTCTTGGTCAGAATTCTGCAACTTAAAGAGATAATGGTTTACTTTCAGAAAACCCAATTTTACTATCTTCATGTAACTGAATACATTGTATTGTAAATCTTAAAAAGACAGAATAAAAGTTATTTAAAAAATAAAGAAAACCTAGTGTTTCTTAGCTTTGAATGTAACCATTAATCACCTGAAGTAACTTCTAGCATATAGATTGGGCTCCACTCCCTGATTTTCTAATTTATAAAACTGGTCTGGGAATTTGCACAAATCATCAGCTTCCCAGTTAAATATCATGTAGATTTTCCTAGACTATACTTTGAGAGAATATGACTTGGAGCTATTAGTAAAGATCACGAAAAAGGTAGAAAATAGGCCATTTTACCATTCTTAAGGCAAAGTAATTGCATTAAGGTTGTCTCAGGAAGGAAAAAGATGAAGGATATTGGAATCATTTTTAATAAAGTCCATTTTCAGATTCTGGTATTTCATCAGTGCCATTTATTAATTTTATTCTTTTTGTCATTTTAGTTTAAATACATCTTTTAGTAAATGCAAGACAAATTTAAATACATAGTCTCAATAATTCTTTATCAATATGTGAAAACGAATAACACTACTTTAATGATATGAAAAATGACCTTAATTTTAAAAATAATTTTGTTAAAATTTTAAGTTACAAGTAGAGATTAGGTGGGACATTAGTTCATGACTATTTCTCTAAATTTGCTTTCTGGAATTCTATATTTCAAAGTTTCATGCAGATAGTAATATTTGTACATATTGAAGTGCAACATAGAATATTGATCGTGTCTTAATATAGTATACCCTTTCATCATCTCTATGGTAGCTAGTGCAGTAAAAATCTTCCTTATTCTGATATTTGGTCTAATTCTAAATGTCTAGTCAACCTACTAGAAATGCCAGAAACCTTCCTATTCTGATTCCATAACCATTTGTGGGTTTATCACTACACTGAAAATTTTGATCTAAGCAAAGCAAGAACACCAAGAATGAGACTGAACACAGAGTAATATTGAACTCAACTTTCAAACACTGCCTGTCCTCCATAGCCTGCGAAGGTCCATCCAACAGTAGTCCCATGGGAGGAATTCACAGACCTGGAATGGCAAACCAAAGCCTCCTGTGGATGAGACCCGTGAAACTGCTACGGACAATGGCATCTCAACTTCTCAGGCTCTGGACATTGTAATTATTAGAGATAATTGAGTGCATGTAAAAGTTACAGGCTTTTAAGGCTTCCTATTTTCCAGTAGCATCCTTTGTTCTTAGGGAAGATTTACCTCACACATTATTTCTAAAGGCATCTTCCTTATTTATACTGAAATAAAGCCTCTGGGGCCGTGAACAACATTTGGAACAGCCCATCATTTGTCTCAGGAGAAGGCCAAAGTGTTCTGTCTCAATTGTATCGTGTCCTAGAGGTACCCTGGACAGCATCATCTCTGCCTAAAGTTTCTCTACTTGTAAATTAAAAAATAAGAGTGTGTAGAGGGTCATAATTCTTCTCTGTACCTGTTTCTCCCAGTTACAATAATTTGCTTTTGTCTGGCAGAGCAGGAAAATAATATATACAGAGAGCTCAGATAAAATACTGAGCTGTCAGCATCAGGCTTATTTGCTAGACAGTGGTACCTTGCTGCCGTTACATATTCAGGAAGAGAGGAAGAATAAATGTCTTTATGTGTGATACCACTGCCTACCCAGATGTAACTGCATCACAGAAAATCACGCTCTTCCATGGGGGTGAACAAGATATTCTAGGTAGTGTCCAGCTCCTGAATTAAAGTTCAATGCACAGTGACTGCTTTCACACCATTTTATTTGAAAACACAGGTCATACTGACTTCGGTTGTTGAAACAGCCACTATCATATTTATGATATGATAACCCACCGGAGGAGTTCATCTTTATCTTCCAAATACTGTTATGTGGCCAGAAGTGGTCTACATGTGATGGGCTTGCAGAACCTTGAGCGTACCTCAGTGTGCTAAAAATGGGTTGTTTCAAGATCTTTTATAAGATAGAGTTTTCCTGAGATTCCTTGTCAATAAGTTATCAGTATCAAATCCACATTTAAATAGTTATTCCATAGATTCAAGACTATATAAAAAATTCTATTAAGTCAGAATTTCTAGGGGATGATTCTAGTGTGTAGACAGGTTTTGGAATTGCCTCCTTAGGTTAGGAAAGGTTAGCAAGATTGCCTATTGCTGGAACTTAAATTTCACATATGGACCTTGTCAATCTGATACTCACACTATACTGAGCCAGAATGCCTTGTCATTTGTCCTAAAAAGTTTTATTTTTTTTTTAATTTGTGTCCACCAATTCATTTTACTTTTGCCTATATAGTCATAGCTCTGGATCATTGAAACAACTACCAACTTACTTCATTGTAATTCAAAGCCTCTACTTTGCATACCACCTTTCTGACAATTTATTGTAAAGCTTGATTGATGGCATAGAACTATGCTGACTACTTTACTGCCATAGTCACTGTATCCACCTAGGGAGAAAATAGGATCAAAGAAAAGGGTATAAATACTTAGTTTACTTCCCAAAGTGCTTTTATGTGCTTGTCAGTCAGGATCTAGGTCCTGGGCATAAACGCAAGAAATATTGTTAAAAGTCCTACTTCTGTCACTTATGACCATGGTCTTTGTTTTTACATCTATAAAGTAATGTGCTGAGCAGTGTTTTCCAAATTTGGCTACGTATCAGAATCTGTTAAAAAAAAAAAAAAAAGCCTATTAAAAATCCAGGTTCCCAGGTCCCACTGCAGGTATAAAGTGTCAGAATTATCAGGTGTGAAGGCCTGAAATTATATGTTTAATAAGCTCTTTAGGTATACTTTATGCATCTAACAAACCATTAGAGAACTTTGGGTGAGATGAGTTTGAAGGTCCTCTACAGATTTAATTGTCTATGATCCTAGGTCAAAGAAATTATCAAAGGAAAAAATAGAACGACTATTCCCATGACCAATACATATTAGACTTTTTGTTCATGTAGGTTGAGTCATTATTGGTGGCATAACAATAGCATCGGATGTGCTATTCATTTTTAAGCACTTTACCTCTGTTATTTCATGCCATCCTAATTTCTACCAAGTAACTGCCGATATATTCTTCTTTCTGAGATGATTTGGTGAGAAGGAGGATATCCACCCAACATTCTGCCTGGCTACAATCATTTACTGACCCTGATTATCCTTGACCATTCAGGGATGATTTTTCACACTGAATTCGGTGTATTCTTCCTATTACTACTTCTGGCACTGTACCCAGAAACCTCAACATCCAAATAGATAATCTCTCAGCTTCTCAACTGCCCGACACAATAAACATTTTCTCTGTTTTGATTATTTATTTTGTTGATCAAACCCTTGACCTTCTCATCATAGCAAATTCTCAGATGAGAAGCTTTCACTTTGATCACCATCTCCTCTAACCTGTTCCTCTACTCCATGTCTCCATTCAGATCAGTCTTCAGTTCCATCGATGCACCAAATTGAATTCTATGTTTCATAATTATAATCACTTCCTCGTAAATATCTATAACACTTCTCCTTCCACTCTATTATCTGTTTCTAAAACATAACTGTCAGCCTACCCTGTGTCTGTATGCAGGCAGCGAAATATATCTTTCTGAGGTGAGGGAAAATCCACATAACACTCAGACCAATGTTGATGCAAATTTATGACCTAGGATTTAAATGCATGATACATATTCCTTCTTCAGCTTATTGCTATCCATACTCAGTAACTACCATTGCATACCTTCTGTCTCTCAAAACTTTCTCAACTCATTCATTGAGACCATCTGACAACTCCAACTCATTCTCAGCTGAAGGCTTTCCCTCATAGTTGAAGGAAGAAAAGGAAATAACCAGAGTAACCAGCATATTGGTAATCTTGAATATTTTGCTCCTACAACCATCTTCTCTATTCCACCCATTTCTTCCTCTTTTCCCTACACATGTGTAGTAGCAGCACCTATCTTCAAAATGTACATACACAAACACCTATTCTTCCACACCTACTCTGCTGTTTACTCCCGCCCCGATTTGCAAACATCCTTTACATTAAAACATCTGTAAAAGTTGCCATGTTTACTGAATCTGTTTCCTTAGCTCATGTTCCCACTTTAAGCCACTCACAGCAGCATTTGATTTCACCAATTGGCAGAGTCTGTTCTTTGCAAGCTCACACATGATCTTCCTGGCTTCTTTTTTTTTTTTTTATTTGATCATTCAATTCTCAAGTGACAACTCATAACTAAATGATACTCTAGAAGAAACACAGCCATCCCCTTTGCCATAAAATCTTTCTTTTGGGTTTTCTTTTCATCTCACTGGTTTGCTGGTTTCTCCCCCTCCAAAGAACCTTTTAATGCTGGAATGAAGCAATATTGAGTCAAGGCACTCTGCTGGTCAAAAAAGAATACACTTTGGCCAATTTAAGCAGGAATAGATGCCTTGTTTTAAGTGGGGGATTAAATATTTTTTTTATTTTAAATGAACTGAATAAATCAGCTTTTTGTCTGAGAGTCCAGAAAACACTTTCACTGAGTAATCAAAAAAGTTGTTGACCCTCCCATGATTAGGAAGCTTTAAAAGTATCTGCTGCTTTCAGAGTTAAGAAGTTGGCACTACAGTGGCTGAATCCAGAGTAGCAGCATCGTGAACATCATGAATAGCACCATGCCCAGCCTCACTCTCCTCACATATCTCAATTCTGACTTCTAAATGTGCACAGGTGTATCTGATTGGAGGAACTTAAGTTCCACCTAGAACCTAAATGAAAGGAACCTGGAAAACATGGTTACTGATTTTCCAGACCCTGCAAATACAGGAAGAAACACTGAAGGACAAGAAATGGAGACTGTGAACTAATCCAATGTATTTGCTACAGCCCCATTCATTTCTCTATCCACCCCTAGTGACTTGACCCAATCCCATGGATTTAATATTGTCTATGTTCTGACAATTGCAAAATACTTACTTCTAGCCTTAACATCTCCCTGAGTCAGCTTCAAACACATGTCATTGAACATCTCCACTTGGATGTCTAATATTGTATTTTAAACTGAAATCACAAAGACAGTCTTGATTTTGCAACCCACGCCTCCCAGTCTTACCCACTGTTCTAGCTTACATATGAGGTATTCCCCAAAGCCTGTGTATGAGACAATGCAAAAATTTTCAGAGGTAAACTGATTATATTATGACGTATAGCGTAAGCAGTGGATTAATCCACTGATATGGGTTAAGTGAGTTGTAACTATAGGCAGGTAGGGTTGCCTGAAAGAATGACAAGAGTGAGATAACAACTGTATTTTAAATGTGAGAAGAGGTGTATGGAGTGTATTTCTGTATTCACCACTGCTGAATAGGAAACAGGAAATGGGGGTTGCCTTTAGGGTTTGTATTCTGTCCCTGGTGAGTGGAGCTTTCTGCCTCCTTCCTGGTGCTGTGTTCTGAGGTGCTTTCATCTACCATGCCCTTCTGCTGTGATGTTCTGCCTCACTTGGGTCCAGAATTATGGAACTGGCCATCTATGGATTGAGACCTCTGAAACCATGAGCCAAAATAAACTCCTCCTCTTCTAATTGTTCTTGTTAGGATTTTTGGTCAGAGTGATGAAAAAGCTGACTACAATGCCTTAGCTAGCTGCTTCAGCCAGAACTATAGGTACTATTTTTGATTCTTTGATTTCTGTTAATTGACAAATTCAATTTATCAGCAAATCCTGTTAATTCTACCTCTTGAACACATTCCAAATCTGTGCTTCTCTCTTCTTCATTATCAACCCTATTTCAAGCCACCATTGTTTCTTTTCCAGACATGTGCAATAGCTTTATAATGAGCCTCCTAGCTCCATTCCATATCCCTCTGCAATCCATTTCCTGTTTTCTATTCAGCAGTAGTGAATACAGAAATACCCTCCATACACCTCTTCTCACATTTAAAATACATCCTGTCTTCTTAGCCTGGTATGTGCACCTCTCCATGAACTTGCCCTTGCCAGCTCTCTGTTATCTCCTCTCGTCACTCTTTGCCTTATCCACAAGTACATATTGACCTTCTTTCAGTTTCCTGAGTATGTGCAATTTGTTCTTCCCTCAATGTATTTATACTGATTATTTCCTCTTCATGAGATGTTTATCTTTTTACCATTTGTACCCTCCCCTACTTACTTGAATAGCACTATTTTGAAGTACTTTGTGAAAATGCTTGCTATTGTACACCTGATCACACAGCTTCTAGAACAAAGACTGATGATGAGGTAGACTCAAATATAGTGGATTAATGAATTATGTCTCTGTAGATGAGATCACTGATGCTTGAATTAAAAAAAAATAGGGTTCTACAGCTCATGAACTGCACATCTGGAGTATAGTTCAAGATATTAGATTCTCAGGCATGTGCTCCTCCTCTCCAGCTTGGACTACATTCCTGACTTATTGTTATGCCTACATTTCCCTCCCTTCAAAACCATTCTAATACACAAGTTTAAAAAAAGAAAAAGAACTATTTTGATATTACTACTTTGAAAAACTTTGGTAGTCTGCCTTCACCTATAGCATTGAAGGGTCCCTCATACTGAACACTTCATATTATCAGATTTTCTTTTTTACTACAATATAAGCATGTATCTCATGTGGCCACAGTCTGTTGTTCTAGTTGACCTGTTTAATTCTGATTTTTTTTTAACTTTAAATTCCCACATTTAGAACTCTGGTTCTACTTCCTGAATTCTGGGTTTTCAATTCCACTGGTGGGATGCTCATTCATTAATTAAGCATTCATTGAGGACCAACTCTATGCCAGGCATTGCTTGGATCCAGGACCCTCCCCCTAAGCCAAGGCATTAGTTCCATCTTCTAGGACATTCCAGAAGGTACAGCTCTTTTGGCTACAGTGCCCCTGAAGGCAACCCCTGCTGAACCTCCACTCTTCCAATGGCTCAACTTCTGACTTCATAAATCAGGGCTCCCCTTTGGCCTTGATTCTAAAGTCCCCAGGAAATCAATGGAAAATGGTAGAAATCCTGCTACAAAGTTCATATGAACCAGCAGCTATTCTCCTTTTTTCTATCGATGCTTATAGTGAGTGAGTTAAAAAGAAGGGAAGTGAAAGAAAACTTCTAAGTGCTCTCGTACTTCTTCTGTAGAAACCCACTGCCATGCTGCGGCAAGCTTTAAGAAGTATATACTTTTAATGAAGTCCCATTAAAAACATATATACTGCACTGGGTAGCTTTTATGTATTTCTTTCACATCATTGCTGATTTCCCAAGGTACGGTGTTCACAGAAGTTCTCCCTGTTCCTATCATACTACTCTTCCTGCCAAATGTATTCGTTGAGGCCACAAGGCAAAGATTTAGACAAATTACCACCATGGAACGAAATGATGCTTCCAAAATAGCACTGTAATTTTGAGTCCTACAGGGGAAGCACACTGGTTTTAAAAAAAAGAGAGTTCATTTCTGTTATAATTGAGGAAATTATGTTCAGTAATACAAAGCAAAAATGAAGAGTAAAAGAAAGAATAGGGCGTCCCCTTTTATGTGTATCATTTTTTAAAAAAATATATATACTATTGGCCACAAATGTGCCATCTGTGACTCTGTTGGGACTACTTTGATTATTTCAAAGAAACTAGAAGATTTTACATTCTGAAACAGATATGATGGCTCCCAAATTCTTATTCTTGTTCTTCAAAGATGACTTGTCTCTTTGTTTCTGACTTGACGGGATTCTTCCACTTGGAAACTGGCTTTCTCTAGTGGAACAGGAGTACAGCGGACGTCCCCTGGAGATTGCTTCCTCAGAAATAGGAATCCTTTGAGTCCATCTCGTTTTCTCTTTTGGTAATTACAGCTAAAGCACCAGGGGACCTGTAACTTGGTTTTCTTACCACTACTTATTGCATGAACCTCATCATATTTCCTTCCCTTTAAAGAATTTATGTTTCCTATCCATTAAGTAAAGTCAATAATATCTGTGTCACAGAACTATCATGATCAAGAATGTGGGTATTTAGGCAGGAGCCAGAAGAACATCCATCTTGAACAGCAAAATGCAAGTTCTACATTGAGGACAACTGAGTAACAGGGCGGAAGGAATATTCACCTCTGTGGATTGTGGGCCTCCTAATAGACCCAAATTTCACCATAGAGAAAGCAACTTCATCTTCTTTAACCACTATTATCTTGATCTCCATCTCTAACAACACACTTTTTTACCAGTACTCTACTATATCAAGGAATAGATGACATTCTGGCAAGAATAAAGTCTGCTTATTTTTTCACAATTAGCATTCCTCTTATTGGCTTAAATTTTAAAAAAAATAGTAAAATTTGAACACTAAAATCAGTTTAAAGACCCATGTTAAAAATAATTTTATAATTTGAAAATCTACACTAATAAAAATCACTTATAATTCTACATTGTTTCACCCTGGTGCTCTTAACCTTGTGTAATTTACTCTTAAAATTCTCCAGTGCTTAAAAGTTGAGCTAAAGAACAGTATATAAGAAAACTATTGGTTAAAGCAATTTATTGATAGCAGTTTTAATATCAGTTGTATAGCAATACTGACAATCAGAGAAAGAAAAAAATTTTTTGCCTTAAAAATAATTGTCTCAAATGTTGAAGTTCAAAGATTATGTGGATAACCCGAGGCCTCAGCCATGCTTTGAAATTGAAAATGGCAGCTGTACTATGAGAGGCAAAACTGTTTGTGTAATTTTCTGACTGTGAGAAGGCAATTATTTTCTTTGGTCAGAAAAATTACACTAGATAGTTTTTCATTCCTGTTTTTCAACCGAATAGCTTCCAGGTTTTTTTCAACAAGCTACATCACTTTTGAGATAGCCAACCTCAAAATATTTCCATATTTTAATATTTAGTAAAGAGTCAAATGCCTGAAACTCAGAGACTCTGAGGAAGGTCTATCTGAAGTATTGCAAAAATAGGGACAAGTTATGAACAATTCATCTGTGAGGCAGCATTTTTCAAAGCATATTTTCAAGTATCATCAGAGTCAGCCTTTTCAGGACTGGGTCCTAAGAAGCTAAACATTCAATGTGCCCCTTAGAGAAAATTGTATTATATGCATTTATGATTATGTCAAAAAAAGACCTCACTAGTATGTATAACTATAATACATTAATATAAATATGAAAAAGAAGAAAAAATTACTATCATCTACTCATTCAATGGATGATTAATGTTTTTGAAAACTGTCAATAGTCTAGGCAAAGTTTCATTATAGAGACAGTTAAAAAGAAGATAATAAAATACTTACCAGTACAAAAAACTTAATGTGCTCCTGAGGACATCCTGTTGCACATATCAGACTACTGATTAGTTATATAAATGTACAAAAGCAAGTATACAGTAATCACATTCACTTTGATAATAATGTCACTGATAGTTCCACTTCTCAAATATCTTTTATGTATAAGATTTGCTCACATTATTTTATTTAATCCTTATAATATATCTAAAAGACAGGTGGCATTTCACTGATTTCCAAATTTGGAAACCAAGCGGTAAAGATCTGGAGTAAAAGGCAGTCATGCTTGGGACTCAGTTGATCCTTTTTATCATTGATCATGTCTGCATCTGAAGTCAGTCATGTTTAGTTTTCAAAATGCAGATGGTATAGTGATTGGGTACTGTTGTCCCTCAGTATCCATTGGGATTGGGTCTAGAACGTGGTACCAAAAATCTGTGAGTGTTCAGGTACTTTCTCTAAAATGGTGTAGTCTTTGCTTATAACCTACATAGTCCTCTTGTATGCTTAAAATCATCCCTAGATGACTGATAACTATGTAGCACAATGTAAAAGCTATGTAAGTCACTTTATACTTATTGTTGAAGGAACAATTAAAAGAAAAAAGACCACAAGTATTAAGTCAAGACAAAGTTGTTTGAAATATTTTTGATCCACAGTTTGTTGAGTACCTGGTTGTAGAATCTGCAGAGATAGAGTGAGACTGTATTTACAAATGCCATTTAAATTTTGTGTGCTCATGGTCTCTAATGCCTAGGTACATTGATCCTTCAAAGGAATAAAGAAGTAAAAAATGTGCTGCCTATCCTCAGTAGGTAGTAACTTAGATGGAAAATGAAAACCTGCAGTGTATAAGAGTGAACTATAATACAGGACAGCCTGGGAGAAGGAACTTGGCTTTGCTGGACTTGAGCGGTGGCCAAGATGTCTCTCTGTGAAGAGTTAAGTGGGAGGACATTCCAGACAGTTAATATTTAAGACAGTCAGTTAAATTTTGCAATCCTGATCTCAGTCACTTATATTTAAATCATGAGCTCATCTGTCATCCTAATCTTTTAAGATGTCTCCAATTAGAATTGTAATGTCATATACATCAGTGTATATAAATCTGTCCATAAGAAATTACACTACCCTATTTGCTTGACATTTCAGCAGATCTCAAAGGTAAGTGAGAAGTCACTTGTTTTGACTCTGCTTTTCACAGCTGAAGAAAGTAAATTCTTAAAAGGTAAAATGGTGTCCATCGTTCTTGAATTAGTTCATCACAGTTCAATGAAACAAGGTTAGTTATTTTCAGTGATGGAATTGGTTTCCGACTTCTCCTCCCTGCCCTTTAGCAAGAAAAACTGTAAGGGATATGTGTTTGTTTCAAAAGAAAACACATTCCTAAAGTCTTCTAGGAGCACCCAGTGGAAATGTGCTATATTTCTATATAACCTCAGATTACATGTTGTTTTATTGCTTCCTGTTCAGAGTAGCATGGGATTTATAGTCAGAACCAGGAGAGAGCAGAGATGTCACATCACCATACACATAACACAATTCCATAGCATCTTTATCCTGAAGAATTCAATATACTTTGCAAACATGGTTTAATTAAGCTTCACAGCAGGGGAATATAAGGTGGAAGAAGGCAAGAAAATTGTAAAAAAGAAGCATGTGATGCTTGGGAAATGAAATAGATGTGAGCATGGCCTGGATGTCACCTTCAATGCTTAATCTTGAAAGTGGGTTGGTTCCCTTCCAGAAGTTGTGCATTGCACCAAAACAATGACTTTTTCCTCAATTGGAAGCATATATTTATGTCAAAGATATGTCCATCATCACTTTAAATACTGTGTTCACTTTATCAATCCAGAAAACATATAGTGAGTGTATATCTAAGGCACTTGGGTACATACTTTGGATTACATAAATTAATAATGAAGATGAATGAATCATAGTCCCAATAATAAGAAATACAGAGTTTCAAGAAACCTAGTAGAAGAATCAAGAAATGTATAAAAATTACTGTTATTCAAACCATAATATGATGTTATATTGACCCTATGAAATAACAATTAAAAGATCTATAACAGATGGAACAATTTTGCCTAAAGAATGATCATTTTTGGCTTTGCATCAGTTCAATCCATACAGTTGAACTTTAGGTATCTGAATGTTACCCTGTTTTTTCTGCATTTTTTACAAATGAGTTGGGTAAAGATTTAGATGACATGACAATTGCAAACAGTACAAAGCTGGGAGGAATAGAGAGAGATTGGATGATAAATTTGGGATTAAAACAATATCAACAGTGTGGAAAGATAGACTGAAACAATAAATGGACAAGTTATGGAAGTAAACTTAAAATTCTGTACTTGAGTTGAAAACGACACTGCAAGTTTGCAAAGCTATATTCACAAAGTTCATTTGGAAAACAACAAAAAATTCCAATCACTACCAACAACACTTACTGACCTTGTATTCTACTACTCTGCATATGTTTTATATAGCATTTCACTAAATCCTCACAATAATCTGGTTCAGTGATTTTATTTATTTTTTTACAAATTATTTTTTATTTATTTTTTTTACAAATTACCCAGAATCAGGTATTTTATAATTATCCTAAGCTTAGGATAAGTTATTTGCTCAAGATCAACTTGGTCATGGATCTATATTTGAGGACTCATCTAACTCATAACATTTCTTGAGAACTTAAACTCTCAGGTGTATAGGAGTGTCTAATAGGCACTCAATCATAATTAAGACAGAAGTAAAAATTAAAAGTAGGTTTTTGTGCTCCAAAGATGCTAATTAATCACTTACACAAGAATAAGTTTATTTGGCCACTTTTTTAAAAAAATGAAAAATGTGATCATTTTATAAAAATTCATGTATTTAGTATATTTCATGAGTTACGTTTTCCTAGACACTTTAGGTGGGCAAAATTTTTGTCATTAACATTTTTAATGAGGACAATCCTTGATAAAGTGTGTCATAATTTTTAAGTTACCACTGTTAATATTTCTGCTCAGTGACCTACACATTTTAATAATTAGATTGCTTTGCATTTCTAGGGCTTTTGCTTTACCATTCATTTCTTCTTCTCTCCCTGGGAAGACAAACTATTTCATTTAAGTTGACACATCAAAATATGTTTTTACAAATCCCACCAGCAATTAGCATCTAAGTTTGGCCTTGAAATTGTGGAACTAGATATAGATTAAAGTAAAATTTAAAATCATCATCTTGTTTTAGCCATACATCACTCTTCTTCTTAATAAGGACAAAGCATTAAAAATGTTGCAAGTGAGTTTCATATGGATATCTGCCTATCCACAGTAAATCTTTCATTGCTTTCCACTGCTGAACACATTTATGCTTCATTGCTATAAAAGCAAATAATACTTTAAACATAACCTTGGGAGACAAGTTCAGAAAAATTGGTATGTTTTATGTGACAGCGTGATATAAACTTAAAAATTATTTAATATCATGAAACACAATCTACTAACTTAAATGCCCAATTGAAATAAATTAATAACTGGTTTTTATAAATAAAAATGATACCTTGTGTCCTAGTTATAAAACCACAGAGAACTAAGTTGATGTCAATAGGCCCCAAACTGAGACCTCTAAATTTGATTTCAATACTTACAACCATTAGAACTTTTACAAAAGAAAGAGATGTTTATGGTAATAGGATGAGTTACTGTTTGACCTTCATTTTTCCTTCCCATCCCAAGCAGAAAAGTTTGGACAAGGCTTAAAGCTTAAGCTGTTAAAAAGAATCTCCTGGGCTTTGGTTCTCTAAAATGGTTTTTATCAAAAGTAACCCAGAAGCCCTGAGAGAAAGAAAATGTGATTCATTTTCCCGGATAGAAAACAGAGACCACAGAGCCCTGAAGTCATGATGACCCATCTCACTCTAGACTTATCCATGGAATATGGCAAGATTCGGAGATGCCAGAAGGATGATGTGTCTATGAGGCAGGAGTCTATTCATTCATTCATCCAACAATATATATTGAAACTTTCTATGTGCCAAACACTGATACAAACACTTGGATTATATTGCTACACAAATCACTAACTTTTTGAAATTTATATGGCATCTGGAAATGATAGTTAATAAAAAATAACAGTTGTAAACAAATATTTTATGCTGTATGTTCAAATGCAACAATAAAAAAAAAGTAGGGTACTAGGGACTGATGGGAGCAGCTGACAATTTCAAATAAGATCACCAAAGTAGGCTGCATTGAGCCCTCATCTCTATGTAAAGGTGAGATTTTTGTAAAGAGTTGAAGGAGGCCAGCTATGGAGATATGTGGAGAAAGAGTAAAACACAGAGCTAGCTAGGGAAAGGCCCCAGGAAAGGAATGCAGCTGATATATTTTTAAGGATGACACAGAGGCCAGTGTAGCAGAGAGGAGTGAGGGTAATTGCAGGAGAGAGTGATGAGAGATCCAGTTTGCCTTGCAGCCATTGTAAAGACTTGGTCTTTTATTGAGAGTTGTTGAAGGGTTTTTGATCTGAGTGGTGGTGACATTATCTAACACTAGTTTCAAAGGATCAAGCTGGCTTCTGTGCTGAGAAATATACCCAGAAGAAGGGTTGGGGTGGACAAATTAAAAGCCAGGCAAAGAGTACAGATACTGAACCAGGAAATAAAAGATCACAACTTGAGCCGTATTAGTAGCAGTGAAGATGAGGGAAAAATGATCGGATTGTGGATATATATTGAAGGTAGAGCCCACAGGATTGCCTAATGGTTTGGATATGTGCTATTGTTTGGAAGTATCCTCTAAAAATTCATGTGTTTAAATCTCCAAACTCACAAATCAACAGTGTTAGGAGGTAGGACTTTGGAAAGTAGCTGGCATTAGATGAGATCATAAGGGTGGGGGCCCAAGAATAGCCTTAGTGGATTTATAAAAAAGAGGAAGAGGGACTCAGGCTAGCACACTTGCTCCATCTCATGAGATGCCTTCCACTATGCTATGAAGCAGCAAGAAGACCCTCACAGGTTTCCAAGCAGATGGTGGTGCCACACACTTGGACTTCCCAGTCTCTAGAACCATGAGCCAAATAAACTTCTATTTTTTTTACAAATTACCCAGAATCAGGTATTTTATAATGACAACAGAAAATGAACTAAGACAACATGAGATGAAAGGAGAGGTCACAAGGCTAACGAAGCAGACTCCTAGGCTACAGAGTTTTCAGTTTAGGGGGAATGTCAACTATTTTGTATGCAGGAGCAGTGTCTAAAAGAACACATTCTCTTGAAAAAACGAATATGTTTCTGATAACCATATTGATACAAAGGTGAAAAGTCTTTCCTCAATTTTTTAATCCCATGAAAGCACCCCCCTGAAGACTTATATATGACCCAGTGGGGTGTGGGACTTTAATAATTTGTATTGCATTTCCCTGTATGTAATTTATAATTTATGTGTTAATTATTAAATATGATTTTATATTTTGTAGGCTGATTTATTTAACCATGTCATTCCAGTGGCTTTCATTTTCCTTAAAATGAAAACTCACTCTCTTTTCTTATTACTCTACTGTAATTCTCTGCATAGCACTGGTTGCTCTGAAAAATTTAGGAACTGGCTGGGATTGTGGCTCAGCAGTAGAGCGCTCACCAAATGCGCGCGGGACCTGGGTTCGATTCTCAGCACCACATAAAAATAAAAAGGCAGTGTGTTGTGTCCATCTACACCTAAAAATAAATAAATAAATATATAAAAAATAAAAATAAAGGCATTGTGTTGTGTCCATCTACCAAAAAAAAAAAAAGATTCTCTCTATCTTTTAAAAAAAAAATTAGGAACCATGTCTGTCTTACCCATCTTTAAAATTGCAACCCCTAGAACAAATGTTCTAAATAAATGTTTGTTGATAAGAGAACATGTATGCTAACTAGATATGTAGTTAGGTTGCCTGGCCCTCCCCCATCATTTATCAGGAAAAGATCTGTACCAATGATCCCGGGGATAGCTACCTGACCTGGGATGCGACTCATTACAAGGGGTGGGCTGACTTGAAAAATGACTTAGCTAAGCATATTTCCTCTGGAAATCCCAGCCACAAAAGAAAGAAGGAATTGCTAGAAAGTAGCAAAGCCCCCTCTGAAAGATCATGAAATAAGGCTATGGCTAGGAAGATTATGATAGGGAGTCAGAGGAAAGTAAGGAGTCAGCTGGGAGAGTCAGTGAGAAAGAAAAAAGCTGTTTTATTTGGTGTATCTGAAAAGCAATAGCAGGCTACTGGGATGAAGGTTTCTGAAAGTCTCATGTTAAATGAAATTTACAGGAGATCATTGGTTTGGACTGAGCCGAAAAGATCAGACACAACCCAAATAAAGTCAATCATGCTAAAATTCCAGGATGTTATCAATCTGAGACTAAGATGTTTACTTGACCTTTTAAGAAATCAGGGAAGAAATGGTAGCCAGATCCTGAAATAGGCCAATTTTAGATGACATGGTAAGAAAGTTCCTTCTGCATTAACCTTTATAAGTAACACAACCTGATGATAACCAATCCACTTTTGTGCTTTGAAGTTTCTTTGTTCCTGCTCAAAATACCTTATGAAAACCAACTGTTCTTCCGTGCTCAATGAAGTTAATATCTACATCTTCAGATTGGATGCTGTCCAACTTATGAAGCAATAATTAAAGACAATTAGACATCTAAACTCCATTTGTTGAGATTTTCATTTTTTTAGTACTAGTGAGTTCTCTAGAGTTATTTCAAATCTACCCACCTCTATGAGCCCCTCATTATTGTGGCTCCTGCCATTGAAGTTCCATGGGATTCCACTTGGATTTAAAATAATTTACCCTTTATTGGTAGTAGATTATATAGTGACTGCAGAGGCTTCTCCCTGAATACTTGTTTTTTGGTGGAGGGTGGGGGTACCGGGGATTGAACTCAGGGGACCTCACTAAGCAACATTTCAGACCTATTTTCTGTTTTATTTAGAGATAGGGTCTCACTGAGTTGCTTGGGGACTCACTAAGTTGCTGAGGCTGGCTTTGAACTTGTGATCTTTTTGCCTCAGCCTCCCAAGCTGCTGGGATTACAGGCATGTGCCACCACACCTGGATTCCATGAATACTTAACATTAGATTATTTATTTTTTGAACATGAGATCAATTCATCAGTAAGCATTCATTGAATGATTCTAAGTTCAAGCTATTGGGTATAGAAAAATTAAAGACATAATGTTACAAAAATAATAAAGTACTGATGTAATACTTTGTTTTCTACAAGTCCTTCCACTCCTGACAGTCAGTGGGCACCTTGCATTTCAGGGATAATCTGCAGCCCCCTGCAGTGAGCACAGCAGCCTATACCTAATCAGGGGCAATCACAAGAAAGATTATTTTGCCGCATTTGGCTATAATTAGACCAGCCTTCCTTTTAGTGATTCATTAGCATGATATGTTGCTTTCAGAACCGACAAACTCAGTCTAAATTCCTCCATAAGTAGTGTTAGGATTCTTGAACCAAATGAAAACTATCGGTACCAGCAACAACAATAAAAAAAGGAAAGAGAAAAGAATATCACTTGGTTTTCCTCCATTCCCCAATTGCAAAGCAGACAAAGGCAACAGCAGCTTGTCTGCCTGTGCTGTTTAACAACAACCTTCATATACTCTGCTCCCAGAGGAGAGCTGGCCGACGATTAGGCCTTCAGAGCACTGTTGGACTTTTGCATCCAATTGCTTCCACCTCAATTTTTCCTTTTATTGCAAGTAGGGAAATAGCATGTTCATGAAATCATAGGTGTTATCACTCACCTGGCCACCGTCTCCTGTTGTTTGTAGTGTGCATAGCAAATACATTTCTTAGATCTTAATAGAACTGTCACAAGGATAGTATGTGAGTCCATTGTCATTTCAATATGAGAAAAAACTGTTATACAAATAAGAAAAGGAATATCTTATTATTTACTGAGATCAATATTTAGTAAGTGTTAACTATGCTCCCAAGTTAAGGTATATTATATAGGTTCTAAAGAACTGTGATTACAAAGGTATGGAGAAATAACAGACCCCTGTCGGTACTGAAATCCTACTGAAGTCACGAAAGTTCTTCAGAAGCTGTCATATGAAGGCAGCTTGGACATTTTGTTAAAATGCAGATTCTGATTCAGGAGCTCTTGAACGAGGTCCAAGATTCTGCATTTCTCAGAAGCCTCTATTAATGCAATGCTGTCAGTCAGGGAGCTTTGCCTTGAATAGCAAGGATCTAGGAATGCACTGGCCAGTGGAAATATAATATGAGACACAGATTGATTTTAATAATGTAATTTATTTAACATAATCTATTTAATATTATTTCCACATGTTAAATATACAATATGTTGGTGAGATATTTTGCTCCTTTGATATTGTGCATTCAAAATCTGGTGTGTACATTACATGTATAGTTCCCCTCTCAATTTGGACTAGCCATATTTGAAGTGCTTAATTGCCACCTGTGGGTATCTGGTTATGCACAACTATAGAATAATCCTACTTTAAACCCTAAGGGCAGGAATGAACCTATTTATTGATGAATCAGTAGCTATCTATCCTATGAGTTCTGTAAACTATCATAGCATGTATTTGGCTCATTCAATTTTATTTTCAACTAAATATTCAAACTTAACCATGAAAATTATTTAATGGGTATGGGAGATGAGCTTAATTAAATCATTAGTACTCTTTAACATCCCATAATAGGGAAATTAAAATTTTAGATTGCTTAATCTTGAAAAGCAAAAAGAAGGACTAGCACAGATATGCTTTGACAGGAAATAGTAGGAAAGTGAAAGAAAAAATGGCATGTAAAATAGACCAATGCAGTAAAATAAAATGATGTGGGATTCCACAGTTGGACTCTGTGGACAATGGACTGGGTTGGAAAGGCCTAAGGATATTTCCCAGAGTGGTGAAAAGAAAAAAGAACCACTATACAACTTCTCTTAGAATTATTATATTATTTAACTTTGCAATCAAACTGCATATTATATTATCATGTTCAAATTTAACGCAGTGCATCCACATCCAGAGTGGACAGTGACTAGCATCTAAAAACCATCAAAGAGCACTTTGTCAAATGACAGACATGCCCACAGAGATTCTACCCCAGCCCAACAAGATTACAGAATCAGTAAAGATTCACTCTTTCTAATCATCCTGAAATGTATCTCCAGAATTGACAGTCACTATTTTAACATAGTCCTAGTAAGGTGTTTATTGTAGATAAAATTTTATCTAGTCTTTGAGGGGAAAACAGATACCAATGCTAGAATTGCCTTTCTGTTTTCCATTCGTTCATTTATTCTTTCAATCATTTATTCATTTATTCTTATATTTTAGTATAGGTTGGATGCTATATATAAAGAATAAATAGGTTAGTCTCTACCATTTTGAGAATTTCCTCACCAAACCTTTGATGTCAGGTACCATATAAAGATCTTATTCTGTTAATTTCTCCTTAATTTCATCTCCAGGAATTTGTAAGGTACATGATTTTGTGTTATACTTAGGTCTCTGCTTGCAGCATGAGAAGAATCAAATACTCATGCTCAATTCAATGAAGTTTCAGCAATTCTGACTCCACAAGTTCAGACTTAGGTTGAACTGCCACTTACTCTTATGGTATGTACTGAGTGCACACAAATTTAATCTACGGGTTCAATCACACAAGTTTAATTTACTTAAGCATTTTGGTCATGCCAAATTTTATATAGTATGTTCCTTTATAAATAATTCTCTTCCCTATATTAAACTCAGTCTGGAAGGACCTCTATTTTTCAGCATTCATTAGCCATTAATTGTATGCATATATAACTCTGGGTCAGGAAATGAAATTCAATTTAAGACCTTCTATAAAATTGATATTCTATTCATTTAGGCTGGTCTCCTTTACAGTTATGTTATTAGGGAAGCTTAATCTCTTCTGATTTTTTTTTGTTCCACGTAGCATGGGTTAGAAATAACTTCCCTAAAAGTTTTCTACAATGTATGACAAGTTGACTATTGAAACCTACATGGTAAGCTGGAGTTGAGAGTTTGGTGCATTTTCCTAAAGTTTCTTGACTTTTTCTCTCCTTCTACCTGCAATGCTCTTTGGAAAACAAGTAACAACAAAAACAAGAAACTCAATAAATGGTACATTTAGAGCTTTAATATTTATGTCCAACCAAGAACCTGTCCTTGACTCATAAGTCCATTTCTTAAAGACTAGACCTTTCAAGGAGACTCTAGTCCATAATCAGTTTACCCATCTTTCCGGTTTTGTTCATAGGATATCTAGTTGCTTCATTTCCAGTTTCTTTTGCCTAATGGAAAATACCTGAGTAGACATGTTATAAGTTCTCGTACTCATACCATCCACTGCTGACAATGGATGTTCCATCCCATGAGAGATATGAGTATGATATTGGCTCTTCTGTTTATGTGTTCAGTTCTTAAGGTTTATAAAAATCAATTTTTACCAAAAGGTGCCTTGCCTAGCTGAACGGGGACAGCTCCAGGATTATACAGCATTTGCAGAATTTAGTTGCATTCTTGGCTTCTGCTGTGGCTTAATGGGCTGTTTTAGAAGTTCATTCTCCTCTCACCTAAGGTAAGCACTATTAAATGGTTTCATTTTAATTACCTTGTTTCCATTCTCATCACATAGCCATAATTTCTCTTCATGCCCAATTTGTTAGCTACTTTAATGGGAAAAATAAACATGACCTGGTCTTTCAGAACTGTTTCTAAGCATCAGAACCGGATGGGTCATGGCAGATTTGCTAATGAAGATGCTAATGGAAGGTTACTTGATCATGAGTTTGGGAGCCTGCTGAAACAAGGCAAAAAAATCCATATCCTTGATATTTTAAAGAGATGGAATGATGTAATCATACGTTGAGTCAGTTATCAATGTAGTCAGACATGAAACAAAGATTTCAAAGAGCTTATTTATATGTTTCTAGTTGATATTGTTACACACCTTACTACTATCTTAATCTCTTACCTAATATTTACAATTTTGATATGCTGTTTTAATAACTGAACAAAAAGACAAGTAAGTTGAGCTATTTTAATACAATACTTTTGCACCATTTCTTTATTACATGCATAAATATTTTGTTAGTTGTTTTCCCCTTTATTCTGTCATTTAGTTTTTGTTCCATATATTCTTTTTTTTTAAATTTTTTATTGTTGGCTGTTCAAAACATTACATAGTTCTTGATATATCATATTTCACAATTTGATTCAAGTGGGTTATGAGCTCCCATTTTTACCCCATATACAGATTGCAGAATCACATCAGTTACACATCCATTGATTTACATATTGCCATACTAGTGTCTGTTGTATTCTGCTGCCTTTCCTATCCTCTACTATCCCCCCTCCACTCCCCTCCCCTCCCCTCTTCTCTCTCTGCCCCCTCTACTGACATTCGTTTGTCCCCCTTATATTATTTTTCCCCTTCCCCTCACTTCCTCTTGTATGTACTTTTGTATAACTCTGAGGGTCTCCTTCCATTTCCATGCATTTTCCCTTCTCTCTCCCTTTCCCTCCCACCTCTCATCCCTGTTTAATGTTAATCTTCTTCTCATGCTCTTCGACCCTACTCTGTTCTTAGTTACTCTCCTTATATCAAAGAAGACATTTGGCATTTGTTTTTTAGGGATTGGCTAGCTTCACTTAGCATAATCTGCTCTAATGCCATCCATTTCCCTGTAAATTCTATGATTTTGTCATTTTTTAATGCAGAGTAATACTCCATTGTGTATAAATGCCACATTTTTTTTATCCATTCATCCATTGAAGGGCATCTAGGTTGGTTCCACAGTCTAGCTATTGTGAATTGTGCTGCTATGAACATCGATGTAGCAGTGTCCCTGTAGCATGCTCTTTTTAGGTCTTTAGGGAATAGACCGAGAAGGGGAATAGCTGGGTCAAATGGTGGCTCCATTCCCAGCTTTCCAAGAAATCTCCATACTGCTTTCCAAATTGGCTGCACCAATTTGCAGTCCCACCAGCAATGTACAAGTGTACCCTTTTCCCCACATCCTCGCCAGCACTTGTTGTTGTTTGACTTCATAATGGCTGCCAATCTAACTGGGGTGAGATGGTATCTTAGGGTGGTTTTGATTTGCATTTCTCTGACTGCTAGAGATGGTGAGCATTTTTTCATGTACTTGTTGATTGATTGTATGTCCTCCTCTGAGAAGTGTCTGTTCAGGTCCTTGGCCCATTTGTTGATTGGGTTGTTTGTTCTCTTATTGTCTAATTTTTTGAGTTCTTTGTATACTCTGGATATTAGGGCTCTATCTGAAGTGTGAGGAGTAAAGATTTGTTCCCAGGATGTAGGCTCTCTATTTACCTCTCTTATTGTATCTTTTGCTGAGAAAAAACTTTTTAGTTTGAGTAAGTCCCATTTGTTGATTCTAGTTATTAACTTTTGTGCTATGGGTGTCCTATTGAGGAATTTGGAGCCCGACCCCACAGTATGTAGATCGTAGCCAACTTTTTCTTCTATCAGACGGCGTGTCTCTGATTTGATATCAAGCTCCTTGATCCATTTTGAATTAACTTTTGTGCATGGCGAGAGAAAGGGATTCAGTTTCATTTTGTTGCATATGGATTTCCAGTTTTCCCAGCACCATTTGTTGAAGATGCTATCCTTCCTCCATTGCATGCTTTTAGACCCTTTATCAAATATAAGATAGTTGTAGTTTTGTGGATTGGTTTCTGTGTCCTCTATTCTGTACCATTGGTCCACCCGCCTGTTTTGGTACCAGTACCATGCTGTTTTTGTTACTATTGCTCTGTAGTATAGTTTGAAGTCTGGTATCGCTATACCGCCTGATTCACACTTCCTGCTTAGCATTGTTTTTGCTATTCTGGGTCTTTTATTTTTCCATATGAATTTCATGATTGCTTTCTCTATTTCTACAAGAAATGCCGTTGGGATTTTGATTGGCATTGCATTAAACCTATAGAGAACTTTTGGTAATATCGCCATTTTGATGATGTTAGTTCTGCCTATCCATGAACAGGGTATATTTTTCCATCTTCTAAGATCTTCTTCTATTTCTCTCTTTAGGGTTCTGTAGTTTTCATTGTATAAGTCTTTCACCTCTTTTGTTAGGTTGATTCCCAAGTATTTTATTTTTTTTGAAGATATTGTGAATGGAGTGGTTGTCCTCATTTCCATTTCAGAGGATTTGTCGCTGATATACAGGAATGCCTTTGATTTATGCTTGTTGATTTTATATCCTGCCACTTTGCTGAATTCATTTATTAGCTCTAATAGTTTCTTTGTAGACCCTTTTGGGTCTGCTAGGTATAGAATCATGTCATCTGCAAATAGTGATAATTTAAGTTCTTCTTTTCCTATTTTGATGCCTTTAATTTCTTTCGTCTGTCTAATTGCTCTGGCCAGTGTTTCGAGAACTATGTTGAACAGAAGTGGTGAGAGAGGGCATCCCTGTCTTGTTCCAGATTTTAGAGGGAATGCCTTCAATTTTTCTCCATTCAGAATGATGCTAGCCTGAGGCTTAGCATAGATTGCTTTTACAATATTGAGGTATGTTCCTGTTATCCCTAGTTTTTCTAGAGTTTTGAACATAAAGGGATGCTGTACTTTGTCGAATGCTTTTTCCGCATCTATCGAGATGATCATATGGTTCTTATTTTTAAATCTATTGATGTGGTGAATAACATTTATTGATTTCCGTATATTGAACCAGCCTTGCATCCCAGGGATGAATCCTACTTGATCATGGTGCACAATTTTTTTGATATGTTTTTGTATCCGAGTGGCCAGAATTTTATTGAGGATTTTTGCATCTAGGTTCATTAGAGATATTGGTCTGTAGTTTTCTTTCTTTGAAGTGTCTTTGTCTGGTTTAGGTATCAGGGTGATGTTGGCCTCGTAGAATGAATTTGGAAGTTCCCCCTCTTTTTCTATTTCCCGAAGTAGCTTGAAAAGTATTGGTATTAGTTCCTCTTTAAAGGTTTTGTAAAACTCTGCTGTATACCCATCCGGTCCTGGGCTTTTCTTAGTTGGTAGTCTTTTGATGGTTTCTTCTATTTCCTCAATTGATATTGGTCTGTTTAGGTTGTCTATATCCTCCTGACTCAATCTGGGCAGATCATATGACTTAAGAAATTTATCTATGCCTTCACTATCTTCTAATTTATTGGAGTATAAGGATTCAAAATAATTTTTGATTATCTTCTGTATTTCTGAAGTGTCTGTTGTGATATTGCCTCTTTCATCCCGTATGTTAGTGATTTGAGTTCTCTCTCTTCTTCTCTTCGCTAGCATGGCTAAGGGTCTGTCGATTTTGTTTATTTTTTCAAAGAACCAACTTTTAGTTTTGTCAATTTTTTCAATTGTTTCTTTTGTTTCGATTTCATTAATTTCAGCTCTGATTTTAATTATTTCTTGCCTTCTACTTCTTTTGCTGTTGTTTTGCTCTTCTTTTTCTAGGATTTTGAGATGAAGTATGAGATCATTTATTTGTTGGTTTTTTCTTTTTTTAAGGAATGAACTGCAAGCAATGAATTTTCCTCTTAGAACTGCTTTCAATGTGTCCCATAGATTCCGATATGTTGTGTCTGTGTTTTCATTAATCTCTAAGAATTTTTTAATTTCCTCCTTGATGTCTTCTATAACCCATTGATCATTCAGTAACCTATTGTTCATTCTCCAAGTGATGTATTCTTTTTCCTTCCTTCTTTTATCGTTGATTTTCAGTTCCATTCCATTATGATCAGATAGGATGCATGGTATTATCTCTACTCCTTTGTATTGTCTAAGAGTTTCCCTGTGACATAATATATGATCTATTTTTGAGAAGGATTCATGTGCTGCTGAGAAAAAAGTGTAACTGCTTGATGTTGGGTGGTATATTCTATATATGTCAGTTAAGTCTAGGTTATTAATTGTGTTATTGAGTTCTATAGTTTCCTTATTCAACTTTTGTTTGGAAGATCTGTCCAGTGGTGAGAGAGGTGTGTTGAAGTCTCCCATGATTATTGTATGGTGGTCTATTAGACTCTTGAACTTGAGAAGAGTTTGTTTGATGAACATAGCTGCACCATTGTTTGGGGCATATATATTTATGATTGTTATGTCTTGTTGGTGTATGGTTCCCTTGAGCAGTATGTAGTGTCCCTCTTTATCCCTTTTGATTAACTTTGGCTTGAAATCTATTTTATTTGATATGAGTATGGATACTCCTGCTTGTTTCCGAAGTCCATATGAGTGATATGATTTTTCCCAACCTTTCACCTTCAGCCTATGTATGTCTTTTCCTATCAAATGCGTCTCCTGTAGGCAGCATATTGTTGGGTCTTGTTTTATGATCCATTCTACTAGACTGTGTCTCTTGATTGGTGAGTTTAAGCCATTAACATTTAGGGTTATTATTGAGATATGGGTTGTTCTTCCAGCCATATTTGTTTATTTATGTTACTAAACATGGTTTGTTTTCCACTTTGATTATTTTCCCCCCTTTAGTGTCCTACCTCCCACTGTTGGTTTTCATTGTTATTTTCCATTTCCTCTTCCTGTAATGTTTTGCCAAGGATGTTTTGAAGAGATGGTTTTCTAGCTGCAAATTCTTTTAACTTTTGTTTATCGTGGAAGGTTTTAATTTCATCTTCCATCCTGAAGCTTAATTTCGCTGGAAACACAATTCTTGGTTGGAACCCATTTTCTTTCAGTGTTTGAAATATGTTATTCCAGGATCTTCTAGCTTTCAGAGTCTGTGTTGAAAGATCAGCTGTTATCCTGATTGGCTTACCCCTAAATGTGATCTGCTTCCTTTCTCTTGTAGCTTTTAGAATTCTCTCCTTATTCTGTATGTTGGGCATCTTCATTATAATGTGTCTAGGTGTGGGTCTCTTATGATTTTGCACATTCGGCGTCCTGTAGGCTTCTAGGATTTGGGGTTCTGTCTCATTCTTCAAGTCTGGGAAGTTTTCTTGTATTATTTCATTGAATACATTGCTCATTCCTTTGGTTTGAAACTCTGTCCCTTCCTGTATCCCAATGACTCTTAAATTTGGTCTCTTGATGTTATCCCATATTTCTTGGATGTTCTGCTCATGGTTTCTTAACAGTCTTGCTGAGCTGTCTATGTTCTTTTCAAGTTGAAATACTTTATCTTCATTGTCTGATGTTCTGTCTTCTAAGTGTTCTACTCTGCTGGTAGTATTCTCAATTGAGTTTTTAAGTTGGCTTATTGCTTCCTGCATTTCTAGGATTTCTGTTTGTTTGTTTTTTATAACCTCTATTTCCCTGTATAGTTGATCTTTTGCTTCTTGGATTTGTTTATGTAATTCATTGTTGAAGTGATCTTTCATTGTCTGATTTTGCTGTCTGATGTCTTCCTTGAGACTCCAGATCATCTGAAGCATGTATATCCTGAATTCTTTATCTGACATTCCATCTGCTGCAGCTATTACCTCTTCTAACGTTGAGTTGACCTGCAATGCTTGTGGTCCTTTCTTTCCTTTTCTCTTCATACTGTTCGCGTTCCTTTCTACTTGGTGAAACTGTTGTGCTATTGAATTTTCCCCCTATATATTTATATTGGTCTTGTATAGTTGCAAAGTCTCCCTCGCAGGCGCGGGCGGCGGCTCTGCCCCTCCTCCAATTGGGGCAATGTGCCTACCACGCCGGCAGGCCGCTGGGCCTGCTCTGCCGGTCGGTAGCAGGTCAGCCGACCTTGCAGGCGCGGGCGGCGGCTCTGTCCCTCTGCGGGCCGCTAGGCTTGTTCTGTCGGTGGTCGCAGTTCTGCCTACTTTGCAGGCGCAGGCAGCGGCACTGCCCCTCTGCAGGCCTCTGGGGCTGTACTGCCAGTGGGTCGCAGGTCCGCCTACCTTGCAGGCGCGGGGGGGGGGCGGCTCTACCCTTCCTCAGGCCACTGGGCCTGTTCTGTCTCTCGGTTGCAGGTCTGACCTGTTCTGATGGTGGTCACAGTTCCGTCTACCTTGCAGCCGCGGGGGGGAGGGGGCGGCTCTGCCTCTCAGCAGGCTGCTGCTCCTCTTCTGCCGGTGGGTCGCAGGCCCGCCTACCTTGCAGGAGTGATTGGAAGCTCTGTCCCGCCGCGGGCCACTGAGCCTTTTCTGTCGGTGGTCACCGTTCTACGTACCTGGCAGGCTCTGGGGGTGGGGGGCGGCTCTGCCCCTCAGCAGGCCGCTGGGCCTGCTCTGTGCGTGGTCACAGTTCCCTCTACCTTGCCGGCGCAGGGGGAGGGGGCGGCTCTGCCTCTCAGCAGGCCGCTGCTCCTCTTCTGCCGGTGGGTCGCAGGCCCGCCTACCTTGCAGGAGTGATTGGAAGCTCTGTCCCGCCGCGGGCCACTGGGCCTTTTCTGTCGGTGGTCACAGTTCCCCTACCTGGCAGGCGCGGGGGGTGTGGGGCGGCTCTGCCCCTCAGCAGGCCGCTGGGCCTGCTCTGTGTTTGGTCACAGTTCCCTCTACTATGCCGGCGCAGGGGGAGGGGGCGGCTCAGCCTCTCAGCAGGCCGCTGCTCCTCTTCTGCCGGTGGGTCGCAGGCCCGCCTACCTTGCAGGAGTGATTGGAAGCTCTGTCCCACCACGGGCCACTGAGCCTTTTCTGTCGGTGGTCACCGTTCCACCTACCTGGCAGGCGCTGGGGGTGGGGGGCGGCTCTGCCCCTCAGCAGGCCGCTGGGCCTGCTCTGTGCGTGGTCACAGTTCCCTCTACCTTGCTGGCGCCTGGGGAGGGGGCGGCTCTGCCTCTCAGCAAGCCGCTGCTCCTCTTCTGCCGGTGGGTCGCAGGCCCGCCTACCTTGCAGGAGTGATTGGAAGCTCTGTCCCGCCGCGGGCCACTGGGCCTTTTCTGTCGGTGGTCACAGTTCCCCTACCTGGCAGGCGCGGGGGGTGGGGGGCGGCTCTGCCCCTCAGCAGGCCGCTGGGCCTGCTCTGTGCGTGGTCACAGTTCCCCCCATATATTCTTGATACTGAGATGTATTTGTTCTTCTAAATAAAAGCAGGTAAATCAATGTTAATATTTTTTTCATGATGATATTATTATAAATACATTTAAAAAAACTATTTCTGAAGAAATATAAAAAGTATTTGCTGAGAATCTGACAGACCTGGTTGGAATTTTGGTCCTGCTGCTTTGATCCAGTTTTTTCCTTACTCACCTTTCTTACCTGTAAAATGGGCATAAGCCATGCCTGATACAACAGCCCCTACCTGCCTGAAAATCTATGTGCCAGAAACATTGAGTTTCTTGCAGTTCACCACACACATCATGTTCTTGTTTATGTTGGGATCTTTTTACACGGCTCTCTGACTTGGATGCTCTTCTCCCCTCTTCCATAACTTTGCTGGTTGGTGACCCTCTTCTTCTGCTTAGCCCTGCATGTTGGGAGTGACCTCTCCATATCCATTCCTCCAGCACCATCACTGTGTTGCTCAACATCCTGAGATCACCTGTGCCTATTCATCACTTTCTCCTCTTAGTTTAGCTCGGTGGCTGATGCAAAGATGGTACCCTATGGTTGTTAGGGAACATCATCACTCTGACAGGGCTCCCAAATCTCCCTAGATGAATGCAAATGTTGTGTTCTGTGGCTTCTAGAGCATACTATAAAAACAGTGGCTCATACATTTTATGTCTTCTCATTCCATCTTTTTGTCTGCACTCTGAGTTCTCTTTGAAAGCAACAATTTCAAGTTACCCATCCAGTTACTATCAGAACCTTAGATAAGATCTGGCATACAGCAGGCACTCAGTAAATGCAAATTCAAGTATCTTCATAATAAATATTGTCCGCTCTCTAGTTAGGAGAAGTTAAAATATGTTCTGGTTTTTAGGTATCCAGCAATAGTTAATTGATAAAGATACTAATTTGTGTATATCTATATTAAACATGCACACCTCTTTAGATATTATGAGTTCATCGAAATCGAAGTTGTATTTTTTTCTGTAAAAACAAAGCATAGATTTTGACTAAATGTTAAAATTATGTTCACCTATATCTAAAGTATCCCTGTTTAAATGCTGTCTAGAGGCAGCATTTAAAGTTACGAAGGGAACTTCAGATATGCTTTCAAAGATTAACTTCCAACTCAATGATCCATTATGAGGTCTTATTGCTCAATATAATAATAGACACTGCCTTACTGGGTCATTTGTTAAAATCATACCAGTTAATTTGGGAAATACCATTTGTAGTTTTGAAGCCTCAGCCAGGGCTTCCACGTGCTCACCATTCCTCTAATTCACCCCTATTTCATTCACAACCAAATTCTGAACAACAGATAATCTGAACATTTTCCACTCATTTTGAATTCATAACTGAAGTTCAGAGCACTCGTGTTTGGCTGGCTTCACCTCCTAATTCAGCAATACAATCAATGGAAACTACTATCGTTGTCTGTCATTTGTTAATATCTCTGAATTATCATTCCCACTCACCCTCTCTTTTATCTCCCTTCTTCTCTTTCTTCACCTATCAAGCTATAATTTCATCTTTCTTCTTTACTGGAAACTTTTCCAAAACATTTCATGAACGTATACAATTCCTTGACTTTTTCCTTATTTTAAAGGTCACCAATGGCCATTTTATTTGAGTTAACAATGGTCTTATTTTGATAAAACTCAACCTTTCCATTGGAAAGCTTTGGCACAAAATTTGTCTTGGAGTTCTTAAGCCTCTCCTCTGCATGATTTCTGTCATAATCCTCTACCCTGCGCATAACGTACCAATGCAATGCCAGAAAAATAAAAACAACATTCTTTCTCTGCAAATACAACTTCCAAACTAATTTCACTACTAGCATTCCTTCTTCTCCCCAAGCATCTGGTGCATGAAAATTCTGTAGGTTTTAGTGCTGTAATATTCAACACCACTGATTCTCTACTTCTTCTCCTCTTGCTTTTAAGACTGCTCTTGTCCTCTCTCCTTCCACACATTTTTGTCGACAACCATATTTGGAATGCCTCTAAGAAACTACCCTGTATTAATTTCACTCTTTTTTTTTTTTGGTGCCGGGATTGAACTCAGGGGCACTTGACACTAAGCCACATCCCCAGGCCTATTTTGTGTTTTAATTAGAGACAGGTCTCACTGAGTTGCTAAGTGCCTCACTTTTGCTGAAGCTGGTTTTGAACTCATGTTCTTACTGTCTCCGTCTCTGGGAGCCACTGGGATTACAGGTGTGTGCCATCATGCCTGGCCAATTTCCCTCATTTGTTTGACTTCAATGTTCATTTTTTTCCTAGTCACTCCTATATTGTCATCTTCAAATTTTGTCTCACTTTTTTTAAAATTAACTCTTAAATTCATTAAATTATATTAAGGTGATTTATGCATCTATGACAAAAGCAAACAACATTTTTATGTAACAATACTGTGCATAAATTTAATCTGGTTCTCTTTTTTTTTTATTCAAGAACAACTGAGTTTGCATAAAAGCATTCTCAAAATATGGTATGAACACCTGAATTGTTTTTTTCTTCAGGAATCCCTCACACACAGTAGAGATCCATTTTTATGGTGTGTGAGCTAACTATGTGCTTATGTCTTTTTAAATCCAAGATCACATGAATGTTGCCTATCTTGCACTATTTCCTGCATTATTTAGGATTGAAAAGAACAAGACTTTTCATCTCTTAAGAAAGCATTCTTTGGCTAGTTATCACAACTCTTCCCTTAATCTCTACTGGGACAGCAAATTTCACTATGATAATCCTGCACTGAGATTACTGATTGTTTTGTGAGAAATTAATCAGCTGTATGTTATCTTTGATGCAGGGAAGCAAGCTCCTTGCTTCTGTCTGACTGAAGAGAGTACGTGATAACAGTGACATCAATACTACTATGTGATTAATTTGGTGCAATGTGAAAGTGCTGTGCTGAGAGCTTTGCATACTTTTATATTTAATTTTCACAATAATCTAAAGAAGTAGACACTGTTTTTATTCATACATGATAACAAGGAAACTGAGGTTAAGAGATCAGGTTAAACAAATCCCTTAAATTCCTGAACTTGATGAAAGTCATCCAGCTTCTAAGTGGCAGAGTCAGGGTTTGAATTTTTATCTACCTGCTTTTAAAACCTACATTCTTACCTATCATGATTTAAAGGACACAGAATTGCATGTCTAGGTAGTTTTTTTTTTTTTATTTTGGCTCTGTCATCACTGAACTGTGTTATTGAGTAAACTCAACAAGCCCTAATGGGTACATACTCATACACCTAACTTGAGTGTGAACTAAGGTCCTTTACAGCTCCAAGCATTTTCAAACTTTTATCATATCTTAATGCATTCTTCAGTTGTACCTAGTGATAGAGTAGAACTTCAGGACAGTGCCATAGCATGGGTCTTTCGGAAGAAAAGCTGATGCTTCCTTCAAAGTGAAGAGGTGGTTCAGTAACGTTGTCATTATATTGTCAATCACTCAAGCCTGCTATGTCCGAGGCATTGTGATAAGCTTCCTCTACAAAAAGGCAAGCAAAACAGGTCTGATGTTGAACATGGACACTTACCTCTGACTCTGTTTTAAAATGACAAGCTAATCATGGGCTTCCTAACTGTTGTCTTGAGCACTAGCCTAATCTCTGGCTGTACCCATACTACATTATGTCTTTAGGATTTTCTCCAAGTTTCAGCATTGAGTTTCTGGCCACATCTTCAAAACAAAAACAAGTAAACCAAGTTTGTGGTGGATCTTGTTTAGGTATGTCCTCCTGAAAGCCATATTGGCATGATTTTCTTATTTAACAGGGAATAATTTTCCTCTTTCCTGACTATCTCCACTTAATGATGTCATTGCTATCTGTAGGCAGCTTTATCATAATATATTCCCTATACAAATGTTTAAAGAATATTAAAAGCATAAAAATGTCACATAGTAAGTTCATTTCTACCAAAAATATTTAAGCATTTTGAAGAAAAGTAATTTTGCAACTGAAATATTTGTAGCTTTGCCTTCAAAATAATGCCTGTTAAAATATTGTTATAATATGTATAAAAATCATTCAAGTTTTCTAGATAAGTTTTTTACTCTTTCATTTTAATTACAGAGAGAGGAGAGAAATATAAAAGATTTACTCTGTAAGGAAATTAGTAAAAACTCCAAAAATATTATTTTAGGAAGTGCCAAATTATTAAACTAATCACACTCAAACTAACATTGAAATAATTCAGTGTGATAAAAAATATTTTTAACCCATTAGAAAGCTAAAAAGGGAGAAAGTTTAATAGTGAGGTGAACAATTTTAAAGAGAGGAATCTTATGACTCTATCCCAGGGAATAGAGAAAAGAGGAAAAAGGAGAAATGATTCCAAATTTGCAAGCTGTGCTAACAGTGCATGGGTTTGACATAAGGGATTAGAATACTGAAGAGCCTTGGTGTCTTAGTTCATTTTCTGTTCATATAACAAAATACCTGACACATAAAATTTATGAAGAACAAAAGTATACATGGTCCATGGTTCTGGAGGCTGGGATGCTGGAGACCATGGTGCTGGCACTTGCTCAACATCTATCTGCTCGGGGCCTTCTTGCTGCATAACAGCATGGCAGAGGCCAATCCATGGTGATAAAGAGCAAGTTTGCTAGTTCAGGTCTCTATTTTTTTTGAAGCCACCAGTCACATCATGGGGGCTGTACCCTGATAACATTAACTCATTTGATTACCTCCCAAAGATCCTATCTCCAATCAGCATACGAACTTAACAATTAAACTTCCAATACATGAAATTTGGAGGACAGGTTTTAACTACAGCATCCCACCACAGAGATTTTCACACCCATTTTGCCATTCTTCCTCATGGAACTGCACTGAGTTAGCTGAAGTATACAAAGTCTTTCCTGAGTGCAAGGTAGCAGAGGACAGAGTAGGAGAGTGGAGACAGACCCTCTCAAGCCCCTACGAAGGCCCTGGGGTCTGCATTGACTCTGCAAGCTGAAGACTGTTAGGGTGTGGGCAACACTGTGAGCCTCCTCACATCCTGTACCAAATATGCTACAGAATAGTGGATCAGGGCCCCGGGAACAAGAAATCTGTCATAGTGCAGGGAACTCTACTTTGATGGGTGGCAACTCCAATCTCAGTTCTTATATTTTATCCTTTAACTACAAAGTGCTTTGAACCATAATACACATGTGATTTACTAGTTAGCCTGGGACTTTGACCAAATGCACAAAAAGAAGTTGTCTTACTAGTTTTCTTGGACTGCCATAACCAAACACCATAGACTGAGAGGCTTAAACAACAGATACTTATTTTCTCACAGTTCTGGAGACTGGAAGTCCCCAATCAATGTGCTGTCAGATTGGTCTCTTAGGAGGGCTCTATTCCTGGATTACAGATGACAGTTCTAGTCGTGTCCTCACTAAACTTTGCCAAATTGCTGAATAATATGTTTGATAATTTACACTCTTACCAGAGAGTATGAAAGCCTATTTTCATACATTCTTGGCCATTCTCCAAGGGTTCAACACAGAACTACCCTATGCCACAGCAGTTCCACCCATAGGTATATAACTTTCAAAATTCAAACAGGTATTTAAAAAGTACATTTACAAGCTTCTTCATAGAGCACTATTCTCAGCAGCCAAGAAATGAAAGAGCCCGAATGCTCATCCAAAGGTGAATGATTTTAAAAATTATGGTATACAATGGGATATTTTTCAACCATAAAAAATAATGAAATACTGATCCATGCTACAAATTAAGATGAATCTTGAAAATATGATGCTACTTAAAAGAAGACAAACACAGTAGATCACATATCATACGATTCTATTTGTAACTATTTATAGCTAAATCTATAGAAACACAATACATATTGGTAGTTGTGAAAAACTGGCAGGAGGAAATGGGGAGAAAATATCCAGTGCACGTGGAGTTTTACTTAGAAATGAGGGAAATGTTTTGGAACTGGATTAAAAGTGTTGATTGTAAAATATTTATATATCTTTTATTTATTTGTTTGTTTTATGTGGTGCTGAGGACCGATCCCAGTGCCTTGCACATGTGAGGCAAGCGCTCAACCTCTGAGCTACAACCCCACACCAATAAAACATTTTGAATATATTGAATTGTTCATTTTAAAATCACTAAGTCTGTTATATAAATTATGTCTTAATAATCTATTTAAATGAAATTTAAAATAGGACCTAATGTTACTAACTAACGTTTACTCAGTCATAGAAAATGACTACAGAATTGCAAGGTGGTCTCTGAAACTGAGGCCTCTCTGAACTGACTAACAGCCGATGGATGCCCATTCATTTCAGTCTTGGCAACTGGGGCAAGTCCTTCCTTGGAGCAGAACCCAGACAGCACATGTCTTTAACTACATATATGGGATTATTCATATTTCTATGTCTTTTTATGTCACCTTTGTTTTCTAAGATTTTCTTCTTCTATATTACTAAATTCTCAAATTTGTTGTTATAAAATTTCTTATCTTTTTTATTTTCTGGAAGACATAGATTTCTCTTATCTTCCTGATATGTGTGTGTATGTGTGTGTTTTGTGTATGTGTTTTGTGTGTAAGTGTGTGTGTGTGTGTGTAGAGAGAGAGAGAGAGAGAGAGATCTTTTATTTCTTTGAATTTTTCTCAGAATAAATTTACCAGTTTTGTTATTCAAAATACCCACTGATGGCTTTATGGATCACATCAGATTTTTCACTATATTCTACTCTTAAAATTATTATATTCTGATATTGTTGTTGGTTTTAACTTGTTTTTTTTTTTTTCTAAATTCTTGCCTGAAATGTGTCTTTATTATTGAACTTTTTGGAGGGAGGAGTTTACTTTAGATATTTAAGTCTGCTATACCTTGAGTGTCTCCCCTAAAATTCATGTGTTTGGAATACAGCTCCTCCATCCAGCTGTGTTGGGAAGTGAGGTCCAGTAGAGGGTACTTGGAATCAGGAGATATTGCTCTCATCAAAGGATAATTACCCTTTTTGTGAGTTCTTATTCTTGTGGGACTGGATTAGCAATTGTGGAAATAGTTTGTTATAAAGCAAGTCTACCCTTGTGTTTTCTTTTGCACACAAGTGCTTGCCTTTCTTCTTTCCGCCATGAGTTGAGGGACTATGAAGGCTTCATCAGATGTGGCCACCTAAGCTTGGACTTAATCTCTAGAACTGTGAGCCAAAATATGCCTATTTTTAAAATTTATTACTTAGTCTCAGGGATTGTCTTATAGGAACAGAAAATAAATACAAGGTCTATATATTATACTTGTAGCAAACTTTATCTTTACCCACACAGGTTGCTATATTATGACTTCCTTATAATTTAATTAAAATATTTATCATTTCTATTGTGATTTCTTCTCTGCTCCTCAGGTTATATAATAGTTTATTGATTATTTCTAAGAATGCATATTTCATATTTACCTTTTTGACATTGATTTTAGTATAATTTCATGATGTTTGAATCATATTTAGAATAACTTAATCTTCTAAAATTGAGACTCATTTTCTTGCTCTGCATATGAACAATTCTTATATTTCATGAATATTTGAATAAAGTATACATTCTAGCATTTTGTTGAAGTAATCTGCATCTGTAAGTAAACACTCATTATATGTTTCAAATTTTTATGAAACATTATGTTGTGACTGCTTATTTTTATGACTTATTGAGAATAATGTATAAAAATCTATCACCAAGAGGGAATATTTGTCTATTTCTCTTTGTAGTGTTGTCATATTTGTTTTATATATCTTAAGTTGGTATTATTAGACAAATCCAAATTTAGAATTTCTATGTATGACAGATGAGTACAACCATTATTCACTGTAAAATTTAGTATTTTATATCAGTAGTTTTGCTTAAGACTTTGTCTCATACCAATATGGATGTATCATATTCCTTTTTGGCCAAAAATTGCATAGTTATTTTTTCCATCATTTTCTTTCTTCCTTTCAATATCCTTATATTTTAGATTTGCTCTTCATAAGCATCATGTAGTTGAACCTTTTAGTCTCACATTTGGTATTTTAATTAGAAAATTTAGTCCATTTCTATTAATGTAATGGGAAAGTCACTTAGAAGCAACATTATTCTTTACTTTCCATTAGTCTTAAGTTTTTAAGTTATTCTGTTGTCTTATTGTTAATTGTTATTTTAATTATTTAATTTTCTCTCTACGTTGACTTAAATGTTATATATTCTTTTTCCTTTTAATGGTTACATTTGATATTAAAACATTCATTCTTGAATTATTGAAGTCTAATTGGTATCTTATCTTCTTTTGATCATTTGATCTAAATATATATCCTTCCTGACTTACTTAAAATATTTTCAGTGTAATTTAATTATCTGTCTCTTTCCCTCTCTTTCTCATGTTTCCCATATTCATGTATGTACATATACATTTGTGTTTATACTTATATACTATATTTATATTGAAAATAAAATTTAATATAATAAAAGCTTTATGGAAATAAAATTCACATGTCATACAAATTACTCATCTAAAGTATATGATTCAATAGTTAATAGTTAGGAAACTATCACAGAAACCAATTTTAGAACATATTCACCACTTCAAAAAAAGAGACCCTACAGACAGACATTAGCAGTCACTCCTCAAACCTTTCACCTCAAGCAAACATTAATCTACTTTCACTGTGTACAGATATCTTCTGGATATCTCATATAAATAGATTCAGAATATGTAGTCTTTTGTGACAGATTACTTCCACTTTGTTCAACATTGGTCTATGCTGTATCACATATGAGTATTTTATTCCTTGTTGTGACTAAACAATATTCATATATATAATATTTTATTTATTTGCTCATTAATTAATGTGACATTTAGCTCCTTTCGACATTTTTAGCTATTGTTTATGATACTATTATGAAAACCTGTGTACAAGTTTTCATGTGGACATGTATATTCAACTCTCTTGAGAGCTTGCCTTGGAGTGGAATTTTGGGGGCATATAGTAATTCTGTGTTTAACATTCTGAGACCAATCAAACTGTTTCCCACAGGAGTTGAACCATTTTACATTCCCACTGCTAAAATTTCTGAATGTCCTTGTCAACCCTTATTATTTTCCAGTTTTATTTCTTATTCTAGTCATACTAGTTGATGTGAAATAGTATTTAATGTGGTTTTTATTTGTTGCTCTAATGACTAATATTGCTGAATCTTTTTTCATGTGCTTTCTGGCTATTTATATGTATTCATTAGAGAAATAAAAGTTCTTTTCTCGTTTTTAAATTGAGTTATTTATTTTTCTGTTGTTGAGTCATAAGAATTCTTCATTTATTTGATGCTAGACATTTTTAGATATATGATTTGCAAATATTTCTATCACTTTGTGGTTGTTCCTTTTTCTTTCTTGATTATTCCCTTTTGAAGATTAAAAGTTTTTAATTTTGATTCAGTCCAATTTGTTTGTTTTCTTTTGTCACTTCTGATTTTGATGTCATATCTAAGAAAGATTTGTCTTGTACAAGGTCAGTAAATTCTTGACTATATTTTTTTCTAAAAGTTTCATAGTTTCGTCTTTTCTATCTAGGATTATGATTCACTTAGAGTTTATTTTTGTATAATTCCCAGCCCCATTTATTGCAAAGTCTATTCTTTTCCCACTGAAACTTGGGGCAAACTTATTAAATATTCAATTGAGTATAAACGTGAGAATTTATTTCTGGACTCTTGGTTCTATAATTTTCATCTAAATGTCTATTCTTATAGTAATACTATACCATCTTGATTACAGTAGTTCCATTGTACATTTTGAAAATGGAAATTGCAGGTACTTCATCATTTGCAGGAACGTTTTAGCTATCCTGGATCCTATATACTTCCCTATGAATTTTAGAATTATTTGCCAAATTTTGCAAAGAAGTCAGCACTGATTTTAAGAATTGCACTCAATCTAAATATTGTTTTGGAGAGTATTGCCATCTTCAAAAATATTATAGCAATGCCAGAACTATATTAAGTCTTCTGACTCATGAGAAGACTTTCATTTATTTAGATATACTTTGTCTCAGCAATGCTTTGTAATTTTCAGGATATAAGTTTTGTAGTTATTTAATTTCTTTAATTTCCATCCCAAATACTTCATTCTTTTTGATGCTATTATGCATGGAATCTTGTGCTTTATTTCATTTTTATTCATAGTATATACTACTTTAATTTATTTTTGTATGTCATTTTGTACCCTGTAACTCTAATGGATTTACTTATTAGTTATAATTTTCAATATACAAGCTCATGTTACTTATAAATAGAGAAAGATGTTTTTTTTCTAACTTCAGTGCATTTTTATTTCCTCTCTTGGTCATTGCTTTAATTAGAATCCTTAGTACATTGCAGAATAGAAGCCTTTAGAGCAGATATCCTTGTCTTGTTCCTGGTCTGGGTAGATTCCTCAAGTCACCATTCTGGGAATGAATCTCTCACTGTTTATTGAAACCCAGTGTCATTGTTATTATTATTTTAGTCTGTCAATATTCATTTAGATTTATCCATTTTCTCCTGGCTTCCATCTAGAATCAATTTATTTCTGCCTGAAAAGGAGTGTTTCATATTTACTTTGGTGTAAGTATGCCAGTAATGGATATTCTGCTTTTGTTTTTCTTGAAATGTTTAATTTTATTGCTTTTTTAAAAGATAATTAAAAATTAGGTAGCAAAGCGCTAGTAGCATTATTTTTTTCACTACTTTGATGACATTTTAAGTTTTTCTGGATTTAATTCTTTTGTTGGGACACTAACTATTAGTCTAAGTATTATAGCTTTGAAAATTGTCATTCTTTTTTAGTTTCCTTTAGGTGATTTTGTTTTATATTTATGTTTTGTAATTTCACATCAGTGTTGTATTCTTTGCTGTGAATCTAAAGATTGATTTGGAGAGTATTACCATCTTCAAAAATATTATAACAATGCCAGAACTATATTAAGTCTTCTGACTCATAAGAAGACTTTCATTTATTTAAATCTACTTTGTCTCAATCTTTAGATTCAGTGCAAAGATGGCCACTTGGGGGTTCCAGGGTTGTGTGAATCTTCAAATTGATGTCCATCATTTTTAGAAATTTATTTCTTCAAATATTTCTTCTTCACCACTTTCTCTTCTGGAATGTGCATTCTTATATTTTATATCTAACTATATCACCAATAATTCTTTTATTTTGCATATTTTGTATCTTTTTGATTTTGTATCTTTTTGTCTTTCCTTTATTCTTGATGTTTTCTCTTACTTGTCTTTTCTCTATTCTCTTCCTTTCTGTCTAACTTTTTAAGCCCACTCTCAATTTATTGAAATCTCCTTGTTTCTTTTTTAATTCTAGATTTTTCATTAGTTTATTTTTATGATTTTCTATACTCTTTAAATTTCTCAAATTGCCCCTTGCATCATTTAAAGAATGTATTTAATAAGTCTATATGACCTGGGTCCCCTTTATTTATGTTATCTGTTATTTCTTATAGTATGTATTGCTTTGTCTTGTCCCTTTTTCTAGTATGGTCATTAATATAAAAATCATAATATAATCTGAAGCCCAAGATAATGTCATCTTTAAAAGGCATACCTTTTCATCTGACAGACAGTATGAACTACTGTCCCAGATCATTTTAGTCAAATTACTAGGATCAAGATAGATTGAAGTTGGGAGTCTGTTTGCCACAGGATCTGGTTCATACTTGCAAATAAAATACAGTCCTTAAGAGTCTCAATCCAAGGTCCTGAATTTTGCTAGATCACCCCATTTTGGGAAGACAACAAAATAGAATCTTCTCCTACCAACAGAAGGTTTTAAAATTTCTGCTTGTCTTCTCTCTCCCCCAAATGCTTATGGTTTGCAGATGCTTCTTGCAGAAAAGCTGTCTCAGATATCTGACTCATTCACCGGGTTTCCTTCTTCCAAAGGGTTCAATACCCATAATTTCCATGCTTTGTTAGCTCTCCAATGCATTCAAACAGATACTTTTTATGTCTTGTCCATGCTTTCTTGCTGTTCTCAGCAGGAAGATTTTCTGCAAGATTTGTCAGTCATTACCAAAAAAGTTCTGCAATATGTTTTCCAAAATCAACTTAAGAAATATTTTAAAATATCTAAAAATAAACAAAACATGGATTCTCAATATATCTATAATAAACCAAATACTCTATTATGCTTTAAAGGGTCCTACAAAACCTGGGCAAAACCTATTTATTCAAATTTACTAATCTCTCCTTAACTCATTTACTTCCTTAAGATTAGTCTTTTCGTTCCTCAAACGTATCATCTTCCTACTTCAAACTCTGAATTTATTTCTCACTTTGGAACACAAATGGGAGCACTTTCCACATCACTGACTCCTGCATATCCTTATCTTGGCTCAAATATTGCTTCTTCCAAGTAGCCTAGCCTGTCTATCAAACTAAGTAGACTTTTCCACTCATGAAATCTATTGCAACAATACCCCCTTTATTTGTCTTCTGGCATTCATCATGAGGTATAATTATCTGTATTTTTATTAGAACTTTGTATTTATGTGGACGGAACTTTGTGAGTCACTGCTGTGTCTTTAGCACTCTAAAAGAAGCTTGGCAACCAAAACTACTTATTAAATATTTATTTCAACAAAGGAATCTTGGCCTAGGACTATACGTGAATTTATTACCTTCTTTGACCCTCAATTCTTCACCTTTCATTTTAAAGTGGGGTGATCATAATATCATGCACAGCATACTATTTGATACAAAAGTAGATATGAAAATATCTAATTCTTAGAAGACATTCAACTAACTTATTTTTTCTTCCTTCTTTTCTTTTTCCCATTTTTACTACATGGCAATCAAAACAAGTACATTTTATATTTTTGGCATAACTGATTTATACTTTGGAAAAATCCTGTAATGGCTAAGTTCTATTAAAATACCTTTGCTGAATGGTGGGAGAGGGGATTGCAAATTTCCCTGAAAGAATATGAAGATTTTCCTTGTCTTCTTTTATATGAATAAAAACTTTGTTGCTTATTAAAAACAAATATCTACATATATGAAAATAAGCTAAGTAAGAAGAGCATTCTTATTAGAGTTTGCTTTTAATTTGGGTATAGTAACAGTATTGAAAAGATAGCAAAATGCTTGTCTCTGGCTGTCACTTCCTGCTCCTTTGTTGCAATCTAATTAAGGCTTTGCCTAGATTTTATGTCTTAGGAATTAAGGTGGACAGGATATATTTACAGCAATTTGTTACTTATTGCAGTGGCTGCACTGTGGCTAAATGGTGTGAGTACACGTGACTCTTTATTAAATATGATTTGACTATGATTTATGCTGTATTAGTGTTGAGATGGTCTGGAAATTCAATTCCCATGTATCCTGTTATTTCTGTTCTTAGATTTTTAATGAACAAGCATTTCACCAAGTAGAACTCATTAGGAGAGACACACTGGGATGGGTAGATTTGTACTATATTTCATTCCATAAGGGAGCAGTACAATGGCATTCTGCAGAGGTTGGCAGGTCTTCAGTTTGCTGCCATTGAGCTACAGAATATAAAATAATGCATGCATAATAAATTAGCAATTCTAAACATTTTTCTCTTGGTTTTATACACACCTATATTATATGAAACCTTATTCTAGAAGAAGTCCTACTAAGGAAGACTCAATTTATCCCACCCAATTGCTCTAACACAAGGAACAGAAAAAATTCTTACTTGTAAATATTTCACACTAAAATTCTACGCATTCTGTTTTGTTTGTAGATAGCAGCGTAATTACAAATTCCTTATGCTTAAATACTTTGTGACCCCATTAGAGAGAGAGCACAGTACAAAAATATTCAATGTGTCATAAACACAGTCATTATTTCTAGCACATACAGAAAATTACCAGTATCAACAAGGATATGGAAACCTTCAAATTAAAGTCACAAGATAAAACAGAGTAAATAACCGCTCTTTTCACAATGAATATGAGGCTCTGAATCTATCAAATGTGAAAAGCAAGCGAACTGCATACACTATGAAGTTGAATATATCTTGAGAATCTCCTCTCAGGTTCAGACATTGCTTATGTTTCGTTAGAACCTTATTATAATTAGAAATATCTGAAAACTCCAGCTCTTGAAATAAGATTTCTCTAATATTGTAAATTGAATTTTGACATTATTAGATTTATTCAGTGAAAGGTAAATCCTCCTTTCATAGAGGGATTCTTATACTTTTTATATAAAGGATCTTTATTTTTAGTTTCATTAGGTCCCTTACACAACAGAATTGCTAAATTCAGATGCTTTTGAAAATTCATAATTATAATACTTGTTATTAATTATTTCCCCTTTCTTGAACAATCTCATGTTAGTAATTTTGTAAGCTACATTTCATTTTTCTAGCAGTCAGATTCAGTTATGTTTTCATCACAATTGAACAGATATTTA